>NW_023425350.1:76270995-76870995 GCF_014108415.1 Molossus molossus | reverse complement strand
AGAGTATTAAAAGAATAAGAAACAGAAGACACATCCATTTTCGGTGACACTGGAAGACATCTGTAATCTTGAACCACAACACATGAGGAAGGGCTGGCAAAGGTAAGAGGTCAGAGGGCAGAGCTGCAGAGCAGGGAGGCCTTGAGGGCAGAACTCAGGCAGCACAAGCAGGTTACAAGCCTCTCTCAGCCTGGAACCCCGCTGCCCTCCCTTCTGATGCTCTGTGCCGCTGTCCTCTGCAAATCGTCTCTCTCCTGCTGGTTTCTGCCAGTAGGGGGTGCTACAAGAAACCAGAGACCCGAAGATTTCAAGGGCTGCAGTTCATCCCTGTGGTGGCAGTTGGCTCCTGAAACAGTTGACTTCCAGTTTCCAGTTCTGTTCTACTTCCCCGGACATCAGCCTCGTCTTATGCCCTCTGACATTTCAGTAACCGCTGGCTGACACTTCTACTCAGAGGTCTGTTCCCCCCCCCCCCCCCGAAACTGGTAAGCTGGAATAACCCCAGCTGTCCCCTCAGTGCTCCAGGACCAGGAGTGGTGGTTTCTCCTGCATTACTCTCTAGGTGAAGTCAGTGGTCCCTTTTTCCATTTTCTATCTTCCGGTATCTGTGTAATCAAGTCCTTATACTAAATTCGCTCTGTTAAGATAACTAGTGAATTCTGTTTGCCCACTGGACCCCGAGTAACACACTGTGAAGGGTGAAATTAAACACTCCTGGGAGCTGGCGGATGGGACGGCCCTGACCTCGGCTGGAGGTGAAGCTCCGGAAGCAGGGAGGGTGATGCTGGACACCCCACCCCACAGACCACACGGCGAGGAGGGAGGGGCGGGAGGAGGCGGGCCTCATGCTGACGGCAGGGCCCGTGTCCCTGGCCCAGGGAGAAGTCGCAGCTGAGGGAACTCACACAGGTTCTGCCCCAGGAGCACGTGGCCAGAGCAGGACGCTGCCGGCCCTCCGCCACGCGCCCTCCGCGGACACTGGTCCAGGACGAGCTGTCCCGGGCAGCCGTGAGCGACAATCCTAAACGAAGCTGACATACTACATGCAGATATATACTGTGTCCCGTGTGAGAAGCAATATTATAAAAATAAATAACCAAAATTCTAAGAAAATTAAGAAATGGAGTCAAGCAGTAAATTTTGAAAAGACGTAAAAAAAAAAGATTTATTTTTGAATTGATAGATGCTTCGGCATTAAAAAACTAAAACTGTTACATTAATAAACCAAAAGTAAAGCTAAATAACAGCTGGTGATTTTGTTTTTTTGAATAGATACAAAACACTTAATAAAATTCTGTATTCATTTAATAAAAATGTTTAATAACATAAAAATTTTTAGTTATTTTAAACATAATTTATCAGAAATCAATAGTAAACAATTCTGAAAATGTAAAGCTATTTTGACTAACGTCAGGAGCAAGACAAGTGTGCTCACCGTCCATATTATTCAGTTCTACGACTACAGTCTAGTTAATACAATAAATCTAGAAAACAAAATGAGGAGGAAAAGTGAAGAAGAGGCAATATTTACATAAAATATGATTCTTTCCTGGAAAAATCCAAGACACATAATTTTTTAAAACTACTGAAACTAATATAATGTTATATGTCAATTTTTAAAATATAAATATTTACAAGTTAATATCTTTGCTTCCAATTAGCCATACGTAGTTAGAAATGCAATGAAAAATAAAATCTCATTCACAAAAAATGACAACTAAAAAATTCAACAAGAAACAAAAGATACGTAAACATAAAAAGGAAGCAGTGCAGATTCACAGAGAACCAAAGTGGGGCCAACTGAGCGGGAGCCACCGCGCCCGGAGACGGAGACCCACACAGCGTAAAGACGCCGTTCTTCCAACAGCAGCGTAGGACGTAGTGCTTTTCCAATCAGAATATCAAGTCGTTTGGAAGAACTTAATCAATTGATTCTAAATTTCATCAGGAACAATAATTCCATAAGAATTGTCAAGAACGGTTGGAAAACAGAGTAATGAGGGAGGTATATCTTTTCATTAAAATGGCCTTAAAAACTACTATAATTAAAGTAGTATGTTATATTAGGAATAAACAAATAATTTATTATACCTAAATATAAGCCAGAAATACGTATGCATTTAATATATGGGAAACGAGATACTGAAATCAATAGGTGAAGATGGGACAACTGAATATCCATTTTGAGTAAACTAAAGTCAGAGCTCTGCCTTGTGAGATGTATACAGATGAAACAGTCATGGTTTATAAAACGATTAGGGAAAAATTTAAGGAATTAAAAAAAATCCTTATTGAAGAATGAGTTTCTACATGAAGTCCAGAAGCCAAAGAAAATTGAATACAATTCCTAGATTTTACTACTGACATTTCATTTTCTCTATGTTGAAAAATACCATAGCCTGGCCGGTGTGGCTCATTGGTTGAGCGTGGACCCACGCACCAAGAGGTCACTAGTTTGATTCTCGGTCAGGGCGCATGCCCAGGTTGTGGGCCTGATCCCCAGTGGGGGGCATGCAGGAGGCAGCCAGTTGATGTCCCCTCTCATCGATGTTTCTAGCTCTCCCTCCCTCTCCTTTCTTCTCTCTCTAAAATCAATTTAAAAAAATTTTTTTTAAAGAAAAATATGCCCTGGCCGGTTTAGCTCAGCGGTTAGAGCGTTGGCCCACGGACCAGAGAGTCCCGGGTTCGATTCCAGCTAAGGGCACGTACCTTAATTGCAGTTTGTCCCTGGCCCCGGTTGGGATCATGTGGGTGGCAACCAGTCCATGTGTCTCTCTCACATCGATGTTTCTCTCTCTCTCCCCTCATCTCTCCCTCACACACTATCTGAAGATAAATGCAAAAATAAAAATGTCCTCAGGTGAGGATAACAAAAGAAAAATGGCATAGACAAAGTGAAAAGTAAGTGACAGATTAAGAGAGAATGTTTACAACTGCCAGGATACGGAGTGGCTAGCAGGGCCCAACAACCTGCTTGCAATTTGAGGGCACTTGATGAACCTGTTTTCCACAGGTCAGCAGGGCAGGGGTAGAGAGGGCCCAAGGTGAGAGCTCAGGACACTGCTCCCACCCACGGGACGCCCAAGGGCTACACTTCCACTGCAGAGTCCGACTAAGACTAACACTGGCCCTACTACATTGAGCTGTAAGATATTACCAGTCTCAACAGTGATTGTCAAGTAGCATAACTATAACCCATTCTTAATGTGACCAGACAACCTGAATTCATCTAAAAAGGAGGATCCAAAAAGCCTCAAGTCCTGGGCTGGTATTGCCCCCAGAAACCTGGCAAAAGCAAACTCAAATCCTTTCTTCAGAAATACACTGTTAACCCAGGTCTCAAGTATTTCCCTTCCCTGATCACCCCCCCCCCCCCCAATCAAGAAAAATGAGCAGCTCTCAGTCAAAACAAAACAGAAGAGCCCTGGCCAGTTTGGCTCAGCAGTTAGAACTTCAGCCCTTGGACCGAAGGGTCCCAGGTTTGATTCCAGGTCAAGGCACATAGCTGGGTTGCAGGTTTGATCCCCAGCCCTGGCCAGGGTCATGCAAGAGGCAACCAGTCGATGTCTCTCTCTCTCTCTCTCTCCTTCCCTTTAACTCTATCCAAAAACCAATGGAAAAATATCCTCGGCTGAGGATTAACAAAAAACAGAACAACAAAAACACAAACAGAGAGAGAGAGAGAAGAGAGAGAGAACAATGGCTAGAACTACTTCACCTACAGAAACTTGAGATCAGTTTCCCTCAAACTGTAGTCCCTAAACTAACAGCAGCAGAGTCACCTGGGAACTAGGAAATATGAATTCCCAGAGTCCACTCCAGACCCACTGAGACTGTGGGAGTGAGGCCCAGCAACACGTGTTCAACAAGTGCTCAGGTGGTTTGGATGCACACCCACGTTTAGAAGCTATTGCTTTAAACGTTAAATTAGAACCCTGTTCGATGTTTCTCGAGGGTGGTGCAAAAACACGACAAACACACAGGGTTCAACAACAAGCATCCCTTTCAGGAGCGAAAATACAGTAAGTGCATTTAAAATCTAATGAAGCCACTTCACAGCAGACCAGAAGGACATCGCTGAAGAAGGAATAAGTTGGAAGACAGAACCAAAGAAATGGTGCAGAATGAGGTACAGAGAGACAGGGAGCGTGAAAGTGAGTTTAAAAGATATGAAAGCTTAGTAGGGTTGGAGAAATCTTATGCTTTTAAGAAGTGAATGTGAGAACTATCAAATTTCAATTAGGCTTAAAGAAAAAAATCAGACTAAGAGCCCTGGCTCTTTCCTACAAAAGTATTCATGACATTTATTTACTAGTAAATTGAAAAGTGTGAATTAGAAGTTGCTCATGGCAAGCAATCAGTACCAGCAGTACTTACAGATAATCTATTACATGCAGATTTTATGTTTTAAAAAGTATATGATTGAAAAGTAATACCTAATTTAATGAAAATATTAAAAACTCTTAGGAAGTCAAAAACAGAATGCTATCTCCTGGGCATGATAAAAAAATATCTAGACTTCCAGTCAAGGTGGCGGGGAGGTAAACGCGGTGTCTGTCCTCCCACAACCACATCAAAGTTACAAGTAAACTACAGAACAACCATCATTCAGAACCGCCTGACACCGAGCTGGATGGAAGTCCTACGACTACGGAATTAAAGCAGCAGCCACATGAGACTGTAGGAGGGCGGAGGGGACGGGCTGGTCCCACACCCACGTGTGGCGGATAAAAATCAGGAGGACACCTCGGCTGGGAAGGTCCTCCCTGAGGACTGAGGGGTCCCCATCCCACACCAGGTGCCCCACTCAGGGTTCCAGTGCCAGGAAGAGAATCCCCATCACTTCTGGCTGGAAAAACCAGCGGGAACTGAGGCTCAGGGAGGCTGAGGCGGCTGGAGCCCCAGGCAGCTCCTTAAAGGGCCCGCGCACGGACTTATCGGACTCTCTCCCTCTAAGCTTGGAGGGGAGGCAGCTCGAGGGGCGCCAGAGACATACAGGGAAGAACTGAGCTGTTTGGCACTGGAGCGAGGGCTGGAGACGGGGCTTTCTCCTGGACAAACGTGCTGTCAGAGGCCTTTTTTCCTTTGGCGAGCCCTTCCCTGGGGTGGCAGACAGCTGCCATATCTGGGACTCCAGCAACCTGGCTCACACTGTTTGTGCTGCACACTCAGCAGTGTCTACTCATCTATCCACGGGAACCCAGATCCTGGAAAACTCTTTTTAAACTGAAGTTTTCGGGATAAATAAGACTAGTGATCCCAGCTGACTCTGAAGGTACACTTACAGCTCATTTTAAGTGCTCAATGCATTTTCATATAAAGTTACTTTTTTTTTTCAGTTATATAAGAACTGCACGTTCAAATAAAACATTTGCAATATCCAGGAAGAAGGAAAAATCTCCCACAGTCACGCCACACTAAGCAGCCACTGTTAATTCCGGTGTTTATTTCAAGGATTTTAACGTACTTCACACAGTGGTGACTACAATACATCTACGTTGCTGTGTTTTGCAAAGACTATTTTATGTCCATAAAGATAATTAATTAGGTGACTGGGTTTATTTCCACTTTATATTTGGGAATTACATCTCATCAAGTACACGGGATTTATCAGTACATTGTACCATTAAGAGATAGCCCACATTCTCACATGGCTGTTTGTCTGATGGATAAAGAACAAAAATTAAAGCAATATTAGTTACAGACAGCATTCACTAATAACTTATTCAATAGTAACTACATTAATATGCTCCATTCTAAGTCAGCTAGTGAGAAGTAAGCATTAGCAAGGCCTATTCTGAGCCTTCACAAGAATGATCAGCTTCCTGATAGTTAACTTTTGGGTTGAAGAGGTTTTTCAAAGGAAATGTGCGCATTTGATGAATGCTAATGACACGGCTCCAAATCTTCTGTAGCCAATCCGTGTCAGCTGTTATCAACGTTATTTTATAAATGTCTGAAACAGCTGCCAACATTCTGAGGGGGAAGCTCTTCAATCAATGAATTGACAGAAATGCAATACTTAGATTTTTTTGAGCAGAAGGCAAGAGAACATAATATACATCTATTTAGTGGTGTAGCCAGCAATGAAAGGCAACGCTTCACATTGCCATTGTGTTTTAAAGTGTTGGAAATTTTCATGCTCATGGGCATGGAAAAGACATTATCAGCGCGCGCTACTGGCGGGAAGGCCACAAAGTCAAATGGGACGTTCGGGTATCCTAAGGATACAAGCAGTGAGATCTTATTTCCCATCAATAAGAATGCTTCTAGTGCTGTGTCGCAACATTGTAAATCATATTTTAATTAAAATTTTAGTACTTGATGTTATTTGTTTATTGTCTCAATAAAACATTTTTAACAGATGACATCTGGACATTTTGCTTAATTTCTCTCTCTCTCTTTTTTTTCTCTATAAAATTCTTTAGTAAATCTAATTGTTGAGAAAGGCATCAAACTGAGAGCTCTGGAAAATGAAAGCTTTTATTCAGTCTATAATCCATGTGTTCAGAAAAAACTGCCTTCATGCTACTACTAGCCTCAGTTGTGCACTAGAGAGAAATTTCTTAAGGGAAGTCTCAGGTCACTTTTTTCCCTCACCCAAGGACAGTTTCATTGATTTTTAGAGAATGGGAAATGGGGGGGAGGGGGACATCGATGTTGATGTGAGAGAGAAGCATCAGTCTGTAGCCTCCCACACGCACCCAGACCAAGGATCGAACTTGCAACCTAGGTATGTGTCCTGACTGCGAATCAAACTCGTGACCTTGCGGTATACAGGATGACACGCCTACAACTGAGCCACCCCGGCCAGGGCGAGGCTCAGGTCACTTTTAACCTTGATCTAGCATTTGCTTCTTTACTGAGGTTGCAGCCTTAAGTATAAAACTGTGTCACTCCTACAATAGTGCTTTGGGGATCCTCGTGTGTCAGAAACAAGTTTGAACACACTGTTTTTCGTCTGCAAGTGGCTCAAAAATGATTCTTGAATTACAATGACCTACGTAACAATACCTATATTTTCTTTGTGAGAATGGAGGAAAACCTTGTCCTTGAATGGGCATGCCATAATTTGTCTCATGCCAGTGTCAACTGACGGTTGTTGGTACCAGTTCTTTCTCAAGATCCACACCGGTAACTAAAGAACATAATTAGGTGCGTAGTTTGGAAAAGTCTGCCTGGTTAAGTCATACTGGCAGAGCTTGTGGACTCATCTCTGTAAATTTACTACCGATGATCAAATATATGGAAACATTTTGATGTTGGTGCTGTTCCCTGATGGATGGAAACATTAGTAGCTATGACTTGATATCCCCTAGCAGTTTTTAATAAATAAATAATAATAATAATCTTTTAAATTTTAAATGAAGATTAAAAATACAAAGTCTTCTTTGTTGACTTCTGACTACGTTGGTTTGTTTGGGGTTTCTGGTCAAGAAGGCGATGTAGATAAATTTCATCCTCGAATCCTCCCACAACTACAGCAAAAATAAAACTAATTTTCAGAAAAGCCATCATTCAGAACCACCTGAAATCCAGCTGAATGGAAGTCCTACAACTGGGGATTTAAAGAAGAAGCCACATGGAGACTGGTAGGAAGGGCGGGGGTGGACAGGCTGGCTCCCCACCCACATGCGGTGGTTTTTAACCAGGAAGGATATCTTGGTTACGGAGGTTCCTCCTGAAAAATGTGGCGTCCCAGCCCTACACCAGACCCTCCCCCCCAGCCCAGGGTTTCAGTGCCAGGAAGAGAAGTCCCCATAACTTTAGGTTGTAAAAACCAGTGGAGATTGTGGCTGAGGGAGGCTGAGGCTTCTGGAGCCCCAGGCAGTTGTTCTTAAAGGGCCTGTGCACACACGTACTCGGACTCACTCCCTCTGAGCTCCAGCACTGGGGCAGCAGCTTGGAAGAAACCAGGGACATGTGGGGAGGAACTGAATTGTCTGGCATCAGGGCAAGACCGGGGCCGGGGACAGCTTTGTCCCAGACAGAAGTGCTGGCAGAGGCTACTTTCCTTTGCTGAGTAAGCCCTCCCTCACTGAGCTGGCAGGTGGGCACCATATCTAAGTCTCCATCAATATGGCTCACACTCTTCACCCTACTCTAGTGATTCCCTAAGACCCCACCCCACTCAACTTGAAGGCTCATCCAAGCTGTTTTCAGTGACTTTCCATATGAATGGTCTGTCTTGGCTTATGCTTCAGTCTTTCCTAAAATCTGTCAAACAAGCAGCATCTGGCCTCATTTTGCCCCACACCTCTGGCTAAGTGGCCCCAGGCCTGGCACTAGCAGCAGCCAGCCTTGGTTCACAGTGTGGCCTCTCTTGGGCATCTCCAAGCCTAAACCAAGTAGCAGCCATCTTCAGATCTCTCTGTAGCTCATGCCAAATGGCCCCAAGCAGTCACAGGCAGTGGTTGACTTCACACCTCCCAGGAGGCCCCAGAGACAGTGCACCTGGTAGACAGCCTTAGAACACACCAGATTACAATCCTACCACCTCCATGAGCAACACACTAAAGAGGCAGACTTGGTGAGCACTAAAGCCCCACTGAAGCAAGTCCTGCTCTGTAGGGTCTACTCCTACACAGCAGCACCTCCTCTGTAGTTACAGCTGGTCCTCACAGCTGATTGGCCTGGGGGTCAATCCCTCTCAGTGACACCAACAGCAATCAAAGCTCAACTACAACAGCACAGTGCATACAGCTCAAACAGGGGCACACCTGGAGTGCCCAGTTCAGGTGACAGGGGAGGCTATGCCCCTGGGCCCTATAGGATACCTACTACACAAGTCCACTCTACCAAGTCTGGGAGACATAGCAGCTCTACCTAATACATAAAAACAAACACAGGAAAGAGACAAAGAAACATGTCTCAAATGAAAGAACAAGAGAAATCTCCAGAAAAAGAACCAAATAAAAAGAAGCAAGCAAACTGCCAGATACAGAGTTCAAAACAATGATAATAAGGATGCTCAAGAAACTTAGTGAGCATTTCAAGGAAATTAGTGAGAAATTTAACAGCATGAAAAAGGACACAAGTACTATAAAAATAAACCAGTCCGAAATTAAGGATACACTAATTGAAATGAGGCATAATTTACAGGGAATCAACAGTAGAGTAGAGGATACTGAAAATCAAATCAGTGATTTGGAATATGAGGAAGCAAAAAACACCTAATCAGATCAGCCAAAAGAAAAAAAATATGAAGATAGTGTAAGGAGCCTCTGGGACAACTTCAAGCATACCATCATTCACATCAGGGTTGGTGGGTACCAGAAGGATAAGAGAGGGAGCAAGAACTTGAAAGCCTATTTGAAAAAATAATGACAGAAAACTGTCCTCACTAGGGAAAGATATATACACACAAGTTCAAGAAATGCAGAGAGTCCCAAATAAGATGAATCCAAAGAGGTCCGCACTGAGACACATCATAATTAAGATGCAAAAGTTTAAAGACAAAGAGAGAATCTTAAAAGCCGCAAGAGAAAAGCAGTTAGTTATCTACAAGGGAGCTACTATTAGACTGTCAGCTGATTCTCAACAGAAACTTTGCAGGCCAGAAGGGAGTGGTAAGAAATATTCAAAGTGATGAAAAGCAAGGACCTACAACCAAGGTTACTCTACACAGCAAACCTATCATTTAGAATTGAAGGTCAGATAAAGAGCTTCCCAGACAGGAAAAAGCTAAAGGAGTTCATCACCACCAAACCAGTATTACATGAAATGTTAAAGGGTCTTCTTGAAGATGAAGAAGGAGGAGGAGGAAGAGGAAGGAAGAGGAAGAGGAAGAAGAAGGAAGAGGAAGAGGAAGAGGAAGAAGGAAGAAGAAGAAGAAGAAGAAGAAGAAGGAGGAGGAGATCATAAATATGAACAATAAAAAGGCAATAAACACATATCTATCAGCAATTGAATCTAAACATTAAAATAAATGATACAGACTCAAAGATATAGATAACATTTTGATAGAAGGGGGTGTGGGGGATGGGTAAAAAAGATGAAGGAATTTGAAAGTACAAATTAGTAGTCATAGTATGGTCATAAGGAATATACAGTCAATAATATTCTAATAACTACATATGGTGTCAGATAGGTATGAGATTTTTCATGATGACTACTTAGTGGACACCTGAAACTAATATAATAATGTATGTCAACTGTAATTGAAAAATAAAAACTAATTTTTTAAAAAAAGTTTGTTTCCAGTTAAAATTTCACTCTTTATTTTCTCTTTTCCCCCTTAACTAACTGACTTCTAGGGTTACTTACTCAGAAAGCCCACCATGGAACCATGGAGCATTTTAGGCTCCCCAGAAGTAGATCCTGAGACAAAGATTTGTGTGCAAATGATTTATTCAGAAGTGTTCACAGGAGAAACCAAATAGGGATGGGGGAACAAGATAAGAAATGGGAAAAGACAAGCAAAGGTATGATCTCAAGCAAACTTCACTGGAGAAGAGAACTTGCCTGATCTGGCAAGGGATTAGATTATTTAATTGTGCCCCATTTTATGCCAACTGGAAGCGAGAGAACTGAGCCATTGGCTAAGGGCTTCCCTGAGGGGACCTGACTCATAGGCATTTCCTGCTTCCTGTACTGTGCCCAGAGTAGCTTCAGCAGAGCTCAGGCAGACCTCCAAAGAAAGACACAGGTGTGGTACAGAAGCAGAAACATAAAGAGGCCAGGGTAGGGGGCATAAGAATAAAAGTAACCCAGCTACATCTGGCCAAGCCCAGTAGTGTCCAATACATGTAGAAATGTTAGACAATATGCCTGGAATTGTAAAGTGAGGATAAATGCTCATTCAGAGCTCTGTCTTAAAAGAGTATAAAAATGTCTGAGTAGTCATAGTTTGAATAACATGTCCATTGCCATGAGAGAAAGAAGGCATAGAGCAGAGGTTCCCATGCTCGTAGAATCACCCAGGAGCATTTGGAAATCCCGAAGCCTAGGTCATCCACTACCATTCAGTCAGAATGTCTGAGCTCAGGACCAGATGTCAGTGCTTTTTCAATATGTAGCCAATGTTAAAAAAAACACAACAAAAAACAAACAAAAAAAGCAACCTTTGCATAAGCAATGGTACTGGCACAAGAACAGACATATAGATCAATGGAACAGAACAGAGACCCCAGAAATTGACCCATGCCAATATGGTCAATTAATATTTGACAAAGGAGGCAAGACTATACAATGGGGTAAAGAAAGTCTCTTCAATATATGGTGTTGGGAAAACTGGACAAGTACATGTGAAAGAAAGAAAGAAAGAAAGAAGAAAGAAAGAAAGAAAGAAAGAAAGAAAGAAAGAAAGAAAGAAAGAAAGAAAGAAAGAAAGAAAGAAAGAAGAAAGAAAGAGAGAAGAGAGAGAGAGAGAGAGAGAGAGAGAGAGAGAGAGAGAGAGAGAGAAAGGAAGGAACTAGACCATCAACTTATACCATACACAAGAATAAACTCAAAATGGGTAACAGACTTAAATGTAAGTCATGAAACCATAAAAATTCTAGAAGAAAACATAGGCAGTAAAATCTCAGACATCTTACATAGCAGTATTTTTCACCAATACATCGCCTAGGGCAAGAGAAACAAAGGGGGAAAAAAGAACTATGTCAAACTAAAAAGCTTCTGCACAGCAAAAGAAACCATCAACAAAATGAAAAGGGAACTCACTGTATGGGAGAACATATCTGCCAAAGATACATTTGATAAGAGGTTAATATCCAAAATATATAAATAACTTATACAACTCAACACTAGGAAGACAAACAATCCAATTAAAAAATGGACAAAGGATCTGAATAGACACTTCTTCCAAGAGGACATACAGATAAATGGTCAATAGACATATGAAAAAGTGCTCAATGTCACTAATAATCAGAGAGATGCAAATTAAAACGACAATGAGGTATCACCTTACATCTGCCAGAATGGCTACTGTCAATAAATCAACAAACAATAAGTGCTGGTGAAGAGGTAGAGAAAAGGGAACCCTATTACACTGCTGGTGGGAATGCAGACTGGTACAGCCATTGTGGAAAACAGTATGGAGTCTCCTCAAAAAAATAAAAATGGAGCTGCCTTTTGACCCAGCAACATCACTTCTAGAAATATATCCTAAGAATCCCAAAACACCTATCAGAAAGAATATGTGCACCTTCATGTTCATAACAGCATTATTTACAATAGCTAAGATCTAGAAACAGCCCAAGTGTCCATCAGTAGATGAGTGGATAAAAAAAGCTGTGGTACCTTTAAACAATGGACTACTATGCAGCTGTAAGAAAGAGAGGTCTCTTACCCTTTGAGATGGCATGGAGGGACCTGGAGAGTATTATACTAAGAGAAATAAGTCAGTCAGAGAAAGACAAGTACCCCATGATCTCATTTATATGAAGACCCTTCACATTTCATATAAGACGGGTTTGGTGGTGATGAACTCCTTTAGTTTTTTCTTGTCTGGGAAGCTCTTTATATGGCCATCACTATCAAGCTAAGTAAGAGAAGGTTTTTGTGGAGAGCATAAAGTCAGTGAAGGAAAATGACAAGAATATGATAGAAGGACTATCTTAGCCAATTGTTTTTCTAACCCTTTATTTTTAGCCACTCTTACTCTGAATTTGGAGAATAAGTTTGAGCCTCTGGCCAAAGGAGAATGTCATGTAACATGTATATACATATTTAGGGAGACTTTGTGTTTGTGGTGATGAGATTATTTAAAAATCACTAACGGACTTTTAAAAAATATTATTCAGGGTAATTTTATAGTGTGTGTGTGTATGTGCATGTGTGTGTGTGAAGGAATTAAGAACATCTAAGAAATTTAAGAGGTTAATTCTGTTTTCAAAACCAATCTACCTAGATGTTTTGTTTTTCCTTTGAAGTATTTTATTTTCATGATATTAACACAGTTTTTTTTCTTTCTAAAGATAAAATAACACTGTTCCTTTGTTAATATGTGCTTTAAGCATTTAAAATATGCAAGCCAGTGTATCCAAACTTGACATGGTGTCTAGTACGCTTAAAATGTAATTAGATTGTTATGAGACTCAAATAAGGTAAAACATTTAAAATGCTTAGGAAAACATAAATTGTTGAATAAATATAAGGTATACATTTTGTTCTAGATATAGTTATAAATCTAATTTTGGAAAAAACAAGTCTTACAAAGTGCAAATTTGTAAAATAAAACATGGGCTTGTGTATAATGTGCAATAAATTAACTTTAATTCCTAAAGGTGCTAAACTTTGGGTACTTCAATTATTAATAATTCATTTACAAAATATGCAGATGCTGGGTCTGCACATAGAATAAAATCGAAGTTTCTACAAATTCTGAACAAAAAATGAAACACCAATGACTTTTTAGGAAAAAAAAACAATCAGAGTTTTAAAAATGAGGAATGCAAAAATAAATAGGAAAATCTGTATTATAAATACGGGAACAAGAGAAGGAGGCATTTGCTGAACAACTCTCACTTCTCCTTTTTATCCTTCACCCTAAATCACAGAAATAAAGCCACATCAGAACATGCTATATTGAAAACTTATATGATAGTCATTATTTTCTGATTAATCATGTTGCATTTGCCTTGCTTTACAAGCTAAGGTGCTGTTTCCTATTATTAGGAGAAAGGCATCTTCTGCAAGGATAAAACCCTTCAGTCATACTTCTGTGCAATAAAAATAGAAATGGGCCCATCAGACAGCTACACTGTTACTGTAATGACCAGCTTTATACTGAGTTAACTAAGCATCAAAATAAATTCAGTAGTCACTATAAAGAGAACATGCACACAAACATACTCACAAATCCTCATTGGCACACATTCCCAATTTAGGAAAAGGAAATCAAATGAAAAAATTATCAAAAATAATAGGTATATGATATTTTTAAAAATTGGAGAATGATCAGTGTATGAATCTTGGCCCCTGAAGAAGGTAGAGCTAGGAGTAAAAGACAGCTTATATCTTAGGTGGTCATTCATTCAACCATCAAGCATTTATTGATTGCCTAGTATTGTGCCAGGCACAGTCGAGCTGGGTATACAGTATGAACCATACAGACGTGGACCCTGCCCTCATGGGATTTGAAAAGGACTTTATTTCATCTAAGCTTATACTAGACGCTTAAGCCCCTTTTAAAGCAATATCCTCTTTAAGTGGTTGTTGTAAAAACTATGGATTAGTTTGCTTAACATCCCTTCTAATTTCTTTCCTTTAATAAACATTTATGGTCCAATTTCTAGGTACTGAGTACTGTTAAGAAAACTGTTAGGAAAGAGCAGCAAGCAAAACAGTTCTAAAATTTACTTCCCTCCTGACTGCTAAACTGGAAAGTTGAAAACTTCCTTGCAGCTACTTAGTTTCTGCCAGAGGCACCACGTGAGACAAAAATTTATAACTGGATTAAATGGTAGTCTATAGGCAGAGCGTGAGCCATCCACTTGTTCTTCCAAATTCAGCTACAGTTTGACCCACCTACTTCAATCATTTTGTAAAGTAGTTAATACCTGGTTTAAAAAAAAAATCCCACCTTCAATTGAATGAATGAATACAAGGTTACTCTCCAGTGTTTGTGTCCAGTTTGGCAGGAATCCCTCCCTGCTCATAGAAGGTGTGAACCTACAGTTCTGGTTACTTACACAACCAAAGACAAAAGACGAAAACTAAATTCCCATTTTTTCTTATTTCCTCTCTTTCCAACATAGGCAATTTTTTTTTTTAAATCTGAAAATTATGCTAACTCATACTATCCATCTTCTCTTTCATGTTATAAATTGCATGAATTGTTGAATTCTTAAACTGAACTCTTGATTCTGACATAAACACATGACTCTGATTAGATAAGAAGTTATAAAGAAGATGAATATTTGACAAGTGTATGCCTGCGGTCAGCAAATGCCAGATATATAAATAAAATGACAAGAAATCATGGACTTACCATATAACCATAAATATCTCTAAGCTTCAAAGGTCATTAAAAATGTAAGTCTTATAGCTTTGTTTAAAAACTGATATTCTTGTTTCAGGACTCTGTATTTTGCAGGATAAAATGTTCCTGTGAGTAGTCTAAAATAACACCACACAGGTGTTTACAATCTAATTCCAGCACACGTCATCCATAAAGAGAGGAGGAACTTAATCACACGTGAGACCGTGATATGCTTGTTGAAACTGGACACAATTTCAGGTTTCAGATATGATACTTGATTTTGGAAAACGTTTGGAAAATGGGCCAGGACAGTTTCTTCAGTGAAAATAGAAAAGGTGGAATGCAAATGCTTAAGGATATTTAAGAATAATTTTTAATCACCTGATTTGATAAATTGAGATAGAAAATTCTACTCTGTAGGTATTATAAAATGGGAAAGGTTAATCGCGTTAAGAGTGAGTTTAGAAGTGACTGCATGATGGTGAAGAAGGAATTAGAAGCTTTCCTTATTTTGATTTGAAGTTCTATAAAACATTTCGGAAATCTTGACCCATTTGGCAAGCAGAAATGCTTTCCTTTTCAAACTCCCAAATTACTTTACAATCCTTTCGTGACCATATTACAGTCTTTCTAGAATGATCATATTTATATAAATATATTCCCCCCCTATAAGTTTATAAGCTGCTGAAAGACAGGTCCCACCTCAATACCTGGTTGTTTCCTATTTACAGAGCCTTGCAAAGTATGTATCAATAAATACTTGGTGAGAAAGATAAAAATAGTCTTTGTATAGATTAAATTCTTTAATTCCTAAAGTATCAAACTTCCACTTTACTTTACTCTTTTTCATACCCTATGTATATTGTTTATTTAGCTGGGAGCAGTCTAGATAATTAAAGACTTTTCAAGTTGCAGATTTAAATTCCGTTCAAGTTATATTTTGTGAGTACCTGCTTATGTGGATTAAGTTAAAAATATTGCCACATTAAAGAAAAGAATTCTGCAATGCCACTTGTAGGTATAGACCCAAAGTCAGCAGACATGCTGGGGAGGTTTATCCGTGTCTGTGAGTCATGAATTGCCCAGCTCCCTGGTTGGCCTTTCTGGAAGAATCTTTTGGGTCCCAGAGCCCCAACAACCTATTCATCTTTGCATAGGCAACGTCTGAATGGTGTGGGGTTCATGTCTGTATCAGAAAGCATCCGCCACGTGCAGAGGTACAGCGCTACAGTGAGCACAGGGAGGGCTGGGATGTACCTGAACATGGGCCGGCCTGACTAGGGCACCAGGAGTGGTGGGGTTGACCACGGGGTGAGCAACCTGAAGCACTCATTTAAATTTCCCGCACACACGCACTCACTGTGCAGGCCAAGGGAAACTTATCTGAAGGACAGTCCGTTTCTGAGCTCTGAAAAGCAACCCAGAGGGATGTAATCTCCTGTCCTCCAACAGGCCATGGGTTGAGGGAGGACAGTGCGAGCAGAGTTAAGTGGGTTGGGTGCTGAAGCAAGAGGACAGGGGCACTGGGTCCCGGAAGGAAATGGTTAACAGCGCGCGGGTACCATGGATACAGACGAGAGTGAAGACTTTTAAGACAGACACCGTTGCCCAACTCGTGACTCTGCGATTCTGCACGTAGACCCAGGGCTGACAGAGAGCAAGTGGTGCGAAGTGTGTGCGCTGCTGAGGCCCGCTGCCTGGCTACATCCCTCCCTAGTTGTGGGACCTTATGTAAGTTGTCTAGCATCTCCATGCCTCAGCCTCCTGTCTCCCCCGAGGAAAATAATAGTCTTCCTCATAGGGGTCTTGTTATGACTGAATGAGATGAAACTTAGCATGGTGCTCAGTGAATCAGTTAATGCCATACCACGTCATATAATCCTTTAAAAAATGTTAATGTTTTAAATGTGTGTACGCATGTAGATTTATACAGTTCTCATTTATATTTCTTGGACTTGTACCCCATGGTCCATCTAAAGCCATATTCTCTCTCTAATAAACACTAGAGATATGCTGCCCTTACCTTAACTTCCTTCCACAAAAGAGTAAAAATAAAAATTATACTTCAGCCCTGGTCAGGTGGCTCAGTTGATTGGTGTCGACCCATACACTGAAAGGTTGTGAGTTCGATTCCCAAGCAGGGCTCATACCTAGGTTGTAGGTTTTATTCCCGGTCAGGGCACATACCTAGGTTGCCACTGGATCCCTAGTCGAACCCAATATGAGAGAAAACCAATCGATGCTTTTCTCTCACATCAATGTTTCTCTCTCTTCTCCCCCCCTCCCCCGCCCACTCTCTCTCTCCCTCCCCTTACTGCTGTCTCTAAAATCAATACACATGTCCTCAGGTGAGGATTTAAAAACTTACACTTCAGATCATTTCTCATTCTTCAGGTGTGGATCACAGTTTTCTTCTTAATTACATTCTCAGGCTGCATTAACTACTTGGGAGCAATGCACTTTTTAAGTTGCCTCCCTAAAATGTAAAGTGGTATTTGCTCTGTTCTAAAACAGTCTTTTTTATGCATCCAGAAATTCACTTTGGGAATGGTTTTATGGAATGTAATTATTAAGTCTGTGTTTATTTTAACCGTGCTCTTAGTGATCATATTGATTTCAATTCTATATTTTTTCCTTCTGTGAGACCTAGTGTATTGACTATATCCAGTCTATAATTTCGACCATATAGTTTCCTTCTCTTTTTACCTCCACTCAGCTTCCATCACAGGGGGCCCCATACTGAGCTCAAATCTATGCTTACGGCATGGAAGAAAGAAAGAACCAAAATGTCACTGAATATTTTCTACACACTGTTATTTCACATAAGGAAACCACTCCTAATCCAACCACTCTATCGAAATAATTACTTTCACTGTCTACATGCAGTTTTAAAAAAATGACAGAATGTATGCAAAGTAATTATAAGCGTGGTGAGGAAGCATATGCCCGGAACCTGTGCGTGTTTGAGGTCCTTCCCAGTGCACAGCAAATGGGGTGACCAACCCATCTTTATGTCCCATGTAAATGTGTTTTATTTTTGATAATGAGGGCTGGAGAAATGATTCTTGAAGCATTATAACAGCGCTGATTGACAGCTCCCTAAGTGCTGTCTCTTTCGTAGGAAACATAACTGACAGTTCGCAGGTAAAGAGCATACATAGATGGATCAGGTGCACAGTGCGGAAAACACAGAAGATATTTGTTCTCGTCATTTCTTAAAATTCAGTTAATATGGTGAAATATATGCATCTTGGCAGAATAGATTTAGTTTGTAGGCTGAGAGGTTTTTCTCTTATGGAAGCTTGATATATAGCAATTACGTACTAAAATTACTTCTCATAAATATTTTCAAACTCCAGTGAAATTTACATTACTCTTTTTCATACTCCCATGTATACTGCTTATTTAGCTGGCAGTGGTCTAGATAATTAAAGACTTTTCAAGTTGCAGATTTCAATTCCATTCAAGTTATCTTTTGTGGGTACCTGCCTGTGTAGAGCAAGTTAAAAATCTCACCACATTCTTAAAAACAAGAACTCTGCAATGTCACTTGTAGTATACCCCAAAGAACTGAATGCAGGGATTTGAACAGATACTTGTAAGCCCATCTCCATCGCAGCATTATTCACAATAGCCCAAAGGTGGAAGAAGCAACTCGTGTGTACAAACAGATGGATGGATAAACAAATGTGGTATATACATACAATGAAATATTTATTTAGCTTTATAAAGAAATGAAATTCTGATACCTGATACAATGTAGATAAACCTGGAAAACATTATGCTGAGTAAAATAAGGCAGGCACAACAGGACAAATACTGTATGATTCCACTTATATGAGTCGAATTCACGGAAACAGAAGATAGAATGGTGGTTACCAGGGGCTGGGGGGAGGGGAAATGGAGCGTGTTGTTTAATGTGTTCAGAGTCTTAGTTTGGGGAGATGAGCAAGTTCTGGAGATGGATGGTGGTGATGGCTGCACAACACTGAATGTTCTTCATGCCATCGACCTGTACACTTACAAAAGGTTCAAATAACAAATTGTATATTATGTATTTTTAACCATATACCCACACACAAAAGATGTGTAGGGATCTGCCAGATGGTCAAGATGGAAAAGGGCATTGCCACTGTAATGGAACCTGACCTATTACAAAATAATCGATTGTAAACTCAAACAATAAAACCAAACTAAATGAGAATTCGAAATTATTATTATTATTATTATTTTTTAATCCTCATCCGAGGACATTTTTCCATTTTTTGTACAGACAGAGTGGGAGGGAGAGAGAGGAATAGAGAGAGAGGGAAACATTGATGTGAAAGGGACACATTGAGTGGCTGCCACCCGCACGACCAACCAGGGCCGGGGACAAACTGCAACCGAGGTACGTGCCCTTAGCGGGAACCGAACCCGGGTCTCTCTGGACCGCAGGCCGACGCTCTAACCGCTGAGCCAAACTGGCCAGGGCAGAATTCGAAATTATTTAAAGGACTTTAAGCTGGGCCTCACCTGCCTGCCCATGTAATAGGTCTGGGACCCAAGAATTTGCATTAATAACAAATTTCTAGGTGTACTAGTTGTTTATTGCAGCATAACAGTCTCCCACATTTTAGTGGATTAAAACAACAGACATTCATTACCTCCTAATTTCTGTGGTCCAGGGGTCTGAGATGATCAGTCTGGCTCAGCATATCCCATGAGGTGGCAATCGAGATGCTGACAGAGGCTGTAGTTATGTGACAACTTGCTAGGGGTCCCCTTCCAGGACTCCTCACTCCCATCCGTGGCTATTAGCAAGAGCGTTGTTCTTCAGCAGGCAGACCTCTCCATAGGGCTGTCCCGAGACACGCCACCTGAGCTCTGCAAGGGAGAGCAAGCAGGAAGCCACAGTACCTTTTGTGACTCGTATCCAAAGTTGTACACCATGACTTCTGCTTCAGAGGCAGGTCATCGGGTCTAGCTAACACTCGAGGAGAGGGGTTCCTCCTCTGGAAGGAAGGAGTAGCAAAAACTTGTGTACATTTTAGAACCAATACACTGGTGTGTTCCTGAAAGTGCTTAAGAAAATCCCATTAACTGGAGGGATTAAACAACAAAAATGTATGGTCTCACAGCTCAGGGGCAAGGTGTCAGTAGGGCTGGTTTCCCCTGAGGCCTGTGAGGAGAATTTGTTCCAGCTCTTTCCTTGCTCTGGTGGCCGCGGGTGGTCCATGGCTTGTAGACGCCCCTGTTCTCTCTGTGTCTTTACATTGCTTCTCCTCTGTACTTGTGTCCCTACATCCATTTTATAAAAGTACCATTGTCATATTGAATTGGGACCCACCCTAATGATATCATTTTAACCTGATTACCTCTCTAAAGACCTTATTTCCAAGCAAGGTCACACTGGGAGGTACTGGGAGGACTTCAACATACTTGGGGGACACAATTCAACCCACAATTCAGTCCAGTACTGCCCCTGCTGCATGGACCACATTTTTCCTAATCCCTGGTCTAACCTCCACCCCGGGACCCTGTTACACTGATGAGAAATAGAGGTTTTCCAACAAAAGGAACCAGGAAGCGTCAAAGAGCTTGTGGCAGGGCTCAAATAACTCTGATTTTTTTAACCACATTTATGCACTTTACCTGAACCACACAGTGTTTGGTCATCTTTGATCAAAAGTTGCCTGGAGATCTCAGTTATTCATAAAATCTATTAAGTATCTGTGTATTTTCTAGGCTAAGATTTTTCACATTGATCCACAGAGCTCTGCAGAGACAGAAAGGTTTTCCAGGGATCCTTTCAAGGTGTGTGTGTGTTTTATGGCGACTACCTCATTCAGTAGCTAAGCTATCACACTGGATAGGAAAAGAGAGAGTAGGGGATCAGTAAAAGATAATAAAGAACACAGAAGTAAGAAAACGAGATAGGAGAAGCACAGAAAAATGACGTAACAATTGTACCAATTTCCAGTCCCTTTCCATGTGAGTCGGGGCGGGATAGGAGATGAAAATGAACCCTTCCTGTTGTGTGCATCTGTAATATATGTTTAGAAGTTCAGTAATAGTAATAAAACAAATGCCTGTGCATCACCAGCCACACCACGATAAGGAACACTGGCAGGAGAATCAGCGCCCGGCCCCGTGTGCCCTGTGCATGGCATCCCTCTTCCTCCTTCCTGCACAGTCACGACCCTGCAGTTTGGGTTTGTCATTCTCTTATTTATCTTTAGCCTTTTACTACACATAAACCCTTAAACAATATCTTGCTTGGTTTTGCTGGTTCTTGAATGTTATGTAAATAGCATTGTAAGTATATGTGGTTGTTTTACCCCCGCCTGGTGAAACTCATCCATATTCATGTAGTTGTGCTTCATTCATTGTCATTTCTCTATGGTGCTCTTATCCATCCATCCTCTTATCAATAGATAGATATTTGTTGTTACAAAAAAAAGTGTATATGTCTCCAGGTACACTGTGCAAGAATTTCTAGTTTATACACTTAGGAGTGTAATGGATGGATGGTAGGGTGTGCTCATCTTAACTTTAGATCATTGATTAGTTGGTTGATTTCAGGAGGGCTGTACCAATTTATACTTCCACCAGCAGCATCTAACAGTTCCTGCTCTCTCATATCTTTGCAACACTTGTTGTTAGCCCAACACTCTGACTCTCCTTATGTTTACCTTACCAGTTGACTTTACAGCCAAATCCTCACATTAGACATGACTCTGCCATATTGGACTTTTGGGATTTGATGATCATGGTACTCAGGATGCTTAATACCTATGCCATAATGGGTGCTCACTATATGAGAAAAAAATGAAATGTTTGGTAAAATTACAGATTTTTCCCATTTTAAATGTCTATCAGCACATTCCTGATTCTAATCATCCCTTCTGTCTCCAAATTATGTACCCAACATCAACCTATACCAGTGGATTTGTTCCCAAACTCAAAGGCTCCACAGGAAATGCAATGCAGCAGTCCAAGTGTTGCCCCTAGAAGTCGGAAACACATTGCATCTTCTCTACTGTAATATAGTAAAAGACTGTAGCATGAATTTTAGAGGGGGAAAAAAGAATAAAACCTCCACATTCCTAACCTAATTTCAGTACTTACATGTTTCAACATACTTATTTAATTGGCATTGGTGGTATAGTGGAAAGCACAGCTACCTTCCAACATACTTATTTAAACAATGGTATAGCCTTTCCCCAGGGACAGTCAACCTTGCCTCTATGTCTCAGGTGGGCACAGCACTCCTGGAACCTTCACGCCCATGGTCACTAGCCTGGGGAGGCCCATGTTCCAACTCCTGTTCTTCCTCCTCATCAGAAACAGACAAAGAGGGGGTGTGTGGCACCTGTGAAGATGTGTCTACATGCAGGAGGTTTGCAGTAAGCATTGGCTACTGGCATGACCCTTACAACCAGCACTTTGTAGGACTGTCTAAAGAGAGGAAGCCCCCTGAAATTAACAGTAGATATTTGCTTGAGTTCATGGCATTGGTGAGCTTACAAAGGCATTTCTACAGAAGACAGAATGTCACTGTCAAATTATAAATGTTGAGGCTGGTATGGATACCACCTTCTATTAGAGAATCAAGGTCTTCTCCCAAGTAAATATTTTAAAATTGACTTTCCAATGATTGTCATGAGAAAGCTGCACAGCATTAAATTCAAGCCTCTCCTATCAAACCCATTTTAGAATTACATTCAGAGAACACACTTCAAACCAAGAGACACACGTTAGATTCAAAGAAATAAGCCATAATTGGAGCAGATCTTCAAGACTGACCTGAGCTGGAAGAGAAACTGAAGAAAAGTAACATGAATACACACTTTGTGACACTGCTGAAACTGCATGTGTGCTGGTCTACAAGGCTCCACAGCAGTCTACAAACCTAATCAAGTGGGCAGCTGATAGTTCTGGGGCTGTCACATTCATAAACTATGAACAGGTGAACACGAATGACCGGTTGGGGCACCTGTGGAGACAGCAGTGTGACCTGGTGGGGATGGAAACCTAAAAGTCCTTAGAGTCTCAGAAAGAATGGCTCCTGTTGAATGGATGGGAAACAGCATCAGTCATGAACACGACAGAATTGTACAGCAGATTACCTCGGACTGAAGTCAGCAGAATAGAGACCCTTGGATCCTGGATGAAATGGAGTTTCTGGAGCAGCTCATGCAGCATGAATGCCCATGCTGGGTGACTAGAGGAGGAAGTGTGCTAGGTTTGAAGATCACTGACTAATCTGCATAAGGCTGGTGCTGAGTCAGGCATGGCAGCCACTGACCTTCCCAGAGCTGATACATTGAGTTTCTTGAGTAATGGCCAGATTCGTCTACTGGTCCATCCCACACTCGAGAAGCCTGTTACTAGGGTTGTCAAACCACTTCTTGTTCCTTTTGACTTCTAGTTTAAACATATCTCAGTTGCCAATAGAAAAATAATTGGTATAAATCTGCTTCTACATACTTACTTGATTGTTTTCTACTTGGTTAAATTTCCACAATTAAGTTTAAAACTTTTTACAATGTATAGGAACTGTTTAAACACATCTTTTGGGGTGCTGGATGAAAAATGGTAAAAGGAGTGTGTGTGTGTGTGTCTGTGTGTGTGTGCACGCATAAAATAGATACAGACAACAGTATAGTGATAGCCAGAGTGAAAGGGGGTGGGGGTAGGTGGAAGTGGCCAAAGGGGTTAGAAAGAGACTTGACTTTGGACAATGAGTGCATGATGCAGTAGGCAGATGATGTTTTATTGAGTTGTACTCTTGAAACCTATATAGTTTTATGAATCAATGTCACTCCAATAAATTCAAATAAAATAGATCAGAAAAAGAGAGCATAAAGTCTGATGTTTGAATTTTAAAAAATAAAGACATGTATTTTAATAACTATAAAGTTTAGCTCCCAGATGCCAGTTCATAAACCTCTGTCAATTTCTGATGAAAGTTTCTCTAGCCTAAAAGATGAAAAAAGAGAGAACAGAGTGAGCTTTTTGTACAACTAAATGCATTTCATTAAAAGGAGTGCTCTTTATTCTGAGATGATGTCTACCTTTTCAATATTAAATGTTAAAATGTTCTGCATTTTAAGAAATGATGGTGATAGTAGATGGCATTTATTTGCTTGACAACTTTGTATGACCTCAGATTTTCTGTGTGTTTTAATTGTACTGACCCTTCAAATCTAAGTGTTTGGAAATGTTTTCAAAACTGTTTACTACATCATTTAATATGTATTCGGTGTATCAACCTGGGAGTTACTGTCAGGAGGACACACGTCTCAGAAGGCAAAGCATATTCATCTCTAACACCTCAGGCTCAGTACTAACACTACGGGGAATGACGTGCAAAGATGAGTTAAGACAGCGTTTCTTCCTCGCCGGTTTTCACTTTAACCTGTTGGCATTACACAGTTAAAAATAACGTAAGAGTGGAGGCCTTGAAACCTACTGCTCTGGTAGTTGCTGGAGACCCCGGACCCTGAAAAATGTGGAAAGGTAGAGAGGAGGGAAAGCCCTTGCTAGGAAGGCAGACAGGAAGCAAGACTTGGAGTCCATTCTCGCGTGAGGAAGAGGAGCGTGGGAACGACCGGGCGGTGCGGCCGGCGCGAGGCTCCGCGGTTCGGGGAGAGCCGGGGGAGCAGGTGCAGCGGCGGACGTGCAGGAAGGGTCGGTTATCGTCACGTGGAAGTCAGTGAGCACCAGGGAGACGCGGAGAGCTATTTAATTCAAGAGGCGCAGAAGAGAAAAGTGGCCAAGATGAATGACCCAACGCCTCTCCAGACAGCTGTCAATGCGGGCCAGGGGGTGGAGCCGGACACGCCCCCGGGCTCTCGCACCCTATCAGCCACCTTGGGCTGCAGGACACGCCCCCTGTTTCAAACTCGCGGGGCTTCTTCACGAGCACCTCGGAACCCGGCCCACCGACGCCTGCGCAGTCCCCAGGCCCCGCCTCCCGCCCCCCAGCCCGGGCTTCCCACAGCCAAGATGGCGGCCTCCTGTGTGTCCTGCGGCGCCGCAGTTTCCCACCGGCTGTTTCTTGGCGGGAGGGTTAGCCTGGCCCGGAGACGAGTCCTCTGGAATGCCGCGGCCGCAGAGTTGCAAACAATTTCCGGACCCCAGGTAAGGCCTGGGAGAAGTGGGACTGCTGGTCCTGTAGTGCGAGGATATGGAGCAAGCGCCGCCACTTCCCCTGCCGTCAACGTGCCCTCAGACGGATCCCGAGGGTCTCACGTACTTAGGAGAGTTGTGAGGTTGAGAGAGGAGAAGTGGGTATTGGTTTTCAGCGGCCACTCTAGAGGTTGTTTCTGGGTTTCGCGGGGTGCAGTGAAGGGTTAAGGTACCTGCAGGCGGGACTAGAGCGACCCCTCTCTTGACTGGCTGTCCCCGCGAAGGTGTGGTGTGGGGCCGGGCCCGCCCGCGCCGCGGGAGCGGAACGGAGTGGAGAAAGTCACCCCGTGGAGAGGATAGATAGTGACTTTTTAAAGTGTCTTGCATCTGTGCAGTGTCTGTTTTCCTAATAGTCCCCAAACTTTGTGTACGGAAAGATGGAGACCAGAACTTGCACATTTCATTAATCCCGAGGTCGGTGGGAAGCTGCCTTCCCGCATGGTTGGGTGACGACATTCACCGAAATGGGATCTGAAAAGGAGGACCAGATGTGAGAGGGAAGAAAACGAGTTTAGTTTGGGGTATACTTGTGTTTCACGCATCTGTGGGGTGTCCTAGGAGAGATTTACAGTAGGCCCATAGATAAGAAAGTCAATCTAGTTCAAGAAGAAAGCGGATTTACAAGTCCTCTGTTACCTTGTGGGTGGTAATTGAGGCCTTGGAAATGAATTAGGTCACCTAGGGAGGGTGTACTGAGTGAGGAATAAGCTTCAGGGACAGGGCCCTGAAGTACGAACAGTCAAGGAATGAGAGTCCCCAATAGATTGAGAATGAGCAGAACGGAGAAAACAGTGTGGTGTCATGGAAAACAGGAAAATATTTCAAGTAGGGAAAGGAAACATTACCAAATATTGTAAAGTCACAGACTGTGATATAAAAACTATGTTGAAAAAGAGTACTATCATTTTTGTCTTTTAAATATTTTAGCCTAAGTCAACCAATCTGTCCATTTATCATCAACTTCTGTTTTTATTATTTCTTATTGGAAAATATTCTGAAAGTTACATTTTCTTGTATCTCTTTTGAGTTGTACACACAATTATCTATAAAAGGGATTATAGCATGCAGAATATTACAATAGTTTTATTTGTAGACACTTAGTGTGAGGGCATGTGTGCAGTTGCTAACTTTCCCTGCCTAGAACTCTTGAACCTATGTATCTTCTATGTCTTTCTCTCTGTTCTTTTAGTCGTATACAGACATGCATGCATATGCATACTTTTAAAAAAAAATGGATCTCATTGTATATTTTGCTTCTCTAACTTACATATATAGTAAGTAGTAGAAATTACTCCAAATCACCTATTAGAATCTAGCTGCAGTCTAATATTCTGTGTGAGTGTATCAAAGTTAATTAAACCATTGATGGGAATTGGCCTTGTTTGCATTTTCTTCCCACTAATAAAATGTTCAGTAAACATCCTGGTATAGTTCTTAGGTACTGATGCTTTTATTTCTGTGGGTGAGAGTTCCAGTTTTGAGGTTATTGCTGCAATGGATGTGTACATCTTAAATTTTAATAGATATTCCTATATAGCTTTCCAGAAAGGCTGAAGCAGTTCACATGACATCATTGATGTATGAGTGGGCCCCTTTTTCTATCTGCATTAGGTAATACTATTTTTTCAATAAGCTGGGTGAAAAACAATTTCTCCTTGTGACTGTAATTTTCATCTCCCTGATCATTCTTGAAATAAAGCCTTTTTTTATTCATATGGCAAATGTTTACTGAGCACTTTACTTGAGCCAGACACTGTGAAGTAAATAAAGTATAATCAAACAAATAATTACTAGACAGTATCGACCCTTAGCAATTCCCAAATTCCTGAATATCACCATAGCACATGTTTAACTATATAAAGTACAGCTCACATATAACTGAAAGATTTAACTGACCCCATCAGACCCTTAAATATATTATATATATGACTTATCTGTCTTAAATAACTAATATTTCTTCATTTAATAGTGATATTTCTCCAACCTTAATAGTTATATATTTTTTAGGGGCCATATTTCATAAAACAAAATTTTTAATCATCTCATGAATGGCTAAAACACTATGCCTGTTTTTGGGGGGGAGGGGTGCAGTCATACTTTCTACTGAGCATTTTCTTTTTTTTTTTAATCCTCACCTGAGGATATTTTTCCATATTTTGTACAGATAGAGTGGGAGGGAGAGAGAGAAACATCGACGTGAAGGGACACATCGAGTGGCTGCCACCCGCACGACCAACCAGGGCCGGGGACAAACTGCAACCGAAGTACGTGCCCTTAGTGGGAACCGAACCCGGGTCTCTCCGGACCGCAGGCCGACGCTCTAACCGCTGAGCCAAACCAGCCAGGGCTCTACTGAGCATTTTCTTAGTGCTTAAACTTTCTCCATTTTTACTGAGCCAATATGCTTTTGTTGAATTGGACTGTCTGCCACTGAAGAATGATAGATGACATCTGGTGGCTTAGCCCTTGTATACTTTTTTGTTTTATTGTAAAAACATTGCTGTCTTTGTCTTAAGTATCTGTTGTTCTCATCTTTCATCTTATGGGTTCCTGGAGGTTGTAATATCTTATGTTTATCCACAGTTTTTCTAATCTGACATCTGTCTTTATCTTTTCTTTTATTCCTCAAAGTATTTTTTTTTTTTTTGCCTTTTTTCCAATCAAATTAACAGCAGATTCTTTTTGTTTCGCTTTTATCCAGTTGAACAGTACTTTTGTAATACCATTAAAGTAGTGTGTAGCACTGGCATTTAGCCAAATTTGGGGCATCACTGCTTTGTCAGGCTGTATCTGCTCCTTTGGCAACCTGCTGGATTGAAATTATAGTTGTCTGACCCACTGATTATCTTTAAAAAGAAACATATCTGTCAGGTTGTGTCTATACAGCTCCATAAGAACAAAGTCTGAGGAAAATTCTCTGTCATAGCTTCTCAGTTGGAAATAGAACCTGCAAGAAATTTTGTTGGGAATTGTACTTAGTGGCAAAGCAGATTCTCTCCAGGGATTCTTACTGTTCTCAGCTGAAGGTCTGGTCGTTTCACTTGCAGCCTCATCGTACTCGATGGCTTGTCCTAATGAATAATGGACGCCTTTGAATGTTAATATTTTTGTGTGAATTCACTGCTGGAGTAATTCACAACATTTAGTAAATATATTCAGTAGTCTGGTACTGATGCTGTGATGGCTTTGTAACTTTAATAAATGTTATGAATTTCCAGAATGTCATATTCTTCTGCAGTTATACAAATGTCTTTGAAAGGATTCTAAAGATCCTAAAGCGGTTGTCTGAAAAATAGCACATTAGGAGCATGTTAAAGGAAAGGCCCTTTGTGAACAACAATAAACCTTTTGCAGATATTGTTTATGTCTCACTTATGTTAAAAGTACAAAAACTGCCTCCTCATGTCACAAACTCTGGAGAATATAGGCAGACATAAAGTAATTTTAAATCAAGTGAAGAAATGAGTTTTTAAGCCAATAATCAACTCTTTTAATTGAGATGATGCTAAAATGTAGGAACAAAAGAAGAAAGGGAGTGGTGTGAGAGAGAGAGGAGGAAAATATAAAGGGATGTTACTCAACAAAATGGAAGAATTATTGTAACTGCTTCACATTACCAAGCACATTTATTAAAAGGTTGGATGTGGAAGAGTTCTGTTAAAAACGGTAAGACACGAAGATAGGATTAAAAGAAACTTAAGGAAAGAGTTTTGAAGATAGACTGATGATATAAGAAACTAAAAACTGCCCTAGCCGGTTTGGCTCAGCGATTGGAGCATCGGTCTGTGGACCAGAGTCCCGGGTTCGGTTCCTGCTAGGGGCACGTACCAAAAAAAAAAACAACCTAAAAACTCAGAGCCACCGCAGAAAAAGGAAGAAAAAACAAACCCATGAAATAAAAGTTAAAAATCATACAGAATATAGGAAAAAGGGACAAGAAATAAGGCTGATATATATGAAGGACAGAATAACAGAGAATTACTGTTTTTTAAAAAGAGAACAGAGCAAGTAGGTGAGAATTCAGTGGGCATTGCTTTATTGCTGAAGTTGGTAGGAGAACTACATGTAAACATTTTATTAGAGACATATGGATAAAAACTAGTAAAATAAAAACAGGCTGTATGCTGTCTAAATTGCCAGATTAAAAGATACATTTTTAAAAGTATAGACCATATAGCAAAAGAAAAAACAGGAAGGAAGCATAAAAATATGTAAAGATAAAATAAGATAGAATATCTATTAAAGCCCCTTTAAACTGGATAGTCTTATATATTAAAAAAAAAAAAAAAAAAAAAAATACAGCCCGGCTAGTGTGGCTCAGTCAACTGAGTATTGTCCCATAGACTGAGAGGTCCCAGTTCAATTCCGGATAAGGATTCGATCTCCAGTAAGGGGCATGCAGGAGGCAGCTGATCAGTGTTTCTATCTCTTCCTTCCTCTGTTTCTAACAAATTAATTTTTTTAAAAATTGGATTGAGTCAAAAGAATAAAATCTAAAATGACTTAATTTAAATAAAAAATATGGGCAGTGATATTGCAGGGAAGTGCAAATGGGAGTTTAAAAGGGTTGCAACAGCCCTGGCTGGTTTGGCTCAGCGGTTAGAGCGTTGGCCTGCGGTCCAGAGAGACCCGGGTTCAGTTCCCGCTAAGGGCACGTACCTCGGTTGCAGTTTGTCCCCAGCCCTGGTTGGTCGTGCGGGTGGCAGCCACTCGATGTGTCCCTTCACATCGATGTTTCTCTCTCTCTCTCTTCCTCTCTCTCCCTCCCGCTCTATCTGAACAAAAAATGGAAAAATGTCCTCGGGTGAGGATAAAAAAAACCAAAAACGTTTTTCAGGTTCTTTTCCTTTATTGCAGGTGAAATATTATGCCTTGGGGGGAAATTCCTAGTGCTACAGCATAAAAGGATCCACAACAGCAAGTGTGATATCATTACTCATAGTTCAAAAGGATATGAAAGAATCCTTATTCCTACATAGCATATTGAACCAAATTAATACTAAGAAATCATCTTGTCCTGGCCAGTTTGCCTTAGCAGTTAGTGTTGGTCTTGGAACCAAAGGGTTGCAGGTCTGGGTCATGCAGGAGGCCAACAATTGATGTGTCTCTCACATCGATGTTTTTCTCTCTCCCTCCCTCAAAATCAATGGAAAAATACCCTAGGGTGAGGATTAACAAAAAAGAAATCGTCTTGCTATTTAGTGAAGCAGTTTCTTTATTGTGTCAGCTTAAAACAAGGACCATGGAATAAAGTTTCAAACTAAGCTAAACCTATTATTTTAAGGCATTTAAAGGTAGGCTGTTTTTGCAGCCTCAATGTGGTGAGTGCCTGTAGTCTAAGGGTGCTGCTTCCAAGTACATGACCCTTTACTCCCACTTCTGCTTGCTAGTTTCCGGCTGCTGGTCATGCCTTTGCTTCGTTTTAAGGGAGTGGCACAGTCATTATTCATTCTTGTGTGTCAAATATCACACGTAGCTGAAGTTGATAGATTGATATCAGATACAGATGTTTGTTGTATTTTTGTTTTTAATGTGTTGAGATGCTAGTAGTTTAAAGTACTTTGTAAGCACAGGCTTTAAAAAGCAAGCTTTTGAGCAGGGGACAATTCTGACAGCTTTCTTAACTAGCCTTTTACCTTGTTTGCAGACTCCTGCCAACTGAGTACCATAATAAAAAGACAACTACTTGAATATCTTATTTTATTTAGAGAGAATGGCCTATGAGATTACTGTTTAATGTAAATTTTTTTTTCTTCCCATTTATATTTTCTGTTAAGATATTAAGGCGAAGACATACGGCAGTTGTAACAACAAAGAAAAATGTTGCAGCCTTGAGACGTGAAACCTACACAGTGGATTTCATTAAAAAGCAGATTGAGGAGTTCAACATAGGAAAGAGACATTTAGCCAACATGATGGGAGAAGACCCAGAAACTTTTACACAAGAGGATATTGATGTAAGTACAATTACACTGTTGAAAAGTAATTGCTGTAAAGTTTTAGGTTTTGAAATCACTGTTATTCAGCCTGAGCCCTTTAGCTCTGTGTAAATTTTTTTTTCCTCTGTGTGAATTTTAATCAAACTGTCAGAATAAGAAAAAATGCCACTATATACTTTGCAAGTTGAAGCTATGATTTCAAAGAGAGATGCTACTCTGTATTTGAAGCATAATAAAGTATGATGAGTTTTAGATTTTAGCTACAATGGATACTTTCCTTGACTTCAGGTCATAAGAGACACTGTGAATGCTCATACGCAATCTGGAAACTTTTATCCTGTAGAGTAGTCTTAAATTCAGCTTTTTCACACAATGATAAAACAAATGGTAATGGAAATATAGTCAGGTTCATAGGAAATCCTATAAGTAAACCTAAGCCCAGTGTTTCTATCAACTTAACTATATATTTAAATTTTCAAAGGGCATGTACTAAGTGATTTGAGAATAGGTTGGAATGCTATCACATACCACTCTTGAATTATTATAATCCTGGTAAAAGTAGTAATAATCAATATTACTTTTTTTTTTTAATCCTCATCCGAGGACATTTTTCCATTTTTTGTACAGACAGAGTGGGAGGGAGAGAGAGGAAGAGAGAGAGAGGGAAACATCAATGTGAAAGGGCCACATCGAGTGGCTGCCACCCGCATGACCAACCAGGGCCGGGGACAGACTGCAACCGAGGTCCATGCCCTTAGCGGGAACCGAACCCGGGTCTCTCCGGACCGCAGGCAGACGCTCTAACTGCTGAGCCAAACCGGCCAGGGCAATATTACTTTTTTGCTAGTCCTACGAGAATAGCTAGCAAAAGAATTTAACAATTTAACAATTTTTGAAGATTGTTCCAGTTTTTAAAAAAGCAATGTATCACATCCCATGGTGATTTATATTTAATGGAAAAAAAACATTTTTGTATAGATTTAACATTTTATGTGATTTTAAATATATAATTACTTTAATTATTTTGTGTTTATAGGCATTTTAGTTTATTTCTCATCTTTTTTTATACCTTTCCTAGTTATTTGTAAATGGTACTTCAGTATCTCTTTAAGTCACCAGACCAACATGTTTGACGAAGCTAGAAGGATTTCTTATTGCCTTTGTAGGTCTGGGTGACTTGGACTTATGGACCTCATAGCTGCTATCCTATTTTTTAATCGTATGGTAATCTGAACAGTATTTAGGGATATTAAGAAACCAGTATTTTTATAACAGTAATTTTATCAAAGGTCAGTGTAGGTGTTGCTCCATTTTTAGAAGAGGAAACTGAGGCACAAAAAGAGTAAGCATTATGTTTAAATGTATACATATGGATAGAGTGAAAATATCTAAAACTTCAAACTTTGAATCTCGTGTTCTTTCTTCATATCTGCCTCATTTCATAGATAATGGACATCTGACAGTATCCAGAAGGTATACATAATTTTTAGCTACATACTCAAAACATTATTATTTTCAAGAAGAATTGAAGAAAATGACGTATTTGTAATTAGTGTTTGTATACTCAGAAAATTTTTTTTAAAGAACTGAAGAAAAGGACCAAAACTAAATAAGTTCTCTATCTGCATTTAATAACATGCATCCTTTAAAGAGATTAGGGGAAAATGAGCATCTTGGCACAACGGTCAGTACAGATTCTTATTTTTCAGAGAAATACAGTCTCAGTATCTCAGCACATCTAAATCTCTTGACACAGTTTCCTTTGCTGCTTACTTATTTTTTCTGTTTTCTTTTTTGTTTATTGAGACACACTTCACATACCATCTAAAGAGTACACACTTCATTGGTTTTTAGTCTGTCCACAGAGTTGTGTAGCCATTACTACAGTTTAAATGTAGACCATCTTCATCACCCCTAGTAAAACTGTACCTTTCAGCAGCCAGTCTTCAACTTTCCCCATCCCCCTCAACTCTAGGCAACTACTTTTTACTTTCTGTCTTTATAGATTTACCTACCGTGGACATTTCATGTAGACAGAATCATACCATGCATGGTCTTTTGTGACTGGGTTCTTTCACTTAGCATAATGTTGTCAAGATTTATCCATACTTTATAATGTGTTCAGACATTCATTCCTTTTTATTGCCAAATGCTTTGCCATTGTGTGGATATACTGCATTTCATTTTAATCCATTTGGACTGTTTCCATTTTTGGCTATTATGAAAATGCTGCCATTATCATGCATGTAAAAGGTTTTGTGCGGTCATAATGTTTTCACTTCTCTTGGGTGTGTACCTAAGAAACATTGTTAATCCAAAGTCATGAAAATTTACACTTATGTTTATTCCTAAGTCTTTGATTCATTTCGGACTAATTTTTATATGTGGTGTGAGATAGGGGTTTGGCTTCATTCTTTTACATGAGGATACCCAGTTGTCCCAGTGGCATTTGTTGAAGAGACCGTTGTTTCCCCATTGAATTGTTTTGTCACCCTTACCAAAAATCATTTGGCCATAAATATGAAGGTTCCTTTCTGGACTCGATTGTATTTCATTGATTTGTATGTTTATCCTTATGCCAGTATTACACTGTGTTGATTACTATAGCTTTGTAATAAATTTTGAAATTGGGAAGTACTCCTACTTTGTTCTTTTGTTTCAAGATAATTTAGGCTATTTTGTGACCCTTGAGTTTCCTTAAGAATTTTAGGATGAGCTTGTCAGTATCTGCAAAGAGCCATCTTGAATTTTTGTAGAGATTGTGTTGAATCTCTAGGTCAGTTTTGGGGTATTGCCATCCTAATATTCCCTGATTCATGGACATGAGATGCCTTTCTGTTTATTTAGATCTTCTTGCCCTGGCCGGATTTTCTCAGTGGTTAGAGCATCGGCCCGTGGACTAGAGAGTCCCGGGTTCGGTTCCCACTAAGGGCACATACCTTCGTTGCAATTTGTCCCCAGCCCCAGTTGGGATTGTGAGGGTGGCAGCTAGTTGATGTGTCTCTCTCACATCAGTGTTTCTCTTTCTCTTCCTTTCTCCCTCCCGCTCTATCTGAAGATAAAAAATGTCCTCCAGTGAGGATTAAATAAATAAATAAATACGATAGATCTTTAATTTCTTTCAATGATATTTTATGGTTTTCAGAGTTTAAGTTTGGCATTTTTTCTAATATTTAAATTAAAAGCATTAATTTTTTTAAAAAAATTTAAGTAAAATGTTTTCTTCTTTTCAGATTCTTAATTGCAAGTGATAGAAATACAATTAATTTTTGAATATTGATCTTGATACCTTCAACCTCGTTCAGCTCATTTACTAATTCTTACAGTTTTTTAGTGAATTCCTTAGGATTTTATGTATTCAAAATGTCACCTGCAAATAGAAATAGTTGTTTTTTTCTTTTCAGTCTGGATGCCTTTATTTATTTTTTTCTTGCCTAATTGCACTGGCTAGCACCTCCAACAGTGTTGACTAGACATAGTGAGAATGGATATCCTCATCTTGTTCTTGATCTTAGAGGAAAGCTTCCAGTCTCACCACGACATGTCAGCCATGGTTTTTTTTTATAGGTGCTCTCTATCAGATATAGGAAGTTCCTTCCATATCTAGTTCGTTGAACATTTTTATCATAAAGGGGAGTGGGATATTGTCATATATATATATATATATATATATATATATATATTTTGCTTTTATTGAAATGATCATTTCTTTTATTGGTATGATATGTCATCATCTTTGATTTTTTTTTCCTTCTCTTTATTCTTATTAAATTAAAATAGTTACAACTACTTTCATATTATTGTTAGGACTAAAGATACAAGCAAGCCCCCAAAAAGCTTAGAACATAACAAATCACAGAGTCAGTTAGTCTCATTTTTCCTATAGATTTGTTCTGGGAGTGATAGAAGCAAATACAGAAATTTGTTTGTGTTTTAACATTGTTCAATGAAAAATTACTTATTAATAGTAAAACTTTTAAAAAAATGTTTTTATTTAGAGTGAGAGTAAGGGAAAGGGAGAGAGAGAGACATGAGTGAGAGAGAAACATTGATCAGCTGCCTCCTGCCCGCCCCCTACAGGCGATCGAGCCTGGAACCCGGGCACTGTGCCCTGACCAAGAATTAACCTGGGACCTCTCAGTACATGGGTCGATGCTCAAACACTGATCCGCACCAGCCAGGCAATAGTAAAACTTTTCATAGGACCTTGACCTAACACAAATTTTAGAATGTCAGTTAAGACTCACAAGAATCAGATTTTGTCCTGTATCAAACTTAATTAATACTTTAAAGCTGTGCTGCAAGAATTTTTTTAAACGTACAATATCTGACTAGTTAGGGGTACTGACCTCTTTCCCCTTAGATTGTCAAATTAAAAAATGACAGTGGCCAACACAACAGTAGCCATCCAGTGTGGATCAATCAAAATTATACCTATTTTTTGGTCAAGCAAAAAATATAATATATTTTTTTGGTGTGCTGCAGAATTTTAGTAGTTTATGTGTGCCATGTGTTGAAAAAGGTTGAAAACCGCTGCTTTAAAGAATATACAGGTTGTTTATTTTTTACATTAATTGATTTGGGTGTTAAACTAACTTTGTGTTCCTAGAATAAGCCCCACTCTGTCAGTGTGGATAACCTTTTTTATGTGTTTCTGGATTCGTCTTGCTAGCATTTTGCTGAGTTTTATTTCTAATTGATACTGATTCGAAGTTTTCTTGGGATGTCTTTGTTTGACTTTGACATCAGGGTAATACTGACCCCATGGAATGAGTTGGAAATGATCGCTCTTCTTTCATTATTGGAAGAGTTTGTGGAGAATTAGTATTCATTATTCTTTAAATATTTGGTTGAATTCATCAGTGAAGCTATCTGGGCCTGGCATTTTTTTGAGGGGAGATACATTTTTCTTTTTTTATTACAGTTTGCTTTTTAAAAAATTCTCACCTGAGGATATAGTTTTATTTGTTTTAGAGACAGAGGAAGGGTGTGGATGGAGGAGGAGAAGCATTGATAGGTTGCCACCCATTCTCACCCCGACCAGAATTGAACCCTCAACCTAGCTATGTGCTCTGGCAGGGAATCAAACCCCTGACCCTTCGGTGCACGGGATAAGGCTCCAACCACTTGAGCCACACTGGCCAGGATTATTGTTTGCTTTTAACTATGATTCTCCCCTCTCTCCTGTGATCTGTGTGTTCCTGGGGTCTCTGTAAGAAGATCTCACTATCCAACTGAGTTTACCCCTCAGGCATCTTTGAGCATCTCCTTTTGGATATAAGTGCGGCATATTCAGCTCACTGAGAGAGAGGGAATCAGTCACCAGTTTTGTAATTCTACCTGAAGGGCTAAACATTTTCACAACGTAAGAGTAAAAATGAATCATGTTGTTTGGAATGGATGGTTCATTGCTTGGATGTTTAATCAGAATATTAGTTTGGAATGTTGAAATTATTTTCATGAGAATTTAATTTCTACAGAGTAGACATGACCTATAATTTAATTCAATTACCTCGTTAAAAGTCTAGGCTCCCTGTATAATTTTCACATAAGTAAATTAGGTGCCATTGTATTTAGATTAAACCATTTATTATTTTATGTATTAAAAACTGTTTTTTTATACTGCTTATTAAACAGTTGCTAAAATAATGATAGCCAAAACCATCTATGAAATGCATTTAAATAAATATTTTTAAGATTTAAAATATCTATTTTCATACATTAAAATATCTAAATGTTTTTGTTAAGGTATTTATAACAGACATACATTGGTGTCTCTTCATCTACCTCTTTATATTATTTAGAGAAATCTTAAAGGATCCTATCATTCAGTCCAAAACAATATGTTTATTTCTGGTTTTTAAAATATAGAGTTATTTTTCAGAGAAGATATGTTTAACATCACTGTGTAAGTGTAAGAGGTGACAGCTATTCTGTACTTTCAAAACTGTGTGTGTGTATATATGGTGAAAGTTAGTTAATGTTATTTTGTGTCATTGTGCTAACAGAATGTAATGAAAAAAATCTTTTAAGATTGAGCCAAAAAAAGGTAATCAAATAATGAATTAATATGAAAAAATCTTCAATTACTTGTTTAAAATATGTAGAATCTTATGAAATGAAGCTAAATTTCTTGTGAGAAATATAGATGCAGAACATGTAGAGCTTGGTTGTTAAGTGGATTTTTTTTTTTTTTTTAATGAAATCATTGTTGTTGAAGTGATGTAAGAAGATGGAAAACCTGGGAGAAGGAGATCTTTTGCAGTGCCACCAACTAGCATTGTCATGGTTAGCAAGTCACAGCACTGTCATTGATTTTCTCATCTCTAAAGTAATAGCAGATGCTTGCCTACCTAAGAATATAACTGAGGAACATGAGATTAATGCAATGTGTTATTCTCATTACTGGTAATTGTAATAAATAAAATCTACCATAGCTTAAATCACTTACTAGTTTTCTAATTGCCTTTGTCACACAAATCTTCGTGCTACCTGAGACGGAATGTTGGGGAGAATAACCTGAAATCCTGTTGAGTACACTGATTTATCACTGAGGTAGTAGGTTGTGTTTTGTCTCACCTTGCTCGCTGTCTAAAAGACTGTGGAGGGAGTGTTGCCATTTCCCTGACACCAGTGACGTAATTCTGCTGCGCTAGATTCCCTCAAGTGATTGATCTGCTTCACGAAGTCTCATGTAGATCAGTTAACTCTTGGTATTTTATTAAATGTATTGGACTCCCTTTGGCATCTGAGGAGATATAAAAGCAAAGAGAACAATGACAAGCAACTTATCAGAGCGTTAAAATTATATACCCATTATGGTTCCTGTTTTCATTTATGTTTTTGAAACTGTTATTTTTGTAAGAGGTTTCAGTTGTGTGTATAACTGGAAAGAGAGATATTGTAGCTGATGAGTCTTATTTAGCATTTCCATACTGACAAAATGCTTGATTATTTCTAAAGACAAAAATAAATGGTTTGATATCCAAAATCAGGAAAATATTTTAAAATTCCAGGTAGTCTTTGGAAGAACATTATGATTGCTGTTATATAGAATTTATAATGCTTTTTATAATGTGTTTGGCTTTTAACATAAATTAAAACTAGGTACAGTAATTTTTCTTTTATTTAATATAATCAGGAAATTAAATATTCCACAAAAGGGAATTTTCCAGGTAAGGGAAATTCATTTCTAATTATTTGTAAAACAAAAAAATGCCACCACTTAACTGAACACCTCTTCTACATGTGCAAGATGCCGTTTGGGAGCCTGACACACACTACCACATTGATGTTTATAAAACTCTTATGGGGTGGTAGGCGTCTATTGTTGAAGAAACCACGGCTGTACAAGGTTGTTCTGTGCCCAAAAGCTGTTTTTCTACCCTTTCAAAGGTTAGTGTTTTGGGTAACATTTTCTAAAATAAGTTGTAGTTTCCCCAACCTTATGTAATAGAGTATAGTGAGTATAACTTACCCTACAGTACCTCGGGATTTTCCTTTTCAGTGTAGTTGTTAAACTGTGATACCCTGACTGTGGCTCATAGTGAATGTTTGTCCCTGTACCGAATGGCTTGGCTGTGCTTTGTTCTGACTCCTGCCATCTCCTTTCCTGTCAAGATGTTCATGCGTATGTGTCTGCCTCTGGCCTCTCTCTCATAACTTCCAGCCTCTGGTATAACTAAACTTGTTAGGCATGTGAGTTAAAAGTAAGGGCCGTTGGACTCAGCACGGGGACCTGTATGCCCTTCCTGCTAAGTAAAAGCATGAATTTTTGTCAGTTATTTCTGCTCTTCATAGGCCTGTTTTGTTGTTGATTTCTAAGCTTACAACGTTATTCCAGGAGGTTGAGCTTGAATAGAAATCTGGCCTCTGGCCTCACTGAGTGCAGCATACATGATTTATGTGTGAGAATTGTACTTAGCTAATCTCATATGCTAGTGTACCTTAATTTAATAGGGCTTCAAAAAGAGTTCAGATGTGGATTGGTAAAATTTTAAAAATCAGATAAAATTTTATGAATAAAAATAATTCTGTTCGTCACTGTTGATATTTACTTTAAAGTTACTTTATTTAGAAGATTTTAAATTATTAAAGATATAGATTATATATCGGCTAGATTTTTTTATTTACAAAATTTGCTATATATAATGCTCAATCTTGGTATTAAATTTATATGAAAAAATATTTTTAGTTGGAAAAATACCAAAATAACTAAGAAGAAATTAGTCATGGACAGGTATAGATTTTCTCCGTTTCAAAAAATTTAATTTTTGTCTGATTTTTTAAGTATATTGAAAAGAAAGAACCTACCCTTTGCTCTTTCCCATGGAACCAGTATGGTGTCACTGGGAACCTTCAAAAGATCTCATGAGAGCAAAAACAGGTCCCTCTAACAATTAGTAGTGTATATGGTGTATTGCTGAAAGTACTTAAAATACATGCTAAATACTTTGAAAATAGGTCTTAATGCTGTGGTTCTCAACTTCTGTGTTCACTGGTCACTGCCAAATGCTGATCAGTGTATATATAGGAAGTATTTTTGGCTGTAACAGTGTATGTTACTGTGAAGAGGAACCTGTCAACTGAACATTGAGTTGAGTGGGTTTTGTAATTCAATGTAAGTCAGTTGTACTTTAGTCAGAAGAAGATCTAATGTGTGGAAACTATAGAGAAATAAGCCCCATAGTCTGTAGCAAAGGCAGGACAGAAAGCAGTTGTCCTCAAGTCACTATACCCAAGGCTAAAGGCTGGCCAGTAAATAGTAGTCGTTGCCCACAGAATTTTATAGACATTGTAACTCATTGTTATGCTAGAGTAGACACTGGGTTACAATGACTGCTAGTATGCTTAATATAATTGAGTCTTTTAATCCTTTCACCTGTACCATCAAAAATTATTTTTCTCGAAATCAGGCTGCAAACACAAAAAAATTGAGGACCACTGATATTTGCATTTTCCTTTTTGAATTAAGCAGTACTAGTTATAAATTTTTTGGAGACATTTCAGTTATATTAAATAATATGAATACAGAATTGCACTTGCATTTACTAATGTCTTTATTTTGGAATTAAAAGTTAAGTTCTACATTACTATAGAATTTCAGGAAAAAAGCCAGCAAATTGATATATAACACTGCTGAAGTCTGCCAATTACTTTTTAATTGGTATTATAGACCTCATTCTGAAACCAGAATGTTTTATTCTCCTAAGTGTGAATATGCTGTATGAAGTTTCTCTAATTGATTTGCTGTGCCCATTCCATTTGATGTATCATTTTTCACAATATTTCATAATTTGTGCTCACTTCTAATGAACAGAGTCGTTAGGACAGGCATGTCTAAGTACAACTGACAGCTAACATTAGGTGCCAGATGCAGTTTATAAAGCTGTGTAAAAGTGTAGAGAGCAGTTTAAATAAATTAGCACCTGTACATTAGTCTCACTTGCTGGTAATTTATAAGCGAATCAGTAGAGATGACATTTAGGTAAGTCATTGATCAAGTTAACAGCTGCAAACCCACTGCCCAGCTGGGATACCTAATTAATTGAGATTGCATTCCTGACCCAAAGCTTCTCCTGGGTTCAGTCTGCCACCCTTTTATACTTTGACATAAACCTAAGAATGTCCTTAAATACTTTACCTTCATTTCAGAGAACCCTTCAATTACCAATATTCTAGTTAAAATCTAAAAAAAGTAAGAAATGTGTCTACAAATGAGAACTACCTAACTCCATGACTTATTTGGATTAATGTTTTTTAATTTCTATTCTTTACTTTTGTCAGTACTTTTTTGTTTTGGATTCAGGCAAGCAATGCTATAGTCTAATAAATATCTAAAGGAGTCTATCTATACTTATCATTAAATGTATACAGGTGCTTTTCAACTTACAATAATGTTACATCTTAATGAACCTATTGTTAAGTTGAAAATATTGTAAGTCAGAAATAGAATGTTTCAAAAAAAGACACTGACTATACCTAACCTACCAAACATCATAGCTTATTAGCCTATTCTGCCTTAACCGTGCTCAGAACATTTACCTTAGCCTACAGTTGGGCAACATCTCACACAATGAACACACTGTGTAGAGTGTGACAGTCATTCACCCTTGTGATCGTGGAGCTGACTGGGAGCTCTGGGCGCTGCCAATGCCCAGTGTCAGGAGGGAGTATCGCACTGCCTATCGCTAGCCTGGGAAAAGATCAGAATTCAAAGTCTCGTTACTACTGAATGCGTATTGCTTTTGCACCTTTGCCAAGTTGAAATATTGTAAGTTGACCCATCTTAAGTTGGGGACCATCTGTACTTCATCATTTTTTTCCCCAAAAGAAGCCGGGCTTTGTGTTTTTTGTTTTTGTAATAACCAACCATTGAACCAAAGCCATATATGTAACAATTTCTTCAAATGTGAGATTAGTTGAGAAGAACTTTGCCAAGTTGAATTCCATACAAATTTAAGTAGTTAATATAGGAATTATTGTTTTCACTCAGCTTTTTTTGAGTGAATTTAAAAATGAAAGATTAAGGCATCAACAACATTAAATCAGAGTAAGGCAGTAATTTTGTATATATTTCAGATATATGTTCATATTTGAATACCAGTGTGTTAACTACAGGCCACATCTAAAGTCTGGTTCCTAGACTGAGAAAAGGTCTCTTGAAACACAAATGATAATCCTAAAACAAATAAACATATTAGGCTAGTAATACTGTGTTCAAGCTTCTTGAAAAAGCATTGAGTTCCAACTGATAGATGTATTGGGTTTCTTAGTTTAAATAACAGTTGTTCAGGTAGATTGCCCAGAAGTGAAAAAATACTTATTTCAGATAATTATGAAACTTCTGTTAATTCTGGTGTGGTTGATAAACTTGGTCCAATTGGGATGTGAAACGCCAATTTTCCTGTACTATTAAGGCACCTGAGGGCCTACACCATTTCCTATTGGTGCTTTTTCCCTAGTACCTGGTAGGTGCCACATACGAACCAGGGAATGGAGCACATCACATGACAGGTAAGTGAAAATCAGCACAGGATCAAATGTTTCCTCCAGAAGTTTTCTAGTTGACTTCGTTTCACATAACATGATCTTAAATTCTGCACTTTGATCATGCTAATATAGATGTTTTTCAATAACATATCAGAAAACTGCTAAAAAAAAAAAAAAGACTGAGCCCTGGCCAATTTGGCTCAGCAGTTAGAGCTTTGGTCCGAAGACCAGAGACTCCCAGATCTAAAACCTGCTAAGGGCACGTACCTCAGTTGCAGTGTGTTTCTGGCCCCGGTTGGGGTCATGTGGGTGGCATCCACTTGATATGTTTCTCTCTCTCTTCCTCCCTCTCTCCCTCCCACTCTATCTAAAGATAAATGCAAAAAAATGTCCTCCGGTGAGGATAAAAAAAAAGACTGAAATATTTTAACACTTTCTTTGCCATTGTTTTTCTTTTTCTTTTCCAGCTGTACTTCTGAACCTGTCCTAACCAAATGTTTACCTTAATTTAAAATTTTATGTGAAATAGCTCATTTATTTCCAACCAGGTTACTTATTTTTCATTTTAATTCTTGTATGAAATACCCTCTTTAGCTTTATGTAGAATTGGAAAATTATATTTTTAGTTATCGTGTATTTTGAGAAGCAGAAGGAGTCAAGAAATCAGCCCATGGAAAACTTTATCTTCCATGAAATGTTGCCCATTGTGGGTCAGAGAGAGGCTCAGGTGTAAGGAGTGAGGACGAACTTGTCTGCCACCTGCAGGCAGAGCTTGGGGAAGTCTCTTGAGCCTGTGGCTTTTGAGAAAAATGGCTTGAGGAAGCCAAAGCAGCAAATGAATGGAAGTAAGGGTAGAAAGGAAGAATTAAAATTATATTTGGAAGGGCTTGAATAAATGCTTTTCTACTAAAATAAATGTCAAGTCACAATGCCCTAATAGACCAACTTAGGGGCATAGACTACCTGCCACTGGGCCAATTTCTTCTAGCCTGGCCTTGAATTAGGGCCAGGTAATTCTGGTCAAGTAAGGTGAAATCTTAACAGTGGGACTTGTGGGATGGAAAGACGATCTGAAAGGAAGAAAGCAGGAAAACCGTTGCATTCTCTTAGTGGGTCTTCCTCCCATTACAAGGTAAAATGGGGTCAGTGCCCTGGTAGCTCATACCGAGCTTCTAGTAACAAGAGACTGCAGTAACGCCAGCTGCAGCACACACCATTGTCATGCTCTGCAGACATGCAGAATTTCCCGTAGCTGCGTCACTGCCAGCAGCAGGCGTTTGAGAGAAAGATGAGGTGCCCCTTCCTCCCCTCCCCCTACCATCCCCATCCCTACTTTGGAGATGTGGTGGGAAAAGGCTACTCTGGACCTAGACTGAAAGTCACACTGGAGAGTAGGGAGGGTTGCTCCCTGGAGGGCACATTGCAAACAACACCCTGTCTGTGGGTGCTGGAGGACCGCTTTGTGTCTTCAGGTGAGCCTTCCTAGGACACAAGAGGAGGTGAACGGTTGTCATTTTTGTCATTGTTATGTTTGGTTGGTTTTTTCCAGTGCTTTGTTTCTAGGAGGAAAGAGTGGCAAAAACATGCAGAACAAGTTTTCAGTATTTGTCACACAGACATCTCTTTCTTTCCAGTAGCAGGTTAAGATTAACTACAGAAAAGAACAGAAGGGTGGGGGCAACCAGAGCTGTGACAGTAAGGACTCTAGAATTAACAGAAACGACAAGAAGGCTCATTGGGGACCTGGAGACTTTGGTGGTGGTACTGTCACTTGCACCCAGTTGCATGTTTGGGGCATGTTCATTTTTAGCACTTTCTATATAGAGATGTTTCCCACTCCTGCCCCAGCTTTGAAGCTCAGGATGAAATGGGATAGTTAATCCAAGTTCTCTTGCCTTAGACACAGTGAATGTAGGCCATCTGGTCAGTAGCCCAGAACTTTAGTAGTGCCAAGAGGTGTCAGGAAAGTCGACTTTGCAGATGGTTCCCGTGATAGCATTACCTGTGTGAGCCCCAAGGAATCAAATCAGATTGGAAGTATTGAAATGCTACTCTCACCCGGCTGGTCCATGGCTCAGTGGTTGAACATGACCCATGTACCAAGAGGTCGCCGGTTCGATTCCTGGTCAGGGCACATGCCCAGGTTGTGGGCCAATCCCCAGTGAGGGGCATGCAGGAGGCGGCCAGTCAGTGTCCTCTCTCATCGATGTCTCTATCTCTGTCCCTCTTGTTCCTCTCTCTAAAATCAATACAGAAAAAAAAATTTTGTATAAATAAGTAAAATACTAGTCTCCAACCCTCTTACTCACACAAGAGAAAATGAGGAATGGTCATCACGATCAGCTTCACTATAGAAATCTCCTCTGCAAAGACTGTTTGGTTGTTGACGCCCTGGCCAGTTTGGCTCAGTGGTTAGAGCGTCGGCCTGTGGACCAGAGACCTGGGTTTGGTTCCCGCTAAGGGCATGTACCTCGGTTGCAGTTTGTCCCCAGCCCTGGTTGGGTTGTGCGGGTGGCGACCACGTCGATGTTTCTCTCTCTCTCTCTCTCTCTCTCTCTCCCTCCCTCCTCCCTCCTCTCTCCTCTCTCCCTCCCTCCCTCCCTCCCTCCCTCTCTATCTGAACAAAAAATGGAAAAATGTCCTTGGGTGAGGATAAAAAAAAAAAAAAAAAAAAGACTGTTTGGTTATTAATACTCTCTTGTGACAGTATGTATCTGTTAAGTTAGACCAGTAAAATTACATTGCAGACTTTGTAACAGTTTAATGAAATTTAAAAACCTTTCCAAAATACAATTCAGTAACATCAGGACAGTGCCAGCTATGCTGCATGAAAGCTTAGGTTAAAATAGTCTAGCACTGTATGGTTGCCACTAATTTGTTAGTATTTAAATTAAAGTTAATCAGTATTAGGTAAAATTTAGTTCCTTAGTTGCACTAGCTATCTGTCAAGTGCACAGTAGACACATGGGCCACTTACTGGCTGTCATACTGGACAGCCCAGATTCTAAACGACCTCCACCACTGGAGGAGGTTCTGTTGGGCAGTGTTGCCTTGATGATTGCGCTGTCATTTCCCCTTAAATAAGAATTTGGATGTTTTGCCTTGTGTTACTTAAAAGAAAGAGAACGTTTTGAAAGAATAATGAATACTCTATTTCATTTTTATGTTGTCTTTCATTGAAACAATCCAAAATTGGTTTTAAAAACAGTTAAAAAATACTAGAGAAGTATAAATAGAAATTTAGAAGTGTAGAAAGTGGTTGCTTTTATTTGAGTGAGTCAACAGAGATTGACTAAAAAATTTCAAAGTATAGAGTAAAAGATCCATAACAAATGCTTGTGCGCTCGCACATGCGCACACATGCGCGCGCACGCAATGTGTATAGTATATGGAAGTAAGAACCAGAACTGAGAGAAACATTCTAGGCCTTTAGCAGTAGCACTAGACATTAATTTGTATGCTTTTTCTTATGAAACTTTCGATGATCTGGAAAAGGAGAAATAATTGTACAATGCATACCATATGACCATCACGTAGTTTAAATAACTTTTAACATTTTGCCATATTTGCTTCAGCCGTGTATTTAAAATAATTTACAAACATCATGATGATTCACCCCCAAATACTTGAGTCTATGTCTCTAAAAAGTTAGGATATTTTTCTATAAAACCAGAATATTATCACATCTGACAATTAATTTAAATAGCAGGGGGTGGGAATATGTATATACAGGGCAACAGAGAAGGGAGAATTGGTAGAAAGCAACAAAATTTATTTGAGGAATGGTTTTGGATGTACTGTTAGGATATTTGAGTGGGAAAATCCTAAAGACAATTCAAGTTGGAAATTGTTTGGAGCTAGGAAATAGGTTCAGGCTCTCTGTGCATTGATTTGCGTGAAAGGAAGAGGATCGGTGATGGCACGCTGCTCTTCCTGTTGCGCAGGAGCAGGTGTGTGTTTAGAAGAGACAAGAAGGAACTTGCGGAGAGCTGGAAGGAACTGGCTACGAGAGGGGAAAAGACAAGCACCTCCTCTTGAAGATACCTGCAAATAGCCATGAGATCTGGAAAGAAACCTTGGTTCCTGACAAAGCAGTCGCAGGATTGGAATTATGGTGAGGGCAGGCAGAAATCTGTTGGGGACAGAACGGGATATTCAGTAGATGAGTGTGCTTCTAAGGATAGGAATGTGAGTGGGAATTGAGGGCTGTTTATTGGCCTGGATGACACCAGGAGTCTTGTTTAGATGGCTTGTTCACATGAGCACTGTGGTTGCTCACAAGTGTGGTGGCAGTTGGTGTGTAAAAGGAAAAGAGTGAGCATCACCTCTGGCCTCTGTGAGTGCTGTCGGCAGTGTGGAGGTCTAAGGCAGCGACAAGGACGGCGTGGGTCCTGAAGGATCCTGAGTTTGACTGAGGTGGCAGAGCAGTAGAAAAGCATGGGGAGTGTTCAGGAGGGGTGTGAACAAGAGGGAAATAATAGCACCCCAGGGAATCCGCATCACAAGTGAGGTTGTGATTGATGTAGGTCTCAAAAGACAAATAGGGACGCGTTACATGGAGAAATAGAACAATATTCCAGACAGAAAAAAACAGTATGTCAAGGCACTTGTTTAGAAAGGGAGGAGTGGTTTGTTAAGGAAAGCTAGATGAAAAATGTCGCTGAAAATAACTGCCCACCTGTAGCCTGTGAACAGCTCTATCCCTCATCCTGTGCACACTGTTTTATCATGCCACATGATTTCATGTATACTCTTACAGCAGCTGGTGTTTGTGGTGATGGGTGCATCTGTCTCCACTGCTGTGAGTCAGGAGTCAGATCTTACCCATCTTTCTAAACTAAAAGAGTACCCATCCCTGGTGGGTTTGGCTCAGCAGTTAGAGCATCTGTCCCTGGACCAACGGGTCTTGGGTTCTATTCCAGTCAAAGGCAAGTGCCTGGTTTGCAGATTTGATCCCCGGTCCCGGTCAGGGTCGTGTGGGAAGTGACCAAAGTGTCTCTCACTCACTCCCTCTTGCTCCCTCCCTTCCACTCTCTCTTTAAAAAGAAAAGAAAATTAATGGAAAAAATATTCTCGGGTGAGGATTAACAAAAAGAAAAGAAAAAAGAGTATCTAGAACTTAGGTGACAAATATTTGTTGAATAAAATTTATTAAGGTCAATTTATTTTCCTTTAAGCACATTTGGGTTTTTTTAATTTTACCACTAAATGGCTGAATGTCTGATATCAGTGAAGAAGTAAATCTGTTTTCTGAGAACTGGATTGGTTTTCTGTGGTAGGTAAGGAAGAGCACATTCCAGAATTAAAGTTCAGAAGGTCCAAGTCCTAGCTTTGCCATTTATTTCAGTGTGATCTTGGGCTAGTTGCTTAACTGCCCCTTCTTTGTAAAATAGAGCAGATGAATGCATGACTGTTTTATATACCATAAAAGAATGGGGAAAGTGTTTCACGTTGAACACTTCAGTATGCTAACATTTATCAAGTGCTTGCTGTGTGCTATGCTTTTATAAATACCTCATTTAATCCTCGCAACAAAAGGATTAAGTTGACACCCTTACAAGTCACAATCACTGGAAATGGTGGTACTTGAAAAAAAATATAGTTTTTAAAGAATATTTTTTCTTTATTGATTTTAGAGAAAGAAGAAGGGAGAGGGAGAGAGAAATAGAAACAGTGATGAGAGAGAACATCGATTAGCCACCTCCTGCACGCCCCCCACTGGGGATCGGGCCCACAACCTGGGCATGTGCCCTGACCGGGAATCGAACTGGCGACCTCTTTGTTCATGGGTTGACACTCAACCACTGAGCCACACCAGCCAGGCTGAAAAATATTTTGATGGTTATAAGACACAATAAAGACTTGTTGTTTACACGTTTATCCTTTTTTCACGCTCACTATTCCCTTTCTTCAGATTTCTGAAATGCAGTGACAGTGAGGGCCCATAGCACGGAATGCTGTGCCAGACGTACCTATAGGCTGTTCAGCTTAACACTGCGCTCACAGTGTTCTTGTTCTTGCAGATATTTACTATTTATTTTAAAAGGTTATTCACCGACTTGAGTTTTAATATCTGTATGTGTTAACTGGGAGTTAAGACACAGAAAGCAACAAAATAATAGTTATTATTATTTCATAAAATCCAAGTAGTCCTTTGTTTGCTTCAGAATTTGTAAAAAAAAAAAATCTGTTTAGAATGCCCGTAGGAGCTACATGGAAATAATAGGTTAGGTTGTGTTAGTGCTATTTCATGCATATTAAATGTGACTGACAGCATGCTGGGAATATGTCTTTTCTTTTTTATGTATTTTATTTGATTCAAAAAGAACTAGTTTATGTTGTTTACTATTCCCTCTCTTATTCCTTTTTCTTCTATTAAATTGTTTTTACTGAATTTGTGATTTTGCTTTTTATCTGACATGGTGTCTTTTGCTCTGTGGACCTTCTCCATAATACTTGTAGTTAGGTACAAATATAATATAATATAGTTGGTACAGTGTACCATAGTAGAATACATATACTCTATTGCTAACTGTTGATATAGTATGTAGTCTACTATATTATTTAGTATGATATACTGTTATATAGTTGGTACATTATTGTTATAACCTAATGTAGTGAGGAATTATAAATTAGTAAATATGTGTTAATTTACTATTAGCTGACAGTTTTTTAAAAAGGCAAAGTCACTTTTCCTGATCCTTTTAGTTGAATTTCCAAATACTTTCAGCAAATTCTTTGTTAGCTTGTTTTCATTCTTTTTCACACAGATTGCCTGTAAGACCTAGACGTCTTTTGTAATCTATGGTTTATTTGCAGGTTCTATCAGGTAACTTTTTTGTGGCTTTTCTACGTCTTCATTTTCATTAGAAACCCAGCTGGGGGTAGAGTTCTTCACATCTTTATTTCCTCCAGGACTCTCTCCAGCGGTCACTTCAGGTAGTAGTCGCTTAAGGCAGTAGTCACTTTCGTATTTGAAAACAGTGCCAGGGATGTTTGAACCTGATTTGAAAGGCCTTTAGGTTTTCCTCCCCGTGGTTGTGGTGAGAGGGCAATGGGGGAGACAGAGGCCAAAGCACGTCTCAGGCTGGTGGCAGTGCTGCTCCTTGAGAGGCAAGGGACATTAGGAAATGTGTGTGTGTGTGAGATTTGTCACAAGCACTGGGGATGTCACTGGCACAGATTTTTAGAAGAGCCAGGGATGTTACATGACCTGCAGTACAGGGGAAAGTCACCTTCACCGGAGCTGTCACTCGAGTGCCAGTGGCATCCCATTGCCAAGCAGACATTATGACTGTGGGTGGGACTTAGAGCCTGCTCTTTCCAGGGTTCTGTCTTTGCTGTTTGCACTGCCAGCGGGGAGTCAGGATGGCAGCGCAGGTATACGCGGTCTCGCCTCCTCCTACAGTCACATCAGAATTACAACTAAACTACAGAACCACCATCCTTCAGAACCTCCTGACATCGAGCTGACTGGAAGTCCTACAACTACGAAATCAAAGAAGAACCCACATTGAGACTGGTAGGAGGGGCGGAGGCAAGGACAGGCTGGTCCCACACTAACTTGTGGTGGATAAAAATCAGGAGAGTTACCTCAGCTGGAAAGGTCCTCTCTGGGGAGTGAGGGGTCCCAGCTCTACACCAGGCCCCCCAGCCCAGGGTTCCAGTGCCAGGAAGAGAAGTCCCCATAACTTCTGGCTGTAAACGCCAGTGGAGATTGAGGCTCAGGGAGGCTGATTGTGCTGGAGACCCAGGCAGTGGACTTACTCCAACTCGCTCCCTCTGGGCTTCAGCGCGGGAGAGGCAGCCCGAAAGACACCAGAGACGTATGGGAAAGAACTGACTTGTTTGATGTCAGGGCAAGAGCTGAGGACAGATGTGCTGGTGGAGGCCATTGTTTCTTTGTTGAGCCCTCCCCCTGGAGTCAGCAGACAGGCACTATATCTATATCTGGGACACCAGCAACCTGGCTCACACTGGGAGCCCCACCCTGGTGATTCCCTGAAGCTCTGCCCCACCCAACTTTAGGGCCCACCCAAGTTGTTTTCAGTGGCTTTACCATAGGAATGGCCTGGCCTAGCTCATGCTTTGGATTTTCCTAAATTCTCTCAAGCAGCATCTGGCCTCAGTGAGCCCCATACCTCTCGCTAAGTGGCTCCAAGCCCAGCACAAGAAGCAGCTATCTGCAGATTGCTCTGTAGCTTATGCCTGATGGCTCCAAGTAGAACATAGGCAGTGGCTGACCTTGGCTGCGCCTCCTGGAAGGCCCCAGAGCCAGTACACACAGTGAACAGCTTCAGACCATATTGAAGCACTACCACCCAACCACCTCCACAAGCAACACACTCAAAGAGTGGACTCAATGGGTACCAGAACCCTGCTGAAGTAAATCTTACTTTGTGTGGTGGGCCTTGCACAGCTGATTCTCCAAGGTGGTCAGAGGTCAGTGGTCAGTGGGCACAGCCAGTCCTTGCGGCTGATTAGCCTAAGTAGATTTCTCCCATTGACATACCAACAGCAATCAAGACTCAATTACGACAGAAGGGTGTACAGTCCACACTAAGGATGCACCTCAAGGGCCCAGCTGGGAGACCAGGGAGGCTGTGGCACTGGACCCCATAGGACATCTACTATAATAGGCCACCCTAACAAGCCTAGGAGACAAAGCAACTCTACCTAATACCTAGAAACAAACTCAGTGAGGCAGCTAAAATGAGGAGACAAACATGTCTCAAATAGAAGAACAGAATAAAACTCCAGGAAAGGAACTAAACAAAATGGAGATAAGCAATCTAACAGCTGCAGAGTTCAAAACACTGGTTATAAGGATTCTCAGGAATTTAGTGAGGGCCTCAAGAGCATAAAATAGGACCAGTCAGAAATGAAGGATGCATTAACTGAAATAAAGAATAATTTACAGGGCCCAGCTGGTGTGGCTCACTGGCTGAGCATCAACCCATGCACCAAGAGGTTTGATTCCCTGTCAGGACACATGCCCAGGTTCTGGGCCTGATCCCCAGTGGGGGCGCATGCAGGAGGTGGCCAGTCCACATTCTCTCTCATTGATTTTTCTCTCTCTCCCTCCCTTCCTCTCTCTCTCAAATCAATAAAGAACCAATATATGTATATTTTAAAGAATAGTTTACAGGGAATCAATAATAGAGTAGGTGAAGCTGAGAATCAAATCATCAATTTGAAGTATGAGGAAGCAAAATACACCCAATAAGAACAGCAAAAAGACTCCAAAAAAATATGATGATAGTGTAATGAGCCTTTGGGACAACTTCAAGTGTACCAACATTCGCATCATTGGGGTGCCAGAAGTAGAAGAGAGAGCAAGAAATTGAAAACCTACCTGAAAGAATAATGACAAAACTTCTCTAACTTGGTGAAGGAAATAGACATATAAGTCCAGGAAGTACAGAGAGTCCCAAATAAGGTGAACCCAAAGAGGCCCACACCAAGACACACCATAATTAAAACCCAAAAAAAGACAAAGAGAATCTTAAAAGCAGCAAAAGAAAAGCAGTTAGTTACCTACAAAGGAGCTCCCATAAGATTGTCAGTTAATTTTCAACAGAAACTTTGCAGGCCAGAGGGAGTGACAAGAAATATTCAAAGTGATGAAAAGCAAGGACCTACAACCAAGATTACTCTATCCTCTAAAGCTATCATTTAGAATCGATGGACATATAAAGAACTTCCCAGACAAGAAAAAGATAAAGGAGTTCATCACCACCAAACCAGTATTAAATGAAATGTTGAAGGGTCTTCTTGAAGGAGAAGAACAAAAATATGAACAATAAAATGGCAATAAATACATATCTATTAACAACCAAATCTACAAATAAAATGAACAAGCCCTGGCCAGTTTGGCTCAATGGTTGGAGTGTTGGCCTGCGGTCCGGAGAGACCCGGGTTCGGTTCCTGCTGAGGGCGTGTACCTCGGTTGAGGTTTGTCCCCAGCCCTGGTTTGGTCTTGCGGGTGGCAGCCACTCGATGTGTCCCTTTTGTGTCGATGTTTCTCTCTCTCTCTCTCCCTCCCACTCTATCTGAATAAAAAATGGGAAAATGTCCTCAGGTGAGGATTAAAAAAAAAAAAATGAACAAGCAGAACAGAAACAAACTCATAAACACAGAGAACTTTTTGTTGCTTGCCAGAAGGGAAGGGGGTTTAGGAAGAGGGGTGAGAAAGGTGAAGGGACTAAGAAGTACAAATGGGTTGTTAGACTGACAAACTTCATGGGGGAGGGCGGTCGGAAGAGATAATCAAAGAACTTTTAAGCATATATGCATAACCAGTGGACACAGACAGTAGTGTGGGGAAGGCAGAAGGGGGCCAGGAGTGGGGAGGTGGGGGTCAGTGGGGATAAAGGGGGGACATCGGCAGTACTTTCATCAATAAAGATAATTTTAAAAATAACTGGCAAGAAAAATAACAGAGAGGTTATCTGTGGTATCACTTTCATGTTTGAAGTGACACTTGAAAATTAGTAATAACTAGTTTAATATGCTACCCCCCCCCCATCCACAGTTTCACTTTCCCCAATTTCAGTTACCTTTGGAGTAGCTCCGTCTGAAAATATTAAATGGAAAATTCCAGAAATTGCTGTCTCACTCCACCTCACCTGGGATGTGAATCATTCCTTTGTTCTTTGTCTCCACTGTATTTGCACCCCGCCCATAGTCACTTATTGTCAAATCCACTGTTGTATCACAGTGCTTCTGTTCAGGTAACCCTTATTTTACTTAATAGTAGCCCCCAATCCCAAGAGTGGTGATGCTGGCCATTCAGATATGCCAGAGAGTAGCTGTGAACAGGTGTGTGTGTATAGGAAGAAACAGTATCCGTAGGGTTGGGTGCTACCCTTGGTGTCAGGCGTCCCCTGGCATCGTAGAACTAGGGGCTGCTCTCTTTATAATTTATTTTTTCTTTTTGGGGATGTGTGTGTGTGGTAACATTCTTTTATTGAGAATATTTTGAAATGAGAATATATATGAAACTCTTTGTGTGATATCTGGTACATAGTAAGTAGTCTAACAGTTGATTATAACATTAACTGGCTTTTATAACAATTGTTAATTAACCTTTATGTGTATTTTCAGAGAGCTATTGCTTATCTTTTCCCCAGTGGTTTGTTTGAGAAGCGAGCCAGACCAATAATGAAGGTAATTATCTTAATTAATATTTTTTAAATTTCACTTTGTTTTATGTGTTACAGTACTTATCTAATGCGTGTTTATTTTATTTTACAGCATCCTGAACAGATTTTTCCAAAACAGAAAGGTAAGTTTTCTCAAGAATGAAGTAAACAGTTCTTTTTGTTATATTGTTATGTTATATATATCAGCAGTCACTCACATATTATGAAGATGAACTCTTGTATATATCATGGGGGTCGTGTAGTAGGTCAAAAATATTTCATAACTAATAATGGAGTTTACACCCGATTTCTTTTTAAGTACAAAATATTAAAATTAGAGCATTAGAGTTTATGCCTATACTAATGTCACACTAATTTACATTCTAATATGTCTTTATAAGGAAGAGTTTGGTACAGATTTGCTGAATTTATATGAAAATTTTATATTTATCTTCATTTTGGAAGCATATTTTCCCTGAATATAGATCCCACCCCACCCCCCATTTTTAGTTTTTTGTCACTTTATTGATGTGATTGAATCACCTCTTGTCATACATTGTTTCTGACGAGCAGCAGTTAACCATCATTCGTATTTCTGTTTCCTCTAGCTTCTTTTTGATTTTTATCTTTTAAATCTATAAAGTAAAATCTTGAGGAAAACAATAGGACTTAAGGTTGTGAGGAAATAATATATTTACTGTTTTCTTGTTTACATTTGAAACCTGTTTCTCAGTGTGGACTGGTGGTAGTTGTCAGTCAATTTAAAAAGTATTAAAGCAACACATCAGTTTTAAAATACTCAACATATAAATTTATATTTATTTATCATTCTTTCTTTATAATCCTAGAGGTATTGTATTTTTTGTTTTTTGTTTTGTTTTGTTTTTTGTTTATCCTCACCCGAGGATATATTTTCCATTTATCATCAGATAGAGTGGGAGGGAGGGAGGAGAGAGAGAGAGAGAAACATCCATGCGAGAGAGACACATGGACTGATTGCCTCCTACATGAGCCAGCCAGGGCCGGGGAGGAGTTACAACTGAGGTAGGTGCCCTTGACCGGAATCGAACCCGAGACTCATTGGTCCGCAGGCCAATGCTCTAACCGCTGAGCGAAACCGGCCAGGGGTAGGTATTTTCTTTGAGTGCATTTCAGTTCCCCATTTTTTTTTGCATAACCCTGACACTGGTACATCATCAAAGTTTTTTAGTTTTGAGTTCCTTGTGTACGAATTTAAACTTTCTACAAACTCTGAGTGCAGAATATTTGTATAATTGTATAGATTTTCCCCTCTGCACACTGAATTTTAACAAACTTTGTTTAGTATTGCCTTTGAGTCTAAAGCATTCAAGTTCATTTTCATAGAAGCAACAACTATCTTTTCTGTTTTCACTCATATTTTATCTGTTTTTCTAATACTTAGTTCCTGCAATTATAGAAATAAATATGTTTTTAAAAAATAAGTTTTGGAATAAACACAACTGACTCTTAGTAAACATGTAACTCAGCAGCAAAAATATGTGGAAACACTAGGGAATAGCCTGATAGCCACAAATGCTCAGTGTGAGTCGGTATGTTTACAAGGTGGTTAAACAAAGATGGTAAGGGGCAGGTGTTTGTTCATTTATTTATTTATTTATTTAAATCCTCACATGAAGATATTTTTCTATTGATTTTTGTTGTTGTTGTTCAGATAGAGTGGGAGGGAAAGACAGGAAGAGAGAGAGAGAAACATCGACGTGAAAGGAACACACCGAGTGGCTGCCACCCACACGACCCAACCAGGGCCGGGGACAAACTGCAACCAAGGTACGTGCCCTTAGCGGGAACTGAAACCAGGTCTCTCTGGACCGCAGACTGATGCTCTAACCGCTGAGCCAAACTGGCCAGGGCTGATTTTTTTTTAAAGATGGAGTGGGAGGGAGGGAGAGGGAGAGCAACATCAATATGAGAGAGACACATGGATTGGTTGCCTCCCACATGACCTTGACTGGGGCCCTGATTGAACTTGCAACTAGGGTACATAGCCTTGACCAGGAATTAAACCTGCAACTCTCTGGTCTGCCCGCCAACGCTCTAACTGCTGAGCCAAACCAGCCAGGCAGGAAGCAGATATTTCTATAAAAATTTATTTAAGTTTTGCTCTGCTGCTATACTTCACTCTTTGAAATAACTTTTACTTTGAATCTTATTATAAATGTTTTGAGTCTGCTTGTAAATATATTCTCTCTCTTATATTTTCTCATTTCTTAGACATAGTTGATTATAAACTGTAACATCAATGTAATTGATCCCTTTTGGGGAAGTAATAAATGAAGATTATATTAAAAGTCTACATCAGCCCTGGCCGGTTTGGCTCAGCGGTTAGAGCGTCGGCCTGCGGTCCGGAGAGGCCCGGGTTCGGTTCCGCTAAGGGCATGTACCTCGGTTGCAGTTTGTCCCCGGCCCTGGTTGGTCGTGCCGGTGGCAGCCACTCGATGTGTCCCTTTCACATCGATGTTTCCCTCTCTCTCTCTTCCTCTCTCTCCCTCCCACTCTGTCTGTACAAAAAAAAAAAAAGTCTACATCAGTGCCTGTGTGATTTTGCTCAGGGGATTGAGCATCGTCCCATGGACTGAGAGGTCCCAATTCACTTTCTGGTCAGAGCTTGTGCCCTGAGTTTCTGGGTCAATCCCCAGTAGGGGGCGTGCAGGAGGCAGCTGATCGATTTTCTGTCTCTCCCTCCCTCTCTCTCTAAACCATCAATAAAAACATTTAAAAAAAATAAAAGTGCACATCAGTGTTAAAGGCGCAGCTTGGTTTTTTAGAAATGAAGCTGTATTCATGAGGTACAGTAATTTACTAGTGGCTTTTCTATAAATGTAATGACAGTGATTCTTTTAAGTGACTCCTCTATTTTTCAACATCTCTGACACCTAACTTTTCTGTTTCTCTCTTTGTTCTATATGTCTCTGCTAGTAGCATCTGAGACTGTTTTTCTGTCAGATCATACCAACTTCTCAACATTAGAAGTTTATTATTACTCTCAGCTCGAATGTAATCACTGAAACTTTTGTAGGTCCCTTCACAAGAATGCCCTTGTGTTATTTTAATTTGTTGTTGTTGTTAACCCTCACCTGAGGATATTTTTTCATTGATTTTTAGACAGAGTTGAAGGGAGGGTGGAGGAGAGTGGCGGGGGAGGGGGGGAGAGACATCGATGTGAGACATCTATTAGTTGCCTCCAGCAGGACCCTGACCAGGGCTGGGGATGAAATCCGCAACCCAGGTACATGCCCTTGACCAGAATTGAACCCGAGACACTTCAGCCCAAGGGCTGAGCCATGTGTTAATTTAGAAATGTGTCGGTGTTGGTGGGATTTTCTTACATACGAGTTAAGCAAAAAACAAGCAAAACACAGGCGGAGAAAAGAGTATGGTGATGACCAGAGAGAAAAGGGGAGGGGGAAGTAGACAAGGGTATAGGGGAATAAATGGTGATGGAAGGAGACTCGACTTAGGTTGGTGAACACACAGTGCAATATACAGATGCTGTGTTATAGAACTGTACACCTGAAACCTATATAATTTTATTAACCAGTGTCATCCCAATAAATTCAATAAAAAATAAATAAACAGTACTCCCTTGGAATCAGCAAAGTGTTTTTTGCCACCTACCAATTTTGCTCCACTTTGCAAGTAGAGGAAAAAATGATTTTTCATGTTAAAAATGTGAGTGAATTTTAGATTTGAATAGATTATGACACTTGTAATGTGCTACTGCTTCCCTCATTAAAAGATAAAAGCTTCCAGATTGAGTTAACATTAAAATTCTGCTTTACTGTTTAAAGCAAGTGATAAAAATATTGGGTAAAACAGATATATACGAATTGATGATAGAAGCAAGGAGTATAGTACCTAACACTAGACAAAATGGAATTCAAGGAGATTGGGAAATGGTTCAATGAGACAAGAATGTTAGCTTGTATTGATAAAACCTAATGTCTATTAAGTGAATTTGAAGACCAGGAACCTTTTTGTATCAAGCATTTAACATTGAAATGTTTAAAGCAAAGCTGTTAACTGAGTCTCTAAAGAATTTGAATAACACAACATGATTTTATAACTACAGATACAAGTCAAAGAATACATTTGCTCTGCAGATTCCAATGGAATGTTAATAGAAGTACCATGTAATAGGTCATAGAGAAAACCTAATAAATTCCAAAATGTAGGTATTATATAGATTAGATTTTCTGACTTAAAATCAGCAGAACCATAAAACTATTACGTTAAAGAGGAAATAAAAATTGAGATTACAGACTACTTAGAAATACAGAGTGGGACAAAAATAGGTTTACAGTTCATGTGGAAAATAATACAATAGTTAATAACTAATAATCCAAGAATAAACCGTGTTTTGTACTCACAACTGTAAACCTATTTCTGCCCACCCTTGTATTACTGACTTTCCCCTTTCACTTTTTTTTCACTCATTCCTCCACCCCTTTCCCCTCTGGCAACCATCAGTTTGTCTTTGTTTCTGTGAGTCTGTTTTTGTTATGTTTGTTTTAATTTTTTTAAATCCACATATAAGTGAAATCATGAGGTGTTTGTTTTTCTCTGTTTGACTTATTTCACTTAGCATAATATCCTCTAGGTCCAACCACGTAGTAGCAAATGGCAGGTTGTGATTCTTTTGGGGTTTTTTTTGTTTTTTGTTTGTTTGTTAATCCTCACCGAAAGGTATTTTTTCATTGATTTTAGAGAGTGGAAGGGAGGGAGGGAGAGAGAAAGAGAGATAGAAAAACATGGATGTGAGAGAGACACATCAGTTGGTTGTCTCCCACATAACCCCAGTCAGGGTTGGGGACTGAACCTGCAACCCAGGTATGTACCCTTGACCAGAAATTTAACCCTTTGGTACTTGGACCAACACTCTAACCACTACGCCAAACCAGCCAGAGCTTGTTTTTTTTTTTATTGCTGAGTGATATTCCATTGTATATATGTGCCACTTCTTTATTCGTTCATGAATCGATGGACACCTATGCTGCTTTCATACCTTGGCTATTGTAAATAATGTGTACATAGGGGTGCATGTATCCTTTTGAATTAATATTTTCACTTTCTTTTGATAAACACCCAGAAGTATTGCTGAGTCTTATGGTAGATTTAGTTTTTCAAAGAATTGCCATTGTGTTTTCCTTAGTGGCTGCATACATTTGCAGTCTCACCAACAGTGCCCGAGGGTTCCTTTTTCCTGCACATCCTTGGGAGCTCTTGTTATTTGAGAACTCTTTGATAATAGCCATTCTGACTAGCGTGAAGTGATATTTAATTGGGGCTTTGATTTGCATGTGTCTGATAATTAGAGATGTTAAGCATCTTTCCCTATGTTTGTTAGTCTCTTTTGGAGCAGTGTCTCTATGTTGTCTCCCAATTATTTGATTGGATTGTTGTTTTTTTGTTTTGTTATTAAGTTGTATAAGTTCCTTATATTTTTTCAATATCAACCCCTTATTGGACATATCCTTTGCAAATATTCTCCCATTCAATCGGTTGTCTTTTTGTTTTGTTGATAGTTTTCTTCGCTATTCAGAAGCTTTTTAGTTTGTGAAGTCCTATTTGTTTATTTTTGCTTTTATTTCCCTTGCCTGAGGAGACATACCTAAAAAGATATTTTAGTCAAAGAGTTTACTACCTGTTTTCTTCTAGGACTTTCATGGTTTCGGGTCTTACATTTAACTCTGTAATTCATTTTGAGTTTATTTTTGTATGTGGTATAAGATAGTGGTTCAGTTTCATTTTTCCTTTGTGATCTGTTCAGTTTTCCCGGCACCACTTGTTTAAGAAACTGTCATTCTCCAGTGTATATTCTTCCTCCTTGTCTTAGATTAATTGACCGTATAAGCAAGGGTTTATTTCTGGGCTCTCTATTCTGTTCTATTGATCAGTATAGTATGTCTGTTTTTGTGCCAGTTCATACTGTTATGATTATTATAGTTTTGTAGAATAGTTTGATACTTTCAACTTTGTAGAAATAGTGTGATACTTTCAACTTTGTTCTTCATTCTCAAGATTGCTTAGGCTATTGTGGTCTTTTGTGATTCCATATAAATTTTAGGATTATTGTTCTAGTTTTGAGAAGAATGCCATTGGTATTTTGCTAGGGATTGCATTGAATCTGTAGATTAGTTTGTGTAGTGTGGTCATTTTAATGAAAATAATCCTTCCAATCTAAGAGCATGGTATATATAGCCTGGCTGGTGTGGCTCAGTGGTTGAGCATCAACCCATGCACCAAGAGGTCACCTCAATTCCTGGTCAGGGCACATGCCCAGGTTGTGGGCCCAATCCTCAGTGGGGGGCATGCAGGAGGCGGGCAGTTGATAGTCTCTCTCATCGATGTTTCTATCTCTCTCTCCCTCTCTCTTCCTCTCTAAAATCAATAAAGAAAATAAATAAATAAATAAACATTAAGAGCATGGTATATCTTTCAATTATGTTTGGCCTCTTCATTTTCTTCAATGTCTTATAGTTTTCAAAGTACAGGTCTTTCATCTCTGGTTAAATTTATTCCTAGGTATTTTATTCTTTGTGATGCAATTGTAAATGGGATTGTTTTCATAATTTCTCCTTATGATCATTTATTATTAGTGTATAGCATCATGATGTATTTTTATATATTTCTACATATTTCAGCAGAGTAGCAGGATACACTTTTGTATTTTGTATCCTGCCACTTTGCTGAACTCGTTTATTAGTTCTAGTGGGTTTTTTTGGTGGAATCTTTAGGGTTCTCTCTATATAATATCATGACTTCTGAAAATAGTGATACTTTTACTTCTTTATTTCCAATTTGGATGACTTTCACCTCTTTTTCTTGTCTGATTGCTGTGGTTAGTACTTTCAATATTATTTTGAATAATAGTGATCATAGACATCCTTGTCTTGTTCCTTATCTTAGAAGGAAAGCATGCACCGTTTCATTTTGAAATTCCTTCTGTACCCACTTTGTTGAGAGTTTTTATCATAAGTGAATGTGAATTTTGTGATTTTTGTCGTTGTTGTTGTTAATCTTCACTGAAGCATATTTTTTTCAGTGATTTTTAGAGACTGGAAAGGAGGGTAGGGGGAGAGAGAAACATTGATGTAAGAGAGACACATCAATTAGTTGCCTCCTGCACATGCCCGGACTGGGGCCAGTGATCAAACCTGCAACCCAAATACATTCCCTTGATTGGGAATCAAACTCATGCCCCTTTGGTGCTCAGGCCGATGCTCTAACCACAGTGCCACACTGGCCAGGTCAGAATTTTATCAAATTCTTTTCTGCATCTGTTGAGATGACCGTAGATCTTTATCCTTGGTGTTGTTGATGCTATGTATCACATTAATTGTTTTGTGGATATTGAACCATTCTTGCATCCATGATATAAATCCCATTTGATCATGAAGTATGATCTTTTAAATATTTTTGAATTTGGTTTACTAGTATTTTGTCGAGAATTTTTACATCTATGTTTATCGGGGAAATTGGCCTATAATTCTCTCTTTTGTAGTGTCTTTTCTGGTTTTGGTATCGGGGTAATGTTGCTCTTGTAGAATGAGTTTGGAAGAGTTCCTTCCTCTTTAGTTTTTGCAATAGACTGAGCAGAATAGGTATTTATTCTGTGAATGGTAGAATTGATTAACCTGTGACAGCGTCTGGTCTTGGACTTTTATTTGTTGGGTGGTTTTTGTTTTTTATTACTGCTTCAGTTTCATTGGTAGTAATAGGTCTGTTCAGATTACCTTTTTCTTCTTGTCTTAGTGTTGAAAGATTGTATGTTTCTAGAAATTTATCCATTTCTTCTAGATTGTCCCATTTGTTGGCATATAATTGTTTCTAGTATTTATTATATGCCAATATATAATAAATATTTTTGTATTTCTATGGAATCAACTGTAATCTCTTTAATTTCTGATTTTGTTTATTTGACCTCTCTTTTTTCTTGATGAGTATCACTAGAGGTTTGTCAATTTTGTTTATTCTTGCAGGGAATTGGCTTTTAGTTTTATTTATCTTTTTAAATATTTCTTTTGTCTCTACTTCATTTATTCCCCCTCCCCCCCACTCTTTATTGTTTCCTCCTTCTACTTACCTGGGGATTCATTGTCTAGTGAGTGCCTGCTTCCTGGTTCGTAGACAGCTGTCTTCCCCTGTGTCCTCACATGGTGGAAGGGACCAGGGGTTTCTCTGGGATTCTGTTTATGAGGACAGAGCCATAATTACCTCTCAAAGACCCCACATCCAAATACTAATACATTGGGATTAGGCCCCAGTATATTAATTCTGGGGAACACAGACATTCAGTCTCAAGTATATAGTATAAACACAGGTTAAAACCTTTGTATTTTTTAAAAACATGTAAAAAAAATCTTTATTTCAGTAGATATACATATTTAACTGCAGCGAAGGAGTTTAGAACAGTAAACTAACTGTCTCTGACGAGGGAATTCTAATATTTAACCTATGTAAGAGGAGTGCACCAAAGCAGTGCTTGGAGGGAGATTTATATAGCATTGAGTGCATATATCAGGAGAGAAGAGAGATCTGAAATCAGTCATTGAAGCTTATATCTTAGCAACCTAGAAAATGAGGAGCAAATTAAATTCAAAGTAAGCAGAAGAAAAGAAATAAAAATTAGAGCAGAAATCAGTGAAATTGAAAACAGAAAATCAGTGGAGAAAATCAACAAAACCAAAAGCTGGTTATTTGAAAAGATCAGTCAAATGTATAACCTCTAGCTAGGCTAACTAAAATATACAGAAGGAGAGAGGAGACATGACTAATGTCAGATGTGAAGAGGGACACTGCCACAGATGCCACAGCAGTCAAGGGACGATCGAGTTGGTAACCTAGGTGAAATGGATCAGTTTCATGACAAACACTGCACAAGCTACCAAATCTTACACAAAAATAAGTAGACAGTTTGAATAGGCCTGTATCTGTTACAGAAATAGAATTCATAATTAATAATCTAGAAGACCTTGAGTTTGGCCATGGCTTTAGATACCACACCAAAGGCATGATCCATAAAAGATAGAATTGATAAGCTGGCTTCATTAAAATTAAAATTTTTTGTTCTGCAAAAGACACTGTCAAGAGAATGAAAAAACAAGTCATAGAGTGGTAGAAAATATTTGGAAATGAACTATCTTATAAAGGACTATTATCCAAAATACACAAAGGAGGGACTCTTAAAACTCAACAGTAGAAAATAAACAACCCGATTTTAAAATGGGCCAGAGACCTTAGCAGAGCCCTCACTACAGAAGCTATATGTACTTATGAAAAGATACTCCAGCCCTGGCTGGTTTGGCTCAGCGGTTGGAGCGTCGGTCTCCGGTCCTGAGAGACCCGGGTTCGGTTCCCGCTAAGGGCGCGTACCTCGGTTGCAGTTTGTCCCCGGCCCTGGTCGGTTGTGCGGGTGGCAGCCACTCGATGTGTTCCTTTCACATCGATGTTTCTCTCTCTCTCTCTCTCTGTTCCTCTCTTTCCCTCCCACTCTACCTGAACAAAAAATGGAAAAAATGTCCTCGGGTGAGGATTAAAAAAAAAGATACTCCAAATCAGGAGTAAATCCAGATTAAAGCAACAGGGTGATACCACTGCACACTTGTTGGGATGGCCAGAATCCAGACACTGCCAACACCAGTTCTGGCACGTGTTGTAATGGTGGGAATACACTGCTGTTGGGATGCAAAATAGCGCTGCCACTATGGAAGATATTTTGGCAGTTTTACAAAAGTAAACATATTCTTGCCATACAATCTAGCAGTGGTACTCCCGGGTATTTACCTAGAGGAGGTGAAAACGTATGTCTGCACAGAGACGTGCACACACACAGATGTTTAGAGCAGCTTTATTCATGATTGTCAAAACTTGGAAGATGTGCTTTAGCTGAATGGATAATTAAACAATTAGATGGTGGAATTGCTCAGCACTAATGAACTATCAAGCCATGGAGGAAAAGACATAGAGGAAACTTACATGCGTATTACTAAGTGAAGAACTCCAATCTGAAAAGGTTAAGTGTATGATTCCAACTAAATGACTTTCTGGAAAAGACAAAACTATGCAGACAGTGAAAAGGTCACTGGTCACCAGGAGTTATGTGTGTGGGGGGGGGGAGGGGGGATGAAGAGGTAGAGCACAGTGGATGTTTAGGGCAGTGAAACTACTCTGTATGATACTGTAATGGTGGGTACAGCTGTCATAAATTTGTCCAAACCCCACAAATGTACACCACCAAGAGTAAACCCTGAATCGACCATGGACTTTGACTGGTGATGATTGTCATTGTAGGTTCACCAGTTGTAATAAGTGTGCCACTCTGGTGGAGGGTGTTGATAATGGAAGAGCCTGTGTATATGGGGGGGCGGGGCTGAGGGTACATGGGAAATCTGTGCGTCTTCCTCTCACTTTTGCTGTGAACCTAAAACTCTAAAAAGTAAGGTCTATTTGGACAATAATAAAAGAGTGTATAACTTACGTAATTAATGTTAATGTTATAGAAAACATAGATAACCAAGGAGGCAGTATCAAGAGCAACAAAAACTAAAATACAAGTAAAACTTATAAAAATATGTAAGAGCTTTATATAGAAAATTATAAAACTTAAAGGATCGACCATAAGTGAAAATCTAAACAGCTGGAAAATGATTTCATGTTTGTAAGGAAAGATTAAGAGCTACATTAATATAATTTCAGTCAAAGTCCTGATAGGACTTTTGGGAGAAACTTGTAAACTTTATTTGAAAGAGTGAATCTGCAAGAAGTAGCAAAAAGTTTTTTAGAAGAAATAAGAATAATGAAGGAAACTTAGCCTACCAGGTATCAAAATGCAACAAAAGCAGAATTTAATTGAATAGTGGTAGTGGTGCAGAATAGACCAAATTATAGTAGTCAGTGTCAGTAGTTGTTTATGCCATGTTTTGTGAGTTCTAAGACATGGTTTTTAAAATTTTAACATCTTTGGCAACAGGATTCATCATACAATTAATGTAAACTATGAAATATATATATATGAGCTTTTTTTCTTTGTAAAAGATACATGGAATCAAGTGTATGTATATAGATGTGTGTGTAGATATCTATATGCATACTTTATGAAATCAAGTATACACACTCTCATTCACATGAAATGAGACCCGACTCAAAAATCCCTCCAAACTTGACAGTAAAGTCTCATCTGTAACCATTATGTTACTCTTTCTTGGTCATTTTCTGACTTTTAACAATACAGTGAAAAGTGATTGAATAGTAAAGCTATAAAAATTGAAAAATATGCAAGATTTTATGAAGTCTGAAAATGATGTTGAAGAAGTATTTAATACATCCTCAAGCCATTGGCAGACAAGAATCTTGTTTTATTCTTTTCAAGCTAAACTTCCTTTCAGGATTTTTTTTTTCACCAGTTACTCTGAAATTTTGGTCTTCTTTTTAAGCGTATTTACTTAAAGTGGCCCAGATATAGTGCCAGTTATCCTCAAAAGAAAGACTGTAGTATTTAAAAAAACTAATGGGTAACAACTCACTTTGCTAGACAAAGCACTTGAATTTCTGCCTCACAAACTTAAATCCCAGGTAGATTAGATTTCTGAACATGAAAACAAAAATTTTAGAGGACAATAATTTTTAATGAGCACACGGTTTTAAAACATGCCTTCTCAATGGGGGTGATGTTGTGCCCCAAGGGACATACACTGGTTCAGAGGAAGTAAAAAAAAATCTCAGCTATTACTGTGTTTTGGCCTTTCTAAGGGCCACCACAGTATACATCAACTGATATGCAGTGTATCTGGTAAAAAAATGTCTCCTCAATAGGGGCTGATAATGAAAAAACATTTGAGAAACACTGTAAGAGAGGAAAAGTGACAGATTCTGCAAAAACATATATGTTAAACTTCTTGATTATGAAAGACAAACAAAATTAAAAGACAACAGATTGGGAGAAAAGAGTTTACAATTTATGTAATGGACAGAGGAGTGTAGTGTAGTCTTTAAAATATTCGAGTCCCTATAAATTGTTAACAGAAACAACAATAAAATATGGACAAAGTGCATAGAGTTAGTGTTTGGTTATTTACTACACAGACTCCTTTCTCAGTTTGATGGTCATCTATATTTCAAAAGGAATTACACGTAGCACCTTTGGGGGGCCCCTCTGTTTTAAACTCTCTGAGGTATGTCATTGTAGAGTTGTAAGGAATAATGTGGCATGGAAAATCCATTTAACTTTTTCTTTGTTATTTTATGCCTGTTGCTAATTTTCTGCGTGAATTACATTATTGACTTTATCAGTTTCATTTTTTAAAAATATGGGAGTGCATTGTATTTACAGTCACACCTAATTTTTTTTTTAACCTAACAGGATGATTTTGGCTATTTTATGTGTGTTTAAAACAAGTTCTAGAAATTCTCATGGTGAGATATTTACAAACAGTTTCTCAAATACAAACATTGTTTTATGTCAATGTGTGTAAAATAGCTTAAAATTTTACATGTTAAACTATTAAAATTCTAAATATTAATGCTTTTTTGTTATTTTGAAAGTTATTTCAGGATTATTAACATGTCTCATAACTACAATTAAATACATCTATATGTTCTCTGTATATATTTTCATTTTTGTTTGTTTTCATCTGGCTTTTCATTAGCAACCCAGTGGGGAGAAGATGGCCGTCCATTTCACTTTCTCTTTTACACTGGCAAACAGTCGTATTATTCATTAATGCATGTAAGTACTTAACATTTATGATAAATAATATGAACTGTAAAGTTTAAGTAGCTGATTATACCAGATTGTTTAGCTTCACGATTTACCTAGTATGTTTCATAATGGACAAAAAATAAGACCTCTAGAGGTAAGACAGTGTGTTAAAAGGCTTTGTATTTTATTAATTCATTTTTCTAAAGGTACACATTATAGAATGTATAACATAATGATTGTCCTTAAAATGCTTTCACTTGCAAATTGATGCCATGTTAGGAGATAGATGTTCAATTCAGTCACGTGAGTGTGTGTGTGCGCCAGGTAAACGTGACGCCGGGCAGGGGCCGAGTCAGGGATAGTCGGGGCTGTGAAGCACCTTAGGAGACAGTCAGATAGTTAACTGTACTTTTTGTTATTCAAGTACAGTTGTTGCTTTTCATAGAAAGAAGATCTAAGAAACGAGTTTGTTACGTTGACTTCCACTTGCTTTGGAGTGTACTGGAGGTTTCTGTGTCAGAGCCTACATGTGTGTGAGAGTGTGCAAACACACGAGTCCCCTAGAATAACTAGGGGAAAAACCTGGATGCTAATGTCCAGGTGTAAGCAACAGAACCCGTTTCATCTTAGAACATGGCAAGTTTTATTTTATTCATTGTGAGATTTTTGTAAGTACTCACTGGGTTTCGCCATCCACACTCCCATCTCAGGTTGCCTGAATCCCATACACACACAGCCTCTGCTTTTTAGAACTGTCTGATGTTTGTTGGTGCCCCAGAAACCCAAAAGGACAAAATCCCCACTTGTCAGGTACATTTATTTCTTGGGGAATGAAAAAGAAAACCTTCTTTTCGTTTTTTGTTGACCTTGGGCAAATGAGCTTCTTGCCCTGGCAGAAAGGAAATGAATGATAGATGCCGAGTGTGTCTTTGCTGAGTAATGGAGCTGCGTGCAGGCGCTCCGCGAGGCTGTCTCCGCACAGCCGCCTCCGCACAGCCCGCGGCTGCCCAGGACCCCTGCTGTTCATTTAAATAGGTATGTCAAATCTGCCTGCAAACGCGCTGGTTTGATCTGTGGTAATATTTGTGAAGGTTCCATATGGACTTAAGCCCCCTGCAGTGCTAAGAAATAATGTACAACGCTTCATGGTGCAGACGCAAATTTCCTCTGAAAAGGGATGCAGTGCTGCGTTTTAGCTGTCGGAGGGGATGATGGAGCTGACGCGCTAGGCCTGTCAACTTGTTACACGGATGGGTTGCACGCAGCGAAGCTGTGGAAAATCTGTGCCTTTTAACTTTTCTACTTAATCACGGCTGCAGCATTGCCTTTAGACTGTACGCTACATTAATTCCCTTCCTGCCTTCTGCCTTTCATCCCAAGTTTCACGGGAAGAAGGAACGCACGCAGGTCTTGTGGAGGCGCCTTATCACACAGCTGTCATCCCACAAGCCATTTGCATTTGTTTTGGCTGAAACTGAGCAACCCAAGGGCAAGATATTTTGTTGCATTCCATCATAATGAAGAAATTACACATTGTAGGAGAGACCTAACTTTATTTTTAGTTTGTTTATGTCTTTTATAAGGTATTTGCTCAAGAAACTGGTCGGTTTCTCAGTGGATAAAAGATTAGCATGCTTTTGACTGAAAAGTCAAATTATATCTGATTAATAAGTATCCTTTCTTTTTGAATAATATAGTTTCTGTTATATATAGGAGAGTTCTTCGGGCTTTTAGGTTTCAGTTAAATTCTGTAATTTAGGTCTGTTTTGTTGACTGTTTTTAACCCCCTAACTGTGGGTTTAGCATTTGTTTTATTGCTTATCAGATCAGTTTACACATAGGAATTACAGATATTTGGGGTTAACTTGAGCATTTAAATTCAGATAATTAATAAAATCTTGTATTTTCAAAAGTGTGTTTTATAGAATTTTAAAGTATATGTGTGGGGGAAAAAGATAAATGTTTTTCTAAATGCTTGCTGTTCACGTAAGCATCATGTATGGCACTTGTTATTAATTACAACTATGATCTCACCTGTCTCGTTTCCGAGGTCACACAGACCAACATCATCCCAGATTCCTTTTGTTACTCTAAGTAGCATGTGACTCAGTCCTCACTGGCGGGCTTTCAGAAGCGGTTTTGTAGTGGAGTCAAGCATTGCACGTAAAGTAAGACAATACAAACTGAAGCTGCTTCATGTGTTTGCTCTCTCCTTTGTTCTGCCTTCTCTTGGTGATGGGGGCTGCTGTTCCATTCTCTGTGTGACCTTGAGTCCACTCCTGCCCCCCCATGGCAGCAAGCCGATTGGCCCCAAAGACTAGGGCGGGCGCTAAATACTTGGGGATGAATGATTGTTTTTACCATTTCTTTTTGTTGATACAGTTTCTTCTCATGTGACAGGGTAAAAGACCCTGAGCCAAATCCGTTTCCCCATGTCACTGACCAGCTGTAACTGAGGCATGGCAGTCATGGGCCAAGCTTTCTGACAAGAAGCACAGTTCTCCCAGGAGACCTTTCTTTTTTGTCCTCAATACCAAATCTTCTTTTTAGTACTTGGGCACTATTTGCATATTAAGTTTATGTTACATTATAGCAACTAATGGTAGTTCTCATACAACTTAAGTTAAGGATAATATGTAATGCTTTAGTGAACACTGTCCAATTGGCCCATCTGATTTTTGTGGAAATGGAGGGAGATTTTTGAAGAAGGATAAAGATGAGAAGGAAGAAGCAATTTGTTGTTCCTGTCCAGAAATGCAGTACAATAGGACAGAATACAGTGAAGGAAAAAACTGCTGAGGCATGGGGTCTCGGATGTAAATGTGTTACATTCTGCATGATCTGCTTCAAGTTCCAGGGAAAGTTGATAAGAAGCCACTTACAGTGAATATAATGTACATATGTAATGAAAAAAGTATAAAACAGTGCTAACAGCTAATTTCTTAAGCAATCAAAGGTGGTTTCAGTGAGAAGCAGGAGACTCCGGGAGCTTCTCCTAGGGCGACAGAGGGCTGAAGGGAGCTCCGTGCTGAGGGGCCGGCTCGTCGTCTCTTTCACCCCAGTGGATGGCTTTCCAGTTCTTTAACAGCCCCTTGCCCAGTAGAGCTTGTATACTTTTCCGACACAATTTAGGGTTTCAGGAGCAGAAGGAAGAAATAGAGAAAGAATAAGAGAAGTTTCCTGAGAGAGCTGAGCAGAAGTGTGAAGGGAAGGGAGGACTTCTAAAGAGGAGCGTGTGCAGTGGAGAACACGCTCTGCCAGTGGGCGGCCGAGTGGTGAGCGGCCTGGTCCAGGGGAGGGGCCAGTAAGGGCCCACCGCCTGCCGGGGCAGCTTGTGCACAGCACTGCGCCTGTCCCGCCCACCCAGCCGCTGGTGAGGGGAGAGGGGACACACTCATGAGCCGGCCTCGGCCACCCGGGCGGTCACAGTGGAGTGCGTGCGGGTCCTTTACATTTCAGGAAAATATTAGCTCAGATTGACTCATTCTGTTAATTCATACATTTCTGAACATTTTTAAATTCACTCACAAAAAATGAGTTGAAAATTATTTGAAACTCATTACGGGGAGTGATTATTTCACTCTGAAGTGGGAACCGTTTTGTGAAACATGATTCATGAGGTCGCCGTTTCCATAATGCAGCCTTCCCAAAGGCTTTCTGAGGGACCCAGGCTGTCAGGTACTCTTCAAGGACGCTCTCCAAAGCTAATTCCTTTGGGAATGCTGCACATTGCAGACTGGGAGACTGGAAGAAGAAGATACTTAGCAGAGTGAAAAGCTCTGTGAAGCCGGTCAGTAAAGAAACCTGTTGAGAATGAGGTGTCACCTCACACCTGTCAGAATGGCCGCCATCAACAAATCATCAAACAACAAGTGTTGGTGAGGGTGTGGAGAAAAGGGGACTCTAGTACACTGCTGGTGGGAATGCAGACTGGTGCAGCCGCTATGGAAAACACTATGGTGTTATCTCAAAAAATTAATAATTAAACCTCCATTTGACACAGTGGTCCCACTTCTAGGAATATACCCTAAGAAGCCTGCAACACCAATCAGAAAGAATATATGTACCCCCATGTTCACAGCAGCACTATTTACAATAGCTAAGATCTGGAAACAGCCCAAGTGTCCATGAGTAGATGAGTGGATAAAAAAGCAGTGGTACATATACACAATGGAGTACTATGCAGCTGTAAGAAAGAAAGATCTCTTATACTTTGAGACGACATGGAGGGACCTGGAAAGTCAAAACAAGCCAAATAGAGAAAGACAGGTATCATATGATCTCACTTATTTGTGGAATATAATGAACATAAAGTCTGAGGAATGGGGTAGTCCCAGAGACATGGAAGTAGGGTACCGACTGACAATCCCGAGAAGAGGGGGTAGTGGAGGAGAGATAAACCACAGGACTTATATGCATGAACAGTGGACATGGACAGCAAAGCTGGGGACAAGGCGGGGAGGGAGGAGGAGGGGGGATCAGTGGGGGGAGTGGGGGGAACATCTGTAATAAAATAAATAAATAATTAATTTAAAAAAAGAAGCCTGTTGAGTAACCTACTGCCACTCAGACGACTGGATCATGGAACCCTCTGCCCAGACAGACACATTTTATTTTATTTTATTTTATTTTATTTTATTTTATTTTATTTTATTTTATTTTATCCTCATCCAAGGACATTCTCGCATCTGTCCTCAGGTAGAGAGGGAGGAAGAGAGAGAGAGAGAAACATCGATGGCAGAGAGACACATCGACCGGCCGTCACCCACACAACCCCAACCCGGGCCGGGGACAAAGTGAAATGAGGTACGTGCCCTTAGCGGGAACCGAATCCGGGAGTCTCTGGTCCACAGGCCAACACTCTAACTGCTGAGCCAAACCAGCCATGAGTGATTGGGAAGGGCTGTGTCGCCCACTGAAATCGCCGTAAGTCCTCGAATACTGAAGCATGTACTGACATTTTACATAAGCCCCTCCCCAGTTTTAAGTTTAGTCAACTCTGAAAACTGCAGTGGGAAGAATTTAGTGTCTTATAAACTTATTTTAGGATGAGTTTTACAATAAACAATGGAGTATTTTTAGAGTATTTTTATAAATTGAAGGAATTACATGATCATGGATGAAATATTTATCCCCCTCCCAAAAAAAGATGTATGAAATTAGGGAATAAGTAGATCATTATATATTTATACTACTCTGCTGAATTTAAAAAAAAAACAAGTAAGTCTAACTCTGGTAACTTATGCATAAACAGGATTCACTTGCCTTTTGAAAGAAGCTCCTGGCTTATTTAGAAATTTTCCAGTTTTTTTAAAATGACTTAAGTAGCCTTTTGTGCTCTTGCAAGAAACACGGAGGAGCAGCCCCAGGAGAAGCTGGGCTCGGCAGGTGAAGATGCAGGCGACAAAGCCCACTCCTGGGTCTCGGAGTCACCGAGACCTCGCTTCCTTCACAGCTCGGACTCGTGGAGAAGGTTTAAAACCCTTGATGTAGTGCTTTTATCTGTAAAAGTGGAATTAAGGTAGTGAGGCTTCTCCCGGTGAGGTGATGTGAGCTGCACTGGAAAGGCTAGTGGTGGGAAGCAGCGGACCAACGCTGGCACGTCCGTGCCGCTCTCAGACTCCTGACGCGGGAGTTCACCCAGGAATAATTCGGCAGTGGGAACTGCTGCTCCACACGCATCTGAACATACGCCTTTGTCCCATAGGAATAATTACCAGTGTGTATCTTGCATGTACTAAATGTAACAATTAAAAAAATAATTTAAAAAACTGATTCAACTTATTACCTCTGTGGTTTTAATCAGGTTGCTTTTATATTGGTGTGATTGTTATGTGGTGTAATGTTACTTTGAGTTGTAAAAATATATGGTATCTGAGTTACAAACTTCTTTATGTGATTACTCCTGTGTCTGTGCTTTCCCAGAGTACTTCCCTGTGACCTTTATGTGAGACTGTTTCTCTGTGTATGTAGACAGCATTATGTGATGTGTAAACTACAGCACACTGTTTTTACAGATGGATAGCAAGGTTCTACCATAGAAGTGTGTCGCTTGGAACTTCAGATAAATAGCAGAAACCATGATAAATGGATTATGTTTATATTTATCTGATTTGATTATACCAGTATATACCAGTAGCTATAAAACTGAGAAGAACGTTATTTAGGAAATTGATTTGCTGTGATTTAAAAAAAAGAAGAAACCTAACTACATAATTTTAAGTGTGTTACTTTTCTGATTTTGTCTAGTATTTGTATATCAAAATACATTTGACTTTTCCTATACCACTCACTCGAGAAATGTTATTTGTTTACGCTTCCTAAATTCGGAATTTCTACATGATTAATACAACCAGAACAGATTTTAGAAGACTAAAATTAGATTTTTTTAGACCAAAAAATTGCACTGCTCACACTTTGGAGGTGTAGTTTAAGCACTGCTTTTCTCCTACCTGAGCATCTGGTATTTTCAAATTAGGCACCTTCTAAATTTGACTCATACATTATGGAAATCTGATGACACGAGGGGTGAATAGGCTCGCTTTGATTTTATGAAATATTAATCATAGCTGTGATTAATGATTCAGCATTTCACATCTGGGTTATTCCTGTCATATTTGAAAATTATACTATTAAATACAGTATACAAACTTAGGGTAGGTGGGTCATACTAATTCTCTAGTGTCCCTTAAGAAATTAAGTGGGAATTTAACAATATACCAGAAGCTACCAGTGATAATCTGTGATGTTGACAGTTCCTGGCATATTTTATACCCTCAAGGATTTTTTGATGTAAATTAGTACACTTCTCTTCAGGGAGTTGAAGCTATGGAGTCTACTTTCCCAAGAACTGTTGTTTCTAACCAACGTAGAATCTTGAATGGTTTTATTATGAAGAAAAGAAAGACAAATAGAAACACTGCACTTTACCAATAAAGTTGTTTCTCAGTTCTCAGGCTCTTGAGTGCCATACCTCACCCTGCTGTCGCTTCTTCACCATTAACCCTGCGCTAAGTAGTCTGCATATGTTTCCTGTTTAAAGAAGTATAAGGGGTGGCTTAATGAGTGTTATTTACTTTGATGGATTACAACCATCAAAGTATTAACATTTGTCTTAAACAAATGGAATTTACCATGTCTGAAATTTGAGATGAACTTTTCATGTGTTGTCTCATACACTGCATTTTTTCTGATTATTTTACTTGCACTATTTATAAATTATTATGGAGCTAAATATAACACTGGATGGTAATAGCACAATGAAAGAAAACTGTAAGAAAAATATGGACTTAAAGTAAAAATTGCTCAAAGTCATTGGAAAATGATGAATTTAGCAGCCCAAACTTTGACTTAAAATTTACATGTGAAGCAGGTCAGTTATTTTTATTTTAATTGCCTTGGTTATTCCAGAAATTTTAATAGACCCTTACAATGAGGGGGTGGTATCTTATTACTGTTGTTGGTGCTCTCTTGGATTTACATGTTCTTAACTAGGTCTGAAGACACCACACCTCTAACTTACCACTCATGTTCTCACCGGTGCCATCCTAGGAGTCTGGCTTGGTCCGGTGACCAGTGACTGCTTGCACTGTGTCTGTCCACTTCAGACAAGTCAGGGTGGATTCATTTTGTGGGTCTTTTCCCTTTATTTTACCTGTGCAGAGCACTTGGGAAATGCTTTCTCAAAACAGGTGCATAGAAATTTTTCTGATACCCTATTCGGTTGGGGTCACAACCCACTATCTGAGCCTTTAGAAATGAGTCAGAAGTACCCTAGCCACAGTCAGATGAGGCTTACCAGTTCTTAGGAGACAGCTGTAGAATTTTATTTTAAGTTGAGTAGCAGGTACATGTTTTATCTGTGGATGGTTCATTGTAGTTTTTGCTTTCTTTAGGGTAGACTGTTGTTTTAATTGTCAGATATGTTCTGCTGCTGCTACAGCTGATGGATTTGTGCTTTGGATTTAGTTATAGAGATAGCTATCCTCAGTAAGGACACTAGAAGCAGAGTAACTTACGTGGTCTTCTTGCTGTTGCATTGAACTGTGTGTAGATCCAGACGAGTGCACATCTCCGGAAGGCATCATTAAAACATATCACTGGCCCCACCTGAGGGTCCTGTACAGAGAGTCTGGTGTGGGGCCTGCGAAGTTACGTTCCCAACCAGTCTTAGGCTTGGATGTTGCTGCTGCCGCTACCCTGGGAGCTTACCTTCACATTCCTGAACTAGTCACTGTTGCACTGTTTGAAATACTCGTGTCCACCGTTGGAATTGGTAACTCAGCCCCAGTGTGGTAGCTCTGACTGCTGCTGTTCTTCTTTCTGCTTCTTTTCTTTGTCTCTGCTCAGCTATGCAGGCTACTAGCCCTACTAAAAAACAAAACGTGCTCTTCCAAGTCTCCATGGACACAAGAAATGCATTTTTACATCCTGGTCACTGCGAAGTCTTGGCCCACAAGTTAGCCTTTGCGCTTCTCACCTGTGGTTGTGAAACACAAAGGCTGTGTTTACCTTCTTTTTCTTTTCTTTTTTTAAACATTTGTATTTCCCATAAGAGAAATCAATTCCTAAAAAGAGGGTTCAGAATGAAGATGATAATAAAATACACAGTGGCAAAGGGACACTTCTTTTAGAACAAACTCTCCATTAGCAGCATTGTGATATAATACGGCAGTCTAATCAGAGCCCATAAGAAATCACCCCTCAAATTTGAAATGATTAGTTAAGACTGTCCGAGATATGGGTGAACATCTCTATCAGTAACAAGTTGTGTCTTCCAGCATTAGCTAATGATGTTGGAGGGTATCATGATGAGCAAGAAAAAAATATCATTTATATCCTGTCTGACTCATCCTTTGAACATGTCTGTTTGTTCATTAGGTATTAGTATGGTAGGCTATGTGTAAATTATACATGAATACTTACATACTGGATTTGGGACTTCAAATACCTAACTTTGCTTAAACAAAGGAAAAACAGAGAGGCAGTTGCATTTTTCTGTTTGTTGTAAACTCATTTTCTGAAAAATGTATTTGGTTGATAACCTTTATTGTCAGGTTTTAACAAAATGGCAATTTTTCCCTTGCTTGCAATATAGTTTAACAATTGCCAGACATTTACAGACTTCATTAGAAAATAAATCAACAAAAGAACAGGTAATGGAAATAAATATAATAGAAAACTGTTTTTAAGATACAAACTACATAGTGAGGACTTAAATATGTAATATTAAATACATTAGATAAGTAGTTCAGCTGTAAAAGCATAATTTTTACTGGTTAATTCTCTAAGTTTAAAGTGCATATTGCTATATAAATTAAGACTTTTTTTCTAAGGAAAATTTTAGTTCCTGTTTGTGGAGGACCTCTGAGGAAAATAGTTTTGTAGCTTTCTTTTGGTTTTTACCAACCTCACTGGAGTTGTTTCTTACAGGGTCACATAAAAATCGGTTAATGTATGCATTATACTAAATTCTCATTGAAATTACCCTCCCATTCTTGAGTTTGAATGAGAAATAGTGTTACTACAAAGCATTTCCAGCATTACTTGCTATTCAGCTAGATGATTTGAGCGGTCACTTTTGAAGTAAAGGTGCTCAAGCAAAATATAAAGTAGGAGTAGCAGTGGCCATCTCTCATTTCCGCATGTGTTCTGTTTGCCGCAGGACGCGTATGGAAAGCTGCTCGATGTGCAAAAACAGAAAAACCAGTTGCAAGCCGAAGGTCTCTTTTCAGAAAAAGCTAAAACCAAGTAAGTTCTTTTCTTACATTTAATATAAAAACTTTGAACTAAAAACACACCACTTATCATTGGTGTTTTTAAAGCATACTTTAAGCCTAAAAATTGGTTCAGTATTTCAGCATTTATCGTTAGAGGTCAAAATAATAGGTGATGTTTTTGTTTGAGAGGAAGTAGATATTAAAGTTATTATTTTTGTTACTTCATTCCATATTTATATGCTAAGTGGTATTTAATATCTATAGTTGAATATGATATCCTCAGAATATTTGTATACATAGCTACACATTTACTTTTACATGGTTTAATTTTTTTAGTATTTCAAAGTTAGTCCATTCATTTAGCAAACTGTGATAAATTAGATCCATCACCCTGAGCAACCAGTTTTAAATTTCAGCCTGGTCATTCACATAGTTCTTCATGCAAAAGGCACAGCTTTGAGCATATCTTGTTTAAGTTATAAATATTACCCCTAGTCCTTTATTTGGACTTTATTTCTATTTCAGCCCATTGACAGTTTAACTTTGCATCCATAACATCTCCTTTGAAATAAATTATGGAAGACAAGTGAAATTTTAATTTTTAATTAATCTAGTGACTTTTACTATCAAATGAATTCCACATTGGCATGCCAACTCTTGAAACAAAGCACTTGCTAGGTTGGGTATCTTTTCTAGAGTAGATTGAGGAAATGAAATACTGTATCTGAAAAATAGTTTACTTGGATAGAGTTTACAGCTCTCTAGTACAAAAATTTGTTTCCCAATCAAGAATTGCTACTACATGTGGGATTCTTTGTGGTATATCTCTAATTGCACGGTTAATTTAAAAGAGAATCTGTGTGATATTTTAACAGAGACCTGATTGGCAGCAGATGGCTGATTAAGGAGGAACTAGAAGAAATGTTAGTGGAAAAACTGTCAGATCAAGATGTGAGTAATTAATCTTTTTAGTTTAAGAGGACCTGTGCCATAACAATGCAGACAGTTACTGTATTTAGGATCCTAATAGTAATTAATGTTCCTCGGAGGCAGTTGTTTCTAAGCCAAGTTTCCTTTTGAAAACATATGTATAGTTGATTTCTGCCTTGGGAGGACCTTCCTGTGGTCAGGAAAGTACACGCTGGGCTCTGACCCTCCCGGTGTAAGTGCCCTGTGTCCTGCTTGTTGTTCTAGGGAAGCATGGTAGAGGCACTTTTATCCCCTTCAGCGAAGCTACGGATAGTTAATTTTACAAGCTGTGATAAGTGTAAAGAGCTACTTATCACAGGTTAAGTAGAACAGGAATGAAGCACATGGTTACCTTCATACAATGCACTGCCTTTTGGCTTACTTATGTGCAGTATCTCTGAGGCCACTACTTTTCATCTGGGAATCTGAAGACCACCTGTATGTCAGAATCACTTGGAATGCTGTTTACAAAATGCAATCCTAAGATTCAGACGTAGCTCAAAATTTCTGGGGGTGTCACCCAGGAATCAATATTTTTTAACAAGCTCCCAGGTGAATGTTATATCCTACAGTTTGTGACCCTTGCCTTAAGTCTCAATCAGATTCTTCCTAAATGTTCTAATATATGCTAGTATCATCAGAGGAAATTAGATGTTTTAAATCATGTACTGAAATTGCCCTGTTTCTGATTGAACATATTGGATAAACTAATGATTTGGAAAGTTGCTTAACCAAGGTATCAGGCATCTGGTGAGTGAGAGGTCATTCGTAGCATCCTAGCTGCCAAGTCGTTATTGCTAACTGGAAAATCTCCTTTGCATCTTCATCGAACACATTATTTCATTATTTCCTCTGTTTTCTGGCTGCTTTGATTTTTATAATGTAGGGGTTTTGTTTTGTTTTTTTCATTTTGAAAACATCCCAAAGACTTTATTACAGGTGTGCCTATATGTGTATGTACTTGTGTCCTCTGGCTTTTGGGGGAGTGGCTATCAGAAGAAGTCTCGAAGCTGAGATCTGGTATCAGGATGAGGGAGGCAGGGGCTGTCAGTGACTTCTTAAGCGCCTTAGTTCATGAGACAGCTATGTCATTCCTGTAGTTACCCCTTGCTGGGTTCCCCAGTAGTCACACTGTGTGCAGTGGGATTCAGAGACTAGCTGAGGACAAAGGGCCTAGCAGGGAGAGTAGAGCTTTATCAGGCCAGTATCACAGGTGGCTGAGTGCTCCACCCCTGCTTAGGAAATTGCCTTCCCAGGAAGCAGTAGTTGAAGCAGTCCTTTTAATCTTACTGGTGAGGCTTTTATATGTTTCAAGTTATTAATGGCACATTTTCACACTAACGGCAATGGTAACAAAGATGATTGTGACTTTTAGGGTTGGTAAAACATAAATAAGGTTATCAGAATTAGGTTGCATACTTCACATAACTGAGCATCTCAAGTATTAGTTGTTTCCTTCTGCATAAACACTTTAGAATGATTATTCTGGTTTCTAATTTTAAGGGGTTAATACCAAGTTGTTTACTTTCTAATCACATGTTCAAGAACTATTAAAAAAAATGCACAGAGTAGCAAGGATAATTTATTTCAAGAGGTTGCCCTTTAAGTCAAGTATCTCTTGAATTTTTAAATAGCTTGATTGTTCAGTTTTAAAGGAAATCATAAACATTAAAGTAACACAGCTTGAACAGCCAAGTGTATTATGAAATATAATTTAAGAGGTACATTATCTCAAAATCAAACTCTTCCCATTTTACTACACATAACTTACTTGAAATTATTTATGAAGCACCTCTAAATATGGTTCTAATAACAGTAGAAATTACCCTTGAAGATCATATAAATATTTTTTTGAAAATGAATTCAAATCTCAGTTTCATGTCATGAAAATATGGAGAGATTGACTTCTTTGAGTGACAAATCTTTTTGTTTTGGGAAAGAAAAGATTGATCCCTGAAGATCCACAGGCAAGTGCTGTGTTTGCACGCTGCGTCAAGGCGTGAGGGAGCACAAGTGTCAGCTGTCGGAATTCGTCACGAAAGCAACATCGGAAGAATTGCATTTGTAAAAATAGAAAAATTTAGCAAATGCAATTACATTTGCATCTTCTAATGAATTTTACTGTCTGCAGTATGCACAGTTTGTTCGGCTGCTGGAGAGGTTATTGACATTGCAGTGTGGCGCTGCCGAAGAAGAATTCGTGCAGCGCTTTCGCAGGAGTGTAACTGTTCAATCAAAGAAACAGCTGATTGAACCTTTGCAGTATGACGAGAAAGGAATGGCCTTCAGCACAAGCGAAGGTAATGACAGTCCGTGGAGAGAAAATAAACTCTGACGATTCAGAAACTATAGTTATTTTTATTTGCTATTGCTCTCTGGTATTCATCCCATTGGTTTGTTTATTTTTGCTACTGCTACATTTAAATTCCTCGTTTTAAAGATTCTATTGGAATTTTTAGAGTACCTTATAATGTCCCAAGAAAAAATGTGGACACGTTCCTACACAATCATATTAATAACCCTTTTTATTTTCACATTTTCAACTGGTGGAAACAATAAAACATTTATAAGAAAGGTTTCTTTTATAAAATGAAAGTGTTCTGTGAATCTGCATATCAGATGCTAAAACTATGAAACGTGAAAGCTTTAGTCCTTGCTTACATTTCCTTGTTAGGTGTGCAAAGACATTAACATGGTGTCACTTTTAAAATTAATGTATTAAATTATTTATCTTTTAAAAATTCAGTATTATTTCAACTAATGTTTTCAGAGAAATGTGACCTTTTTGAGGATTGCTTTCATTCCTATCAATTATATTTTATCATACTTTTCAAATGTTTAAAAAATTATGTGATCAGATATATTCTTATTGAATATAAAAGAACACTATGTAAATAGATATTTTTAAAGTAATAAATATGAATTACTTTGTTGATTTTGAAAATTAATTTTAAATCATTGTGGTGTTCTTCAGATGGAATTGAAGAACAAGATGACCTCATAGTGAGCGCTGGTGCATTGATTATGCTGTAGTTCACCTGCTTTATTTTTGTTTGACTTGTAGTAGTCCAAGGACTTTCCTGTATACACTGCTGTATATTGTTATTCAGAAGTAAAAACTTTTAATGTAGCTTTATTGTCTCAAAGTCCTGGTCTTTCATATTTTTACCAATAGAAATTTTATATTTTTAAAGGTAAAAGAAAAAGTGCAAAAGCAGAGGCAGTCGTTTATGAACATGGAAGTGGAAGAATAGAAGTCAATGGAACCGATTACCTGCTTTACTTCCCCGTGACACAGGACAGGTTAGGGTCTGCTTTTGCTTTTTGTTTTTGTTTTTAAAGAAAATATTCTTCATTATACATCATGATCAATCATTAAGGCTTAGGATTTTCTGATTGTAGTTGTCTTTGCCAACGATTATTTCTCTTTACCGATATAATTTATCAGACTAGCTAGAGGGAAGCTATCACTCTTTTTTATGTAGTTTTCCAGATTTTTAAAAAGCATTTCTAAAAAGTCCTCATTAATTGAATCTTCCTCATCTTTCAATGAGATCTTACTGGAATTTGGGTGTTTCACACATATCTTATGCTCTGAAATGCAGACGCTTCCAAAATGTGAGAAAAGTAAATTTCCACTTGTTTCCCTAGTTTAGGGGTGGGCGTCATGAAACAACAACAGACCAGCCCCAGCCAGTAAATGTTAGAGAAAGTCTGCTTTGTCACTTGGGATTTTTTGCTATTCAGAGGAATTGGGTTGTGTATATATTGAACAACCAAAGATACCTGCTGCTTACACCTTAAAATGAGAGCTCATCAGACTTTGCTTAGTTCCCAGTGCTGAATATGGCAGTTTTATTTTTGGAACTTTGTGTCCCCCGGAAACAGACATGAGCCACATGAGTCATCAGTGGGCATTGCAGTCAGACCCTCTGCATGTGTTCATTCGGGTCCCTCTCTGAGTCCCGTGCAGAGCCCTTCCTGTGGTGACTCATTATCCGCAAGTAACAAGCTCTGCGTGATGAGCTCCCTTTTTCCTGATTCTTCTCCCGTTTCCTGACTATGTAGTGCTTTTAAGGTCAGTCGGGGTACAACCCTTATCTCCCAATGCGAGGTAAGGGAAAGGGGCCCTGCTGGTGCAGTGTGACCTCCTGGACACGTCAGGAGGCTACTTCAGGAAATGTATGTTTATTTTATTTGTGTCCACTCTAACGCCACTTAGTATAAATTAAACTAATTCTGCCATCATCCTCACAGGGAAACAGATGAGGACATCTTACTTCCCTTAGGAGAAGCCAGGGACCCGTAACTTCAGCATTAGGGAGTGCTGGGAAGAATGGTTTGGGACCCATTCTTGACTGCTCATTTGTTTTCAGATAAAACTATGGTGATTTAACACAAAGTCTCAATTTTGGCTTGATCTCACAATTAAAATGTATTATTAGAACGTATTCTTCATTTTAAATTCAATAGACATTTTAAAAGGATTGTCTGTGAGTCTGGTCTTGTTCTCCATATTGTGAAGATACCACAGCTATTTAAGATCTGGTTTCTATCATTAAGAAGCTTTGTATCTGATTGGGAAACCCATTGTTGGTGGGAATGGGCGGCTGAACCGTCTCCTCATGGAGTATCTGGAGGGAACTCGGGTGGCCACATAGTGTGGGCTGCCTTTCCTCTTCGGGAGCAGCTCAGAAGCCTACAGGTGCGGCACTGAGGGGACACTGACTCGTAGGAAGACTGCTGAACCAGAAGTCAGGTGATCTTTATTCGAGTTCTTTCCTAGCTGTGTGATCTTAGCCAAGATGCTTAAAGGTCACTTCTAATGGGTAGGAGGGAGTTGAACCTGATGATCTCTAAGATGGTCCTGAAAGTCAGTTGACTTGCTTACTTATCTTTTCAGGGGCCTTTCCTTAGGCTACTGTTACACAAACAGCAACAGATCATTGGGAATGTTGACTATGCTGCCTTCCAAGCATCATCAGAAATTTTTTCATTCACTTACATAGCAACCATTTATTACTGTATGCCTAGTACTACAAAATACAAAGATTAATAACCCTTCTGATTTGGAAAGGCCTTTGCTCTATCATTCAACCAATAAAGCAACTCTTATTGATCATCTGCACTGAAGGAATACATTGTTCACACAGCGCTAACCAGGCAGCAGAGGAGATAGGGTCAGCATTTTAAGCAATTAGAGAAAAATAAAGGAGACTATGCAATTATATGTGTTTTAAGTTGCAGGCTAATAGAACTGGTGCTCTAGGAATAGTGTTCAGAGAAGATAGAAATAAGAGGGGAAAAAATTTTTTTTTCAAAATAACTTTTGTTATATAACAAGGAACAAAATAAATTTGATTCTTTTAACTCAGGATTTCATCTGGGATCTCTGAGAGGAGAGAATATGAATTGTGAAATATTTTCAAGCCATGTAACTATTTTTGTATGTACCAGTTTGTAGTCAAATTAATTAAAATCAATATCTAGATAATTATTTTTTACTGTTACCCTTTGGGTATTTTTTAATCTGTTTATAAATTTAGTATTGTACCTCAGTGTACACCACCTTCTCAAATATCTACTCTCTTAATGGTTCTTTGTTGACTACTCTAGTGATATATCTCAAGTAAATTATAAAGTATTTTTTTCTGAGTTTTAGTCTAAGATTCTTTAATAAGCACGAATTAGGGAATCTTAACATTTTAGGAATTCGGACAGATAAGTTTTTAAACTCCTAGACGAGTGGGTGACCAGAGTTTCCCTTGGTGACGTCACTGTGCCAGGAACTCACTTAGCTGTGTTAGGCACGCAGAGATTTAAACTGATTCTTATTTTAAATTCAGTAGACATTTTAAAGGGATTGTCTGTGAGTTCAGTCTTGTTTGCGATGCTGTGAAGACGCCACAGCTATGTAAGATCCTGAGATGTGCGCACGTGACGCCACATTCTATCTTGGCCTCGGCTTCCTTGTGGGAAAAACGAAATGGTGGAATTAGATAGGTTATCGGTCTCTGAATTCTCTTTAGTTATTATGATAATATGCCTGTTACATATAACTACTATTTTTATAACATTCCTATTTTTTATTTGGTTGCTTTGAAATGTTTGCTCAAAAGAGCAATATAGCCCTGGCCAGTTTGGCTCAGCGATTAGAGCGTCGGCCTGCGGTCTGGAGAGACCCAGGTTCGGTTCCCGCTAAGGGCATGTACCTCGGTTGCAGTTTGTCCCCGGCCCTGGTTGGTCGTGCGGGTGGCAGCCACTCGATGTGTCCCTTCACGTCGATGTTTCTCTCTCTCTCCCTCCCTTCCTTTCTCTCCCTCCCACTCTTATCTGTACAAAAAAATGGAAAAATATCCTCAGGTGAGGATAAAAAAAAAAAAAGCAATATAGATTTATGTTGTCTCCCTACTGAAACAATATTGTTACGAAGTCCAGTGAACTGTGCCCTTGAAGGTCCTGTCTGATACATCTTCCTGCGTGAGATTGTTTTGATAAATTAGGCCAAGGAGTGACACTTGAATGTTCTGTCTGTGTCCATCTTTCAGCCTCACTGTATATGTAAACTCTATTTTAGGTTGAGAAAGCTACAGTGTCAGACAAAGCAAGCAAAATGCAATATAAATAGACTTTTCTAAATACAAACTCAGCAGAGGTATTAAGGCAAAATAGCAAAATCAAAGTACTTGACAAAGGTGGTGGTGAACATTGCACTTAGCATGAGAGTGGTGTTCACAAAATAGTGTTTGGTTGAGCGAGAGAAGGTCCGGTGCAGTGTCTGCCTGTGCTCCAGTCTCTGATCCTGGGGGTCCTGCCTGGGGCCACATGGGCTCTCGCTATTGAGGGAAGCAGGCCTAAGGTCAGTAGTGTGTCACCTGGAATCAGACAGGTAGCAGGACCCTGCAGCTTAGAGAACTATTAATAGCAATATATATTTCCGGGGGTGGGGGTTGAATGTGGTTTTACTTAGTAAACTAACCATGTCGGTGTGGCTCAGTGGTTGAGCGTCAGCCCATGCACCAAGAGGTCGCAGGTTCGATCCCCAGTGGGGGGCATGCAGGAGGCAGCCAGTCGATGTTCTCTTTCACATTGATGTTTCTATTTCTCTCCCTCTCCCTTTCCCTTCCCCTCTCTCTCTCTAAAATCAATAAAGAAAAAAGAACTAATCATGTCAGGATGCACATTATATCTGCCTTATACGAATGCAATATAGTATACTTTATTTAATGAGGCCAGATGGCACTTGATGACTGTGTGGGAAAGCCTATTCCCATTAATCTAATCATTGATTCTATCGAGTTAGATTCAGTTGAGTAATCAGGTTTCCCAACTTTAAGACTTTTTAGGAAGTTATTTCCAAGCCTCACAAAGTTCTTATGAAGATCAAAGTAATCAACAATGAGATAATATATTGCTATATTCAAGAAAAAGAGAAATAACCCTGCTCTGAGCAAAATACTCAAAATATCGGTGGCCCTGGCCGGTGTGGCTCTGTTGTTCAGAGTGTTGTCCCATACACCAAAAGGTCACTGGTTCAATTCCAGGTCAGGGCACATACCCAGGTTGCAGGGTTTGATCCCCAGTCAGGGTGTATACAGGATGCAACCAATTGTTGTTTCTCACACCAGTGTTTTTCTCTCTCCCTCTCCCTTCCTCTCTCTCTAAAATCAATAAAAACATATCCTCGGGTGAGGATTTAAAAAAAAAAGAAAAGAAAAGCCCTGGCCAGTGTGGCTCAGTTGATTGGGCATCATCCCATGCACCAAAAGGCTTCCAGTTTGATTCTGGGCCAGGGAGCACACCTGGGCTGTGGGCTCCATCCTGGTGGGGGCATGCAGGAGACAGCTGATCAATGTTCTGCTCTCACATCAATGTTTCTCTTTCTCTCTTCCCTTCCTCTCTCAAAAAAATCAATAAAAATATTTTATTGAAGAAAGGGATATCAGTGTTTCTTCACATAATAGATTGATCAGAAAGTATGAAAAATGGCCGAGCCATGTGGCTCAGTTGGGTTGAGCATAGTCCCGTGCAACAGGAGGTCACTGGTTTGATTCCTGCTCAGGGCATGTGCCCAGGTTGCGGGCTTAATCTCTGATAAGGACCATGCAGGAGGCAGGCAGCCCATCAATGGTTCTCTCTCTTTCCCCCTCCCTTCCTCTTTGAAATCAATAAAAACAGATTTTTTTTTTTTAACTTTTTAAAAAGTATGAAAACTATAATGGTGGATTCGAGAAGTTGAATGCTGTGTGCACAGCGTGGCTTCATAAATGGCCAGAATGTGAAGTGTCCCAGAATCGTGTGTCACAGTGAACTTAACCACATTTCTGCTGATGTCCTTCAGAGAGCAGTTGATGTTCCCTTTTCACTTCCTGGACCGGCTTGGACAGCACGATGTGACCTGCACCGTCTCAGGGGGCGGGAGGTCGGCGCAGGCTGGAGCCATCCGCTTGGCAGTGGCCAGGGCGTTGTGCAGCTTCGTCACCGAGGAGGAGGTCGAGTGGATGAGACAAGGTATGTGTTGCAGTGAGAGGGGCCTGCCGTCCCTACTGTCTGGAAGTGTGTGTTTTATTCTTGCGCTACTTATCTGAAATCAGTGAGAAAACGCTCAGTTCGAAATGCAGTATTGCAATCTGCTGGCTTCTCTTTTCATGCTCCAGAACCATAACGTTGTTTTCAGTTTGAGCTCTACGAAGTGAACTTGAATTAGAAAAGGGGAGGGCGGCACTGCCGGCGTCAGGGAGATTCATTCTGATCATCAGGCTTGACCACTTTACAGATGGATGGGCGGTTTGTTTTATCGTGGAACGTTGTAATATTATTTGACTTAATGGTGACAACACCCTTAAGGTATTTTTTCCAAGATTATTGGAGATTTCCATTTTTTCATTGTGAAGTTCGTTGGGATTTTATATTGTCTCACTTCGTGTGACCCACGGCCTCACCTGGGTACGGGCGTGAGCATGAAGGTGCGGTGGACTGCCCGCTCGGGACCGCCTGCCGCAGCACTTCCAGTGGGTGCGGGCGGTCCGTGTGCTGGGCGCCCCTGGCGGGAGGGCGGTGCTGTGGGCGCTGCGGGGCCTGGGCCTGGGCCTGGGCCTTGCTGGGCGCAGCTCCTCCGCCGCTGCCTCCCCGCCACTCCCGCTGCTGTGCCAGACAAGTGCCGCCTAGGGCTGGGGCTGGGTCACTGTTGGGGCCTCTCACAGATCCATTTGCTTATATACAATTCGCCATTTTGTGGGGTTCATATCTCCTCATTAAAATAGTTTGATAGGATCTTAACAATTCTACTAGTTTGAGTTCCTGTGCATAATAAAAGTGATAAAGCATTATTATAATTTAAAGTAGACAGGCCTTGTCTGCATTTGGTTCAAACTGTTGTTTTATTCCATGCCATTTAAACACAAGTGAATTGAAAAGCTGTGGGTATATAACAGGCACTTGAAGTTTCCCTTTGCGGTATGGCCATTCCAAGACCCCTCATGAAATACATAAGCCTTGTACACAATGAAAAAACGCGCTGGTGTTGGCAGAGTGAGAAAAAAACAATGCAGTGAGAAACTGGTCTATTTACGTATGTGTGAGAGCAGTTTAAGTGCTTTCTCATCACTGGTGGTTTTGAAATCTGAGGTCTTACTAATAGACTAGACGACGAGTCCATCTGCAACTGGGCTTCCTTGGGCCATGTACTAATAGTAGCTTCTAAACTGCCGAGACATTGCAATTGCTCCTGGTGGTGGGTTAGGAGAGTGGAAGGTTCTAGTGTAAACTGGCCATTTTTCTAGAATAAACTGCCTATGATGAGAATACAACCCTAAACCTTACTTTTTAGATTCTGTCTGAGACAAAATACCAGGGATATTATTATCATACAGCTTAGAATACTAGGATTTTTTCTCAGACATGCTCAGTATGTCCTATTCTAAGTGTGTGTTCATGCACACTGTTCCTATATTCTAGGTGTGTGTTCATGCACACTGTTCCTATATTCTGGGTATGTGTGCATGCACACTGTTCCTATATTCTGGGTGTGTGTGCATGCACACTGTTCCTATATTCTGGGTGTGTGTGCATGCACACTGTTCCTATATTCTGGGTGTGTGTTCATGCACACTGTTCCTATATTCTGGGTGTGTGTTCATGCACACTGTTCCTATATTCTGGGTGTGTGTGCATGCACACTGTTCCTATATTCTGGGTGTGTGTTCATGCACACTGAACCTATATTCTGGGTGTGTGTTCATGCACACTGTTCCTATATTCTGGGTGTGTGTTCATGCACACTGAACCTATATTCTGGGTGTGTGTTCATGCACACTGTTTCTATATTCTGGGTGTGTGTTCATGCACACTGTTCCTATATTCTGGGTGTGTGTTCATGCACACTGTTCCTATATTCTGGGTGTGTGTTCATGCACACTGTTCCTATATTCTGGGTGTGTGTTCATGCACACTGTTCCTATATTCTGGGTGTGTGTTCATGCACACTGAACCTATATTCTGGGTGTGTGTTCATGCACACTGTTCCTATATTCTGGGTGTGTGTTCATGCACACTGTTCCTATATTCTGGGTGTGTGTGCATGCACACTGTTCCTATATTCTGGGTGTGTGTTCATGCACACTGAACCTATATTCTGGGTGTGTGTTCATGCACACTGTTCCTATATTCTGGGTGTGTGTTCATGCACACTGAACCTATATTCTGGGTGTGTGTTCATGCACACTGTTCCTATATTCTGGGTGTGTGTTCATGCACACTGTTCCTATATTCTGGGTGTGTGTTCATGCACACTGTTCCTATATTCTGGGTGTGTGTTCATGCACACTGTTCCTATATTCTGGTGTGTGTTCATGCACACTGTTCCTATATTCTGGGTGTGTGTTCATGCACACTGAACCTATATTCTGGGTGTGTGTTCATGCACACTGTTCCTATATTCTGGGTGTGTGTTCATGCACACTGAACCTATATTCTGGGTGTGTGTTCATGCACACTGACCTATATTCTGGTGTGTGTTCATGCACACTGTTCCTATATTCTGGTGTGTGTTCATGCACACTGTTCCTATATTCTGGGTGTGTGTTCATGCACACTGTTCCTATATTCTGGGTGTGTGTTCATGCACACTGAACCTATATTCTGGGTGTGTGTTCATGCACACTGTTCCTATATTCTGGGTGTGTGTTCATGCACACTGAACTATATTCTGGGTGTGTGTTCATGCACACTGTTCCTATATTCTGGGGTGTGTGTTCATGCACACTGTTCCTATATTCTGGGTGTGTGTTCATGGCACACTGTTCCTATATTCTGGGTGTGTGTTCATGCACACTGATACTATATTCTGGGTGTGTGTTCATGCACACTGTTCCTATATTCTGGGTGTGTGTTCATGCACACTGTTCCTATATGGTGTCGGATGCCGCTCATGCTTCACCGTCCAGGGTTCCTTCTCCACCTCTTGTCCCATTAAAGCTCCCATGTCTGTGACGCATGTGCAGATGGTCCATCGCAGGGAGTGTGACTGCCACACGAGGGCAGCTTTATGTGAGTTAAACCAGTCTGCAATCACAAGGAATCCGTCCTCACGGGATAAGGGAAGCACACCGGTAATGTAGCTGGCATTTGTCCCTGAAATGGGAAAATATCCTGAAGGAAAGGAAGCGCACTGCTGTCAGCTGTATGCCAGGGGGCCGGGCATCGCAGGCTGCGGGCTCTCTGCTGGTTGCTCTGCTGGCAGGGCTTGTGCGTCCCTGGCTCTCTGCTTGGCGGGCGGGCGGCGGGCATGGCCCAGGTTGGTAACCGCCTGTCTTCCTCCGCTGCAGCCGGACTGCTCACCACGGACCCGCGCGTCAGAGAACGGAAGAAGCCGGGCCAGGAGGGAGCGCGCAGGAAGTTCACCTGGAAGAAGCGCTGAGCGCGGCCCGGCTGAAGAGGACACGCGCCGCACCCGCGTGGGCACACAGCATACACGTCCTGGCCAGTGTCAGGGCCACTGTACACACTGTGTCCTTTTAAAAATCATTTTTAAAAATTTTTCAGCCTGCTGCTTTTTAAAAATAAACTTTTTCAGAAGATGGCTTTAGAAGCATAAATGCATGGAATTATGGCGTGCTAGACCTGAAGGGAACTCTGAGCAAAGCCCAGTCAATAACCTTATTTCGTAGACAAGAATGCCCGCTCCGACATTGAGTTTAAGCCACATTGCCCGTTTGTGGTAGAGCTAGACTCGAACTCAGCTCTCCCGGTTCGGTTGTTCGCCCACATGGCATTGTTGCCAGTGTTCACACGACAGGAGCTTGTGCAGAAGCAGAGGGATGGTGAGGGCCTCCGTCCGGAGCTCAGGGCGCTGGGGCTGAGCTGCAGGTAGCTGGTTAAGACAACCGGTCCTCAGCCTTCAGCTCTGGCACCAACCATCCTCTGTTTCTGACTTTTTTTTTTTTACTTTCTACATATAATTGCAACCATGCAGTTTGTGTCTTTGTCTGGCTTATGTCACTTGGCATGATACCCTCCAAGTTGGGTACAAACTTTCAGTTATAAGGTGGGTTGATTCTGAGAGTAACATGCAGTGTGGTGACTGTGGGTGATGGTACTATATGGATCATTGGAATTCGTTAAGAGGGCACATCTTCAAGTGTTTTCACACACACACACGGAAACTGCGTGTTCATACATGTGTCAAGTTGTGTTGGACACTCTCAATAGATTATCATTTTATTTGTTGATTATGCTTCAGTAAGTCTGGACAAAAGAGACAGCGAGCCATGCCACCAAGACGGAGTCGTGAGGACAGTGGTGGGCCGAGTGCCAGGAGGAGATGGTGCTGGGTAAGGTGGCCGCAGGGGTCCTGTGCCTGTCACCATGTGCCCTGGCCGCAGCCTCGTCTGCTGTCGGAGCAGGTCCTCCAGTGCCCTGGTGTGAATGTGGTCGTGCGGTCACTCGTAGCTCCGGGAAAGCTGGGAACGTCAAATGCTCCCAGAGTTTTCCATGTGTGATTGTTCTGGGCTTTGTCGTCATTGCTCTCACAGATGCCCACACGGGTCCATCCCTGTGATGTTAAAAACCACTAGCCTAAGGAGGTTTTTTTGCTTTTCTTTAAGGAAATAAGTCTGGCCTTTGTGCGGCACAGTCCAGCAGGTGAAGCGGAGCGGGCGTGGCAGGCTCTGGCGGGAGGGCCTGCACCGTGGGCGCGGGCGTCACAGGCATCGGTAGTGGTCTCTGTCTTAAGCTGGCAGGTGGGACGTGAGTGTCCCCTTTGTGATACCTTCCAAATGTGGCACGTGGGGTTTTATTATGAGCTGTCGTGTGATAAAAGTAAATAAAAGACCATCCTGAAGACCACAGCCTCTGGAGTTCGTGTGTGACCTTGGGCAGGCTGTCCATACACCTTGACTGCCCGTGGGAAGTGGGGAGGCTGGCAGTGCCCCTCTGGGGTGAGGGGTTCGCTAAAACCCACCTGAGTGATGTGGCCCATAGGAGGTGCTCTGTGAATGTTGGTTTTGATTCTCATCAGAAACTCTTCATACCTCTGTGGTTGGCTAAACGAGTGGACAGTGATCCACGGGTCTGAAAGGGAAGGGACAGAGGTGACCACGAAAACGGGTGATCTTGAAAATGAATGACAGTCGTTCCATGTGTTTTCCTCTCACGTAGCACAAAGTTCATCGACTCGACTGTAGAAAGAACAGGATGACATTGAATGTCGGAGTAATTTGATTTGTAGACCACATGTGCCCACATCTGTTAAAAGGTGTGGGCTGGACTCGACTCAGGAGGCCACGGACACTGCTCGCTTCTCACAGGGTCGTCCACCACAGCAGGTGGCAACCAGTGAGGAACCAACTCGGCTGTGACGGGAGGGTCCCGGAGTGTCCTTTACCACGCTGGCGTCAAGCGCGCTGATAGAAAGGCTGTGACATGTTCCACAGAATTGACAGGCAGTTTGTTGTGGTTAAAACACAACAAACACATTACTAAATATTGAAAGTAATCTTTGAACACCATGCTATAAAAACTGTACTTCAACACTGAGCAGAATCTTATCAAAGACTTTTCTCTGGCATTTCACAGGAAATATAATCACTACTGAGGTGCAAAATGTAAGATTTTTAAAAGAATTCAAGTCATATCACTGTACTTCTTTTCCTTCAACACAGGCCATTAGCTTTTTAAACTAAATAATAATGTAGCAAAAAGAGACCATAGGTAGAAGTAAGTCAATAGAATTAGAGGACAAAGGTCATGACTTGCGGAGTGAAGGCTTGTGTTAGCCATGTGTTTCTGATGCTTGGACATCTGGGGCCTTGCTGGCCCGGGAGCGTGTGCCCCTCCCAGGGTTCGTGGACCCCTGGACATGCCGCCGGCGTGCGGTGTCCACGCCCCACCACCCCTCAGGAGGCTTTCACCTCCGGGCTGCCATTGTCTGCTCTAATCACCTCTAGGCCCGAACCAGCCCACCGACATTCACACGAGCCCATCCTCAGCCTGTTTGCCCGGCCTACAGTCCATCCCTCGGAGACCCCAGGAAGGCTTGGCTCCCTCTGCCTGCGGAGCCCCGCACTGGGAGGCACCTCTTTCCAGTGGCCGTTGTCTTCTGATGGGCAGGCCGCCCGTCCCTGAGCAGTGATGGACCTGCTGTGAGCCAGGCCTGGGGAGCGGCTGCTATGGCAGTGCCTGCTGTTTCGGCTGTAGTCATCCAACACGTACACCGTGATGAACATCAGCCAGACTGGTTCCTTCCCAACCAAGGATGTGTTTGTATTGATCTGAGAGAGAGAGAGAGAGAGAGAGAGAGAGAGAGAGAGAGAGAGAGAAATTGATGTGAAAGAGAAACACAATCAATTGCCTCCCATGTGCACCCCAGCTGGAGATTGGACCTGCAGCCCAGGTGTGTGCCCTGACCGGGAGTCAAACACAGCCTTTTGCTGTACAGGACGATGCTCCAGCCAACTGAGCCACCGGCCTGGGCCTAGGAAATGTTTTTAAGGGAAGGGGAAGACCCTTTTAGTGGTAAATTCATATCACTTTTTATTAATTCGCTGCTACGTCAGCTTTAACAAAAGTTAGGACCACTTTTGGATCGTCTGAGAAAACTGTTCACGAGAACCCCAGGTGTATTCCTTTCGATTTCCCAGGACTTTGTACTTCTAAGCAGGATGGGAACCTCTCCAGGGGTCCAGCTTCCAGCCTGAGGCCTCTCCCTCCAGAATGAGACACACCCAGCCCTCCGCACCCAGGCGCTCTACTCCGGGAGGACCGGCCCTTCCCTGTGGGGCACGCGCCCTCACTGTCCCCGCCGGAGTTGGATCTCTGGTATCCAGAACCTTGCCCTGGGAAGCCAGGCGGCAGTGGCGGCCGGAAGGCGGTTTTCACAGCGGTGTTCAGGCGAGGGAAGCTGAGTGCTTCGTGGCAGCCGGTGCTTGTATTCAGTGACGCGAGGGCTCTTGGCTGCAGTTGCAAAAGCCCCAAACTTGGACTGTACTTAAACTCGAATGGGGAATTTCTTGGTGGATGTGCAGCTGCGGCCGTCCTGTAGGGAGGAGAAGCGCCTGGGGTCTCAAGGATGACATGCTCCCCGAACTGCGCGCCACCGTCCCTCCGCGTTTGCGCAGCTCCGCCCGGCAGGGACCCGGCAGCCCCCACGCTTCACAACTCCCACCGCTTCTCAGTCGGACCGGCCCTGGGCAGCGGGGTCGCAGCTTCCGCCGCAGCCAGGCGGCTGACCTCGCATCTCTCCAGCTGGGCTGCCCCTCACTGCCCCACTGCCCACAGATCTCAGGTCTTGACTTTCCGGTCACCCCACGAGCTCTGCGCCGGGTCCAGCACTCACCGCGAGGCAGTTAATGGTGCATTTCTTCTCCCATCAGACTAAGCTCGACGGAGGCGGGGGGAGTGCCCTGCTCACCTCTACGCCCGAGGGCTGGGCACACTCGGAGCACAGGAATGAGTATCTGCACGCGGTTGAAGGACAGCATTGCCGATTCCTCATGCAAATGTTCAGCTGCAGTCTGAGTTCTTTGGTCAGCCCCTGTGTATCCACTGGTACCCCCGTGGGTCCCGCGTAAAGTCAGCCCGTAGGTATCCACTGGTACCTCCGTGGGTCCCGCGTAAAGTCAGCCCGTAGGTATCCACTGATAACTCCGTGGGCCGGCATACAGTCAGCCCATAGGTATCCACTGATAACTCCGTGGGCCGGCATACAGTCAGCCCACAGTATCCACTGGTAACTCCGTGGACCGGCATACAGTCAGCCCACAGTATCCACTGATAACTCCATGGACCGGCATACAGCCAGCCCACAGTATCCACTGATAACTCCGTGGACCGGCATACAGTCAGCCCACAGTATCCACTGATAACTCCGTGGACCGGCATACAGTCAGCCCACAGTATCCACTGATAACTCCGTGGACCGGCATACAGTCAGCCCACAGTATCCACTGATAACTCCATGGACCGGCATACAGCCAGCCCACAGTATCCACTGATAACTCCGTGGACCGGCATACAGTCAGCCCACAGTATCCACTGATAACTCCGTGGGCCGGCATACAGTCAGCCCGCAGTATCCACTGGTAACTCATGGGCCGGCATACAGTCAACCCACAGTATCCACTGATAACTCCGTGGGCCGGCATACAGTCAGCCCGCAGTATCCACTGGTAACTCGTGGGCCGGCATACAGTCAGCCCACAGTATCCACTGATAACTCCGTGGACCGGCATACAGTCAGCCCACAGTATCCACTGGTAACTCGTGGGCCGGCATACAGTCAGCCCGCAGTATCCACTGATAACTCCGTGGGCCGGCATACAGTCAGCCCGCAGTATCCACTGGTAACTCCGTGGGCTGGCATACAGTCAGCCCGCAGTATCCACTGGTAACTCCGTGGGTCGGCATACAGTCAGCCCGCAGTATCCACTGGTAACTCCGTGGGCCGGCATACAGTCAGCCCGCAGTATCCACTGATAACTCCGTGGGCCGGCATACAGTCAGCCCGCAGTATCCACTGATAACTCCGTGGGTTGGCATACAGTCAGCCCGCAGTATCCACTGATAACTCCGTGGGTTGGCATACAGTCAGCCCGCAGTATCCACTGATAACTCCGTGGGTTGGCATACAGTCAGCCCGCAGTATCCACTGATAACTCCGTGGACCGGCATACAGTCAGCCCGCAGTATCCACTGATAACTCCGTGGGCCGGCATACAGTCAGCCCGCAGTATCCACTGATAACTCCGTGGACCGGCATACAGTCAGCCCACAGTATCCACTGATAACTCCGTGGACCGGCATACAGTCAGCCCGCAGTATCCACTGATAACTCCGTGGGTCGGCATACAGTCAGCCCGCAGTATCCACTGATAACTCCGTGGGCCGGCATACAGTCAGCCCGCAGTATCCACTGGTAACTCCGTGGGCCAGCATACAGTCAGCCCGCAGTATCCACTGGTAACTCCGTGGGCCGGCAGACAGTCAGCCCGCAGTATCCACTGATAACTCCGTGGGCCGGCATACAGTCAGCCCGCAGTATCCACTGGTAACTCCGTGGGCCGGCATACAGTCAGCCCATAGGTATCCACTGTTAACTCTGTGGCTGACATACAGTCAGCCCGCAGAATCCACTGGTAACTCGTTGGCTGGCATAAGGGGTTACAAAACACAGTTAAGTCAGAATTTTACCTTAAAGCTTCGCGTCCCTACAGAGAAGTACAGAGAAAACAACTGGAAGGCAGTGAAGACCTGCTGGGAAGTGGCCCCCGCGCGGATGCAGCGAGTGACCTCACCCACCAGGTTGGGTCTGCGGGGGAACTTAGCCGGGGGCGCACCCCTGCCCTTACAGGACTCGGGTCGGGAGCCCTGGCCCGGAGTAGGTGCTCAGGAAACCACGACTGCTGGAGCCCGGCTTTCTGGCCTGAACAGTGGAGGCAGCACCCCTACCTTGCAGGGTTCTGTGGATCACTTAGCGAACTCAGGTGAAGTAGCGAGCAGAGTTTCAGAACTGGACCAGTCCTTGGGACACAGGTGTTCCGGTGTTGACCAAAACGTCGAACTGCTGGAGGAGACGGTGAGCCCGACCCACAGGTGGTGTTTAGAGGCATGTGACACGGATGTCCGTGGCCACTTCATCCTCAGTGCCCCCCTTCGGTTTATCAGGCCCTTTTCTTCCTGAGAAAAGCATCACTAGGAAAACGACTGGCTTGGCGTTTCCCTCCGGCTCTGAGTGCGGCTCTGAGTACTTGTCACCTGGAACTGGGCTGGCCTTGTCCGGATGCGCTGGCTCTCCCTTGCGGGCTCCTTGGTCTTGTTCCTCTTCACCTCCGCTCACCCCCAGACTGACAGGGCTCAGTCAGCTATGGCCTAACGTACAGGTGTTGGAGGCTTTCTCTATAGACATCTTTGCCAACGAGTGTCCAAGCTAGAGGCCATGCGCGGTCCTCAGCACTTGTCTTCCTTCAAAAAGGTATGCACTCAAAACTGGAAAGTTCTTCTGATCCACAGTGGAGTAATAGGGTTATAGTAAGACCAATGGCTCTTGCCCTACATAGACCTGTGCAGTGAGGTGGGGGTTCATAGCACCCCTGAGACCCGTCCATGGACAGGGCTTCTGTGCACTGCCGAGTTAAGAATCCCCATTCCGTTCATTACTACGACAGGACAAATTCAACATTTTATAGACGTTGTGTTTAATTTCTGATTTCCTGCTCCTACCTTGTTTAAAAAGAATAGCGGATTCATTTTGTTCTTTATACATAAGCTCTCTAAATACAGTAAGTCTCCACTTAATGTCATCAGTAGGTCCTGCAACATTAAGCGAAATGATGTCTAAGGAAGCCAGTGTTACAGGCTAATTGATGTACACGAGAGGTTAGTGCCTACGGCATCTCAGCAGCACTACAGCGAAGTGACTCTGAACTCAGCTTATTTGAGGAGCTGTTGCACAGCCCTGGATAGCATCGTGTGGCATTTCTAACCACCTGTGGGGCCCCACTGTCCCTGCCCCAGGCACCAGAATGCTCTGCCTCCATGCTCCTCCTGCCAGCCCCCTTCCTGCATTTGGGGTCCAAGTGGAAGAATGGGCAAAGGGCAGCTCAACACCAGTGTCCTACCCTCGTCTCCACACACTGCTTCTCTGAGACTGTCTGGCTGGCTAATTGGTAAAAACCTTGGATCCCACAGAATTTGAAGGGAGAATCCAGAGACCAATAATAAGCCCTTCAAAATTCTCAAGCAGATCTTAAGTTACAAGCTTAGCTTTCCCCATAGAAAGGAGCCCACTTGTGGGTCACACAAGAATGGGAGTTGAGCCTGGCCGGTGTGGCTCAGTGGTTGAGCATCAACCCATGCACTAAGAGGCCACCAGTTCCATCCTAGTGCCCAGGTTGTGGGCTCGATCTCCAGTAGGGGCGTGAAGGAGGCAGACAATCAATGTGTCTATCTCCCTCTTCTCTCTCTAAAATTAATAAAAACATTTTAGAAAAGAATGGGAGTAGCAGTGTCAGCCTGCAGAAAGTGAGATTTGAGGTAACAAAATGAGCACCGTGGGAGTAAATTGATGGGTGTTTTTTATTTTTATACACCTTGTATATGGCCCTTACTACTCATTTCATTATGGTACTGAAATCTTAAGTTCTACTTAACCATTCGCCTAAGTTCTGAGCTCAATAAGCAGAGTAACAATAACTTGCTAATGGCTCGATAAATCCATCTAGTTCCCTGAAATTGGAAAAAGTGAACTTAAACATTTTATTTATTTATTTATTTTTTTCATCCTCACCCGAGGACATTTTTCCATTTTCTGTTCAGGTAGAGTGGGAGGGAGAGAGAGGAAGAGAGAGAGAGAGAAACATCGATGTGAAGGGACACATCGAGTGGCTGCCACCCGCACGACCAACCAGGGCTGGGGACAAACTGCAACCGAGGTACGCGCCCTTAGCGGGAACCGAACCGGGGTCTCTCTGTACCGCAGGCCGACGCTCTAACCGCTGAGCCAAACCGGCCAGGGCGTGAACTTAAACATTTTAAACATTGGATAATATATATCATATTCTATACTTTTTAAAAATTTTTTGTTCAGATAGAGTGGGAGGGAGAGAGGAGAGAGAGAGAGGGAAACATTGACGTGAAAGGGACACATCGAGTGGCTCCCACTTGCACGATCCAACCAGGGCCGGGGACAAACTACAACCGAGGTACATGCCCTTAGTGGGAACCAAACCCAGGTCTCTCTGGACCACAGGCCGACGCTCTAACTGCTGAGCCAAACCGGCCAGGGTATATTCTATACTTTTCATCTAACAAGCAAAATGAATCCCTGGTCTTAGCAGTGAGGTGGAGTGTCCTCCAGAAGGGAGAATAGCCTGCCCACACCCAGCCTGTATCCCTATAAGACTAACCCTTCTGGTTGGACTTCTAACCCACAGAGCGTAAAGTAACACATCCTCACTGTTTTCAGCCATTAGCCGTGGTAACTGGTCACGGTAACCATAGACAACTCACGGGTGTGTGCAGAGTGTATGTTATTGTCACTTTTGTACCAGAGTCATTAAGAGTGAGACCAGGCTGGTGGTCCAATGCATCAGGGAGTCAGGAAGCAAGGACGTCATGAAGAGATCTGTGTACATTGACTTGCCAAGTGAAACTTAGGGAGACAGCCTTCTCTTAGGACATCTCAGTGGCCAGGCGGCCGAGGAAGAGCTGGGGTGGGTGATTTCACACCTCCCGGCGGCTCTACGCGGACTTCTTTTCTTTCCTTTTCACATTCTCTTTGCAGACCACATGAAATTTAATAGAACAGAAAGACATTTGAAATATAGCATGTTTTTACAAAAACACAGTAAAAAAAGAAGTTACAAATATATATGTACCAAAACAAAACTATATTGGTAATAAAACATGAAAGTAATGCAGTATTTGTAACGTGGAGTACCAAGGAAAGCATTCCTGGCTTTATTCTGCAACTGACCCTCTGTACCTTAGCCCTGTTAAATTTCCATTGCAGTGGTTATGCTGTACTTCTATAAGAAAATGCCCTTACTTGTTGACCCAAAATATTATGGGGTGATGGGGCGTATGTCCACAACCTACTCTCAAGTGATTCCAGGGCGGGGGGAGTTCCTTGTACTATTTTTTGGACATTCTGTAAGTTTGAGATTATTTTAAAATAAAAAGTAATTTGAAAATCTCACCAAGGAAACTCACTCATAAATCGTGTGTGATATTACAGTGTTATTGGAGAAATGTGTGTATAGTCTTTCACCATTGCTGCTGGGAGTGGGGTTCTCGGGGTGCTGCTGGAATAAGCATTTCCATAGGCCCCCCTGAGGGGTGAGATGTGGTAGAAAGCTTTATTTGTGTGGAATTATATCCTTCAGTTTGCAAAGGCCCATTTCGCTTAACTCAGTTCTGGAAGAGGTACAGCTGGGGGTTCAGCGGAGCTAGATGCAAATTCAGTGTCCAGATTCCCTTCCCTGGTGGAGCTGGGTCCCCTACAGCGTCAGGCTAGTCACAGTGCAGCAGTCCACTGTATGGGGGTCCCCATGGCTGTGGGCCATGTGGGCAAAAAGGGGAGCCAGGAGAGTGCACCCCCTGCAACAAGAGTCCCACGCAAACCCAGAGAGCAAACTCCTTTGTTTAGGAGCTAAGTATCTCGAGTCTTCCCGCCATTGCAGAGGCCACGCCTACTCTGGCCAATGACCTGTTCCCGGGTGTGACTGACAGGCAGGCCCTTCCCTGTTTCACCAGACTTGACGGGCGTGCGTCTATTCTCCCCTGCCCGTGCTTCCTGGGCCTAGACTGGCGCTCCCTGGAAGCTGTGCAGATGACTGCAGCATTGGGCCTGCCCCGCTGCTGCCCTCTGATCAGGAGCTAGGTGACGCCGGTATCACTAGCTCACCAGCACAACTGACAGACCCACCTCTGTGAATCACTTTATAACGCACTGAACTCCACATCTTGTCGGTTTGTTTTCACTTTCAAAGAACAAACAAACTCGGTGTTTTATAGGGTCACATACTGTTTGACCAGATGTAAATATAACCATATATTCATATTAATAGATTTATCCCATAAGACATTTTCAGAAAGAGATTCTGTGGTGTGTGAATTTTCAATTAAAAACAAACAAACAAACAAATGAAAGGTTTTATTCCCCAAACGTATTACTTTATGGCCCCTCTAAGCCGTCTCGGGGCTCCTGGAGGAGCCGGCCGGGTGTGGTCGCTCTGCCCGGGCAGGGTTTCCGTTGGGGCAGGGCTGGGCAGGGCTGGGCAGGGCTGGGCGAGCCTGCTGGCTTCGGGATATGGCCCACCTGGGGCCACAACAGCGCTTCCTGTCCCCAGTCCAGTGCCCAGCACAGTTTGCAGGCTGCCCCGCGGAGTGAGTCCGCAGCCAGACGTCCCCTGCACTCGTTTATCGTCCAGCACGACTTGATCCCTGCTGCCTGCAGCCCGGAGGTGCTCGAGGGTGTCCTGTGCGCAGGACAGATCGCAGGCTGCCGCGCGGAGTGAGTCCGCAGCCAGACGTCCCCTGCACTCGTTTATCGTCCAGCACGACTTGATCCCTGCTGCCTGCAGCCCGGGTGTCCCGTGCGCAGGACAGAACCCCGCCTCGCTGGCCGACATTTCAGCGGGGAAACAAGGTCAAGTACCTGGCGATGCACGTGGTGGAAAGCGTCATGAAGTAGAGTGGGGTGAGAGGTTGCAGCTTGAACAGGCAGGTCCGGAAGGGCCATTTCAGCAGGGACATGAGGGCCGTGAGGGGGCAGGATGGCACCCTGGACCAGGGGGCCCTGGGCGAAGGGCTGAAGGAATGCACAGGCCCTGAGGTGAGTCAGGAGGAGGAAGAGGTAGGTGTGGTCAGAGCAGTGGTCAGTAGAAGCGGCCTATGTAAGTTATGTAAGACTCTGCATTTCGCCCTGGCCGGTTTTGCTCAGTGGTTAGAGCATCGGCCTGTGGACCAGAGAGTCCTGGGTTCGGTTCCTGCTAAGGGCACGTACCTACCTCGGTTGCAGTTTGTCTCTGGCCCGGTTGGGGTCATGTGGGTGGCAACCAGTCGATGTGTCTCTCTCACATCCATGTTTCTCTCTCTTCCTCCCTCTCTCCCTCCTGCTCTATTTGAAGATAAATGCAAAAAATGTCCTCCTGTGAGGATAAAAAAAAGGACTCTGGGTTTTTTGGAGGGAGAGGGGAGTCATCAAGCACTGGGGCAGAAGGCAGGGGTGGCAGCGGGGAGTGCAGGGCCCGTACGAGCCTTCTACGGAGTCGGGTGGCAGGTGGTGGCCAGGACGAGCGCTAGCAGGGCGGCTGGAGAAAGGGGTCTGACCTGGGTTTGGAAAGCCAAGTCCAAGCTCCAGTCAATCCTGACTTGTCTAAGGTTCGCGTTACCCACCCGTTCCTCCAGCAGGACTGCCTGTGACTGCAGATCAATTCATATTAAAGCCCCTGCTTGTGACGGGTTCAGCTGGAGTTGTCTAATCCTGTGGGGAGGGAACTTTTTGGAAAATGATGTGAAGGTGAAAGATAAGTGAATAAGAAAGAATGATGTTTTCACTGATGTTCTAGATCAGCGATTCTCAAACTGACTCACTGGAAGGCCCTGACCGGGTAGCTCAGTTGGTTAGACCATTGTCCCGATACGCCAAGGCTGTGGGTTCAATCCCCAGTCAGGGCACATACAAAAATCAACCAATGAATAAATAAGTGAAACAAATCAATCTCTCTCAATAAATTTAAAAAACAAGGAGGGGGTCCCACCCCCAGAGAGAAGGCCTGTAAATCCGCATCGCCCAGCAATTCCAGACGGTGCCGGCGGGGCTGCTGCAGGACTGCCCGTGGACAGCCTGCCCGGTTTGTGGGGTTCTCGGGATAGAGACAGAACTGCACATGCCCAAGTGCTGGGGAACTTGGGGAGCATTTAACCCAACTTTGCAAACCAAATGCTTCCCTAGGAAGGAGGCCCCAAGGTGTGGAAGAGTGTGGTAGCCGGGCTCGGGGTCCCACAGGTGTGCAGCCTCTGGCATCACCGCCACCCTGAACAGATCAGGAAGCCAAGGCCCAAGAGGTTGTGGTCACCCTAACTTCTATGAACATATTTTGAGTTTAACCTGACAACATAATGTAAAACCAAGTGGCTTTCATTCCTGAATTGTGTTGGGACAGTGATTCATTTGAAATGAAAAAAGGCAAATGATAACTATTTTTTTTATATAAAAGAATGTGCACGCCCTGGCCAGTTTGGCTCAACGGTTGGAGCATCGGCCTGCGGTTTAGAGAGTTCCGGGTTCGGTTCCCACTAAGGGCACCTACCTCGGTTGCAGTTTGTCCCCGGCCCTGGTTAGGTCCTGCGGGTGGCAGCCACTCGATGTGTCCCTTTCACGTCGATCTTTCTCTCTTTCTCTCTCTCTCTTCCTCTCTCTCCCTCCCACTCTATCTGAACAAAAAATGGAAAAATGTCCTCGGGTGAGGATAAAAAATAAATAAAAATTTTTTAAAAAAAGAATATGCACATATCATGTGCCTATATTTGACTTTTACAATTTGTGTACATAGATATCTCTAGACAACAAAATTATTGATAATTTTATACTTCTTTTATGGATGGCTCGAACTATTTCAAGCTCATTCATCACGTTTATAACAGAGGTGAGAATATTGTGATTTTCACTATGAAAAAGGAGCGTCCAGATTTCTAGTTACTCATTTTCTTGTATCACCACAAGATGGAGCAGTTTACAACCAAATACGCAACTAAATGCAGAGGAAGGAGGAAGGGGCTCCTGCCCCACTGAGTTCATTTGGGCAGTTTGAGCACACTGAAGCTCAGCTTGAAAACATCAGGCCTACTGCTTATATCTTTAGATCCATCTATTGTAGACGAATCACTGAATTCCGATTTATTTTTGACGTGTACATTTCAACTGTAATTATCTTACATATTCAGTTGTTTCTTCTCATGAAAGGTAGTTGTTAGAGGAGACTAGAAACCAAAGTTGTAGTACATGTGTTTATAATGGCTTCTTCTAATGAAGGAAAATCCCTGCAAATGGAAGTCCAGGATCCACTGCTTCCACCTCAAGCTGCCCTGCCCCCAGCAGAATTCTTGCCATTGACTTGCAGCTGCCACGTCACAGTGCACACCTGTGACAGTGCCCTGTCCTGAGGAGAAGAAAATCCTGGCGTGTCCTGGATGAAAGTACAGCAGCCAGAGGGAGGGGAGAGACCAGAGGTTCATGGGCCGACGGCGGCAGGGCAAAACCCACAGAAGGCCGCTCACACTCTGAGTGTGTGGGAACTTTGAATCACCTTTAAGGTGGCTGTTTTTGCAAATAAGCGTAGAGAACAGCCAGGGCCACCAACCAGGCACTGCCTCCGGTCACACGTGAACTCTCTGGCTGCTGCCCACGCGGCCGCAGGGCGGCACTCCTCATGCCCGTCCCGAAGCAGCGGCGCACCCCCCCCCCCCCCCCCCCGCGGCCCAGCCCACGCGATCCTTTCACACACCACCGGGGGCGGGGCCTGCTGCAGGCGCGGCGCAGCCAGAGCCCGGTCCTTCTGACCAGCACGCAGCTCCGTAAAACCTTGTTTTTTTTTTTCCCCAGAAAAGCTGTCCGCTGTGAAACATGTTTAACAACCGCTAATAAACTCTAAATGTTGGTGTACAGAAAAAGAGAGAGAAGTGGAGAGAACTTAACTCAAAATAGAAGCAGACAAATATCAAGAGAGAGACCCACAAACCCCTTAGGACTGCATTCCCCCAGACCTGGATGAGGGGGTGTGGGCTCAGGGAGGGGGCGGCTCCCCCGGGGCGCGCAGCCGGATGGGAATCGGAGCCCTCTCCTCCCTGCCTCCCCCCACAGCCCACCGGGCTGCACGTGTGGGCCGGCATGTCGCTGACGTGGAGCTGGTGTGTCCTGTCCAAAGCGGCGGTGCCCTGTGCGCTGAGGGCGAGCGAGGCTGCGGGGTCGGCAGGAGGCCGCTGTCACTCACAGTCTCCGCCTCAATCGGGTGGGCGGGGCTTCCCGCGGAATCGCTGCGGCGCAGGAACGCGGCGGGGCAGTGACTGAGGGGTACAGGCCCCTCGCTGGTTGTCGTGACCAGAACGGCAGCACTGGGACGCAAGCTGAGTTTTACAAATGGAGAGAGTAAGAAAGAATCCCCCATAATCTTACCATTATCTCCAACCAATAGCTAGTATCATTTTTAGTGATCTATTGGTATGTTTTCAAGGGGAAGCACGCCTCAAATCATTGTAATTAGAATGCACATACAATTTTAAATTGACTTTTCATTTACTACCATAACTGCTTTTCTATGTAGCTATAAGGTTCATAATTATAATTTTAATGACCTCATAATATTCCATCCATTGAGCATATGTTCCATAATTTACTTAACTGGTTTCCATGCCATTAGCCACATGAGCCTTTAAAAGCAATATTGTAAATAGCGTGCCGCCAATGCGTTGGGGTTCCCATGTGCTTTCTTGTTCATTTACCCTGAGGGGCGTCCCCAGAACCGCCGCGCGCCATCAGTGGGTGCGAACTCGGACTTTGTACCTTTTGCCAGTGACGTCCCACAAGCAACTTGTCATTTCGAGGTGATACTGTAGCAGCTTCGCTGTGTCTAGATTAGCACTGAGCCTTTCGCTTGCCAAGGCTCCAGCTTCGCAGCCTCTGCCCCGTGGCCAAGGGGCCGTGCTTCTCCGCTGTCTCAGGATGTCCTCCCCGTAGCCGGATGCCCATCCCGTCGTCGCGTTCCCTGCCACCCAGGGCCGCTGGCCGGCCTGGTTCCCTCTGCACCGGTTCCCTGCCCTGGGTCACGAGTGTGCTCAGCGTCCAGCCACCCTCTGAGGGGCCTGGGCGGCTCCTGTCCTCCCGGGCGCCTGGCCGCACTTCTGCACCCGGTGCGCTGCACCTGCCTGTCACGCCTGCCCCAGGCAGTCTGGCTGCTGCTTCCCCCTGGTCTAGGGAATGGCTCTTTACAACCTGCCAAGTCAGTGGACCTCTTTCAGGCCCTTTCTGTTTGATGTCTGTGAGGCATTTGACTCTATCCTCCTGGGAACCTTCTGCCGCCTTGCTGCCATGTCTGCCTACCCTCAGACACTCCTCTCCAATGTCCGCCGTCTCCTCTGCTGGCCTGGCCCCATCACTGGTGTTGCCCCAGACAGGAGGACCTGAGGTGAACGACACCAGGGCGGACAGTGAGGCCTCAGCCCTGTCTCCCTGCTCGCATGTGGGTTCTGAACTTTGCAAAAGGTGGGCACCCCTGCCCTGGCCCTGTGGGCAGTGCCTTGGTAACAGTCTCTGCCTTCTTTTCATCCTCCACACACCATCCAGGGACAGGCTCAGCCGCTTCCAAGAGCCTAACCCTTCCCTGTGCCCGTGACCCCCAGCCTGCAGCTCAGCAAGATCTTCCTGTTGAGCTTGACTCTGACCTCACTGCCCGCTGGCCCCTCTAAAGGATGTCCTACAGGGGTCTCGGATTCAGCAGGTACCAAATAAAGGCATTATTTCCCCCTGAACCTGTGGTTTCCCCTTGTTCTCCTTGTTTACAGTACCACATTTCACTACCAAGTCCAAAAGCTGTCTGTCACTTCACACTCCCTCCCCTCTTCACTCCCTGGGAGCTTGTCAGCCCGGCCTCTCCGATCTCTCCCTCATGTCCCCTTCCCTGCATCCTTAGTGCGGGTCACAGCCCTTGTCAGCTCCCGCCTGGGTCACTCCCTGGCCCGCAAATGGCCTCCATGACGTACTCACCCCTCCCAGGCCAGAGTCAGAGGCGATGCGGTGCAGGAAGCGGGTCGGCGCTCCGGGCAGACTTCCTGGGCTCGACTACACTGTCTTCAGCTTCTGTGCAGCTTCGGGCAGGTCCTGAACCTTTCTCCCTCTGTTCACACGTGAGCCGGAGACAGTACCAGCACCCACCTCGGGAGTCGGGGTGAGGGTGGGATGAGGATTGCACGAGATGGGGGTGGTGGCTGCACAATGTGAACGTACTTGGGGCCACTGAGTGTACAAGTAACAATGGTCAAAAAGGTAAAATGTATGTAATTTGCACCATAATAATAAAAGACCTTCAATGTCTCTAAAAGGGTTAGTAACATTTTAAAGAGCAAAGGTAAAAGCTTGCAAAAAGTGGAAACTGAAAAATGTGTTGCTTGCGTGAACTTTGCTCAGCCTTCTGTTGAGTGAGGATTATCGGATTATCCGCAAGGCAGTGAATCGCCCAGCAGATGCAGGATGAGATACCAGACCAGTCCAAGTGCAAAGTGGACAATGGGCTGGGCAGCGTACGTCAGCAGGAACTGCAGGAAGCTAGAAGCAGAATATATAACCTACACACCAACTGTGATTCGAGGCTGACTCCTTGTTGGGGGGGCTCAGCCCGCCTGCACCCAGGCACATGTCATAAACCCGTTTTGCTCTACATTGGCCTTGCATTGTGGATGTGATCTCCCGCTGGCTCAGAACTTTTACTCTCCCATTGCCTGCAAAGTGATGTCCAAATAGTGAGGGCCAAGCCCTTGAGGATCTGTCTTGGTTCATGTGTTTTTGCCCCTGTCCCCCCTCCCCCCTTCCCTGAGCAGCAGCCCCGCCACACTACTGTGTTCTCGTGTGCTCTGGACATGGACAGCCCTCAGCCTCTGTCAGCATCCAGATGCCTGCCTTCCAGGCTGTGACATTGCTCCACGCCACCTCCTGCGCTTCTGGTCTTGCCGGTGGACTTCGCCTTGGACAAGTCCACACATAGAATTGTGGAATATTAGAAATTATTCTAGATGAACTCTCATTTACAGCTGGGGAAACGGGTCCTCAATTTACCTGAGAACATGTAGCAAGTCTGTGGTACAGCCAAAATAAGAGCCCAGGTCTCCTGCCTCCGGACACTGAGCCCCTGAGCACACTCCCACCGCTGTTCATGCAGAAGCAAGTCCTGGGCCAGGAACCAGCAGACAGGCCCAGGGAACCATCGCTCCCAGGCCAGTGGATATCCCATTTGCAACTTATGGCCACACGAGACAAACTTGTTCATTTAATTATTTGTACATCCATCCATACATACATACATCCACTCTTTCGTTTAAGTGGGAAGCTTGGCCTGAATCCTGCTTCTGCCGCCGATTTGGGTGATCGTGTGCAGGTTATTTGTCGCCCTGTGCCTCACTTCCCTTATCTGTAAAATGGGATAACAGTACTATTTACTTCATAAGGCGATTATAAGAAATAAATTAACATATGTAAAATGCTTAGAACAATGCCTGTCACATGATAGGTTGTACAATGGTTCAGCAATAAATTGAAATACCTCCAATCACGTGAAATACCTCCAAGTAATGCCCACCTGGTGGGTTTGAGCTCGTCCCCCACCACGGCTGGTGTCGTGAGTCGCAATGGTAGTGAGCGGTCTGCACGTCGGGCAGAGGCCCCGGCTTCGGAGGGGAGGGCTTTGCAGGAACAGAGGGTTTCAGTTCGGCTTCGTGCCCATGTGTCTCTGAGCTTGAAATTAACTAAGACAAATAAATGCATGTAAGATTTCAAACTACATTTTGATATTATGCAAATATGATAGTAAAGTTTTTTAACAACATGAGCATAAGTAAAGTTTAAAGTCTATGAATTTTTCCAAAGAGAAAGCAAGAAATAAAGCCTCTATTTACATGGTAATTTCTGATGATTTGTCTAAATGGTATGAGGGTTAGGATGTTGTCAGGAGGAAGTGTGCTCCTCCTGGCCGAGGTCCACAGGCCTCCGCATATAAACCAGAGACGTTTCTCTCTGCTCTACCTCTCAAAAGTCATCTTCTTTGAATTTTCATAAGTTAAATAGAAAACTTCCTTTCTTTTCATTCAAGAGCTTTCCTGATCATCACTAATTTGCATCACCTACAAAGCAGGAATTTCATACAAGGCATTTTTAGCTACTAATTTGAATTGTTAACGTGTGTGTTACTTTTACAAGCACTGGTGGATATGGCTACTTAGATTATTTTTCTCTAGCTTAAAACATCTTTCACTCAGGTTCGAGGTGAAGTAAAGCTGTCTGTGCGAACCTCAGTCTTCATTTGCTGGAGTCGATGCCCAAGGTTCCATTTCTGGGTTGTGTAGTCATATATTTGATTTTAAAAATCTTATTTTATTTTATTGATTTTAGAGAGAGAGGAAGGGAAAGGGAGAGAGATAGAAACATCGATGAGAGAGAACATCACTGGCCGCCTCCTGCATGCCCCCCACTGGGGATCAGGCCCACAGCCTGGGCTTGTGCCCTGACTGGGAATCGAACCCAAACCCGCGGCCTCTTGGTGCAGGCTCCACGCTCAACCACTGAGCCACACCGGCGGACTGTGTGTTTGGTTTTATAAGAAGCCGCCAAACCGTTTGCCAGAGAGGATGAGTCAGTTTTTCTCCAGCAACGTGTGAGCCACCAGTCCCTCCGCATCTCACCGGCATCCGGTGTCCCCAGATGCTTTCCCAGTCGTTCCGAGGGGCGCGTGGCGGCAGCTTCCGCGGCTCTAGCTTGCTTCCCTGGCGCACCTGACGGTGAGCATCTGCTCGTGGGCCCGCTGGCAGCATCTCCATCAGGCTTGGGCCCGTTGTTAATGGGGTGCAGTGTTAATTACCGTGCAGTGGGGACAGTTCCTCGTGTGTTCCGGCCACGAGTCCCTGGTCCGACACGCGGTCTGCTGGTGCGCTCTCCCGCTCCGTGGCCTTGATCCTCTCACGACCTTCCACAGGAGACCGTGCGTGTCCAGGCGGGCGATTTCCTCCCACGGGCCTGCTTCTGGTGTCGCGGCCAACAACATCCTCCTTCTGTAAAAGCTTTATCTTTTACACCTACATTTTAGGGTCTGTGACCCCTTTGGGACTCATTTGCAGGCGTGCGGCCACGCCACGGTTCACTGTCCCGCCCCGGGGCCAGTCGCTCCAGCACCGTTGGAGAGAAGCCCCTTCCGCGTGGAATCGCTGCACCTTGTGAAAACCGGCTCCTCTCGGACCGCAGACACCCACAGCAGTTTGCTTCCGAGCAGGAATATCCATGAGCGGCTGCAAATACTGTGCTTTCCGTCTGTTTCCTCCTCGTCAACACAGAAGTCTGTCTCCCTGGGGTGCTGAGACAGCAGCCGGAGGTTTCTGCAGGGGACAGTGGGTCTGGTGACAGTTTTACAACCTGATGCTAACATTTCAGATCCGCTGCGCCCTCCCAGGAGGCACCCTGAGACCATTCCCAAACCTGAACCCCTTCTGTGGACTTTCTTTCAGAGCCAAGACAACTAAAGAATCCCTCTCGCTATGCATAGTGTGGTCTTGCTTTTGTTTTTCATCATAGATGGTATTTCCTGTCCTGATCACCCCCACCTTTCACTGTCTCCACAAGCTGGCTCTTGCATGTTACTGGGGCAGGTGCAGTCTTAGGATGTGCCCAGCTGTGCTTCCTGCTGGCCGGGTGAGCGGGTCGGGTGCTCGCCTGCTGAGGCTGCTGGCCGGGTGAGCGGGTCGGGTGCTGGCTGGGTGAGCGGGCCGGGTGCTCGCCTGCTGAGGCTGCTGGCCGGGTGAGCGGGTCGGGTGCTCGCCTGCTGAGGCTGCTGGCCGGGTGCTCGCCTGCTGAGGCTGCTGGCCGGGTGAGCGGGTCGGGTCGGGTGCTCGCCTGCTGAGGCTGCTGGCCGGGTGCTCGCCTGCTGAGGCTGCTGGCTCGGCTGTGCAGTGGGCTCAGAGTGAGGACTAAGAAACCGCAGATTCAGGACAAGGACAGTGCCTGGCCCATAATAAACGTTCAATAACTGATACCAGTTGTGTTAGTGCTTCAGACTGCTTTGAAAAATTAAATCTTTGTGAGGACATCCAAAGCATAGGACTGAGGCTCCTAAGGGAATTCCGTAAAGACAACCACACGTGTTTGGTTGTGAGATGCTTACTTTGAAGGGGGAACACTCATTGGTCATGTCAGGTCTGGCAGGTTTGTCGACAGAGCACTTCAGTGATGAATACAAACTTCGGGAAGCTGTGAGGCTGGGGGAGGGCAGGAGGGTGGGCTGGGCCAGGAGCAGACGCGGAGTCTGATGGTCGGAAATGTGCTGATGAAGTCGCAGGGTGAGTTGACAGGTGTCGCCGTTGCTGTTAATACATATTACACAAATTCTTTTCAATAAATCAAATGTGACACAGTAAGTTTTCCTTAAAAATTAGTCTCGTCCTGGCCGGTTTGGCTCAGCAGTTAGAGTGTCGGCCAGAGAGACCCGGGATTGGTTCCCGCTAAGGGCATGTACCTCGATTGCAGTTTGTCCCCGGCCCTGGTTGGGTCGTGTGGGTGGCAGCCACTCGATGTGTGCCTTTCACATCGATGTTTCTCTCTCTCTCTTTCTCTCTCTCTCTCTCTCCCTCCCTCCCTCCCTTCTACTCTCTCTAAAAAAAAAAAAATTAGTTTCATTAACTCATAGTCATACCTGATGCATATATGCATAATATTCACATGGATATGTAAAACACTGAACTCAATTTAGTTCAATAACTTCCTATTGAACTCCTACCACTGCGTAAGAATAAATATGTAAGTGCTCTACCAACAAGCTGAGAGGGCTTAATGGACAGTGGAGCACACGGTAAGTTTCAAATGTTAATATTAACCAGGGAAGGTTTCTTAGAAGAGGTACATTTTTGAATTAAAGGAAACACCAATCAGAAAGAATATGTGCACCCCTATGTTCATAGAAGCACTATTTACAATCGCTACGATCTGGAAACAGCCCAAGTGTCCATCAGTAGATGAGTGGATAAAAAAGCTGAGGTACATGTACACAATGGAGTACTATGCAGCTGTAAAAAAGAGAGAAAGAAAGAAAGAAAGAAAGAAAGAAAGAAAGAAAGAAAGAAAGATCTCTTACTCTTTGAGACAAAATGGATGGATCTGGAGATTATTATGCTAAGTGAAATAAGCCAGTCAGATAAAGATAAATACCATGTGAACTCACTTATCTGTGGACTCTAATGAACAAAATAAACATGAACAAAATGGAACCAGAAGCATGGGCACATGGAACAGACTGACAGCTGTCAGAGGGGAGAGGGTGGGGTGACTGGATAAAGAATGTGAAAAGATTAGCTAAGGAACATACATGCATACCCCATGGACATGACAGGTTTGGAGAAGGTCAAGGGAGGGGGGAGGGGAGTAAAAGTGGGCAAAGGGGGAAGTGGGGGACATCTGCAATAGCATCAACATTAAAAATTTTTATAACATATATATATATAATTACCCGTCATATTTATTTATAGAATTCATATACATATATATTTATATTTATATATATTATAGATAGATAGATAGATAGATAGATAGATAGATATGATAGAATGAGCCAAGCGAAAAGTTGCTGTTTCTGTGGTATTTCTATGGGTTCCTGCCCCCTCGAGAAAGCCCAGGACATACTGGGGACGGTGTTAACATTGTGCTGAAAGCCTTCGCATCCACCCTCTCCTGGGATGAGGAAATTAAAGCTCAGAGTCGCACCATGCAGTTAGTGCAAGATTTTGAATCTGAGCCTCAGCTCTTCCCCCTGTACCACCCAATGCCATCAGCAAAGGGAAACACCCAATGCATCGATGCTGCTGAAATTCATGGGTGCTCAGTTGACGTTTTCCTATCCCATGGTCTAAAGGTAAAAGGCTTGAGACAGGAGACAAAGGGCACTTGACAAATCCCTCTTTGCTGACTACAGTAGGCGGGTGGAGAAGGGTCACCGTGCCACAGCGACGAGCACAAACCCCAGTGTCCACTGCAGCTCCCTCACTCATGTCCGCCTGGCCGCCAAGCTCTGCCCGAGACTGCTCCACTCCGCACGCCAGGCCCCAGCGCCAGCTGCTCCCCGGCCGTGGCTGGACGGTGGCAGCGGGGAGAGAAACGGCAGAACCCCACGATGGCTCTGAGCTTCTGCCCCGACACCGGACTCTGGTCAGGTTCAGGGCCAGAGCAAGTCCCGTGGCCAAGTCTGACCCCAGTGGGTGGGGAAGTATGATTCTCCCACAGGGAAGGACGTGAACGTTTGGAAATGATGCAACCCGACACGAAGAGTGAAGCAACACAGCCAGAGAGAGTGTCCGAGAAAGCTCGCGGCACCTCCTCTTGCCCCGATGTCTCGCATCTTCAACCAAAGTATGAAAAAGAGTAAGAGAATTCCAAATAACGCAAATTCGTTTTCACATGATTTCTCTGGCACCATCCGTTCAGAAGACAGGACTGAAAACGGGGCAGCAGAGGGCCCGAGGAGGCAGGCCCGGTGAGAGTGTGAAAGGGGAATATTTAAAATCCAGCGCACAGATCTGGCAGCCATGTGGAGAGGAAGGAGTGTTGTTCAAGTAACAGCTCACATCCGAACGGCCGTCATGACTGGGGTGAGGGTTTTGATTTCTGACCTCGGTTTCTCCAACTTCACTTAGCATTCGCCCTGGGCCAGGCTCGGGAATCGTGGTCAATGTGAGAACGACGGCGGGACCTGTTTTGCGGAGAGCGACAGGCCGGTGGGGGCAGACAGCACACTCAGAGGGCCGTGCCCACAGCCTGGAAGAAACGCGAAGCGAGACCCGGAGGATGCGGTGCTGCTGGGGTGGCAGTGGTGGAGGTGGGGGCAGGGAGGAAACACGAACCGTAGTAGAGGGCACGTAGGTTTCCTAGTGAAGTTCCCCACTCTGCACACCCCCCGCCAGGATTTAGGTACATGTGGCCTAAACCTAGTGTCCAGGGCCTGGCTGTTCAAAGTCCTTCCTCGTTCCCACCTAACTTCTCATTCTTGTCCAGATCATTCTGTGTCATGTCTGGAGGGAAATTCTGGCTTTTCCCCTTTTTCCTAAGAAATTCGATCACACATCATTTTGTGCTTCCTCCCCTTCCCTCCCCTTCCCTCCCTTCTCCCTCCTCTTTCCCTCCCTTCCCTCCCTTCCCTCCTCCTTCCCTCCCCGTTCCCTCCCCCTTCCTCCCCTTCCCTCCTCTTTCCCCTCCCCCTTCCCTCCTCTTTCCCTCCCCTTCCCTCCCCTTCCCTCCTCTTCCCTCCCCTTCCCTCCCCTTCCCTCCGCTTTCCCTCCCCTTCCCTCCCCTTCCCTCCCCTTCCCTCCCCTTCCCTCCCCCTTCCCTCCCCCTTCCCTCCCCTTCCCTCCCCTTCCCTCCCCTTCCCTCCCCTTCCCTCCGCTTTCCCTCCCCTTCCCTTCCCTCCCCCTTCCCTCCCCTTCCCTCCCCTTCCCTCCCCTTCCCTCCTCTTCCCTCCCCTTCCCTCCCTCTTCCCTCCTCTTTCCCCCTCCCCCTTTCCTCCCCTTCCCTCCCCCCTTTCCTCCCCTTCCCTCCCTCTCCCTCCTCCCTCCTTGCCAGGTACTATTCTTGGTGCCAAGACTCAATAAACCAGGCAAGGTCTCTCTCCCATGGAGCTTATGTTTTAACAGTGGAGATAAATAACACTTATTAAAAGAGCTTGTGAATAAAACAGTAATTGTAAATAATAATTAGTACTGTGATTAGTCGCTTTTCTGAAATGTAGCGTATTCTGAAGTGCTGTCCACCACCACCAAACAATTCTGTTCTCAATGAACAGAGTAGGTGTGCCCAAATTTGACTCAATTCTGACAGTGTCTGCCTGGAGACAGCATCAGACCCCAAAGGTAAAGGGCCCAGTCACAGACTGCCCCACTTCAGACACCAATCACAAGTCCAGGTGGTCACCTGTACTTCCGAATGACTGGTTAACATCTGAATTCCCACAGCCTTCTCCTCGGGTTCGATCATTTGCCAGGATGGCTCACCGAGCAGAGGAAAATGTTTCCTTACACATGGGGTGAGGTTTGGAAGAGTCCCAAGCACAGGAGTTTCTGTCTCCATGGAACTGGGGTATCCCACCCCCAGGTATATGGATACAGTTACCAACCCAGAGGCTCATCAAATGTCACTGTTCGTTTTATGCAGCTTAATCTGCAGCCCCTCCACCTCCTGCCCCTCCCAGAGGTTGATGGGTGGGGCTGGGAGTTTCAGTCCTCACATTACTTGGTTCTTCTGGGGACCAGCCCCAACCTAAGTCACCTCATTAGTATAAGTCAGGTGTGCTCACAAGGGGGCTCCTTGTGAATAACCGAAGACACCTTCGTGGCTCTCATCACGTAGAAAGCCCGTGTTTTAGGACCCCTGCCAGAAACGGGTGAGACCAGGTATCTGTTCTTACTATAGTCACAGTGTCCCCTGTACCCTGGGGGGGATGACACGGATGAGAGCAGCCCGGAAAGACGTGGTGGACTGGAGATGGTGTGGAAGGTAGGACCCCTGAGTTGGCCGTTGGTGGCAGGTCGGAGTGGGAGACAGGAGTCGAAGACGGGTGCCCGTGTTTCTGGGGTGGCCACTCAGGAGCCGCCCCCTGCAGGTGTCTGAGGGAAGAGCGGGGAAGCGTCTGGAGCCTGGAGGAAGGTCAGAGCCAGACACATGAATCTGGGGCATGCACGTAGTCTTTGAGGCCACGAGAGAGGGTGATACTTGCTAGGAGACGAGGGGATGTTGAGTGAGAAAGAAAAGGCAGGGACAGCCCTGGCCGGTTTGATAAGTGGTTAGATCATCGGCCTGCAGACCAATGAGTCCCGGGTTTGATTCCGGTCAAGGGCACATACCTCTGTTGTGGTTTGTCCCTGGTCAAGGTCGTGCAGGAGGCAACCAGTCTATGTGTCCCTCTCACGTCGATGTTTCTCTGTCTCTCCCTCTCACCCTATCTGGAGCTAGGGGAAAGAATATCCTCGGGTGAGGATTAAAAAAAAGGAAGAAAGAAAGAAAAGGCACAGAACAGTGAGGTCCACTTACATTTAAAGGATAAGGAGAGCCCTGGACGGTTTTGCTCAGTGGTTAGAGCATCGGCCCAGGGACCAGAGAGTCCTGGGTTTGGTTCCCGCTAAGGGCACGCACCTCAGTTGCAGTTTGTTCCCGGCCCTGGTTGGGGTCGTGCGGGTGGCAGCCAGTCGATGTGTCTCTTCACACCGTTGTCTCCCCCCCCCCCCCCCGATGATAAATGCAAAAATGTCCTCAGGTGAAGATAAAATTTTTTTTAAAGGATAGGAGAGGGTGGGGGAGGGAGAGAGAAGTAGAGACGAACTGTCATTATTCAGAAATATGTGTAGGAGGTAAACTCACCAAGAGACCAACAGTGGTGAGGAAGAAACTGCTCTGCTCTCAAAGTTACTTTGGCTGGTCTAACAATTAAAGCTACATGAGACTGATTAGCAAGAGAAAATGACCAAATGCAATTACGTATGTGTGTATGGGCACCCACATACATGAAAGGCTTAGAGACAGCAAGGGGAAGCAGGGATGTATGACATTCTGAGCTGACATGAGGCCGGGCAGGTGGGACTTCGCCGGGAGGACAGTCCCTGCAGATGGTAAGCGCAGATGTTCAGTAACCAGATGTTTGCCCTGCCCTGTAGACAGGTCATAGAAAGTTATTTCTGGGCAAGTCCCCTAATTTAAATTAGTTAAGAGAGGACGAGACATTTCTCCTGAGGCTGTAGGGTCTCAGTTGCCTTCAGCTCAAAATGACCCACCTGCTGAGGTGGCCCGTCCAGGGTCTGGGAGAAAATCCAGGTGGGCTGTTGAGGGGCTGACAATGTTCTGTTTCTTGATCTGGACAGTGACTAAGTGTACTATTCACTTGAAATTGTCTGTTAAAGTGCAGATACTGTATGGATATTTTATTTCATCATAAAAGGTACACCTGTGTTCACAGGAGCACCAGAAACCCAGGCGGCCTATTTAAAAATACGGTTCCATCCATAGATTCCATTTCTCTAATCAAAGTGCCTAGTAAATTTGACCAGAAGTAACTTATATGTAATTTAAAATAGAACTAATTCTTACATAAATGTTACCGAGCAAACCATTTTTTAAACTACAGCTAGAGCTTCTCAGATCATCGAAGATGATAAATATCAAGTCGTCAGAAGAGAAATTGCTTTATAGTTTCTCTCTCCTCTTTAGAAGGGCGTCAGAAATCCCTCGAGCTATATAACATGTCTCCTCTGTTCTGGGAACAGAAAGAGGAAACAGCACGAAGAATCTCCTTCATCTGATTTAATATCCAGCTACCTGGGAGTCTGAAGGGGGTTGCTTTCTCAAGCGCCTCCTGAACAAATTAATTAAGTTATCAAAATAAAGGAGATTTTCATATAAAAGGAGTCTGATTGGGACCGTGAGGAGGACTGATCAGTCCCGAGGCTTCCTGAGGTCCCGAGCCCCGGGCTCGGGCTCACTGATGAAGGCCATGGCTCCTTTGCTTTCTCTCTGGTTTCCTCCTTCGCCTCGGTACGCCCCTATCTTACCCGGATGACAACAACTGAAACTAGCAGGCAGACTCCATCTCCCCTGGCACAGTCTTGGAGGAAAACCTTTTTGTCTTCAGAGAATTTTTTTCCCTTTGTTTTAACATTTATTCCACTTTGCCAGACAATGATTTTGGTCTCAGACAGACAAATCTTATTTATCCACTCTGCAGAATGAAGCAGAAGCCTGGATAATGCAAAATGATATAAATCCAGAAATCTTGTGTATCTGACTTTCAAATGTGGGCTTGTACTTACATTTGATTATGCTTATGCTTGGTAGTCCGTTCGGTTCGGAGGAAGCGAAGGGTCACGGGATGAGCATCTGATGGAAAATGTTTGCTGCCCTCCTGGGTCCTGAGGCCCCTCCTCAGCCAACATCTAACCCCAGGGGACAGGGAGCATGACTCCAGACAGAAGGACAGACAAAGACCCCCTCGAGCCCATCGACTTCTCGCCCTCTTCTCTAAAACAAGGGCAGTCAATGCTTCCCAGGCATCCTGGGGGCTCTGTGCACCCCAAATACTGCTGGTCGTCTTAGAGCAAGTAAAATACTTGCTGATAGTATCTGGGAAGGGGGCTTCCCACAGAAGATGGCTTTTCCCTGTTCCAAATAACTGATTCTCTTTCCAGTCTTTCCTCCTGGCCAACCCTGAGTTTCAGTTGTTGGCAGGGGGTCCCACCTACGCTCAAGGCAAAGTGGGGATCGCGGGAGAACACCCTGTTCACCACAATTAGCATATTGATAAGCAATCTGTCCACGACGGGCAAATCAGGTAAAACAAACACAGGAGTAGACGGTGGGAGCAGCCTGCCCTGAGCGGCGCCTGGCTCTTCCCTCCCGGAGGAGCCATGCGATGCCCCGGCCCGGTGATGCCTCGGCCCTGCCCCGGCGATGCCCCTGCCCGGCGATGCCCCGGCGATGCCCGGCGATGCCCGGCGATGCCCCGGCCCTGCCCGGCGGCCGCGTCTCCTGGCCGGCACTCAGCACAGCCCTTCCAGCATCTCCTCCCTCGCGTTTTCGGTTCAGGAAACCGCAAAGCCAGTGCTCTCCTGTGTCCGCGGCGGTAAGTGCAGGGTCCTACCCCTGGGAGAGAACCGGAGGGTCCTGGCAGCACAGGCACATGGTCAGCCATGGAGCAGAGAGGGGCAAACTTTACACATGAAATTACACGTTGAAGGGTGAAAAAGCAATGAAGGAAGGAAAAGGAAGGGGAGGAAGGGGAGGAAGGGGGAGGAGGAAGGGGAGGGAGAGGGAGAGGGGGCACGGGGGAGGGCCTTGTCTGTAACCGACCCCTCCTTGTCCTCAGCTTCCGGCTGAGCCACTGACTGGGGGAGGGGAGGAGGCCCACAGCACCTGCCCAAGTTGAGTGTCCTTCCCGCAGCTTCTCCACTTGGGCATCTCCCTTACCCCTTCTCCCCACTGGGGTCTGGGTGCAGGGAGAAGCCCAACTTTTCTCCCCACGGCTGGAGAGAGCCCTGGGCCCACCTGTTTCCCTGAGTCTCTCCCTGTCTTGGTGGTGAGACAGCACCAGGTGTTAGACCGGTGAGGTCAGCGACCTTGCTGCTGGAGTTCTGGCCAGGAAAGAATTCAGAGCCAAGACTCAGGCTGCAAGAGAAAGTTTATTTAGAAAGTCACAGAGGTAGAAGTGAGTGGTAGGAGAAACGGGCTCGGGAAACAAGTTACAGAGGAAAAGGAGAGCCCAGGAGCTTAGGCGAGAGGAGGTAAAGGTGACAGACATGCCAGGGGGATGGGGCCGGAGGGCTTGGCACACTGGGTCCCCCACCCTAAGGGCTTTCAGGGGTGGGGATTTTAGGGGCGGTCCCAGGGGAAGATCTCAATAGAATAATCAGCAGCTTTCCAGCTGGTCCCTTTAGGGTCTCCTCCGATGGGTGGGTGCCAGGGCAGGGGACATCAGTCATTGCAGCAGGTCCTGAGGTCAGCTATGGGGTCACTTGCCTGGTTTTGCTGCTTTTCTGGGCCTGGAGCTGAAACCCAGCTGAGCATAGATGTATTTGATGTGGGTCAGAACCTCCTTGTCCTGGGGCTTAATAATCAAGGGCTATTCTCCACATCTTGTTTGTTCCCCCTCTGGGGGTCTAACCCACATGACTAGCACTACGCCAGGGGAGAAAAGGTCAGGGGAGGGTTCGAACCTCATGACCACTGGAATAAAAGATCAGGGGTCTAAACCACATGACTAGCAATATGCTAGGGGTGGAAAGGCTACCCCAGGGGTGAGGTTTTGTTTTCTCAGTTTTGCCCATTGCTAGGCACCGAGGGCTCTTCACCCAGGTGACCTTCTGTAGCTGTCCCATGTCCTCGCTCTGCTGGGTCAGTCTATGCACCCTGGTGACCCTCTGTAGCTGTCCCATGTCCTCGCTCTGCTGTGTCAGTCTATGCACCCTGGTGACCTTGTGTAGCTGTCACATGGTTCTCGCTCTGCTGGGTCAGTCTATGCACCCTGGTGACCTTGTGTAGCTGTCCCATGTCCTCGCTCTGCTGGGTCAGTCTATGCACCCTGGTGACCTTGTGTAGCTGTCCCATGTCCTCGCTCTGCTGGGTCAGTCTCTCTGTCCACCACCACTGCAGTGGCCCAGGCTGCCGGTCACTGAGGCAGGCCTCTCTGTTCTGCGCTCTGGACACCGGCCCGGCAGCCGCCGCCCAGGGGCACAGCTGGACTCGGCCTTCTCCCAGAGGTCCTCGCACTCACAGACCTTCTCGCCTTGACCCTGGGGTCCTTTCTGTCTCCCCTCAACACTCTTCTTCCTGCACCTGCCCTGAATGGGAGCCCGGAGCCAGCCCTTTCCAGGAAGAGTTCTTTTGTTCAGAGAAGTGTGCCCAAGGGGTGGGAAGACACCCTCCCTGTCCTGTGGATTCCTCCAGAGTAGTCTAGAAGTCTCCAGTTAGGTTGGGGGTGGGGAGAGGCGGGGGATAGACTCACTCCAGGCTTAATGAGAACCCCCCAATCTGAGCTCCCGCTCTGTGCTCGCCCCACCCAGAAGGGCTCCCCTTGGTCCCGCGTTGGTCCCATGTCACCGCCTGTTTGCTGCTGCCCTGTGTTCTCAGCAGACCTCCAGGGCCCGCAGCTGGGCTCTGGCGTGCAGCGGAGTAACTGTGAAAGACAGAAGGAAATAAAGACCACTCTTCGTTCTCACCCTGGCCAGGTCTATACGAGTGCATTCCTGCCCTGGATTTACGAAACAGCTCGTATTTGTTTCATCTGCAGACCTTACCAGATATTCCTTCTTCCAGGTATTTTCCAGCCTCCCTCTCAAGCTCTGAATGCCATGCATTCAATGGAAGCAAAAACACATCAGATTAATATCACAGAAATATTATACCTGCAGAATTCTTCGGAGAGATCCTCAGGCTGCAGCTCAGGAAGTGAATGAAACGTGGGCATGGCTGGAGCCCGTGAGGTTACTCAGGATGCGGTGGCAAAGGATGACGATGCATTTAACTACAGCACTTGTAGATACATTAAAGAAGTATCAAGATAGGAATATTAGGATCAAGACAGTAAGGCTTCAGCCATGTTGTCTGATACAGGAGGAGGCGGCTTTTGGAACGGAACAGCGAAGGGCAAGGGCAGTCCCCTGCCTGCTGGGTCCCCCAGCCACACCTCAGGTCCCGTCAGCGCGCCCCTTTCCCTAGAGCTCCCCCTCCTTTCTCCACCATTTGCCAGAACAAAATTCTGGCGTTTTGGGTAAACTCATGGTGAGCCACTGCTTTTTCCTGGGGTCCTGGCTAAGGTGTTAATATCTGTGTTTTTCAAGTTAATATATTCTTCCCAACCTAATTTTATTTTCTGGCCCTTGAGATGACATACTAAGGACAGAGTCTCAGATATTCTCTCCCAGCTTCTAGCAACGCACCTGGCCAGGTCTTGAAGCACTTTGGAAATGCACACTCACCTCTGCAGGCAGACCCAGGCGGTCAGAACAGACGAATCGAGTGGCTTGACGGTGAGGTTTGCTCTGCCCCCTCCGGAGCCCAGGGCCCCCTGCGGGCACACGGCTTCCCTCTTCGACTGCTGCCTGCCAGGGAGGGGGGCAAAGACGGCAACGTCGCCACCCGCGGTCCTGCCGCTTCAGAGTTGCCCTGTCTTCATGCAGCGCCCAGCATCCCCGAGTTCCGACAGCGTGGGTCCCACGGTCCTCCTGGCGCCTGGATTTCCGCGGGGATGGAGAGCACGGGGCTGCCCCTCCTGCCCACTGACACCCCCCCCCTTCCAGGACCTGCCACACACAGGCGTGGGCTACAGGAGGCGGAAAGCTGCAGTACAAGTAAATAACACAATAATTAACAAACAACAGGACAAGAATAAACTGTTTCCCTGCTCACAACTGTGAACCTCCTTTTGCCCACCCCGGGATAGCAGAGGGAAGGCCAAGAAAGCTGAGGAAGTCCAGGATGCAACAGACAGAATGAGCTGAAAATATGGTTAAATGTCCAGCCACGGTAGTTGGGGCCCTGGCACTTGGGAGAGGGACATGGAAGTGGACGCCCGTGCATGATTCGTGAGCACATTTAAGCCTCTGAGCGCGAAGAATAACAACACTCCCTTCTGCCAACCATGAAATGGAAGAAAATACAAAGGCCTTTCTTCAACAAAATAACCTATGGACCCCTGAGGACGCACCCCATTTCTCTTGGTCCCAATGACTACAATTAGGGCTTGGCTGAGTGTCCCGAGCTCAAAGCTTGGACCGAAAGGTGGCAGGCATTTTTCGGAGCACTGCAAGCCAGATAAATAACTTGCGATGCCCGGGGTGCAATATTGTGGTCAAAACATACAATCGATGACTCAAGGTCTGGGAGCACGAGCTGGAGGGTTTCTATGGGAAGCTTCAGTATTTGAAAGTGAGACAGGATAGTAAGCCAGGACAAGTGGAATATGAAACTGAGACATAGCGAAACAGCCAAGCAGTTTACAACCACCTAGTAAATCACAAAACCTTATCTTCCCTGGCCAAGGACACTCAAAGTCAATGGTTTACACTTCTCCCCAGGCAGAGGTAAATAGTTTAAATCAGCCTACTCAGGGAGATAGATATCAGAAAGCCAATTAGTGCCACGTGTGCCTAGGACGGATGAAGTCAGGGGAATATATCTCACTTTGACGCATCAGCATAAAACTGATGAACATCCTATTGAGAGCCTCTCCTAAGAACTCCCCTAAAATGCCTGACTTTATAAAACAGGTAAGAAGCCTCAAGACAAAGCCCAGCGTGGGCTCCGGAGCACCCGCGCCTTTTTCCCCTTTCCGAGCGCATCATGACTTGCTCTCCTGACCTGTAAGAATCCCCATGAGACTTGTTGGTAAGGCAGCACCTGGCAGTGCCAGCTCATCCCGGGCTCGCGCTCTGAACCTGTCTCCAGGGCCCCTTCCTCTGGCTTTTCAGTGAGTGGAGATCAGCTCCACCCTGGCTCACTTCTTCCTACAATGTTTCTAGAGAAGCCAAAGCAGAGCACCGCCGAGGGTCTCTCCTGTTGCTTCTTCCACCCTAAGCCCTTCCGTTGTCTCACTGTCCCCAGCTTTAATAAGTGTACCCCAAAATCACCTGGATTCACGTTGTAGTATCTTTCCTGCACAAAGTCAAGAACCCACACACTGCCGGCTGGCCTGAGGCAGACCCACTCTGGGCCCAGTGCCTTGTCTATGGAGAAATTCAGGAAGCCACAAATGTCCCCAGGGCAAGATCAATGTTTAGAAAAGATCCAAGAAGACCCTAAGCTTTTACCTTTGGCTGATTCATAGTCTTAATGCAAATATAGCTAATTGTTAAAGGAGTACACCAGCACAGAACAAATCTACAAAACTGGGAGAGGTACTGCAATTGTTTAATTTTGTTTTTTCTTTTGGCATTCAAGAAAACTCCTGTCAAATACAGCTGAACACAAGCTACAGAATAGACACTTCAGTGAATACACACAACAAGAACTATACCATTTGAAAACTAGTTGAGGAAAGACACAAAGCAATCGGGCTACTACAGCCTTTAATTTAAACACACACACACACACACACACACACACACACACACACCAACAATAACTCTGAGAAATGGGAAGAATCTTGTTTGCTAAATTACCAGATTATAATATTTAAATGTCTAATTTTCAAACCAAAATCACAAGATATACAAGAAACAAAAAATATTGTTCACTCAAAGAAACAAAATAAATTGACAAAAACCATCCCTATATAAATATAGACATTGAACTTATTAGAGAAAGATTTTAAAACAACTGTCTTAAATATGTTTAAAGAACTAAAGGAAAACTAATGGTCAGAGAACTAAAGAAAATCAGAAAAATTATGTATGAACAAATGAGACTATTAATTAAGATATATAAAGAAACCAAACAGAAATATTAGAGCTGATAGTACAATAAATAAAATGAAGCTTTCACCAGAGGGATTGAATATCAGAGTTGAACAGACAGAAGGAAAAAAAGCACTTAACTTTAAGATAGGACAATTGAAATTACCAAATATGAAGGACAGAAAGGAAAAATAATTTTAAAAAGTGAATAGAGTTCAAGGAATTTGTAGGACACGATCAAACAGATAGACATACACATTATAGGCCTAAGAAGTAAAAAAGAGAAAGAAATGGGTAGAAAAAATATTGGAAGAAATAATGCCTGAAAACTTCCTAAATTTGATGAAATATATAAATCTACAAATCCAAGAATCTTAACAAATTCTAAGGAAAATAAATTAAAAAGATACACACCAAGACACATCAAACTGTTGAAAGCCGAAGAGAGAGGGAATCTTGAAAGCATCAGGATAGAAGCTATTCATCATGTACAAATAAAGGATTCTTAATAAGATTAATAGTTAATTTTTATCAGACAGCATTAAAGCCAAAAGATAGTGAAATACATGTTTAAAGTGCTAAAAGAAAAACAGCTCTCAACCAAGAATTCCATGTCTCACAAAACTCCAAATATAAAAGAAAAATTAAGGTATTCTCTGATAAACAAAAGCTGAAAGATTTTTGTTACCACTAGATCTCCCAATATCATCCTCAGTGGGAAAAAACAAAAAGTGTTTCCCTTAAGATCAGGAACAAGACAGGGATGTCTCCTTAGCCACAATGATCAGACAAGAAGAAAAAATAAAAGGTATCCAAATTGAAAAGGAGAAAGTAAAACTGTCATTATTCACAGATGACATAATAGTGAACATAAAAAAACTAAAAGACTTCACCAAAATCTGCTAGATTTAATAAATAATAAATAAAAAATCAACATTCAGAAAGCAATGGCATTTTTATACAGCAATAAAAGAAACTAAAAAAAAAAAAAAAAAAAAATCCCATTTACGATTGCAACAAACAAAATAAGACACCTGGGAATAAATTTAACCAAGAGGTAAAAGACCTGTACTCAGAAAACTACAGGACATTGAAAAAGGAAATAGAGAAAGATGCAAACAAGTGGAAGCATATACCATGTTCATGGATTGGGAGAATTAACATCATTAAATGTCCACACTACCCAAAGCAGTCTACAGATTCAACACAATCCCTATTTCAGTACCAAGGGCATATTTCACAGATCTAGAACAAATATTCCAAAAATTTATATGGAACCAAAAAGGACCCTGAATAGCCTCAGTAATCTTGAGAAAGAACAACAAAGTTGGAGGGATCAGGTAAAAATCTCAGAATGGCCCAGGTATTCCATACAGAAAAGAGGTCATAGAATTAAGGAAATGGATATGTTAGAATAGATAGATTATGTGCAATCTGTGCACCCTCCTTTTTAGCACACCCTCTGGGAGGGTCCAAAGGACACTTCCTTCATCAGGGCATTAAAGAAAGGGTCACCAGCACTACTGGAAAACTCTGTGATGGTGTCCTCTTGGAGGCTAAAGGTAAGGGTAGCATCTATTGCAATGGCATAGGTTCCCTGATCTTATTTGGAATAAGTGAGACCTGGGCTGTAAGAGGCAGATATCACTGCAGTCACACTAAGGGATGGTCCTGAAAACCATTGGTGAAGAGAATTCTTCCTAGTGAACTTGAAAATTATAAGACACTGAAGAAAAAAATTGAAGAGGCTATAAATAAATGAAAGCATATACTGTGTTCATGGATAGGAAGAATTAACATCATTAAAGTGTCCATACTACCCAACACAACCTACAGATTCAACACTATTTCCATCAAGATGACAATGGCATATTTCATGGAACTAGGACAAACATTCCAAAAATTTATGTGGAACCACAAAAGACCTTGAATTGCAACAGTAATCTTGAGAAAAATGAATAAAGTTGGAGGAATCACATTACCCAATATCAAACTATACTGCAAGGCCATGGTAATCAAACAGCATGGTACTGGCATAAAAACAGACATATAGATCAATGGAACAGAATAGAAAGCCCAGAAATTAAACCCACGCCTTTATAGCCAATTAATATTTGACAAAGTAGGTGAAAACAGACAATGGGATAAATATAGTCTTTTCAATAAATGGTGTTGAGAAAATTGAACAGATACTTGCAAATAAATGAAACTAGACAACCTTCTTACACTGTACACAAGAATAAACTTAAAATCAATGAAAGATTTAAATGCTAGACTCAAAACTATAAAAATCCTAGAAGAAAAAACATAGGCAGTAAAATCTCGAACATTTCTCTTAGTAATATTTTTTCTGATCTATCTCCTCAGGCAAGGAAAATCAAAGGAAAATAAACAAATGAGACTACATCAAACTAAAAAGTTTTGCCAAGCAAAGGAAACCATCAATATGAAAACACACCCTGGCCGGTTTGACTCAGCGGTTAGAGCGTCAGCCTGCGGTCCACAGAGACCCGGGTTCGGTTCCCGCTAAGGGCACGTACCTTGGCTGCAGTTTGTCCCCGGCCCTGGTTGGGTCGTGTGGGTGGCGGCCACTCCATGTGTCCCTTTCACATCGATGTTTCTCTCTCTTCCTCTCTCTCCTTCCCGCTCTATCTGAGTAAAAAATGGAAAAATGTCCTCGGGTGAGGATAAAAAAAAAAATAAAAAAAAAAATATGAAAACACAAACCACTGAATGGGATAAGGGGTTACTGTCCAAAATATATGAAGAACTTATAAAATTCAACACCAAAACAAACAATCCAATTAAAAATGGGCAAAGGACCTGAATACACAATTCTTCAGAGGACATACAGACATATGAAAAGGTGCTCAACGTCATTAATCATCAGAGAGATGCAAATTAAAACCACAATAAGATATCACCTCACACCTGTCAGCATGGCTATCATCAGTAAATCAAAGAACATAAGTGTTGGGGAGGGTTGAAGAAAGGGAAACCCTCATGCACTGTTGGTGGGAATGCGGACTGGTACAGCCCTGTGGAAAGCAGTATGGAGTTCCCTCAAAAAATTAAAAAAGCAACTGCCTTATGACCCAGCAATTCCACTTCTGGGAATTTATTCTAAGAAACCCAAAACCATACCCATGGATGGACCTGGAGAACATTATGCTGAGTGAAATAAGCCAGTCAGAGAAAGACAAGTACCACATGATTTCACTCTTATGTGAACTTAACGAACAAACTGAAGTAACAAGCAAAATAAAGTCAAACTCACAGACCGAGAGCAGGCAGACAGCTCCAGTGGGGGTGGTGTTAGGGGGGTGGAGGGATGGAGCAGGAAAGAAGAAACAGAGAAAGAACTCATGGACACAGGCAACAGTGTGGTTATTTGCGGTGGGCGGAGGGAGAGGGGTGGAGGTGGAAGAGGGTATAGGGGGGTAAATGGTGATGGAAAAAAAAAAATAAAAAATTGTATTGATGATGAATCCGTAGTACTGTGGAATAAACAGAGAGTGATTCTTGCTGCACAGTGGGGGTGAGGGAAGACTGGGGCCGCCGGGGAATTTCTGGGGGCGACAGTCGCTGAGTACTTGCTTTGCAACTGTTCTCGTCCACAGAAAACTGCAGTAAAATCAAGGCCACAAGGACTCCAGCCTTGAGGAGCGAAGGTTTGTGTCACCATCATAAACAAAGAGTCACCTCATCCAGCTGAAGCAGTGGAAGGGACGAAAAGGGACAGCGTGGGCGGAGGGCGGACTCGGCTTAATAATGCCAATTTATGCCTCATCACCGCTACAGAACAGAATGAGCAGCAGAAATGTTTACATAAATGGTTTTCTCTCCCCATCTGTCTACACCTACATTACAATACATGAAGAGCACGGTCAGGGCTGACATTTTAAGTGGGCGTGTGGCTGGACTGCCGTCTGGTGAGATTTGCATTGTTCCCTCTGTGGAGACCATGCATTTTCTCCCTGAACAAGAGCTAAGGGGCTGGGCCGTATGGGACATTTCCTGCAGGCCCGTTCTCACCCACTCTCCGACCTCCTCCACCTGCTCTGTGGGCGACCTGCTTTATCTCCCCATGATGGTCCCCTTCCTCCAATTAGAGATCCAGTTCCTACTGCTGCTGTAACAAATGGCCACAACTTAGTGGATTATAACAATATAAATTTATTAGCTTACAGTTCTGGCAATTAAACATCTAAAAATGAGCCCCGGCTGGGAAGCTCAGTTGGTTGGAGCATCACCCCAACACGCCAAAGTTGTGAGTTTGACTCCCAGTCAGGACACGTACAAGAAGCAACCAATAAATGCATGAATAAGTGGAGCAGTAAATCTCTCAATCTCTCTCTCTCTTTACCTATCTCTCTCTCAAATCAATCAATAAACAAAGAAATTTTAAGTCTAAAAATGGATTCTACACGCTAAAATCAAGGTGTTGGCAGGCCGCTTCCTTTTGGAGGACTCGGGGAAAGCCACCTCTGTGCCATTTCCAGCTTCGCAGGCGGCCGAGAGTCCTCGGCTCGTGGCCCCAAACCACTCTTACCTCGTTGTCCTCAGACCTTCTCCTCTGACGCTGACCCTCCTGCCTCCCTCCCTCTTGTAAGAACCCTGGTGATTACATGGGGCCAACCCAGATAATTCAGCATAATCTCCCCATCTCAAGACCCTTAATATAATTACATCTGCTAAACCCCTTTTCCAATGTAATATGACCTACTAACAAATTCCAGGGATTTGGACATGGACACCTTTGGTTGCTATTAATCTGTCACACCCACTATCTGGACTTTTGTGGTAATTACCTTTTAAGATAAAGCTATTTTAAAAAATTAAATTGATTGTCCTGTTCATCACTATCTCGTGGCTTTCTAGTTGGCCACGGCATGACCACGGCCAGCCTGCACGGAGGGGCTTTGTGTCGGGCTGCAGCTCCGGGGTCAGAGGCCAGAATGCCATGGTTCAGGACAGCCATCACGCACATGAACGAGAAGTGGCTTCTGACCACTTTGTGAGCGTGAGCTTTTCTCTAGTACCATGACCCTGAGAGATGTATTCTTACCCCCCACCCCTTTGTTTTCCCAGCTGTATCGGTCTTTTTTTATTCTTTTGGTAATCTCTTCCAGTTAACTACTTGTTTGAGGTGATGAAATGTCTAAGGAATCCACTCCAAGTGTTGTCTGTGGTGAGCATGGTCTTTCCCTTTAATTCAACTCAGAATTAAGACTTCTGATCCTTGTTTTTTATATTCCAGTCTCAGCAGTAGTTTTCACTGTAGAAGCTATCTGAAGACAATCTATGTTTTATCGTAGTGGTCTACAACCAGGTCTAGCTTCCCCAGGGACACTACACAGGAGGGATGAAATATATATTAAACTAAAAGGCATTCTCTCAAAGGAGTTTAAATGCATTTTATTTTTCTTAAAAAGGATGCCTCACTCCAAACAAATCAAGGTCAGAATAAATGAAGAGCTCAAGATAGCATCAGTCCCATTTGTCCTAGTCCTGGGTGTGGATGAAAAGCAGCAGCCAGTTGTGATGACAGGTGATAGATCCCAATTGCCAAACGTGCTAACATTTTCCCATTTCTAAAGCATCCTTAAAGAAAATCCTATATGGGGGCACACCATCCTCACGGTGGTCCAGCAGAGCAGCCCTGCCACCTGGATCCATGTTCTCACCCATGAAGAGCCGGCAGTCTCTGAGATTAGCAAGGATGTGCCTGGTCTGTCCTGCAGCCCGTCATGCAGGCGTCACTGTTTCTGGCCTCGGTTCTTCACCTTACCCTCTGATTGATTTCATGTGGTCCTTGGTGTGCTTCTTGTAGGCTTCTTTTGTGAAGCTGGTTTCCTGCAGATGACGGTTCACGGCAGTCTCCACACCAGCGATGACTGTGCTTTCGGTACCTTCGTCGTGGGGCTGGGTAGAGGCATGTCCACCAGTAAACAGCCCGCCATGTCCCCTCTACCCAACTGACCCTCTGACCCTCCGCCCCAGGCACAGCAGTCTGCGGCTTCCGGACCTTGCGGATGTCGGAGACCAGCTCATGGCTGATGAGGCCCCGGTAGGATGTCATGACGGCGGCTGGAAGGAGACGACAGCGGCGCTGCCTCAACAGGAGCCCGGAGCTCGGGGCGAGCGCAGTGCAGCCGGAGCAGAGTGTGTGTGTGGCGGGGGGCTCTTATCCCCCATTTTATAGATTAAGGAATTGAGGCTCAAAAAGCTGAAGCAACGGTCTCCCAGTTGCTCAGCGAATGAGTGACAGAGCTGCAATTCTGCACGTCTGTGTGGACCGGAGCCCACCTCTCTCCTCCGTCACTCGCCCGCTAGCGGGGAAGGTCATGTCCCTCATCTGTACATACAATGGAAGCACGATGGGACACCCTGTGCACGCACAATGACGTGTTTTTGGTACAGCAGCCCAAGAGTGGACACAAATGTTGTGTACTATGAGCCAAATGGAGACGCCTTTGAAGAATCAGTAGCTCTAATTTGTATGTTCCTGAGATTTCCACTTGCTCATTTTATTGATTATCATCAGGTTCTGCAAAATTAAAAAAACAAAAACTGCAAGACAGTGGAAACTGTCCGGCCAGCACCTTGGCGGGTGCGTGGCTCGTTTTCGGTGAGAGGCACCGTGTGCTGGGTTAAAGGCTCCGGCAGCGAAACGCATGCTCGGCTCATTATTGATGATGGCATGCAGTGACTGCTGTGACCAATTGTCATTGTGAGGCACTTTCTGGAGTCTGCTTTTAAATGTCCTGTGGTTATAAGGTGAAAACAGCGTTCAAGGCAGACAGGCATTACGGCCGGGTGACCGTTTACATCTTTGTACGTTAGGACACCCAGAATGCGACGCCAGCCAGATCTCTATTCCCTGATGCTCATAGGGCATCATTATCAATAACTGCATTAGGCTATAGATCATCTGAGAACTAAGTGCTTAGCACAGATAAAACATGAGCAGGCAACAGAGTTTGTGTCCCTGTTCTAAGATCAATTTAAAAATCCTGGTCTCACATCTGGTACGCGCCAGTACAGTGCTAGGGCCTGTGGGGACAGTAGGGGTGTACAGAGAGCAGGCAGGGACACCTGCGCGTGAGGTCCCGCACCATTGCGCAAGACAAGGCTCCGCCCAATAGGGTGGGAAGGCGTGGCTTCCAGAAAGTGGAGAGTGAGAGGAACAAAGGAAAAAGCAGCAAAAAAGTTTAGGATGGAGGAAACCATATAAAAACTAGTATTTAAGGCACAGATTTGACCCATTTAGCAGGTTATGAAATCAATTTAGTGGATTTTGAAAAAGTAAATAGAACAGAAAATATCAGAGTGCATCACACATAGTAAGTGCAAATACTGTTTCATTAAAGCTTTTTTTCTTTTTATCTTAGACAGAGGAGGGAGGGAGGGAGGGAGAGAGGGAGAGAAACATCCTTCAGATTCCTCCCGCACAAGACCTGACCACTGGACGAAACCCACAACCTGAGTGTGTGCCCTGACCAGGAATCGAACCTGCCACTCTTCCGTGTACCGGACAGGGCTCCAACCAGTGGAGCTACACCTGCCAGGGCTGAACAGATTTTTACGTGGGTTTTATAGAGGTAGATGCTGTGTGTACTAAGTCACAGAGAAAATGTGTCTCTTACTGTGGGTCACAGTCCAAAAAAGTTTGTAAAACTGATTTAAAGGAAGCTGTTGTGAACTGATTATAAAACCGCCAACTCTCTTAATTGAATCCATTACATCCATCTAGTTTTCTTGAAATAAAAGCACCTGGTAACGTGACCAGGTGCAGGAGCCCTTTCTGCTGCACGGTGTCCCCAGTGCAAGACAACACCATGCACTTATGTCATGCTCATCAAGCTCTGAGCTCACTCTTTACAACCCGCCTAGCGCAGGCACCATTATTATTCTTACTTTGTAGATGAGGACCCGGGCACAGAGACGATGACTGTCCCAGGGCCTCACAGCTGGAGGGGCAGAGCACGGCCTGGAATCCCGCGAGTCCAACCTTCCTGTGCACTGATAGCCCCCGGTCCCTCCTGAGACCGCGAGGCAAACTGTCTGACTGCATCCGCCTGTTTTCGCTTACCGTCATCTATTGCTATACAACAGTGACTCAGACGTACTGGCATTAAACCACCATTTCACTACGCTCACAGATTTGGGGGGTCAGGAATTTGGACAAGGCACCAAGGAGATGACCAGTTTCTTCTCCACAATATCTGAAGTCACATCTGGAAAGACAAAAGCTGGAAGTAACTGAAGCCTGGACACTGGGATCGTCTGGAGGTGTCTTCATTCACACATCTGGTGCCTGGGCAGAGGTGCCTCAAGGGCTGGCACTGCTGACCTGAGCCCCTCTCCGTGACCTCTCCATGTGGCCTCTCCCAGCCGACAGGCCGGGTACTGAGGGGCCTATCCCGAGAAGGAGCACTGGGGGTAAGCGCTCCAAAGGAGCCGGATGGGAGCTGCAGACCTTCTATGATCTAGCCCCAGAAGACATTTGTCATTCTCTACTGCCCGAAGCCATGCCAAGCCCATCCAGATTCAGGGGGAAGGGACACAGCCCCCACCTCTTGATGTTTTCAAGCCATTCCAAGTGACATTCTCAATTTTCTTGGTTTCCAACTAGCGTGTGGAAGCGTCCTTGTCAGGACAACTGGATTTCCTTTGATGCGGAGGAGTGAATAGCTCAAGCTGATTTGATGCATAGGGCATTTTGTGGTTAATAATCTTCTGTTCATTATAATGATCTGTAGTCTCTATAACAGTAAATGGGCTGGAACCACATATATTTACTGCCTTAATTTAGTTGTGAGCATTAGGCTTATTTTAAAGTATTTTCTCTCCATTTGGACTGAATGTCTTTTATCTCAGCTTATCTTCACTGTCGATAATCTAACGTTCTTCAGCTGGAAGCCCCGGTATTATACGTCTCCCCTTCTATGAACCTTCTGTAAGTCCATCTCTATAGCCGTGTGCCCGCTCATCAGCCCAGCTGTCCTCTCGCGTGGGTATGGTCTTCCGTTCAGCTAGCCCACTCTCTCCTTCAGGACTGAAGTTCTTTGTCATGTTAATAGTTTATAGAGTTTCTTCTCAAAGCAGCACAGAGAACAAATGGATGCTAATGAAGTTCTTTGTCTTATTTCCTCTTAATCCTAGGGCTTTTTGGATTTATTCCCAGAGGACCCACACGGTTGGAGGATCCCTAGAACATTCTGCATTGTGTAGGAAGACGTGCAGTTCTGCAGTTCTCCTGAGAACTGGGCACTGTATTGCATCTGCCCGGCTCATCCTGCAAAAGCTTCGGTCTAGATTGTGTTCACCTGCAGGACCTCAAACTGACACAAGCAGAGTACAGCAGGCGGTTGAAAACTCGAAGAATGCACACTGAGAGAGGGGAGGAAAGGGTTGTGAGTGAGAGAGGCTGAAGCGGGAGAGAGGTGAGAGAGAAAGGGGAAGGTATAGAGGGAAGAGAAAGGTTGATTCTCTTCAGAAGATGTCTCAGAAATGCAAAGTCCCACCGTGGGAAGGAACTGCTTTCCATTTCAGGGATGAAAATATGGAGCACCCAGGAGGTGAAGAATCAGTGTCATAATCAGGGCGACTGGGACACCCAAGCCCAGGGGTATGTCCCTTCCTCCTCAGGTCCTGCCTGCCCCTGGGAAGGGCCGACAGGGTGCAGGTTTGAGATAGTTGCTGGGCTGGCTACATAGAGAACAGGGGAACCCTGGGCTGCCCAAACCCCTGTGGGAGGACAGGCAATGACCTGTGTGGACACATCAGGAAGTTCTCTGCATCATTGTTGGGTCGGGCGCCGCACAGAATGTTATGAGGATACTGTCCGGGCAAATTAGGGTCCCAGCTCTCAATACATTCAGTCTGGCTCTGGGCCACCACAAATGCCCAGCAACCCCCAGCTCTAATCTTGAATGCAGGGCAGGCCCAAGAGCTAAGACTGCAATGACTTGCCTGTGTCTGAGGCCTTGGGGGTGACTTCACAGAGGCCTTAAGGCTTGAACTGAGTTCACTGTGTTCCATGAACTGAGACCTGTTCGGCCTGGCTGGGTGGGCAGAGAATGAACACTCTTCCTTCAACATCTCAAGAGCATGCCAGTTAGGAACTCCACGGGATAGGAACTCCTCTGCGGCTTCCGGTAGGCCCTGCACCCGTGCCAGCCCTCTGTCAAAGGGAAGAGCCACTGTGTCACGTGCGGGCTCTGCTTTGCTGCACCAGACAGCAGGCCTGGCTTTCTGTCTGCTTCAAGTGAGGTGGTGGGTCCTTCTGGGGTACATCACTGTGCTTCTTCCACGTGCCAGCAGCGTGCCAGGCACAGGGCATGCGTAATGCCTCCGGGTAGCCCAAACAGGCAGGTTGGAATGACAACCCCGTTTTATCCTGATGAGGAAACAGGCACGGAGATGCCAAGTAGAGAGTCCGAGGTCACAAGGCTAGCAAGAGGTGTAGGGTTCAAAGCCAGGCAGTCTGAGTCCAGACCCTATGGCAAGACTGCTCTGTGGTGCTCCCTCGGATGATGCTCCCTGAGCCTCCTGCCAATGGGCACCCTGGGGAGTTTGGATAAGCAGAGTATCTGGATACCCTGAGCACCGGGTTCTTCCTGGAACGATGTTCTGAGGTGAGCTGAGAATCCACTTCCAGTCCACACCTGCGCAGATCTTAAATACAGAGCTTCCTCTGAGGAAGGGAAGGCCCACCCTCTAGCTGGACTCTCCTGCTGTACTCAGGTCCCAGGACTCCCAGTAGATAAGAGGGGAGTCAACTCTCCTGGTGGGGGCAGGCCCAGCAGAATCCTTAGAATCTCACTCTTTGGGCTCCAAAGAACACTTTAGCCCAGCTCTGTAGTTCGTATCCTGCATTTGGGTCCAGATGGCCTGTGAGAATTGGATCGAAACCCCTGGGATTTAACTCAAAAGTCTGCATGTGCACTTTTCTGGAAGGATAGGCTTCCATCAAGATTTTCAAGAGGCCTGGCCCTTGGTGGCTCAGTGCTCCGTAGTCCATGCTCTGCCGGCGACGGCAGGCCAGCAGCAATTCGGCACACACTGTTTACACCAGGACAGACAGAAGTAGGGCCCTCAGGCGCTGAGAGCATTGGTAAAGCATTGAACACAAATAACAACTGCTCAAGAAACAGCCATCAGCTGTTCATACATCATACTCAGCTGACATTAAGGAAATACTCTTGATTTTTGTAAAGTAGGGTAATGATACTGCAATTGCATTTGTTAAAAGCCCTTAGTTAGCCTCTGTGATAGGAAGGAAGGGGAAAAGAAAGAAGCAGAGTGCAGACACTAAGGAAGACAGTCCGGAGTTTCCTTTTGAAATTAAGTATAGAACTACCACATGATCCAGCAATGCCTCTTCATGTTTTACGTAGGAAACATGAGAACACTTATTTGTAAAGATTTACGTATCCCTATGTTTACTGCAGTATTATTACAATAGCCCGGGCATGAAAACAACTCGTGTCCATCAACGAATGAATGGATAAAGAGGTGATTATAAATATACAGTGGAATACCATGCAGCTATAAAAAGATGAAATATTGCCACGTGGATGGATCCTGAGGGTATTATGCTAAATGGAACAAGTCGGATGAAAACAGACAAAAACCATATGATTTCACTCATATGTAGAATATAAAACAAAAAAGTAACAAATGAACTAATGAAACAAACATTCATAGGCACAGACAACAGAATGATGGTTACCAGGGGGGAGGAGGCGCGGAAGGAGGGCAGAGTGGGTGAAGCGGATCAAATATAGGTGGCGGCCGACAATTCAGCATACAGATGACGAATTATGATGTTGTACACCTGAAATTCATGTGTCATTAACCAATGTTTTCTTGATAAATACACTTTTTAAAAAGGAAGGAGGGAGGGAAGAGGAAAGTTTGAAGCTGAAGCTGAGCACTTGTGGTTTTATTACAGTATTTTCTCTACTTCTGATTTTTTAAAGTCACATAATAAAAAAGTTTTAAAAATGAAAATCAATCAAAGCAACTCTCCATAACGAGGTGCAAATGACTGAGCCAAGCAGAAGCGTTACTTCTCCCAGAAAGGGAAGCCAAAGGGACCGCTCCTCGGGACGCTCCTCGGCGCGGGCCTGGGGCGGAGGCGTGGCCGGTCCGCACCCGCCAGCCGGACCCACCCGCCCGGAGGGGCGGCCAGCGGGACGTGGCCCCTCCTCGGGGCTCGGGATCGGGCGTCTCCGCCCGGCCGGGCCGCAAGCTGCTCCCCGGGGACGCCGGCCGTCCGGAGGAGGGGTGTCTGGGCGCGGAGGAGGCAGCGGCCCCGCAGAGCCGCGCAGGTGAGGCGGCCCGGCGTTTCCGCTCGGGGACGCGGGGTGGATGCGGAGGACCGCGACCAGGACCCGGGATGACGTCTCCCTCCCTCCCCGGTGCCCCTTCCTCTCTCCCGCCCCCGGGGCGGTGCCCTGGTCGCGCCGGAGGGTGGCGGGCCGCCAGAGGTGACTTGAACCCGGGCCCCGGCGGTCGGGGGGCTGGCGCCGCCGCGGCCCCTCCCCCGCGCCCGCCCCCCGCGCCTCCCACCCCGCCCCCACCCTCCTCCGGTCCCGGCAGCCCGGCTCCGGGAGCAGCCGGCGGCGCAGCGGCCGCGCAGCCTTTGTCTCGGGGCGGCCGGGCGCGGGCCCAGCGCAGGCGTAAGTGACGGGCGGCGGGCGGCGGGCCGCGGGAGCGGGGGGCGGGCGGAGCGGCTGCCGGCGGGGATGGGGGCCCGGTCCTCCCGCCGCGCGGCCCGGGGCTCGGGGCTCGGCGGTGCCGCCGGGGCGCGGGCGCGCAGGGCTCGGGCAGGGTGCCGCTCTCGGGGCGCCGCCGCCTTGCGCCCGGGGCGAGCGGCCGGGGCGCGCTGCTGTCGCCGCTGCTCCGGGCAGACGCGCGCGGGGGCCGAAGAGCAGAGCCACAGGCAGTGACGGAGACGCGGGAGCGCAGCCGGCCGGCGTCACCGCCAGCACCGCCGTCACCGCCGTCACCACCGTCTCCATCACCATCCTGACCGCCGGCCCAGCCGCCCCTCCCTCCCGTGCCGCCCCACCTGCTCAGATTATTCCCTTTTCACCGGCACCACTTTGAGAAAGCGACGAGCCTCTCCCGTCAGGAATGGCACGTCGGCTGTGGGGACGCCGTCATCCTGCGGCTGCCGGTGCCTCAGTTTCCCGGCAGACAGGGGGCCTCAGCGGGGCTCCGTTCCTCGCCGCCGGTGGTGGCTGCAGTGCCTTGGTGTCGCTAGTCCTCCTGCCGGGAGGCTTTTACATTTTAAAATGATGATGATGATGATACAGTAATGTCCACTGAATTAGATAATGGGGAGTTTTGCCATTTTCTCTCCTTTGATTTTGAGTGTCACAATACTAGTAGCAAATAGTAAGGCACATGAAACTTGGACTAAAATCATACTAAGAATAGAGGCAAAGCAGGTGCTTTTGAAGAAAAATAGCTGCAGGGCTGGAGACAATGACAGTGCCATTTTAGTGGTTAGCGGCTTGAGTCTCATTATTTTGGGTGCGTAGAGTGTCCCCTGGGTGCTTCTCACCCGACCTGAAGAATGTTTTCATTGCTGTTTCAGGACACACACATGACAGAGCCTGACTGTTGAGCCCAGGGGAGAGAGCACAGGGACCTTAGGCAAAGTAACAGGAAACACTCCCAAAGCGTTTGTGCCTGCTGGTTAGAAAATGAACCTCGAACTTCTGTGCTTTGTGTTCTAATCTAAGAAAGACAGCTACACAATCCTACATTTATTGACATGCTTGGAAAATGTTCTTTCCCCAAAGTCAGGATAGCAGGACACCTTTTGAACAGAGTCCCGGGATGGTGCGGTTCATTGACCCTTGATCCTGTTCCTACATGCAGAAAGAAAGTGGTCACATTTAACAATGATGCAGACCCAGCTGGGCAGCAGCTGTCATTTCTGTAATTTGGACCCTACCTCATTAACTCAAACCTCTCTAAGTTGTGAAATAGGGTTTTTAAATAGTATATGTCATTCGTGCAGAATGGCTTTGAAATAATTTCCCCCTAACTATCTTAGGGCCTCACATTGAAGTAAGGTTGAATGGATCTAAAACAATCACATGTTCAGAACAAAGACTTAAAGAATTACTTCACAATGTTTGTAATTCTGGATCTTTGGGACATACTTAGTATCTTTGTTTGTTTTTGTTAATCCTCACCCCAGGATGTTTTTTTCCAATGATTTTTTTCAGAGAGAGTGGAGGAGTAGGAGAAAGAAAAATCAATCAGTTGCTTCCCACATGCCCCCCACTGGGATCAGAGATTGAACCCGAAACCCAGGTACATGCCCTTGACTGGTCATCAAACCCATGACCCTTCGATGCACAGGTTGTCACTCTAACCAGTGACCCACACCAGCCACTGTGGGAAGTAATTAACATTTGCAGGAACTTTGATGCCTTGGTTGTTGCTGAATTCTATTGTTATATATCACATGAATTGTTTTAGCCCACATGAATATTTTTATGCCCATATGAGTTATAATTTTAAAACAATTTATTTCTTTTTATTATTGAGGAAAGATTTATATACATAAAATTCATAGTTCTTCAGTGTACAATTTGATGAATTTTTTACCTATGTATGCCCTACATAACCAACACCCAGATCGGGGTGCAGAATATTTCCATTGTCCCAGACTGCTCCCTCATGCCCCTTCCAGACATAACCACTACTTGGACTGCTGTCAAAAGAGAAACTTAATTTCTTTTAAAATAGTTTTAAATAATTTCTTTTAAAATAGTTTTAAAATAATTTCTTTTAAGTCCCCCCACCCCTTAAACCTGGTTGGCTATTCCTTTAGCAAATAGGATAGTCCAAGCCCTGAGCCTAGCACTCTGTAGATTTGAGCCACCCCCTGAAGAGGCAACTTAGGCAGGTAATTAAACAAGTGGGTGTTACCGAATGTACAGGCAGAGTGGTAGAGGGATCCAGGCAAACTATGTCCCAATTTGGGGGGGTGTTTGTTTGGTTTTGGGGGGAGGGAAAGGCTTCTTGGAGGATGTGAATTTGTGACTCAGGAACTGAAAATTGAATGGAAGGTAGTCAGCTAAAAACATGCAGTAGGAAGAAAGAAGGGTATTTCAGCTGGAAGGAACGTGAGTCATGGCTCATGTTGATGAAAGAAACGTCCAAACCTGTAGAGAATTTTTATGAGTTTATTTGAGCCAAACTGACAATTGCCAAGAAGCAAAATCTCAAAGGATTGAGAAAATGCTCCAGAGAATGGCAGTTTTGCACCTTATTTTATACATTCAAATCAAAGTAAGAGGCAGAAGGGGTTACATGACATTCACTGGTGACAGATTAGGGAGGCAGGAGAAAGCAAACAGGGAGACCTCTGGGACTGGATAAAACAGACACATACTTCTTTACATTGGTGGGTAAAGGATAGTGAACAGTTAACAATTAACATGATAATATTAACAATGAGGGGCTTTGTGGTCTCTGCTCTGGTGCAGTGAGGGGTCTGGAAAAACAAATTACCCCGACATTCCAAAGGAATGTTATCATAGATGCAAAAAGGTAATAGACAGGCTCAGTTAAAGTAAAGATTGACCTTTGTCAGGACATGACTACCTGCTTTTAGTTAAAAGGTTTTGTTTTGTTTTATATATATATTTTTTCTTTATCGATTTGAGAGAGAGAGAAAGGGAGAGGGAAAGAGAGAAAGAAACATCGATGAGAGAGAACATCGATTGGCCGCCTCCTGCATGCCCCCCACTGGGGATCGAGCCCACAACCTGGGCATGTGCCCTGACTGGGAATTGAACCCGCGACCTCTTGGTTCATGGGTTGACGCTCAACCACTGAGCCACACCAACCGAGCTTAGTTAAAAAGTTTTAATTTCAGCCTTTGCCAGTTTGGCTCAGCGGTTAGAGCATTAACCTGTGGACCAAAGAGTCCCAGGTTCGGTTCCCGCTAAGGGCATGTACCTTGTTTGCGTTTGTCCCCGGCCCCGGTTGGGGTCATGTGGATGGCAAGCAGTTGATGTGTCTCTCTCACATCGATGTTTCTCTCTCTCTCTGTCTCTCTTCCCCCCTCTCCCTCCTGCTCTATCTGAAGATAAATGCAAAAATGTCCTCAGGTGAGGATAAAAAAAAAAAGTTTTAATTTCAGACCATCCTGTGGGGTTACTTTATGTCCTTGAGTTTATGAGGTCACCATGCAAGCCTATCCTGAGCTTGTCAAATTAGCCCCTATTTGTCCACATTCAGAAATAGAAACATGGAGTGTTTGAGAAACATAATTAAATTGGGGATAACGAGTGCAGGGCTGGGGGAGAAGAGTGTGAAATATAGCTGGAGTCAGTAGGGTCCCAGTCAGAACAACTCTAAGTTTGTATTGAGGGCTAGGGCTCTGCTCTGAGGACAAGGAGAGTGGTCAGGCTTCATTGGCGGATGTGGCGGGATGTGATCTGGTTTCTCAGCCAACTGCTCTGTGGTGGGGAGGTTATATGGACTGGTAGGAGGCTGCCGTGGGCATCTAGGTGAGAGACGGGTAGCCTAGACTAGGCAGTGGCAATGTGAATGGGGGAAATGGATGAACTTGAAAGAAATCTCGAAGGTAAAAACGCAACTTGGTATTTGACAGGTGATGATTCAAGGATGACCCTTAGGTTTATTAGATCTTACTGAATGGGTAGATGATGGTACTTATCAGCGGAAGTGGAGTTCTTGGGATGCCGCGAGAAAAAGAATATCCCGAGGCCCCCACGGGAGGATGGGGCCATGTGGAAAGCTTTATTGATGATTAAAATAAGAGAATTTGGAAGAAGTCCAACCTTGTCTTCAGCAGGGCTAGAATTAATGCCACTGACCAGAGTTTCTGCTCCCTATTAAAGCATTGGCCAATCCAGCATCTGGCTAGTTTAGCTGTAGTCCATTGCATGTGGGGTCTGCATGGCCATGGGCCATGCAGCTGCTTAGGGCCACATGGTGCACGAGTGTGGGTCACAGAACGAGAGTGAGAGGGAACAAGGAACAAGAGAGGGAAAGCAGGCAAGTGGGCAAGAGAGAGGGAATCGGTTTGGGATTATAATCAGGAGTTTAACCAATTAACCCTTCAAGATTTTGCTTGCAGTGGCTTCACGCTTCCAGCCAATCCATTGTTCCTCAGGCTAGATTGACAGGCAAGCACCTTCCCTATGTTACCCTGACTTCACTGTGCATGTGCCCATCTCCCCCTTTGTTTGGTCCCTTCCCCCAGCGATTTGCAGGGAATGGACCAGTAATTTCCTGGGGAGTGTAAAGTTGTAGCTTCCTGGTGAAGCTGCCCAGATAACCATCCTTGTAATATCTGGCCTCCCCTTTGTTCTCTTATTATTAATATTAATAACTAGCGAATTACAACGATAACAGTACTCTAGGAAATGTGAGGGAAGACTTTAGTTTATTTAATATTTTTCTTTGATATATTTTTTTCTGAACTCATCTAATTTCACTTTTTAGCTGGCCTGTGGAACATGGAGGTAGAAATACCTGCTAGGAAATTGTAACAAATATTTATTGAACACATTCTGTATGCCCAGCATGCCCTTCTCACTTGGGTGCAGTTGCGAGCAGACAATGAACTGTGTCCTCAGGCAGCTCGTGTTTTGTCAGGCTGGGGCTGCAGCGGGGGCTGCCAGGTGTGAGCAGTGACTAAGGGCTGCTCAGTCAACTGCAGTGAGACAGAAGCCTAAGACCCACCCGAGGAACAGAGGAGGATACTAGAGTGGAGAAAAGGAGACAGCGCAGAAAGCATGAGAAGTGTGGCCTTCAGAAGTCTAGGGAGTGGTCCTCAGTGTCACCAGCAGCTGAGAACACGAGGTGGTCTACTGTTGTGCTGCTCACAATGGGACCCCCAGACCAGCAGCAGCAGTGGTGGCCCCAGGAGCTGAGAAATACAAATTCTTGGGTTCCACCCGGACCTACAGATCTGCCTTTGGACCCTGAGAGAGACCCAGCAGCTGTTTGAACTGCTGTCCAGGTGACTGCTGCATACTGGTGTGGGTCAGCCACTGCCCTGAGCCTGACTGGTAAGGAAGTGTCAGGTGACTGGGAAAGTAGTGACAGTAATCTCATTGGGGTTACATCCTGCCTGGGCAAGTTTTAAAACATTTCAGTAAGAGCATTTAAGTTTTGTTTTATTTTTTATATAGAAATTTCTAATGTTTTATTTTTTCTACATGTTTGAGTTTTTTTTCTTTTACATACTAATTGATAATAGATTCATTATTTTGTTTCATTCTGTTCTGTATGATTTTTGAAGTTTTGTTTTTCTCTACTATGAAACATCCCTTTTTGAGGTCGTGATGTTAGGCCACCTGCATCGTTGAAAATTGGTTCACTGCTCTCAATGCTGAAACTGAGGAAATTAAAATATCCAAACAGTGCAATCATGAAGACAAGTGGACATGAATGATAGCCCAGGAAAACACCTAGATGCTTAAATTAGCTTTTCCCAGAAGTTCCAAGACTCTATCTATTTCTGATTATTTGAACTTGTTATTTATGTGAAGGCCTGGAAGTGTGCCCTTTAAACTGATCCAGCAACACAGCCATAATTATTGTGTTTCTATGGTACTTATGAGGGAGAGGACTCTTCTTAACCAGGTCTTTTCCTGACTCTTCTGTTGTCAGGCTCCTAAGTATTCTATTTCATTTGTCAGGAGGAGTTAGAACATATTATTGCTTTGCTATGTCATGGAAAATCTGTGGTAGATTTTTAAATGAGAAGTAACCAATGCAGATAGTATGTTTATTGCCATCCCTGTTCAAAATGAAAACTTCATTTTGTATGAATAAAAATTGGCAGGTAGGTTCAGTGCTTTATAAAGTGAGCGACAAGCACCAAGAAAGTTTTTAAAAGTTGAGTGGATGGGTGGGTGGGTGGATGGATGGAAGGAGGATGGATGGATGGATGGATGGAGTATGGATGGATTAATGGGCGGATGGGTAAATGGATGGATGGGTGGGTGGGTGGATGGGTGGATGGATGGAAGATGGATGGATAGATGGATGGGTGGGTGGGTGGATGGATGGAAGGAGGATGGATGGATAGATGGATGGGTGGGTGGGTGGGTGGATGGATGGATGGGTGGGTGGGTGGGTGGGTGGATGGATGGATGGAGGATGGATGGATGGACAGATGGATGGATGGATGGGTGGGTGGATGGATGGATGGATGGATGTGGACACATCTGCAAGGGCAGATGAAAGAAAAGATGGGTGAATGAATAGATGGATGGATGGATGGATGGATCAGTGGACAGATGGTTAAATGGATGGATGAATTGGTGGGTGAAGGGGTAGATGAGTGGATAGGAAGGTAGAAGGGTGGATGGATAAAAATATGGCATGAGAGTTGTTCTGCCCAGAGAGGGAAAAGCAAATACCCCCGAGGTGACACAGTGAAATGTGCTGAAGACAGAGGTTGCAGTGGTGCTGCTTTATTTCTAACGTGGTCTGTACAAATCCTTGAGCAGCTCTGAGGTCCCTGTGTGAAAGGACGGTGTCAGCCGCCCCACCTGCTGCCAGGTTTGTGCTCAGGACCTGACTGTATAATGACCATGAACATATTAAAACTGTGAAGTGTTACAGGAATGTAAATATTCTCATTATAAGTGGTTAGATAATGGGTTGTAGTGTACTGTTGCTTTTATTTATTTATCTTTAAATATTTTTTCTTTATTGATTTGAGAGAGAGAGGAAAGGAGAGAGAGAGAGAGAGAGAGAAACAGTGATGAGAGAGAACATTGATTGGCCGCCTCCTGCATGCCCCCCAACTGGGGATTGGGCCCACGACCTGGGCATGTGCCCTGACTGGGAATCGAACCAGTGACCTCTTGGTGCGTGGGTCGACGCTCAACCACTGCACCACACTGGCCAAGCTGCTGTTGCTTTTACGTATGTCAGGACTGCACTTTTGCTCAGCTTTGGGGACAGCCAAGTCATGCCTTGCGCCAGCCCACATGCGTTTTGGCCACTCCCTTTACTCCCGCGTGGATTAATGCCAAGTTTCCCCACATATGGGATGCCGCATAGAAGCACATTACCAGCATGTCAAACCTGTGATAATGATGAAAATGTACAGAAATAAAGTTAACAAATATGATGTAAGGGGAAATATATGATAAATTATAACACAGGTGAGATTCAACTGTCCGTGGCAAATTTTCTAAGGCAGCAGGCATACAAATGACTAACTTCAGGGCAACTCTAGCTTCCTCGATTGGAGAGCAGGTGCATAAGGGAATCGGCTGTCACAGGCTGCTGAGAACATGCCCTGAGCTGGTTTCTTTCCAAGCCAAGGCAGTCCAGTGGCACAGCGAGCCATTTCTCCGGCCCCTCCGTTGGTGGCAACAGCCCTTTTAGAGAGACCAGCTTATATCTTCATTGTTGACAAAGTGCTTCTGCAAATGTTCTTGTGCACACGGGCTCTGTCTAGTAGGTATGGCCATCACCACTTTCATGGATAAAGAGGGCGGAGGAGCATTCCCCGTTGAGTCCACAGAGCCGAGTCCAACCCAGGTGTTCTGAGGAGTCCAGTTCTCCTCCACCTTCTCAGCCATGGAGCTCCCAGCAGAGTGTGCCACAGCTCAGGGGGTCAGCCTGTTGATGTTGTTCACTGTTGATTCTTCTTTTTTTAAATCCTCACTCGAGGACACTTTTTGCATTTATCTTCAGGTAGAGCAGGAGTGAGAGAGGGAGGAAGAGAGGGAAACATCAACGTGAGAGAGATACATCAAGTGATTGCCACCCATACGACCCTAACTGGGGCTGGGGACAAACTGCAACCGAGGTACGTGCCCTTAGCGGGAACTGAACCCGGGACTCTCCGGTCCACAGGCCGACGCTCTAACCGCTGAGCCAAACTGAACAGGTTCACTGTTGATTCTTTTGAAGAATCATCAAATGGGTGCAAATGGAATCAGAATGGGCCAGTCCCCAGCTAAGGGTACATAATGAACACAACACCCGAAGGAAGTGGTACTCCCTGCCTGTGCTGTGGATTCTCGTGTAAGCATGGCAGCCTCCTAGTCAAGTTCAAGATGATGCTTACGAAACTGGTGTGAGCTCTGGTGGTACTGGCACACCCCAGTGTCTCTGGCCACCCTTGTGGGGGACACACTTCTGTCAGGGGCAGGCACCCAAATGGGCTTTGTAGCAGAGCGTTTTGGATACTTGCAACCTCTTGGGGATGCAGTTTTTAGTCAGTATCTGCAAAACCAGCCTTTGAGTCAACTCCCAAGAGGAAAATAGATGTCTTTATTCATAATCAGCTTATTCATGCATCCTTCCGGCATTAGGGAATGCCTACCATATGCAAGAAGCCACAGAAATAAAGTTTTTTCCTAGTTATCTTCTTTAGTATCCACTTAATCTTTTACAAAAACAGAACTGAGATGGAAATTATGCAAAGGCAAAGGATATTTGAAATGGGAGGGAGACCGATGAGAACACCCTTGGAGTCTCGTGTTGAGCACTGGCCACAGACTGTTCTGCTGCAGAACTGCTGTGAGCTCCGAGGACGTGGCCAGGTGCCTCTCTGCGCCCGTCGACAAACTCCATGAAACACGGTGTGTGGGTGATGACAGATATGTGCACTTTCTGAGACAGAGGCTCTGTGGTGGCTGGTCAAAGCAGGTTACAACGCATCTGCAGGAGACTCAAATCGGGGCAGAGGGCTCGAGGAAAGCGCACAGAACGTGGAAGCCGGCAGCCTGAGTTTTGGAGCGATCATGGTCGTGAATGGAAAGCGTACAGGTTTTGGATTCACTCAGATCAGCATTTGCGGCCTGACAAGGCCCCTCACTATGCTGGGTGACTGAGCCCTTTTCCTCCCTGTGCCTCAGTCTCCTTATTTGTAAGATCAGGTTATAGTGGACACCTGTCAGGCTACGGGAGGGGTGAGCTAACACTTAAACTGAAGTCTTCCTGTGCACCAGGCCCCATGCAAGACGCTTCCCCGGCTCGACTTCATTGAATCCTTGGGACACGCTGTGCGGGAGGTGCCTCGCCCGCACCATCACAGCCAGGGAGACCGAGGGGTAAGGCTGCCACGTGGGGGACAGAGACCTCAGTGACTGGAGCACGGGCTAGTGCACTTTTCTATGTCCTCTGCCTGGCTGTGCGCCAGCCACGCTGGGCGAGTCGGGGGGACCACAGGACCTGCCCTGCCCCTGGCAGCTGACTTGTGGGGATGAGCTAGTGCGACTGCGATGGGAGCGTGCCTCAGAGGCGCCCCCGATGGCGCCCACCTCTCACCAGGCTGCCTGCCAGGAGCCCCTCTGATGACCCAGCAAGAAGGTAGAGCTGCCCACGGAAAGGGGTCTTCCCGTGGCTGTGTCCCTGGTCTCAGCTGCCTTCTCAACACCCTCCTATTCCCATCCTGAAATCTAACTTCGAGGAACTCTGGTAAGCAAAACATTTGAGCCCCAGCTGCATTTCAAGGCCAGGAAGGGTTGAGACCCGAACAAGAGGGAACATAAAGAACAGTTGGATGAGAAATGTGCATCTTGGTGGTGTCCGCAGCTCTGTGTGCATGCAGTGCGTGACTCTTACTGCGGGAGACCGTCGGCAGCTGCGTCGCTGCTTCCCGTGACCAGCAGGGGCGCTGTCCTCTCCAGGGCAGCACCTGTTCCGGCCCAGCAGAGCAGCATTGTCTGTCCGCCTCATTCAGGTCGGGCTCTTCCTGGGCAGAGACCCCAGGCCCCAGCGCCTAGGTGTGGCTTCCCCGGGGTCCAGGGACCGCCTGCAGTCACGGGCATTGGTGGGGGAGGTGAGCACACCTCCAGCCGAGGAGCATCAGCCTCTCCTTTTCCACGGACGTGCAGAGGGTCCTTGCGAAAGCCTTTGGCTGTGGTGGTTTCGTGTCCGACACTGTGTGTCCATCTGAATGTGGGTTACAGGTCCGCAGGCGGGCGTGCGATTCCGGGGCGTTTGGTGAGCACTCGGCTTATTTCCTGAGGAAACCCGGTGCCCTGGTTCAGAGAGCAGGGACCCTGCCGAGGTTCCTCCCTGTGGGGCTGAACTGAGAAGCAAACGTTCGTGTGAGAACGTTCATGGACCTGATGTTCCCCTCGTAAAAACGGAAGTACAGATCTAACTGGAGATAATTAGCTTTATCAGTAGTCAGTTAAGATCTTAATTTAAGCACTTGCTAACTTTTCTCTCTGCTACCTCAAAGGCACAAAATGGATAAAACAAAAACGTGTTTCCCAAGTTCATTGCTGACTGCTGTTCACATTCAATGGCCCTGGCTTTCGGTTCCTCGGGCAAGAAGGACAGGCAGCAGCTTAAGTCACAAATGCGTGTTCTCCACCTCGGCAGGCTGTGTTAACCAAGTCTACTCGCCAGGCAGAACGCTTTCTAGAGTGTTCTGCCTAAGGCCGTTTCTCAGAGACAGCATGTGAGTTGAAAAGAACATTAAACAGGAAACGGGACCCTGGGATTTATTTCTGACTCCACCTGTATCTAAATGTCTGACACCTGCAAATCACTGAACCCCTCTGAGTCTCAGTGTTCTCTGTTGTAAAGGGGGGTGCAGGGAGCACAGGGCCAGGACTCCCCCCAACTCTGCAGCGCTGTGATTCCATGGCTCTATCGCTCCAGGTGCCTTTCCCCGTCTCTTTCTCTTACATACTGTACTCAACATCCATTAACTGTACGCTGTTGCCATAATTACCCAATCATTGAACACCACACGATGAAGGAGAAAGTCACTGTTATTTATGTTAAACTGTTCCATTATTTTGGAGGGAGGGCGGGAGAGAGCTCCATGCGTGAAGCTCTGATTACAGTAATACAGTACATTAGATTATCGTTCCGGTGCCCTATTTCAATGGTGATCATAGCTCAGATTTTTATTTGTGTCCTCACATCACCCATGCTCCACACGTGCAATAGGAGGCCAGCTGTCCCAAAGGAGCAGTGACGGACTAGGTGTGAATCTGTTCGGAAGGGCCTGTGCACGGGATGATGGGGCTGCCCCCGTCCCACCCAGCACTCATCAGTGAAAAGCACCTCCGGGTGCTGGCCGGGGCTGCAGTCCTCTGCATCTCTGGTTCGAGGCCTGCTGAGACTCTGCCCCTCCAATTGGAGTGTGTCAGTAGGAGGTGCCACCCTGTGCCAAGGTGATAACGGAAGGAAGCATCTTCATAGAGTACACATTTTTCTTAAATATTTCTTCCAGAAGAAATGTTAGCCAAATATTAAAAGAAACTCAACTTCATTATGAAATAAAAGGCAAAACTTGCATAAATATTTAATATAAAATAGAATGCTTCAAAGAAATATAAAGCAAATAGAGGTTAATTTGGGGTATTCACCCAGGCCTCACAAATGTTCTACTATTCAGGGCACTTTGGTGCCTTACATTGAAAATTGTAATCGTAGCATTCACCGAGTGCCATGAACTGTTTCAAGCATTAAAAAAAACCCAGCATGGAACACCTAAATGTTATCAAATATACAGTCACTACTCAAATTTCCCCAATTGTATCATTACTGCCCTTTTAATTTGATTTCTTTGAGTCAGGCTACAAGTAAGACACACATTACATTTAAAAAAGTATATGTGAGTGTATGTATGTGTGTGTGTGTGTGTGTGTGTGTGTGTGTGTGTAATGCACATAGAAGTTTAGGTGTATAACCCAATCTTGCCTTCATTACTACTTTTTTATTTTTATTTCTATCCCCTCAACTCCTCTCCCCTCTGGCATCCATCAGCTTGTTCTTTGTATCTATGGGTCTGTTTTTGTTAGTGCTGTTTATTCATTTGTTTTGTTTTATTTTTAGATTCCAAATAACTGATATAACATGGTGTTTGTCTTTCTCTGTCAGACTTATTTCCCTCAGCATAATGTCCTCTAGGTTCATCCATGTTGTCGCAAATGGCAAGATTTCACTCTTTTTTATTGCTGAATAATATATTATTGTATATTTATATATACTACATCTTTATCCACTCACTTACTGATGGACACTTAGACTGCTTTTACATCTTGGCTACTGTAAATAATGCTTCAGTGAACATAGAGATGTATATCCTTTTGGAATATCTATATAGATATATAGATATATACATATATATATTTTCCTTTGTGTATCCTTTTGAATTAGTGGTTTTGTTTTTTTCAGATAAATACCCAGAAGTGAAATTTCTGGGTCATGGCAGCTCTATTTTTAACTTTTTGAGGAACTTCTGTACTGTTTTCTGTAGTAGCTTCACCAGTTTACAGTCCCACCAACACTGCACATGGGTTCTCTCTTCTCCACATGCTCGCCAACACTTGTTATTTATTGATTTATTGATGATAGCCATTCTGACAGGTGTGAGGTCATATTTCATGGTGATTTTAATTTGCATTTCCCTGATGATTAGTGATGTTGAGCATCTTTCCATATGTCCATTGGCCATCTGTATGTTCTCTGTTCAGGTTTTCTGCCCATTTTTAATTGGATTGTTTGTTTTTCTGCTGTTAAGTTGTATGAGTTCCTTATATATTGTAGATATTAACCCCTTAGAAGTTGTATCATCTGCCAATAACTTCTATTGCTGGCTGCCACTGCAAAAACTTTTTAGTTTGATGTAGTCCCATTTGTTTATTTTTTCTTTTATTGCCCTTGCCTCAGGAGACATAGCCAAAAAGGTCTCACTAACATCGACATGAAAGGGACACATCGAGTGGCTGCCACCCGCACGACCAACCAGGGCCGGGGACAAACTGCAACCGAGGTACATGCCCTTAGCGGGAACCGATCCCGGGTCTCTCCGGACCGCAGGTGGACGCTCTAACCGCTGAGCCAAACCGGCCAGGGCTATTCTTTTATTTGTTGGTATTTTCTTCCATTTCTTCCTTCAATGTTTTATAGTTTTCAGAGTATAGGTCTTTCTTTGATTAAAGTTATTTCTATGTGTTTTATGCTTTTTGATGCAGTTATAAATGAGATTGTTTTCTTAATTTCTCCTTATTTATTATTGGTGTATAGAAATGCAACAGATTTCTGTATATCACTTCTGTATCTTGAAACTGTACTGAATTCGTTTATTAGTTCGAATAGTTTTTTGGTGGAGTGTTGCAGGAGTGGGGAACATTTTTTTCTGCCAAAGGTCGTTTGGATATTTATAACATCATTTGCGGACCGTACAGAATTATCAACTTAAAAATTAGCCTGCTATATTTGGTCAGGCTAATTTGGTGAGGAGGGTAATGTTAGTATTGATTTCATGGGCCTTATACGGCCCTTAGGCTGGACGTTCCCCACCCATGCTGGGTTTTCTATAAATAGTATTATGTCATCTATAAATAATGAGAGTTCTTCTTTTCCAATTTAAATGCCTTTTATTTCTTTTATTGTCTGATTGCTGTGGCGAGGACTGTGTTGAATAGAAGAGGTGATCGTGAGTATCCTTGCTTGTTTCTGATCTCAGAGGAAAGCTTTCCGCTTTTAACCATTGAGTATGATATTAGCTGTGGGTTTGTTATACGTGGCCTTTATTATGTTGAGTCATGTTCCTTCTTACCCATTTTGTTGAGAGTTTTTACCGTAAAAGGATGTTGAAATTTGTCAAATGCCTCTTCTGCATCTATTGAGATGATGATATGATTTCTATAATTTATTTGGTTAGTCATTAAAAAAAATTTTAATTACAGTTGACATACAATATTATATTAGTTTCAGGTGTACACTCCTGTGATTAGACATTATAAAACTTATTAAGTGATCATCCCAAGAAATGTCATACCCATCTGACACCATACATAATTATTACAATATTATTGACTGTATTCCCTAAGCTGTACTTCACCTCACTTTGACTATTCTGTAACAACCAATTTGTACTTCTAATCCCTTCACCTTTTTTACCCATGCCCTCTATGCCCCTCCTATCTGGCAACTGTCCAAATGTATCTATAAACCAGTTTCTGTTCTGCTTATTCATTTATTTTCTCTTATAGATTTAATTGCTGATGGATATGTATTTATTGCCATTTTCTCCTCCTCCTCCTCCTCTTTCTTCTCCTCCTCCTCCTTCTTCTTCTTCAAGAAGACCCTTTAACATTTCATGGATTACTGGTTTTTTCTTGTCTGGGAAGCTCTTTACATGTCTTTCAGTTCTAAATGATAGCTTTGCTTGGTTGAGTAATCTTAGTAATAGGTCCTTGCTTTTCATCACTTTGAATATTTCTTGCCACTCCCTTCTGGACTGCAAAGTTTCTGTTAAGAAATCAGCTGTCAGTCTTATGGGAGTTCCTTTGTAGCTAACTAACTGCTTTTCTCTTGCTGCTTTTAAGATTCTCTCTTTGTCTTTAGTCTTTTGCATTTTAATTATGATGTGTCTTAGAGTGAATCTCTTTAGGTTCATCTTGTTTGGGACTCTCTGTGCTTGCTGGACTTGTATACCCATTTCCTTCACCAGGTTAGGGATGCTTTTTGTCATTATTTTTTCAAACAGGTATTTAATTTCTTTCTCTCTTTTCTTTCATGTGAATGTTGGTATGCTTGAAGTTGTATGGGAGGCTCCTTACACTGTCTTCTTTTTGCTGTTGTAATTGGGTGTTTTTTTGCTTTTTATATTCCAAATTGCTGGTTTCTTGTCTTTATCTACTCTACTGCTAATTCTCTGTAAATTCTTCATTTCAGTTAGGGTAGCCTTCATTTCTAACTAGTTCTTTTTAATGGTTTCTATGTCTTTTTTCATACTGCTGAACTTCTCACTAAGTTCCTTAAAGTTCTCACTAAGTTCCTTGTGCATCCTTACAACCACTGTTTTGAGCTCTGTATTTGGTAGTTTGCTTGCTTCTATTTCATTTTCTTCTTTTTCTGGAGATTTCTCCTGTTCTTTCATTTGGGACCTGTTTCTTTGTCTCTGCATTTTGTCTGCTTTCCTATGTTTGTTTCTATGTATTAGGTAGAGCTTCTACATCACCCAGACTTGGTAGAGTGGCCTTGTATAGTAAGTATCCTGCCAGTGGCACACCTGAGCTGGGTGATCCATGTGTGTCCCAGTGTGGGCTGTGTGCACTGTCCTGTTGAAGTTGAGCTTTGATTGCTTTTGGTGTCACTGGGAGCGATTAAACCCCAGGCTGACCAGCTGTGAGGACAGGCTACAACTACAATGGAGGAGTTGCTGTGCAGGAGTCAACCCTATGGAGCAGGACTTGCTTCAGTGGGACTTTGGTGCTCACCAAGTCCATACATTGAGTGTGTTGCTCTTTCAGGTGGTAGGGTTTTAATCTGGTGTGGTCTGAAGCTGCCCACTGGGTGCACTGGCTCTGGGGCCTCCCAGGAGGCACAAATTCAACCACTACCTATGCCCTGCCTCAGGCCACCCAGCATGAGCTAGAGAGTGATCTGCAGATGACTGCCACTAGTGCTGGATCTGGGGCCACTTAGCAAAAAATGTAGGATATACAGAGGCCAGCTGCTGCTTGGTTGAGAGATTTTAGGAAAGTCCGAAGCATGAGGCAAGAAAGGCTAGCTGTATGGAAAAGCCACTGAAAACAGCTTGGGCGGGCCCTCAAGTTGGTGGGGGGCTCTAGGGTCTCAGGGAACCACCAGGGTGGGTTGAACAGTGTGAGCAAGGTTGATGGAGATATGGCACCCGCCTGTTGGCTATGTTGCAGGGGGCAGGGGTTCTCAGAAAAGGAACAATGGCCTCTGCAAGCACTTTTGTCTGGCAGACAGCTGCCTCCCCTGCTCTTGCCCTGATGACAGACAATTCAGTTCCTTCCTGTATGTTCCTGGTTCCTTTCGAGCTGCTGCCCCAGCACTGGAATTCAGAGGGAGTGAGCCTGAGTAAATGCATGCATGGGCCCTTTAAGAGAAACTGCCTAGGACTCTAGCCACCCTTGTTTCAGTCACAAGAGCCCACTGATTTTTACAGCCAAAAGTTATGAGGACTTCTCTTTCTGTCTCTGGAATCCTGGGCTTTGGGGCCTGGTGTGGAGCTGGGATCCCTTGCTTCCCAGGAGAGATTTTTGCAGCCAAGATATCCCTCCTGATTTTTATCCACCACATGTGGGTGTGGGACCAGGCTATTCTGTGTCTTCACCCCTTCTACAAGTCTTGATGTAGTTGCTGCTATATATATATGTTTTTATTGATTTTAGAGAGAGAGGAAGGGAGAAAGAGATAAAAACATCGATCTGGGAGGGAAACATCAATTGGCTGCCTCCTGCTCACCTCCCGCTGGGGACGGAGCCTGTAACGTAGGCATGTGAACTGACCGGGAATCAAACTTGGACCTCTCAGTCCATGGGATGATGCTCAATCAACTGAGCCACATTGGCAGGGCATAGCTTCTTCTTTATATCTTTAGTTGTAAGACTTTGATTCAGCTAGTTTTCAGGCAATTCTGAATGATGGTTGTTCTGTAGTTTAGTTGCAATTTTGATGTGGTTGTAGGAGGATTTGAGTACCACATTTACCTACACCACCATCTTGACCTGAAGTCTCCATCCTTTATTTTATTAACATGATGTATATCACATTGATTGATTTACAGATGTTGAACCATCTTTGCATCTCTGCGATGAATCCCACTGGTCATGGTGTAAAATGCTTTTAATGTATTGTTGAATCCAGTTTGCTTATATTTTGTTGCTAATTTTTATGTATGTTCATCAAGAATATTGACCTGTAATTTTTTTTTTTTTTGTACTGTCTTTGTCTGTATCAGGATAATGCTGGCTTTATAGAATGAGTTTGGAAGAGTTCTTTCCTCTTCAATTTTTAAAAATAGTTTAAGAAGGAGAGGCATTATTTCTTCTTTGAGTGTTTGGTAGAATTTAGTTGTGAAGCTGCCTGGTACTGGACTTTTATTTGTTGGGAGTCTTTTTGAAGAAGTATTATTACTACTTTCATTTAATTGCTAGTAATTGGTCTGCTTAGATTTTATATTTCTCCATGATTTGGTCTTGGAAGGTTATATACTTCCAGAAATTATCCGTTTCTTTAGGTTGTCGAATTGGTTGATATATAATTGTTTGTAGTATTCTTTGTATTTCTGTGGTGTCATTTATAACTTCTTTTATTTATGATTTTATTTATTTGGATTCTCTTCATTTCTTGATGAGTATGGCTGTAGATTTGTCAATTTTGTTTATTTTTCCAAAGAATCTTAGTTTTATTGATTTTTTTATTGTTTTTTTAGTTTCTATTTTGTTTATGTCCACTCTAATTTTAACTATTTCCTCCCTTATGTTTACTTTGGGTTTTGTTTGTTCTTCTTTTTCTAATTCCTTTAGGTTTACAGTTAGATTGTTTATTTATTTTTGTTTTTTTTTTCTGTTTCTTGAGATAGGCCTATATAACTGTGAACTTCCTTCTTAGAACTGCTTTTGTTGCATCCCAATAATTTTGAAAAGTTGTGTTTTCATTTTCATTTGTTTCAAGATAGTTTTTGATTTTCTATTTGATTTCCTCTTTGATCCATTGGTTGTTTAGTAGCATGTTGTTTTTTCTGCACATATTTGTGTTTTTCTCAGTAGCTGATTCCTAGTTTCATGCCACTATGGTCAGAAAAGATGCTTGATATAATTTCATTCTTCTTGATTAAAATTCAGTTTATTGAGGCTTGTCTTGAGACCTAATATGTTATCTATCCTGGAGAATGTTTCATATGTACTTAAAAAAAATGTTCATTCTTTTGTTTTTAAGATGAAATGTGCTATAAAGTTGTATTAAGTTGATCTAATCTAATATGACATTTAAAGTCATGATTTTCTTACTAATTTTCTGTCTGAATGATCTATCCATTGATGTAAGTAAGGTATTAAGATCCCCTACCATTATTATATTACTGTGGATTTCTCTATTTATGTCCTTTAATAATTGCTTTATATATTTAGGTACTCCTATTTTGGGTGCATAGATATTTATGATATATCCTCTTCTTGATTTGATCCTTTTATAATTATAATGTCCGTCTTTGCCTTTTTTACATTTTTTATTTTAAAATCTATTTTGTCTGATATGAGTATTGCTGCCACAGCTTTCTTTTCATTTCTGTTTGATTAGAATATCTTTCCCATTCCTTCACCTTCAGTCTGTATATGTCTTTTAATTTGAATTGAGTCTTGTAAGAATATATAAATGGATAATTTTTAATACATTCAGCCCACTATGTCTTTTTACTGGAGCATTAAACCATTTACATTTAAAATAATTTTTGGTAAGAATTTACTTTTTGCTATTTTGTGAAATTTTTTTGGTTGTTTTTATAGTTCTCTTTTTCTTTCTTCTCTTGATCTCCTTTGTCATTTGCTGATTTTATTTAGTGTTTTGTTCCTTTCTCTTTATTCTTTGCATAGATTTTGTAGGTTATTAATCTGTGTTAACCATGAGGTTTATGTAGATATTCTATATCTATTTTATGCTGCTAGGTATTTGAATATATCCTATAAGGACTGCATTTTTACACCCTCCTGCATGCTTTGATGTTATTGATGTCACGTTTTAGGTCTTTTTGTGCTGTATGTCTCCTACTTAGTATAGTTTGAGTTGAGTTTGATATCTTTTTTGAACTTCATAATAGTTTTTTAAATGTGTGATTTGCTATATTTATTAAATATTTGGCTTTACTTGTGAGATTTTTTCTTTCTCATATTTTCTTATTTCTGGTTGTGGCCAAGCATTTTTATGTGATTCTCTGTAGGTTCTATAATTACACCTATTTTGAAGATGAGGAATCTGTGGTACAAAGAATTTTAATAATTGGTTCAGAATTTGCATAGCAAACTGAGCTAAGCAATAAAACTAAGACTGAAACCCAAGCAGTTGCTCTCTCCCCTCACTTCTCCTGCTGCCACCACCACTCGTGCAAAGAGAGTGCCTACTCCCCAAAGCATGAGGTGTTCGTATTGCAGACATGACAGGCAGGTCTGATGAAGGGCAGGGAACTTGGCTCTAGAGGGTCTCCAAAATTGATTTCAAGACAAGCATAATAGATGTAAAGTTTCCTTCCCTGGGCTTTCAAGGAAGCCGCAGGCAGAACAGAATCTCTTGAGACGGTTGTATTTTCTAGAAGTAAGCAAATGTTTTGCTGCCATACTTCCTACTTCCTATGAAGCTGGTTCCAGCCTTGCCAGCCATTGATGGGCCTGCTCTCCTTCCTGGACCACTGAGCCAAGAAATCCTATTTTGAACAAGAGGAGATTTTGTGGGGACCATGCATTCTGTCTTAAAACTCTGAAATGAATGGAAATCGGTTTAAAGAGAGATGTGAGCAGAAGCTATGGTTACCAATGGGTAACAGGCATCAGTTCTGTCTTGGATGCTCAAGAAAGGTGTTCTTGAGATAATGGTTCCTGACCCAGGTTGGCAAGGAGGGGCATTACAAACAGGAGAAACATGAGTGAAGGCCTAGAAGCAAACTGCACAGCATGTTCTGGGGTCCGGAAATGGTGCGTTTTAGCTACAGCATCAGATTGTGTGTAAGACTGGGGGAAGATAAGGCTATCAGTGGGAAATTAAACTATTATGTTGATGGTTTTGAACCCAAAGCTAAAGAGTTTAAGTTTGACTAAGTAGCCAGTGATGATCTCTCAAAAATTATAGAGGAAGAGAAAGGATAATATTTATGTTCATGGAAATAAAACTGGCACAATCTGGAGAATAGAAGAGACTGGAAGAAAGGGAGAGGTTGTTAGTTCAAAGACTAATTAGGAAGCCATTTAAATAATTCAAGCAAGAGAGAGTGAGATCCTGAACAGGTCAAAAGTGTGGAACATGGAAAGGAGCAGACTTTAAATTCTAGGAGTACTAAGATGCGAAATCTTCCTCTATTGGTTCAGTATTGACAATAGAAGGAAATGAAGGACCCAGATATGAAAAACAGTTCAATGAAAAAAATACAGGATTCGTCCTCCAAAAGGATAGAGTAAAAGTAATTGTCCTTATTCTTCCTGCTAGGTAGAGGTAAAATCCCTTGACACTATGTACAAAACAAACATAAGAAAACTAATAAGTAGAGATAAGAAGATGGACCTACCAGGGATGTCAGGAATTGAAGAATGACATGGCAGTGAGTTCCTAGGATTTTATTTTTCCTCTTATATTCCAGAGTCTCATAACATCATATCTCAATGTATTTGTCTAGGCTTTGATAAAAAAAAATCAGTCATCATGGGAAAACTCAGGAAAAATCTCAATTTGAATGAAAAAAATAAAGCAACAAATGCCTACATTATGATGATACATATGTTAGAATTATCTGACAAAGATTTTAAAATACCCATCATAAAAATGCTCAGAGATATTATAAACATGTGGTACAAATGAAAAAATAGAAAATCTCAGTGAAGAAATAGAAAATGTAAAAAAGAAAGAAATGAAAATTTTAGAACTAAAACTGCAATAAATGAAAGAAAAATCTCAGTGGATGAGCTCAACAGCAGAATAAAGGGGAGAGAGAAAAGAATCAGTGAACTTGAAGATAGAGAAATAGAAATTTCCCCCATATAAATTAGCAGAAAATATACTGAATTAAGGGCGGGGGTGGGGGGGGGACGACGACAGAGGCTTAGAATAGAGTCCTGTGGGACTATGAAAAAGTCTAACGTTCATGGCATTGCGGTCCTAGTAGAAGAAAAGGGAAAGAGCATGGCTGAAAAAGTTCTCAAAGAAAAAAATGGGTAACATTTCTTCACATTTGACAAAAGTTAAAACCCAGAGACTCAAGAAGTTGAGAAAACCCCAAATAAGCTAAACTCAAAGAAATACATACCAGGACACATCATAGTTAAACTTTTGAACACTAAACATAAAGACAAAAATCTTAAAAGTAGCCAGAGAAAAATAATGCCTTTCCTTCAAGGGAAAACAATTTGAATGATGGCAGATTTCTCATCAGAAACTTTGGGACCAGAATGCACTGGTACAACATTAAAAAAAAAAAAAAAAAAAAAAAACCTTAAACAAAAGAACTATCAATCTAAAATTTTATATTTAGTGAAAATATCTCAGTAATGAAGAGAAAATTAAGACATTCTCAGATGAAGAAAGTCAGAGAATTTGTGGATGTACTTAAAAAATAGAATACAGAACTACTCTAAATGAGGGCTAAAGGAAGTTCTCTAAACAGAAAGAAAATGGAAAAGAAGAAATCAGAGAATGACATAAAAGAACAAAAAAATAGTAAGCAAAATAGACTTACCCTTTTTTATTTAATTTTTAAAATTATGTTTAATATTGAAAAAATAATTATAACATAATATAATATGGTTCTCAGTGTATGTAGAAGAAATGCTTGAGACATTTATGATAAACGGGTGGAGGGGTAAAGAGACATAAATAGAGGCAAGTTTCTACACTTCACTTAAATTGGTAGTGTCAATACCAGTAGACTATGATAAGTTATGCACATATAATGTCATATCTACAACCACCACTACATACATATATATCTATGGAGAAAGAGAGAGAGACATTGAAAAACACTATGAACAAATCAAAATGGAACTTTAGAAATGGTCAAGTAACCTACAGAAAAGAAAAAGAAAACAGTGGAACTGAGAGAAAAACAACAGAGAGAACAAATAGGGGAAGAAAATGGAAAATGGCAGATTAAGCCCTAACAATGTCTAATTATAACAATGTCTAATTAACAATAACTAATTAAATGTAAGTGGTCTAAATATACCAAGGAAAAGATTTACAGAGTGGATTTTTTTTGCTGTCTATAAGAAAATAATTTCAAATATAACAAGATAGGTAGGTTTCAGCTAGATCACCATCTTCCAGTAATTGGCCAAAAAGATGAACACAAAAAAAAGAGGAGAGTCTCCAGCTATGTGCTCTCCAGGCCTTTGAGAACACGTGGAGTTGTTCCTTTGGCCACATACATGTGAATCTACAAGAAAAGTGATGCTGTGGACATCAAGGGAATGGGCCCTGTTCAAAAAGGAATGCCCCACAGTGCTCCCATGGCAAAACTAGAAGAGTCTACAGTGTCGCCCAGCATGTGGTGGGCATTGTGGTGAACAAACAAGTTGAGGGCAAGATGCTTGCCAAGAGGATTAGTGTTCGTATTGAGCATATTAAGCACTCTAAGAGCCAAGACGCTTCCTGAGATATGTGAAGGAAAATGATCAGAAAAAGAAGGAGGCCAGAGGGAAAGGTCCCTGGGTTCATCTGAAGCGCCAGCCTGCGCTGCCCAGACAGGCCCACTTAGTGAGAACCAAGGGCAAGGAGCCCTGTGCCCCAGGACCCGCTCCCTGTGAGCTCATGGCATGATCAGTGTCAGAAAATGGGCCTTTGTACAGATCAAAATGTTTCTCTTAATCGAGTAGAAGTGTGGTGTCCCTTCTTCCCCCAAAATATATTTAAAGAAAAAATAAGTAAAATGGTGATAAAAGTTATACTATGCTATTAACAACAACAACAACAAACAAACAAAAACAGAAGTCACTCCATTAGTTTCAGGTAAAGTGGATTTTTAAAATTAAATTTATTGAGGTGATAATGGTTAATAGGATCATACAGGTTTCAGGTGTATATTTTTACGATACAAGATCTGTATATTGCACTGTGTGCCTACTACCCAAAATAAAACCTTCTGTCACCATATATCAGGCCTCTGTCACCCCCACCACACCCCTTCCCTCTGGCAACCACCACACTGCTGTTTGTGTCCACGAGTTTCGGTTTTATAGCTCACATATGACTGAAATCATATGGTTCTTCGCTTTTTCTGACTGGCTTATTTCACTTAGCATAATATTCTCAAGGTCCATCCTTGTTGTCACAAATGGCAGTATTTGGTCTTCTTTTGGCTGAGTAGAATCCTATTGTGCATATGTACCACATCTTCTTTATCTAATCCTCTATCGAAGGACACTTTGGTTGTCTCCATGTCTTGGCTACCATTATTATGCTGCAGTGAACATAGGGATGCATATATCTTTGCAAATACATATTTTCAAGTTTAAAAATTTTTTTTTAATCTGCCACTATGTTGTCTATAAACCAGCACTTAGTATACGAATTTAATATAATTTGAATAGGGAAAATAAATTTGTTCTCAGATGAATAAAAAAAACCCCACCATAATATGCTGATATATCCTCTCAACTTTCTGAAAGTTTATTCATTCAACTTTCACCATAAGTTCTAACTCAAGCATAAGACAAGTAACTGTCTTCTTTGCTAAACTCATAATTACTTAACAACTGTCATTCTTTTCCTCTCACTTTCTTTAGAGAATGTCACTTCTGAGTAGCAATGATGAGGGGAGAAAGTCCAAAAGCCCCAGAATATTCAATTATAAGGTCCAGAATGGCTCTTGATCATACCCAGAGGGACAAGGTTTGAGTCAAATGAACTAGTTCAGTGTCCTGAGCAACACAGTCGGCCCTGGTTTATTGCGGTTAATCATTTCCAGACTCTACCGCAATAAATGAATTTCCGCGAAGTAGGATTCTTTTATTTTATTTTATTTCATTTTATTTTTGTTGCAGATGTTTCTCCTTTTTTCTCCATTGACACCCTCCTCCCCATTCCCCCCATCCCATCTCCAGCTTTGTTGTTCGTGTCTATCGGTTATGCGTACATGCATATAAGTTCTGTGGTTCATCTCTTACCTCTTCCCACCACCCTTTCTTCTGAGGGTTGTCAGTCTGTACCCTACTTCCATGTCTCTGGGTTTACCCTATTCCTCAGACTGTTATTTTCATTATATTCCACAAGTAAGTGAGATCATGTGGTATTTGTCTTTTTCTGCTTGGCTTGTTTCGCTTAGGATAATATTTTCCAGGTCCCTCCATGTCGTCTCAAAGTAAGAGATCTTTCTTTCTTACAGCTGCATAGTACTCCATTGTGTATATGTACCACAGCTTTTTTATCCATTCGTCTACTGATGGATACTTGGGCTGTTTCCAGATCTTAGCTATTGTAAATAGTGCTGCTATGAACATGGGGGTACATATATTCTTTCTGATTGGTGTTTCAGGCTCGTTAGGGTATATTCTTAGAAGTGGGATCACTGGGTCAAATGGCAATTCAATTTTTAATTTTTTGAGGTAACACCATATTGTTTTCCATAGTGGCTGCACCAGTCTGCATTCCCACCAGCAGTGTACTAGAGTCCCCTATTCTCCACACCCTCGCCAACACTTGTTGTTTGATGATTTGTTGATGGCGGCCATTCTGACAGGTGTGAGGTGATACCTCATTATTGTTTTAATTTGCATCTCTCTGATGATTAGTGATGTTGAGCGTTTCTTCATTTGTCTCTTGGCCATTTGTATGTCCTGTTTGGAGAGGTGTCTATTCAGCTTCTCTGCACATTTTTCAATTGGGTTCTTTGTCTTCCTTTGGTTGAGTTGTATGAGTACTCTATATATTTTGAAAATTAACCTCCATTATCTGATATATCATTGGCTGTGATGCTCTCCCATACAGGGGTTGCCTTTCCATTTTTATGGTTGTTTCTTTTGCTGTGTAGAAGCTTTTTAGTTTTATGTAGTCCCATGTGTTCATTTTTTTCTTTGTTTCTATTGCCTTAGGTGATGTATCAGTGAAAATTCTTCTGCGTATGATGTCCGAAATTTTGTTGCCTACATTTTCTTCTAGGATTTTTATGGATTCACAGGTCACATTTAAGTCTTTTATCCATTTAGAGTTTATTTTTGTGTATGGTGTATGTTGATGGTCTAGTTTCATTTTTTTTGCATGTAGTTGTCCAATTTTCCCAACACCATTTATTAAAGAGGCTGTCTTTACTCCATTGTATGTTCTTGCCTCCTTTGTCAAATATTAATTGAGCATAATGTCTTGGGTCCATTTCTGGGTTCTCTGTTCTGTTCCACTGATCTATATGCCTGTTCTTGTTTACAGTGGCTTTGTAGTATAACCTGATATCTGGTATTGTGATCCCACCTACTTTGCCCTTCTTTTTCAAGATTGTGGTGGCTATTCGGGGTCTTTTTTGGTTCCATATGAACGTTTGAAGTATTTGTTCTAGTTCTATGAAATATGTCATTGGTATTTTGATGGGGATTGCATTGAATCTATAGATTGCTTTGGATAATATGGACATTTTAATGATGTTAATTCTCCCAATCCATGAACAAGATATGTGCTTTCACTTTTTTATATCTTCCTCTATTTCTTTTTTCAATGTTCTGTAGTTTTCTTCAAATAGATCCTTTACTTCTTTGGTTAAGTTTATTCCTAGGTATCTTAATTATTTTGCCTCGATGGTAAATGAGACTGTTTTTTCAGTTTCTCTTTCTGTTGGTTCATCATTGGTGTACAAGAATGCCGTCGATTTCTTAACATTAATTGTGTATCCTGCTACTTTGCCAAATGCATTTATTAAGTCTAGTAGATTTTTGATGGAGTCTTTAGGGTTTTCTATGTATAATATCATGTCATCTGCAAATAATGACAGTTTCACTTCCTCCTTTCCAATTTGGATCCCTTTTATTTTTACTTCATGTCTGATTGCTGTGGCTAAGACTTCCAGTACTATGTTAAATAAGAGTGGTGAAAGTGGGCATCCCTGTCTTGTTCCTGTTCTTAAGGGAAATGCTTTTAGTTTCTGCCCATTGAGTATGATGTTGGCTGTAGGTCTTTCATATATGGCCTTTATTATGTCGAGATATGATCCCTCTATTCCCACATTGCTGAGCGTTTTTATCAGAAATGGATGCTGGATTTTGTCGAATTGCTTTTTCAGCATCTATTGATATGATCATGTGGTTTTTATTCCTCATTTTATTTATGTGGTGTATCACATTTATTGATTTGCAAATATTGTACCAGCCTTGCATCCCTGGCATGAATCCCACTTGGTCATGTTGAATAATTTTTTTTGATGTATTGCTGGATCTGATTTGCTAGTATTTTGTTCAGAATTTTGGCATCTATGTTCATCAGGGATATTGGCCTGTAGTTTTGTTTCTTTGTAATGTCTTTTTCTGGTTTTGGAATTAGAATTATGCTGTCCTCATCAAACAAGTTTGGAAGTCTTCCTTCTTCTTGAATTTTTTGAAATAGTTTGAGAAGAATGAGTGTTAGTTCTTTTTTTTTTTTTTTTAATCCTCACCTGAGGACATTTTTTCAATCTTTGTTTAGGTAGAGTGGGAGGGAGAGGGAGGACGAGAGAGAGAGAGAAACATTGACGTGATAGGGACACATCGAGTGGCCGCCACCTGCACAACCAACCAGGGCCAGGTACAAACTGCAACCGAGGTATGCGCCCTTAGCGGGAACCGAACCCGGGTCTCTCAGGTCTGCAGGCCAATGCTCTAACCGCTGAGCCAAACTGGCCAGGGCGGTGTTAGTTCTTTTTGGAATGTTTAGTAAATCTTCCCCGTGAAGCCATCCAGGCCTGGGCTTTTGTTTGCTGGGAGAGTCTTGATTGCCTCTTCAATTTCCTTAGTTGTTATTGGTCTGTTCAAGTTTTCTATTTCTTCCCGGTCCAGTTTTGGGAGACTGTGTGTTTCTAGAAATTTGTCCATTTCACCTAGATTGTCGAATTTTTTGCTATATAATTGTTCATAGTAGTTGTTGAAGATTTTTTGTATTTCTGTGGTATCAGTTGTTACTTCTTCTCTTTCATTTCTGATTTTGTGTATTTGGGATCTTTCTCTTTGTTTCTTGGTGAGTCTAGCTAAGGGTCCATCAATCTTGTTTATCTTTTTGAAAAACCAGCTCTTTGTTTCCTTGATCCTTTGAATTGTTTTTTGGGTCTCTATGTCATTTATTTCTGCTCTGGTGTTTACTATTTCCTTCCTTCTACTTGCTCTGGGGTTTTCTTTTTGTTTGCTTTCTAGTTCTTTAAGTTGTGAGATTAGATAGTCTATTAGAAATTTTTCTTGTTTCTTGAGGTAGGTCTTTAGTGCTATGAACTTCCCTCTCAGAACTGCTTTCGCTGCGTCCCATAGATTGTGTGTTCCCAGGAAGTTTTTAATTTCTTCCTTGATCTCCTTGGTATCCCATTCATTGTTTAATAACATGCTATTTAGCCTTCATATGTTCAAATGTCTTTGCATGTTTTTGTTGCAATTGATTTCTAGTTGTATGCCATTGTGATCTGAGAAGATGCTTGATAGGATTTCAATCTTCTTGAACTTGTAGAGACTTAGTTTGTGTCCTAACATGTGGTCTATCTTTGAGAATGTCCTTGGGTGCACTTGAGAAGAATGTGAATTCTGTAGTTTTGGGGTGTAATTCTCTTTAGATATCTATTAAATCCATTTGGTTTAGTGCTTCATTTAGAGTCTCTGTTTCCTTGTTAATTTTTTGTCTAGAGGATATACCAGTGATGTAGCAGGATTTTGAAGTCCCCTGCTATGATTGTATTGCTGTTGATTTCTCTTTTGAAGTCCTCCAGAAGATTTTTAATATATTTTGGTGCTCCTATATTGGGTGCATATATGTTTATCAAGGTTATATCTTCCTGTTGGATAGATCCTTTCAATATTATGTAGTGGCCTTCTTTGTCTCCAGTTATGGCCTTCATTTTGAAATCTAATTTTATCAGATATGAGTATTGCTACCCCAGCTTTTTTTCCATCCTTTCAATTTCAACCTATGTGAGTCTTTTGTTGTGAGGTGGGTCTCTTGCAAACAACATATATATGAGTCATGCTTTCTTATTTAATCAGCTACTCTGTGTCTTTTTATCAGAGCATTCAATCCATTTACATTTAAGGTGATTATTGATATGTATTTATTTATTGCCATTTTTGTTTAATGTGGATATATTTTTCTTCCTATTTTTCTTGCTAATTACAGCAGTCCTTTTAACATTTTTTGTAGTGCTGGTTTGGTGCTAATGTATTCCCTTAGCCTTTTTTTGTCTGGGAAGCTCTTTATTTGACCTTCTATTTTAAATGATAGCCTTGCTGGGTAGAGTAGTCTTGGATTCAGATCCTTGTTTTTCAAGATCTTGATTACTTCATGCCATTCCCTTCTGGCCTGAAATGTTTCTGTTGAGAAGTCAGCTGAGAGCCTTATGGGGGTTCCTTTGTAGGTAACCTGTTGCTTATCTCTTGCTGCTTTTAGGATTTCTGTCTTTAATTTTTGGCATTTTAATTACTATGTGTCTTGGTGTGGGCCTGTTTGGGTTCTTCTTAGTTGGGGCTCTCTGTGCTTCTTAAACTTTAATGCTTTCTTCTTTCACCAAATTGGGGAAGTTTTCTGTCACTATTTCTTCAAATATATTCTCTAACCCTTGCTCATTTTCTTCTTTGATGTGAATATTATAATGTTTCCAGTTGTCCCACAGTTCTCTTAAGCTGCCTTCCTGTTTTTTAATTGTTTTTTTCTTTTGGTTTTCTGATTGGTTGATTTTTTTCTGCCCTGTCTTTTAATTCACTGATCCAGTCCTCAGCTTCCTCTACTCTGGTGTTTAGACTTTCTAATGTGTTCTTTATTTCTGATATGTCAATCTTCATTTCTTCTTGGTGGTTTTTAATTTCCAGTTGGTTGATTTTCAACATTTCTCTGTCTTTACTCATGGTGTTGATGTCCTTACTCATGCTGTTTAGCTTCCTCAAGATCATGGCTCTGAATTCTACCTCTGTTTAACTTGCTTAATCGCACCTTATTTACCTCATCTTCGATAGAGGTCTCTTGTTCTTTAATTTGGCATGTGTTTCTTTGTTTCACCATTTTGACTATCTCCGTGGGCTTTGGAGCCTGCCAAATTTTTCCTGTGGGTGTTGGTGTTCTGCTCTTTGTGAATGAGGGAGGACCCACGTTAAACAACCACTGTCAAGTCTTGCTTTCCTGGGTAGAGTTGCAAGCTGAGGAATGGTTCAGTTATCCTCTAGCTTTTTCCCTGGTGGCTATTAGTTGTGGTTCCTTGAAGAGCCTTGGGTTCTCAGTTGAATCAAGTTTTTTAAATTTTATTTATTTATTTTTATCCTCACCCAAGGACCTTTTTTCTTCTTTTTTTCTTTTGCATTGATCTTCATATAGAGCAGGAGGGAGAGAGGGAGAAAGAGAGAAGGGAACATCGATGTGAGAGACACATCGACTGATTGCTACCTACATGACCCCAGCTGTGGCCAGGGAAGAACTGCAACCAAGGTATGTGCCCTTAGCAGAAACAACCTGGGACTTTCTGGTCTGCAAGCCAATGCTCTAACCACTGAGCCAAACCAGCCAGGGCTATGTTTTCAAGTTTTAAGAGTATATACCTACGAGAGGAATTGCTGAGTCGTATTGTAACTCTATTCTTAGTATTTTGAGGAACCGCCGGACTGTTTTATATAGTGGCTGTACCAGTTTACATTCCCACCAGCAGTGAATGAGGGTTCCCTTTTCTCCACAACCTCTCCAACACTGTTATTATTTGTCTTGTGGGTAATAGCCATTCTAACAGGTATGAGATGGTATCTCATTATAGTTTTGATTTGCATTTTCCTAATTGCTAGTGAGGTTGAACATCTTTTCACATATCTGTTGGTCATTTGTATGTCTTCTTGGGAGAGGTGTCTGTTCAGGTCCTCTGCCCATTTTTTTCATCGGGTTGTTTGGTGTTGAGTTTTATGAGTTCTTTTTATATTTTGGATATTAAACCTTTGTTGGAGCTATTGTTTGCAAATATCATCTCCCATTTGGTCAGCTGCCTCTTTGTTTTATTGTCAATTTCTTTTGCTGTGCAGAAACTTTTTAGTTTGACATAGTCTCGTTCATTTATTTTTGCCTTTACTTCCCTTCCTTTGGGGGCAAGTTCATAAAATGTTCTCTAGGACCAAAGTCCATAAGTTTAGTACCTATGTTTTCTTCTATGTAATTTATTGATTCAGATATTATATTTAGGTCTTTGATCCATTTTGAATTAATTTTTGTACATGGCAACAAACTGTAATCTAGTTTTATTCCTTTACATGTGGCTTTCCAGTTTTCCCAGCACCATTTATTAAAGAGGCTTGCTTTACTCCATTGTGTGTTTCTGGCTCCTTTGTTGAAAATAATCTGCCCATACACATGGTTTTATATCTGGGCTCTCAATTCTATTCCATTGATCTGTGTGTCTGTTTTTCTGTCAATACAATGTTGTTTAGATTACCATAGCTCTGTAGTATAATTTGAAGTCAGGTAGTGTGATACCTCAAGCTCTGTCTGTTATTTTTTCTCAGGTCTGCTTTGGCTATTTGGGGTCTCTTGTGGTTCCGTACAAATCTGATGATTTTTTTGGTGTTGGATTTCTTTAACAAATAACATTAGGATTTTGATAAGGATTGCACTGAATCTGTGTATTGCTTTGGGTAATATGACCATTTTAGCTATGTTGATTCTTCCAAACCATGAACATCGTATAATTTTCTATTTTGTTGTCTTTTTACATCTCTTTTCATTATAATGCTTTGTAGTTTTTTGGGTTTTTTTTGGGGGGGGGGGGTAGGATTGCAAAAGGAATTGTTGTTGTTTTTATTTTTCATTTCTTTTTTTGAAGTTTTTTTGTTAGTATACAGGAAGCCAGTAGATTTTTGTACATTGATTTTGTATCCTGCAACTTTACTTTATTTGTTTATTCTTTCTAATAGTCTTTATTTTTAATCTTTATTGTTGAATGTAGAATGTATTACAGATGTTCCTCATTTTTCCCCCATTGACCCCCTCCTCCCCACTCCCGCCCCCCTCCTGCCTTTTCCCACACTGTTGTCTGTGTCCATTGGTTATGCATATAAGTTCTTTGGTTTATTCCTTCCCACCCCCCAACCCCTTTCCCTTTGAGGTTTGTCAGTCTAGCAATGAATTTGTGCTTCTTAATCCCTTCACCTTTTTCACCCATTTCACCCATTCACCCCCCTCCCAACTGGCAACCAACAAAATGTTCTCTGCATCTGTGAGCTTTCTAATAGTCTTTAGGGTTGCCTGTGTACACAATCATGCCATCTGCAAAAAGCGACACTTTTACCGTTTCCTTCCCAAATTAAAAGCCTCTTATTTCTTTCTCTAGCCTCTTGCGCTATCTGGGACTCCAGTGCTGTGTTGAGTAAGAGTGGGAGCGTGGAGGGCCTTGTCTTTTCCTGATTTTGGAGGCAAAGCTTTTCGTTGTTTGCCGTTAAGTATATATTGGCTGAGAGTTTGTCATATATGACCTTCATTATGTTGAGGTACTTTCCTTCTATTTCTATTTTATTGAGTATGTGAATCATAAATGTATGTAGTATCTTATCAAATGCTTTTTCTGAATCTGTTTTGAAGATCATATGATTTTTATCCTTTCTTTTGTTAATGAGGTGTATTATACTGATTGATTTGCATATGTTGAACCATCCTTGTGCCCCTAGAATGAACCTCACTTGATCGTGTTTTATTATTTTTTGATGCACTGTTGTATTCAATTTGCTAGTATTTTGTTTAGGATTTTTGCATCTGTGTCCATCAGGGATATTGGTCTATAGTTTTCTTTTTGTGTGTGTTATCCTTGCCAGATTTTGGTATTGGGGTTATGTTGGCCTCATAAAATGTGTTAGGAAGTATTGCCTCTTCTTCAATTTTTTAAGAAGGGTTCGAGAAGGATAGGTTTAAAATAGTCTTTGAATGTTAGGTAGAATGCATGATGAAGCCATCTGGTCATGGACTTTTGGTGGAGGGGTTGATGGTGGTTTCAGTTTCCTCACTGCTGATCTGTCTATTTAACTTCCCAGTTCTTCATGATTTAGTCCAGGAAGATTATATATTTCTAGGAACTTATCCATTTCTTCTAAGTTATTGAATTTGGTGGCATATAGTCTTTCATAGAATTCTACCATGATCCTTTGTCTATCTGTAATGTCTTTGTTGACTTTTCTTTCATTTCTGATTTTGTTTATATGGGTCTTTTCCCTTTTTTCCTTAGTGAGTCTAGCCAGGGGTTTGTCAATTGTGTTAATCTTTTCAAAGAACCAGCTCTTTGTTGTGTCAATTTTTTGTATTTCTGTTCTCTGTTTAGTTCAATTCTGCTCTAATGTTTTCCTTTCTTCTACTGATTTTGAGTTGCTTTTGATCATACAGAGAAAGACAAATACTGTATGATCTCACATGTGGGATCTAAAAAAAAAAGCAGCTTTGTGGTTACCAGGTGGGGGCAGTCAATACAACATGATGACTTGGTTAACACTACTATATAGTACATTTGAAAATTAAGAGAGTAAATCCCAAACATTTTTATCAAAAGGAAGAAAACATTTGCATTGGGTTTTGTTTTGTTTTGTTTTGTCCCTCCATGAGGTGATGGATGTTAACATACTGTGGTAATTATGTTGCAGTATATGTAAGTCAAGTCATTATGCAGTATATCTTACACTTATGCCATGCAGGATGTCAGTTATATCAATAAAACTGAAAGGAAAACAAGAAGCCCAACATGTGATTACCATACATGGCAGCAACCACACTCCTGGCATTTATCTCAGAGTGATGAAACCATGTCCACACAAAACCTGTGCATGGTTGTTCATAGCTTCATCTGTGACAGTCGAAACTGGAGTAAGTAAATAGTTAAACATGTGGTACATCCACACCATGGGATTGCTACTCAGCAATAAAGAGAAATGAATTAATGATACAGGAAACATGGTGGATGGATCCCAGGGCCGTTGTTCTGAGTGACTTGTACATTCAAAACATAAGAAGCCTGTCTCAGATCCCATACTAGATGGTTCCATTTGAATAATATTCTCAACAAAGTTATAGAAATGGAGAACAACTCAGCATTTGCCAGGAGTAAGGGATGGGGGAACTGTGGACAGATCTTTGTGTTGTTGGAACAGTTTTGTATCTTGATTGTGGTGGTGGGACAGGAAATCCATAGAATCACACACTGTATTGGTGCCAGCTTCCTGGTTTTGATACCATCCTGTAGAGTTGTAACCATTGGGAGAAACTGGGTGGGGACACAAAGACTTCTCTGTACTATCTTGGTAACTTCCTGTGACTTTATAATTATTTCAAAAGTAAAAAGTGTAAAAACTATTTTAAAGAGAAATAAAAATCTAGGTAGGAACTGTTCACGGAAGAAAATAAGAGTTTTATTGGAAACACGTTGAGTTGGAGGAGCAGGTGTGATCACTGATGGAGGTTGACAGACGTCTTACAATGCTGGTCTGAATTTTGAGAGCATCTGAACCTGACACAAGACTACATGTGAGGTAGATCCCAGTTGCTGAGGGAGAGAGTGGAGAGAACAAGGGTACTCCGAGCAGGCGGAAGAGGAAGACCTGCTGGCCGGACCGGTGTGGCTCTGGCTGCCAGGGCAGACTTGGTGCTAATACAGGTGAAGCATCCGAGTCCTTTCATTTCACCAAAGAAAGCAGGAGTGTGCAGAGTATTGGATTGGACTTCAAAACAACCAGATTCTACAACCAGATCTGCAGTTAGCTAGTTAGATATATTACCTGGGATAAATCACTTGATTTCTGTGTCTCGTTTCCTTTGCAGAGCATCACAGACCCTGTGCCTAGGTGGGTTTGGGGTTTGGCGCTGTGTTCATTTGAGAAGCCAGGTCGAGGGCAGTTCTTCAGGGCACGTGTCAAGCCTGTGTTGGTTCATGTCGGCTAATATTCCCTTGCAAAGCCAGCGACAAATGACACGTGGGGTGGGGAGGAGGAGTAAGAAGTGAACATTTGCCGGATAACCACATCTTGGTGTGGTTTGGGTTTGGTGTTCGGTAAACTTTGGGTTATGATTCTTGGAACACTCTAACCCGACCTGCAGATTGATGCTGAAATGACCTTGGTCTCGTCATCAAATCCCAGGCTGGGAACAGCTGGGCCCAGGGAGGCTGGCATGAAGGGAGAAGAATGCCCAGATCCTGTGGGACTGCCATTACCTGCTTCCTGAAGACGGCCTGGCCTTCCCTCGGCTCCCTGGGGCCGAGGCCCGGGGTCACCAAGCACATGCTGTCTTCCTGGCGCGGACACCTGCAGCTTGCCCCTCCGCGCACTCCCTCCCCGTTTTCTTCCACTGAGTGTTGGACTTCCAGCAACGGGCCCCTTTGCACTGCTGTCTGCTTCGGTGTGGCCACCAAGGCACTCTCCGGGGACCAGAGTGGAGAGGAGAGTGAGGTTAGCTATTTACTGCCTGCAGGGTCTTGGGTGACTGTGGAGTAGCCTCGAGTGACTGGAGTAGCCTCGAGGACTGGGGAGTAGCCTCGAGTGACTGTGGAGTAGCCTCGAGGACTGTGGAGTAGCCTCGAGTGACTCTGGAGTAGTCTCGAGGACTGTGGAGTAGCCTCGAATGACTCTGGAGTAGTCTCGAGGACTGGGGAGTAGCCTCGAGTGACTGTGGAGTAGCCCAATGCACAGTTCCTCTCAGGACAGGCTTTCTTACCATTTTCTTCTCTTGGGTTTCAGAATCTGGTCCCTCCCCTTAGCCGTTCAACCAGGTAGGTGGTAATAGCTCCACTGTTACCCTGCGTTTCTGAACTGTCCCCATGTGGTTTCCCTTATCTGTTCATGTCTTTATTAACCCTTCCTCAACTGACCCTAACCTGAATGGGCCATCTCTCTGCTGCTGGGCCCTCACTGATGTCAGGAGGTCCCCAGGCGTGCAAGGGTCCTGCCCGTCTCTGCTCTCCTCACTGCTGTCGCCCCGGTGCCTGGACCGCACCGGGCACATAGGTGCCCAGATGTAGCGAACGACTTCTTGAGTGGCTGATAATAAACAAGCACTCCTTCTTGCACAGATGGTGGCATCGTTTACGTGAAGGAGAAAAGACCACTCTACTCTTCATTGTAGGAAAGGCTAAAATGCCCACGAGGGACACGCTCTCTGACTTGGAGAGCTGTTTCTTCTTTTTCATACTGTGGTAAAACATACTCAGAAGACATTTACCAGTCTAACCATTTTGTAAGTCTACAGTTCAGTGGCATTAAATATATTTGCACTGCTGTACACCATCAGCTCCATAACTTTTCATCTTCTCAGACTGAAGCTCTGCACTCACTAAACGTGAACTCCCACTCCCCAGCCCTTGACAACCACCTTTCTTCTTTTTGTCCCAATAAACGTGATCACTCTAGGTAACTCATGTAAGTGGAATTAAACAGTATCTGTCCTTGTGTAACTGGCTCCATGTTGGAGCATGGGTCAGAATTCCCTTCCTTTCTAAGGCGCAGTAGTATTCCATTGTGTGTACGGCCACGCTGTTCATCCATCCATCCCCGGATGGACACCGAGCGGCTTCCACCACTTGGCTGTTGCTAACGATGCTGCTAGAACATGGGTGTATAAATATCTATTTGCGTTTCTGCTTTCAATTATTGTGGGTATATGCCCACAAGTAGAATTGCTGGATCACGTGGTAGAGAAACACATTGAGTGGCTGCCACCCACACGACCAACCAGGGCCAGGGACAAACTGCAACCGAGGTACGTGCCCTTAGCAGGAACCGAACCCAGGTCTCTCTGTACTGCAGGCCGACGCTCCAACCGCTGAGCCAAACCAGCCAGGGCTAACTTTTTTTTTTAATCCTTGCTGAGGATATTTTTTTCCCATTTATCTTCAGATAGAGTGGGAGGGAGAGAGAGAGAGAAACATCAGTGTGAGAGAGACACATCGAGTGGCTGCCTCCCGCACAACCCTGACCAGGGCCGGGGACCAAATTGCAACGGAGGTATGTGCCGTTGACCAGAATCAAACCCGCGACTCTTTGATCCGTGGGCCGACACTGTAGCCACTGAGCCGAACCGGCCAGGGCTGCTTTTAGCTTCGAGGAGCCGCCACACTGCTTTCTGCAGCGGCTGCACCATTTACCAGCCCCCAGCAACGCGCGAGTGTTCCGATTTCCCCACATCCTTCCCAAACTTGCTGTTTTCTGCTTTTATTTTTTTTATAGGGTAACCATCCTAATGGGTGCAATGTGGTATTTCATTATGGTTTTGATTTGCATTTTTCTAATAATTAGTGATGTTAAACATCTTTCCGTATGCTTATTGGCCATTTGTGTATCGTCTTTAGAGAAATGTCTATTGGAGTCTTTGTCCATTTTAAAATCAGCTTGTTTGTTTTTCCCATGGAGACTTGTAGGAGTTCATCTCATATTCTGGATAGCAGTTCCTTGGTAGATATATGCTTTGCAAATATTTCCCATTGGTGGCCTTTTTATTCTGTTAATAGTGTCCTTTGACACACAACAGTTTTTAATTTTGATAAAGCTCTGTCTATCTGTTTCTCTTGTGTTGCTTGTGCCAAATCTTGAGACTCTTTTGGGCATCGTTGCAGTTGGGAAACACAGCATCTTTCACTGTGAGACCCGCCCAGCACGCTGAGTCTGCTAGCAGAGCCTTGGGCCACGGGGTTGGGTCAGCTCTCCTTGCAGACTGTGACGTCCTGATGGCAGGAAGCTTCTTCTATTAATCCTGGGCCTTGCAGAGCACTTCACAGCACAGAGTGGAGGCTGAAAAAAATGTTTGGTGAGTAAATAAAGGGTAACTGAATAAATGTCTCCAGGTAGAGAAAAAGTGGCCGCTCCCCAGGGCTGGAAAGCCTCAGGTCTGCCGTTTTCAAAAGCTCTTTCTTTCTTTTCCTCATTCCCTGTTGTTCTGAGAGGTTGCTTCTCAGTGGGACCTGGCTTTTATGTAATTGTTTGCAGCTTAACAATACTGTCTACAGCTCTCAGTCAGTGGCCTAATTTCCCTCCTTCTTTAATGAAAGGGACGTGTCTTCTGTGGGCAATTGTTGATTTATTGAGTGACCCAAACCGTTTCTGTTCCTAACAGAAACCAGCATAGACAAGCTACCTGCTGAAGGTGAGGAAGGAACATGACCAGCTACTTCTGAGTAGGAAATTAATGTCATTGCCCCTGGTGTGTCCTTGCTAATTTGGAGCTGAGTCTCATCCTGATGTTCTCGCTCGGTGGACAGCCCTCCTCAGGACACCCAGTCCAAACGCCTTCCTCTCCCGTGCGCCCCAAGCCTCTGGGAACACAAATTCAGTACAAGATCAAAATAGGGAGCATTCACTCCACAGTAAAGAAAACCTACTGAATGAAGCTTAAATAATTGTTAATTACCTTTTTCTATTTTTTATTCTTTTGAGAGCTTCTGGTGTCACTGTCAAATAAGGAGTAGCTGGCACCAAAGCTCAGGAAAAAGTAATGGGAGAAAAACATGAAATTAAGAAAATTCTGTCAATTAAGTTTTTGTGCAAACTGGGAAAAGGCTATCATTATTAGTCATTATTTGATGTTAGCAGTAGAACATTTCGATAAGGCTTATAAGTCTTGTCCTGTTGGAGGAAGTTTGAAAAGTCTTGACATTCTGGCAAGAACAGGGCCTGGGTCTGGGTCCTCACAGGACCTATCCCCCTTCCCCTGTGGTCCTGCACAAGTCATGAAAGCAGTTTTAACCCCTATTTGCTTCTGTAAAAGAGGGATGTCATGAAAAACGCCTCACAGAGCTGCTGGAGGGTTCAACGGAACAGCGTCCGTGAACCATGAAGTATGTGCTCAGTAAATCACCCACCTCCGCTACTGTGCGTGGTATTTGTTGTGGACGTAACCGTTTAGGGGCAGAGTTATTGTTAGGCAATTACCAATTTAAATAGCACCAGTGGTAGACCAGATGACCAAGGCCCTGTGAACAGAAAAACTACTTTTTTTTTTTTAATAAGACATCATCTCCTTTATCCACTTATTCCTTTGTTAGATGTGTGTGGGCCTTGAGAAAGGAGCTGGCAGCAAAGGGTTTGCCCAGCTTGGCCCGGGAAGCTTGGCCTGATTTGTAGTTTGCTTCTTCTTTCATGACTTATTTCAAATTATTCCAAGATGTTTGGGTCGGTTTGGGTGGGGTGTTGAGACCTCATCGGTCAGTGTTTGGGTTCCCCACATGACTGGAAGCCCCACGTTTCATCCACGCTGCCCAGCACACCACCAGGAGAGCCCTGCGCGCTCGCTGACCACTGGCCTGCATCTGGGAAACAGCACTTTGCCTCATCGGATTCCGCATCATTTCCTCCTTCTCAAGACCCAGATAGGAGCGACTGAGGCAGGACGTGGAATGTTTGCTAGCTTGGATTTCTTTCCACTTTATTGGAACTGGAAGTGAAGTGTGTCCTTCTCTAGGTGCTCTTCCCCCACGGAAAAGCCAAGGGGAATGGCGACATGTTTGGGGAGAAATCTGCAGAATTAGAGGATCTGTAAGAAATTGTGGACAGACGGCACTGTGAAGCCCAAAGGAAGTGAGAATCAGTGGAACCCTGTGTGCTGAAGAGGTACGAGGCCCTTCCTTACCTTTTATCACAAATTTCTCAATTTTTATTCCCTGTGGAAAAAATCCTTTTCCATAGATACTTACAGTTCAGAATCCCAGAGGGCAGAGTCTCCCATCCTTGCTGCTGGGAAGTTTTTATCTGATGACAAAACAGAAAACAGGTGCTGACTGTTCAGAGAGTGGATGTTAAAGGGGGCAGGTAGGCCACCCACCCCCACCTGTTATCACAAGGCCCAGAGCCCCCCGACTTCCAAGAGGGGCAACATTCTAGTCTTCACTTTGGAAAAACAAATTTTCAGCACAAGCATTTTCATGATTTGCTCTCCTCACTTTTAGAGATGCTTGGCAGTCAAGATTAATGTCTTTATCACACAAACAAACAAATGTGCCCTGGCTAGGTGGCTCAGTTGGTTGGAGCATCGTCCTGTACACCCAAAGGTGGTGGGTTCGATTCCCAGTAGTGGGTTTGATCACCAGTCAGGGCACCTGCAGGAGGCAACAAATCTCTCTCTCTCTCTCTAAAAAATCAGTTTAAAAAATGTTTTCAAAAGTGCTGTCCCCAGTATTAAAAAACAAAATTCAGCTGAGTACCTTTCAAAGATCTTATTGGCTTTATTCAGTGGTTCATGAACCAGGCAGTGTCCAGTCTAACAGACAGGAGCTCCGAGCAGCTGTGCAGAATGAAAGTCACACTAGCACAAAGCAGATTGGTCACGGTCACTTTCCTTTAGGGGACAGCAGGGGCCCATCGGGTGAACGAGGCACTGGTACGGATTAGGTGATTCCTGACGGGTTCAGATTCCATCTGTGGGAGGGGCTGAAATGGCATTTAAGTTAAGTCTCTGTTTGGTGACATGGGCTTAGCGTCAGCGACTCCGTGCGGGGCCTGTTCTCTTACCGTTACCTCGAGGCTGGACCCCTCCCGGCAGTGTGATCACCAGGGGGCGTCGCCCCCGGAAGCCCCGTCCCCGCTGCCCCGTTTCTTCAGCGTGAGGGACCAGCACACGCGGGCTCCCCCACAGGAGAGGGACTGCTGACCGGCTCAGCCCTTCCTCCGAGCTCACCAGGTTCCTGTACTGAACCCCATGGGGGCCAAGACAGTGCTGGGCCCTGGGGACCGCGCTCAGAGGTCGGAACTGCCGTCTCCACAAGGGCGCGGACCTCGGCTGTGCTTGGACCCGGCCCTGGTCGCGGTCCTGTGGGAGGCAGCCAGTCACCGTGTCTTTCTCATCATGCCCCCCCCCCCCCGTCTCATTCTATCTGAAGATCAGTGGAAATGGACAAATGAATATCCTCAGGTGAGGATTAAAAAAGTAATAGAAGGTAGAAAGGCCTTGGGAGTGGGGTCGGTGCGAACCGGGATTTCCGTGCACTGATTCCTCCGAAGCAAACAGTGCTGCGATCCGGGACAGGCCGGGCATTTCCAGAAGGGCGGGGAGAAGTCGGCAAAGGGAAGGACGCCTACCTGCGTGCAGCTCCGAGCTGCCAAGTCCCAGCAGCGCTCCAGGGCGGCGCTCACCAGAGCTGCTCGCTCATCTTTGCGGGCCGCTCTTTGGGACCCAGTGTTGCCTTAGGCCCCATGCAAGGTGATTTCGCCCTGTTTCAACACCTCGCTTGAGGCCTGCGACGTGCAGGGCAGTTCCTGGGGCCGTTCCTGCCGTTTGCAAAGGCACACAGCCCGCAGAGCTGCGGTGAGCTGAAGGCCAGCAGGCAGGGACGAGTACCTCCGGCGGCACGAGGCTGGCAAAGCTCAGGGCCGGGCTGCGCCACCCCCGGGGCAGCGGCGGCCTTGGCAAGGCTGAGGCCCAGAGAGGTGGGGGTGACCGGCGTGCAGATGGGAGGAATCGGGTGAGGCAGGGCACCCGCGGGCCTCTCGTGGGGACCACAGCACTTGACCATGAAGGCAATAGGGTTCATTGCACACTTGGGGTTTTTAGTTTTTTTAAATATTTTACTATGTGAATGTTAAAACATATACACAAATAGAATAGTACAGTGACCTTCCTCACACCTGTCATCAGACTTGAGAGTTATCAATATGCAGCCAGTCTGGTCTCATTGATATTTTCAGCTGTCTCCCTCACCCCCTTTTCGAAACCAAACCCCAGATACCCTGTCATTTTAGTTGGCAGTTCACCATGTATCTCCACGAGAAAAAGACTGTTCTTAAACACACCGTAATGTCAACATTACAATTTACAAATTAACAAGGATTCCAATAGGATCTAATATGCAGCCAGTTTTCACATTTCCCCGGTTAGCACAGAGACCTCTTTTCATGGTGGTGTCAGATCCACGTGGATGATAAGGTCTGAAGTCTTGTTAAAGAAGCAGTTGCCCCCCGCCCCGCGCTCTGGCACGTACTGAAGAAGACGGGGGGTTGGTCCTGCACTCTGGGCACTGCGAGGACGGGCTCACGGGCTGGCACGCTGGCAGCCTGGGAGGTGGGCAGAGCCTGAGCACGGCGGGCATGGCAGCAGTCCGGCTGGGAAGGAAGGGTGTGCCCAGGCTGAGGCTGACCGACAGAGAGGAGGATGTGTCTGAAAAATATTTAGCAGTGGAGCCAGAGACAGGTGAGGGAGCGGAGGAGTCGCCTCATGGCACCCAGATTTCTGGTTTAGGCAGCTTGGGGTCCGCACAGGGTCATTAAACAGGGGGAGGGGTTGGATGTGGGAGGGGAAGGGCAGTGTTTGATTAGGACACAGTTTGCTTATTTAAACAAAGACTGAAACAAAATACACACTGATGGGATACAAGACATGGTACCCCAAAATATGATACCTGCGCATATTGAATACTTCAAGCAGAAAAGACATTGAGAAATGGCATGTGCAATAAGGACTTCCTGGCCTTCCCTGAAACAGGTCCTAAATCTTCCTGCGAGAGGCACCCCCTGGAGCTGAGAGAAAGGAGCACCCTTCTCTGGGCAGACGAGGGGCACGGAGGATTTGGGCAGAGCAGACCTTGCCAAGTTGCCCCCAGTTTCCTTTACTTAGCTCATATTCTTTTCCTATCATATCTTTCCACAACCTTCCACTCTTGACCAAAGCTAGCATAAAAACACGCAGACCTAACCATTTCTTCAAGTCTGTTTCCTTGTGAAGGCTCCCATGTCATGTAACCTACGTATTAAATAAATCTGTGTGCTGTTCCTTATTAATGTGTCTTCTGTTATAGAGGTCACAGTCAAGAGCCTAGAAGGCAGGGGAAAAACATCTTCCTCTCCTGCAACACAAGCACAGAATGACTGAAACAGAACAGCAGCTTATGTTTAAGATGTCCAGGAAGGCTCGCCACCACGACCACCTGGCTGGTGCAGTGGAAGGAGAATGTGCCTCTTCCCTTAAGGTCACGACCCACAAATTCCCCATGTCCCTTTTGCTCCCATGTCTTTGGCTAGATTTAGTCATGTGGCCATACCTCACTGCAGGGAACATGGGAAATGCTGTCCTGGGCCCCGCTGCACTCAGGGGCTCTGCTGCAAACGCAAGGAAGGGGGCTGGGATAGGCGGAGGGAGTCTCCCCAGCAGAAAGCATGCTTGCTTTGAGGCATATTGAGTTTCAGGTGTCCATGGGGAGCTCCTTGCATCCAAGAAGAGAGATCTCAGGGGAATGGTGGACTGAAGGTTCATGATTTTCATTAGGAAGCCAAAGGTAATTGATCAAAGAAGAAACCCAACAGTCCCAGGGCGATCATCACGTGTCATTTGTGGGTCCATTGGAGAGAGACAAGGCTGGAACCAGATTATTTGGGAGCTGTTATAATGACCTAGAAGACTCTGCAGGAGATCTAGCCACAGAACTTAACAGCTGATGAGACAGAATGGAAGAGGCAGAGGAAGGAGTCAAAGGTGATGCAAGGGGCCCAGTCTCAGTGCCTGAGAGTGAAGATGCCATTTGTAGGAAACGTAGTCTGAGGAGGGAAGATCTCTAAGGCGTGAATAGGGGCTAGGTGGAGAAGAAGAAGATGCTCTTGGTTTCAGATAGTTTCATGTGAGCTGCCAGGGGTTGTGGAGGTGACAATGACACGGATGTGGTGAAGGCCCAGGCACGGTGTCAGAGATCAAACCAGAGCCATGTGACTTTGATCAAGTATATAACACCTGTGTGCTCCCATGTCCTCAAATATCAAATAGGAGTAATGAGAGGACTCGTAAGGAGGATTGCTAAAAGCGTGTGAGGCATGCACACAGTAGGTGATTGACATGTCTTTGATTTTATTATTGCAAAGGATAACGGAAATTTTGTAACTGGCAGGTAGAAATGCAAGCCAGAAGCTCCAGTAAGGGGTTAGAGGTAAAGATGTAGGGGTCCTCAGAACAAGGTGGGGGGGTGTAAGATCCCCAGAGGAGAAGCTGGGTGGTGTAAGCACATACTTGGGGAACATGCATGTCTGGGGAAGGAGGCCCCAGACCCTACTGTCCCCCGACAGCTGTGCACGCCGCACGAAGATACTGCTTTTACAGCTCTTACCAGCCATGTCACTTTCTGATTGTTCCATTAAATGTGTTCTCTGTTAGACTCCATGAGGGCAGACCATGCAAAACCCCATCCCCTGCTGCACAGCCCAGCACAGAGTAGTTTGAGGGGTTTGGGTGGGAAGGAATATTTGCTGGTGAAGGACCCTACAAATGGAAGAGCACCCGAGGAAGAAGAAAATGCTGCCAAGACGTTGAAGGGAGAGGGTGGGCTAAGCTTGACCTGGCTTCCTACAGCAGCCACACTCTACTCTTAGGCATATTAAACGGCAAAACAGTTTTACTGAGAGTAAATTCTTGAAATGCAGTCAGCCGAGCAGTTCTAATCAGATGAGCAAGTGAAAAATGAACAGCTAATGTCTGGAATGGCTAATCAGAGGCCAAAAGAATAAACGTACATGGCTTTCCTCGAGCAGCCGGTCAGTCGCCTTCCAGGTGCACATCCATGGACCTCATAAGGACATCCAGTGCCTCTGAGCCCTTCAGAATGCCAAGTGTTTCGTGAACGTGATAAATGATACTCGGGCACAGAAATAATCTTACTTCTCTTCAAAGAAGGAAGAAGGCACAATTGGGCATTTGGTGTCCTTCACGTGATCCACCATTGTCACGGCAAATGCAGAAGCTCCCACGTCAGACTTGACAACGTGACTATAAAAGTCTTCAAGTCTGACTTCCGGTCAAGATGGCGGCGCAGGTAAACGCGGTATCGCGTCCTCCCACAAGCACATCAGAGTTACAACTAAACTGAACAACCATCATTCAAAATAGCCTGAAATCGGACTGAAAGCAGTATCTTCATGTGAAGTGCACAGCTGCGTGGGGACAGTAGTCCTACGACTACGGAATTAAAGCAGCAGCCACATGAGACTGGTAGGAGGGCGGAGGGGACGGGCTGGTCCCACACCCACATGTGGCGGATAAAAATCAGGAGGACACCTCGACTGGGAAGGTCCTTCCTGAGGAATGAGGGTCCCCGTCCCACACCAGGTGCCCCGCTCAGGGTTCCAGTGCCAGGAAGAGAATCCCCATCACTTCTGGCTGGAAAAACCAGCAGGAACTGAGGCTCAGGGAAGCTGAGGCGGCTGGAGCCCCAGGCAGCTCCTTAAAGGGCCCGCGCACGGACTTATCAGACCCGCTCCCTCTGAGCTCCAGCGTCAGGAGGGCAGCTCAAATGGCACCAGAGACATACAGTCGTCCCTCGCCACTTTGCACTTCTACTTTAGTGGCTTCATTCTATCGCAGTTTTTTCAAATACTATACTATACTTGTATAAATAAAGAATTAGACTTTGTGGAAATTCATTTATCGTGATAGAGTCTGGAACTGATTAACCGCGATAAATGAGGGCCAACTATATGGGGAAGAACTGAGTTGTTTGGCATTGGGGTGAGGGCTGGAGAGGCAGCTTTCTCCTGGACAGATGTGCTATCAGAGGCCTTTGTTCCTTTGGTGAGCCCTTCCCCCACAGGGCAGGCAGAAGGCCACCGTATCTGGGACTCCAGCAACCTGGCTCATACTGTTGGCCCCACCCTGGTGATTCTCTGAGGCCCCGCCCACCCAACTTTCAGGCCCACCCAAGCTGTTGCCAGTGGCTTTACCATAGGATTGGCTTGTCTCGGATGCTGCTTCAGAGTTTCCTAAATTCTTTCAAACAAGCAGCATCTGGTCTCAGTTAGCCCCATACCTCTCGGTAAGTGGCTCCAGGCCTGGCACTAGAAGCAGCCAGCCTTGGTTTACAACTTGGCTTTTTCTGGGCACCTCCAAGCCCAGCAAAAGAAGCAGCCATCTGTAGATCGCTTTGTAGCTTATGCCTGGTGGCCCTGGGTAGAACACCAGGCAGTGGCTGACCTGACCCCAGAGCCAGCACACCCAGTGGACAGCTTCAGAACACGGCGAAGCACCACCACCCAAACACCTCCACAAGTGACACACTCAAGGAATGGACTCAGTGGGTACCAGAGCCCTGCTGAAGTAAGTCTTGCTCTGTCTGGTGGGCCCTGCACAGCTGATCCTCCAAGGTAGTCAGTGGATTGGGGGCACAGCCAATCCTTGCAGCTGATCAGCCTGAGTAAAACTCTCTTATTGATGTGCCAACAACAATCAAGACTCAATTACAACAGAAAGGTGTCCTCACAAGGGGTGCACCTCGAGGGCCCATCTAGGAGATCAGGGAGGCTGTGCCATGGGACCTACAGGGCACCTACTACAATGGGCCACCCTAGGAAGCCCAGGAGACATAGCAACTCTACCTAATACATAGAAACAAACACAGGGAGGCACCCAAAATGAAGAGACAAAGAAACATGTCCCGAATGAAAGACCAGAACAAAACTCCAGGAAAAATAAAAAACGAAATGGAGATAAGCAACCTAACAGATGCAGAGTTCAAAACACTGCTTATAAGGATGCTCAGTGAATTTAGTGAGAACCTCACTGAATTTAGAACCTCAGTGAACTTAATGAGGGCCTCAAGAGCATAAAAAAGGACCAGTCAGAAATGAAGGAGGCAATAACTGAAATAAAGGATAATGTACAGAGATTCAATAGTAAAGTAGGTAAAGCCAAGAAGCAAACCATCGATTTGGAATATAAGGAAGCAAAAATCACTTAATCAGAACAGCATAAAAGAAAAAGAATCAAAACAAAATGAGGATAGTGTAAGGAGCCTCTGGGACACCTTCAGGCGTACCAACATTCACATCTTGGGGGTGCCAGAAGGAGAAGAGAGAGAACAAGAAATTGAAAACCTATTTGAAACAATAATGACAGAAAATTTCCTTAACTTGGTGAAGGAAACAGACATATAAGTCCAGGAAGCACAGAGAGTCCCAAACAAGATGAACCCCAAGAGGCCCACACCAAGACACATCATCATCAAAATGCAAAAGGTTCAAGACAAAGAGAGAATCTTAAAAGTAGCAAGAGAAAAGCAGTTAGTTACCTACAGTAGAGTTCCCATTGTACTGTCAGCTTATTTTTCAAAAGAAACTTTACAGGCCAGAAGGGAGTGGCAAGAAATATTCAGAGTGATGAAAAGCAAGAACCTACAACCAAGATTATTCTATCCTGCAAAGCTGTCATGTAGAATCGATGGCCATATGAAGAGTTTTCCAGACAAGAAAAAGCTAAAGGAGTTCATCACCACCAAACCATTATATGAAATGTTGAAGGGTCTTTTTGAAGAAAAAGATAAAAAATATGAACAAACAAAAGGTGCAGCCACTGTGGAAAACACTATGGTGTCACCTCAAAAAATTAAAAATTAAATTGCCATTTGACCCAGTGATCCCACTTCTAGGAATATACCCTAAGAAGCCTGAAACACCAATCAGAAAGAATATATGTACCCCCATGTTCATAGCAGCACTATTTACAATAGCTAAGATCTGGAAACAGCCCAAGTGTCCATCAGTAGATGAATGGATAAAAAAGCTGTGGTAAAAAAGAAAGATCTCTTATCCTTTGAGATGATGTGGAGGAACCTGGAAATTATCCTAAGCAAAACAAGCCAAGTATGGTATCTGTACAAATACCATATGATCTCACTTATTTGTGGAATTTAATTAACATAACAGTCTGAGGAATAGGGTAGACCCAGAGACGTGGAAGTACAGTACAGACTGACAACCCTCAGAAGAGGGGATGGTGGGGGGAGGGAAGAGATGAACCACAGAACTTATATGCATGTACGCATAACCATTGAACACGAACAACAAAGCCGGGGACAGGGTGGGGGGAATGGGGAGGAGGGTGTCAATGGGAAAAAAAAGGAGAAACATCTGTAACAAAAATAAATTAATATTTTTTAAAAAATGGAAATAAATACATATTTATTGACAATTTAATCCACAAACAAAATGAACAAGCAGAACAGAAACATTCTCATAGATACAGAAAACATTTTTTGGTTGCCAGATGGGAGGAGGATTGGGGGAATGGGTGAAAAAGGTGAAGGGATTAAGAAGTACAAATTGGTTGTTAGCCTGACAAACCTCAAAGGGAAGGGGGTGGGGGGAGCGGGAAGAAATCAATCAAAGAACTTCTTTTAATTTTTTTTTTATCCTCACCCGAGGACATTTTTGCATTTATCTTCAGATAGAGCAGGAGGGAGAGAGGGAGAGAAACATCGATGTGAGAGAGACACATCGACTGGTTGCCACTCACATGACCCCAACTGGTGCTGGGAACAAACTGCAACCGAGGCACGTGCCCTTAGTGGGAACCGAACCAGGGACTCTCTGGTCTGTAGGCCGACGCTCTAACTGCTGAGCCAAACCGGCCAGGGCTAAACCAAAGAACTTATATGCATTTATGCACAACCAATGGACACAGACAACAGTGTGGGGAAAGGCAGGAGTGGGGAGGAGGGGATCAATAGGGGAAAAAGGAGGAACATCTGTAATATATTCAATAGTAGAGGTAAGTTTTTAAAAAAAAGTCTTCAAGTCTATCATAGAATGAGAGCAGAAAGGGCCCTTAGAAACCATCCACTCAACTTCATGACCTCATCTTAATGATGGTGAAACCAAGGCCTTGAAGGAACCAGCAGATCAGAGAGAGAACTTTTGCTGATCATCTGTGTGCCTGGCACTGCACTGGCTGCTCCCCCGATGTCCTTCATTTAAGCCCCATAAGTATTTTCTGAGGCTTGTTGAAAGGACTCATATGTACATCTCACTCAGTGACATCATCTAACTTTCCAAGCCCTCATTTGGTGGCAGAGATTGTCTCAAACCCCAAGTCCATAACTGCTGTCCCGGGCAGGGCAACAGATTGTGCTGTGCTGAAGCCCCGTACTGCTGTTGTTCAAAGTTACATCCTGTTCATGCCTCGTGTTCGCCATGGGTGAGCCAGGCTCTTCTCTCTCACCTTCATGCAGGGATGAGTGAGGGACCCAGACTGCGGAGGCTCCACGGGCCCAGAGGGGAACGGCGGCAGTGACTCACTGCCCTATGATCAGCCCAGAAGCGTGCACCTCCCATTCCCTGGCCAGCGCAATCGCTTGCTACACCCAACTTCAGCGGAGCAGAGAAGGCAGTCCTGGTGTGGCTGGAGACCAGCTGGAAATATCTGGCGTCCTGCCCCAATAGCCACCCCCCGCTCTGTCCACTGCCCCCAGCCCCCCAGAGACGGGCTGGGGGGCTTCCTGGATGTCACGGCCCCTTCATGGCAGGGTCCGCCCACCCCCTCGTGCACCGCACTGCCTGCTTGCCAGCCCCTCCTCTGCCTGGCTGCAAAAGAACAAAACTTTATTCTTTCTTTTATGGAAATTTATGTAAGTATTCTGGCAAACATGTATAGACCCCAGACCTGAAAGTTAATATGGAACGAGAACTAAAATGTTAGGCTATAAGTTATCATAAAACAGTATTTGGGTTTCCCCAGAGTCTTTTTAAATATTTTAATTGATTTTAGAGAGAGGGAGAGAGAGAGAGAAACATTGATAGGCTGCCTTCTGCAGCCCCCTGCTGGGGATCGAGCCTGCAACCCAGGCATGTGCCCTGACCCGGAATCGAACCAGTGACCTCTACAGTGCGTGGGTTAATGCTCAACCAACTGAGCCACACCAGCCAGGACTCCCCAGATTCTTGATGTTAATGTTTATTTTCTGCTTGATGAATGATGGTGGAAAGACATTCTTTTCTAATCTATTTCTTTTTCCCCCCTTGCCTCCAAACTGCATGCAAAACTTTTACATTACTTTAGTTTGAAATCAATTTAAGGAAGTAAAGGATCTTCCAGAATAGCATTTTATAAATCTGTGTGAGTGGGTTATTATAAAAACTTTTCAAACATACACAAAAGTAGAGAGAATTGTATTGTGGTATTTTAAAATGTGTCTGCAGGTCATTTTACCCACCTGCCATCAAATGTGGAGTCCATGCCCCCTCCCCTGTACCTGGGTGGCCTTTGTGACTGCCTGGACCAGAGAATGGAGCGGAAATGATGCTGTGTGCCTCAGACTAGATTGCAGAAAGCAGTGCAGCGTCTGCATGGCGCTCTCTTGGGACATGCAGCTTGGGAGCCCTGGGCTACCATAAAATAAATCTAAGAGCTGTAGGAAGGGAGGAAACGTTCTGTTTTCTTTCAACCTATCTTAGATTCCTTGCTTGGGGCCCGTCAATTAGACCGACAAACAGAAGCGAGTTAACATGTGCAGCAGACACACACTGGAGAATTCGGCAATGGGTAACTCAAAGAAGGAGTCAGAACTTGGGCTTATGTAGCATGTTAGCAAAGAACAATTTCATAGAAAAGTGGTAAGACCAGGGGAAAGGAGATACCAAATACTGTTTTATGATACCTTATAGCCTACAATTTTAGACAGCAAATTGCGAGAAGCAAATATATGGGAAAACGAAAGGTCGGTAAGGGCTAGTTTAGCAAAGTTCCTGTAGATTGCACCGGTGCCTTGTCTGGGCTGCCAAGGGTCCAGAGTTGTCTCTGGTGATTAACTTCTGTCCTTCCTGGTAGAGAGAGGAGGCGAAACACCTTTACAGATTTAAGTCCTGCTTTTAGGCAAACAGGAGAAAGGCAGAGAGCTTTCCTTGTATCTGCTTTTTCTCAGTCGCCTTCAGTTCAAAATAATCCTTATGCCAAAGTGGCATATTTTGCTACTTTTCACTGTCATACTGAAGAATGGGGGTGGGGGGAGAGAGAAGCCCAAGGAGCCCCAGCTGTTTGAGTCTTCCCAGCCCAAGCACCGGGCATGTGCATGACTGGACCTGAGCTGCTCCAGTCCAGCCATCAAGTGACAACTAATCGCATGAGAGCCACAGTAAGCAAGAACCATCTTAGCTGACCTCAGTCGACCCCGAGAACCTTGGGAAACAATAATAAAATGACTGTTGTTTAAGCCTCTAAGTCTTGGTTTGATATTAACGGAGCAATAGGTAACCAGGAACGTATAACAAACCCCGTGTTCATCATCCAGCCTCAGCATTCATCAACTCACGGCCAATCGTGTTACAGTGATACCTCGGTTCTCGAACATAATTCGTTCCAGGAGGACGGTCGAGAACCAAATTGTTCGAGAACCGAAGCAATGAACCCAATAGGAAATAATGGAAACTGGATTAATTCGTTCCAAGCCCCAGAAAATGCCTATTTACTGGCCTAATTTGTATATAATATGTAGAAAAACATAAGTCTCAACAAGAAATAAAAGTGTACAGTATGTCTAAGGGTTAAATTCAGTGTAAAGCGTGACTCTCTCCACAAAGCGTGACTCTCTCTCTGCACTCACACTGATGACACGAGCAAGGCGCGCTGGGCCGAATGAACGCCATTCGGCTCAACTCGGCTCATCTCGGAAGTTCAAGTTCCAAATATTTGTTCGGATTCCGAGACAAAAGTTTCTCGAATCTCCTGGTCGAATACCGATTTGGACGAAATCCGAGGCGTTCGAGAACCGAGGTATCACTGTACATCCAAACCCCACCCAATTGCTCCACTTCAAATTATTGTGAAGCAAATTACACATGTCCTATCACATCATTTCATCTGTAAATACTCCAATATTTTCTAAAAAGATAGACTGTAAATATATATTTAACCACAATATCCATCTGTTATGGGTTGAATTGTGTCCTCCAAAAAGATATGTTGATTCTAATCCCTGTTTCTGTGAATGTGACCTTATTTAGAAATAAAATCTTTAAGAATGTAATCAAGCCCTGGCCGGTTTGGCTCACCAGTTAGAGCATCAGCCTGCAGACCAGAGAGTCCCGGGTTCGGTTGCAGTTTGTCGCAGCCCGGATGGGGTTGTGTAGGTGACAGCCAATTGATGTGTCTCTCTCACATCGATGTTTCTCTTTCTCTCTTCACCCTTTTCTCCCTCCTGCTCTATCTGAAGATAAATGCAAAAAGTGTCCTCAGGTGAGGATTAAAAAAAAATGTAATCAAGCCTTGGCTGGTTTTGTTCAGCGGTTAGAGCATTGGCCCCCAGACCAAAGATTCGTGGGTTCAATTCCATTCAAAGGCATGCACTGTAACTTGGTTGCAGTTTGGTCCCCATCCCTGGTTGGGGTCATTTGGGAGGCAAGCAGTTGACGTGTCTCTCTCGCATCGATGTTTCTCCCCCTCTCCCTTTCTCTCTCCCTCCCATTCTATCTGAAGATAAATGGAAGAATATCCTCGAGTGAGGATTTTTTTTAAAAAGAATGTAATCAAGTTAAGAGGAGGTCTTACTGGATTAGGGTGGGGCTAGTCCAGTGACTGATGTCCTTGTAAAAGGAGAGGAATTTGGGCACAGACACAGAAGCAGAAGGGAGAATGCCGCGTGATGGCGAGACAGAGGTAGTCGTTTCGCATCTATGAGCCAAGGGACACCAAGGGCTGCCCCCAGTGCCAGAGGCTGGGAGGGACAGGCCAGGTGCCCCCTCAGGGCCTCGGGAAGGGACCAGCTCCGACCACACCTTGATTTCAGGGATCTGGATTCCGCACTTCTGTTGTTTGAAGGCACCCAATTCGTGGGAAATTGTTAGGGCAGCCCTAGGAAATGAACAGACCATCCAAGAAACATTCTGTCTTAACTTGAAAATTAGGCGTGTTCTTTTCCTCTCAGTCATTAACTCGTCCTTCCCGAGGGTTTCACAGCTTCTCGTCGTATGTGGAATTCTCTTGTACCTCAGACAGCAGAAGGTCATCAACGGCACTGGGTCTGTGGATCCTGTTCCCTTTGTCCCTCAGTCACACGGCCCCTCTATAAGCAGCTGTTGCATGGACCCCGTTGAGGGAACTCGGCCACCGTCGCGTGTTGCAAAACAGAAGTGGTGACAGGGAGAGCACGTGAGGTCTGGCCCCGGCCAGGCCAGACTCCTCTGGGGCTGCCCCATCTGGCCGGCGAGGCTCTGGGGAGTGGCTTCTCTTGTCTGCGCCTTGTTCCCTCCGCTGGAACAGGGGACTCACCCTTGTGCGTGAAGGCGTCACTGGAGGAGTTGATGATGGTTCACGAGAGTGCGGCCTCGCGCCTGGTGCTTCGAAGCACTTTCTGTTTCCAAGAACCAAGTGGAGGAAGAACCAGGCGGCTTGGTCTCCTCAGATGTTGCCACAGCCGCTGCCCGTGCTCAGAAAGCAGGAGGGTCCTGCCTTCTCCAGGTCCAGGAGGAAAAGGGGCCCGTCTCAGGAGCTGCCCTTGGGAGGTCAAGAACAGTCGGGCCTGGTGTGGTGTGGATGGAGGGGCCCGAGGAAGAGATTCCAAGCAAATGAACTGCAATTCTGCCTTAGGAAAGTTAGTCCTTTTATCCTGAGCTTTGTGCTTGCATCTTCCAGAGTGTGAGTGGTAACCCATGAAGTCCCCAGCTCCCTTGAGAGAACGAAAGAGTTAGAGTGCTCCCCTGGGCCTGGAGGGCCCGGGCTGGGGAGGGGGTCTGGGGAGGGGCACCGGCAGCGGGAGGGGCAGCAGTTCCGACAGGCCCGCACCAGAGGCTTCCCGCCCTTTCCTGCCGGGTGTGCTGGGGTTGGTTGAAGCACAGAGCTAGTGGAATGGGCTGCAACCTGGGGTTAAGGTGGTCCTTGCACTCCAGGCTTTAGGATGTCCTCTTCCTCCTGCCTCTTCTGCTCGGCAGCCAGGCACCTGCGCAAGGCAATCCACCTCCTGGACTCTGGGTTCCTCACGCGCCGAATCGGGGTGTCCGGCTGGACGAACCAGAGATCTCTAATGTCCATGTGTCGCTAACTAGAGCTCTGGCTTTGCTTTCTTGGCCAGATGTTGGCCCATCCACTCCTGATGTTCTTGGCATCAAGGAAGCGAAACCTAAGCCAAAGGTGGCTTAAGCAATAGAGACACTTGATTAACTCAAGGAACAAAAGGTTCACAATCTGGAGCTAGATCGACAGCTTACTAATGTCCCCCGAGGTCACATCCTTCTGCTCCGAGTGCTCATCTGGTTTTTCAGTCTTGTGTCTCTGCAAGAGCACAGAATGGCTTGTGCTCCCCTTCCCAGGCTTTTTGAAATTGAATTTATTGGGGTGACATTGGTTTGCAAAACCATACAGGTTTCAACTATACAACTCAATAAAACATCATTTGCACACTGCATTGTGCGCCCATCCCCCCAGCAAAGTCTTTTTTTATCTCCATTTTATCCCTCTTTGCCCCCCTCCCCCTCCCCGCACTCTCCTTTCCCTCCGGCTGTCACCTGTTGTCTGTGTTACATATGTGTATCTCATGCCCCCAGCCTGCTGCCCCCCGACCGCTGGCAGTCTGTTCCAGGTGTCCACGCCTCGGTTTCTATTTTGTTCCTCACTTTCTTTGGTTCATTAGATTTCACATGTAAGTGAGATCACATGGTACTTGTCTTTCTCTGACTGGCTTATTTCACTTAGCACAATCTTCTCCATGTCCATCCATGTTGCTGTAAAAGGTTAAGATAGCCTTATGGCTCAGCAGTATTCCACTGCATAAATGTTCCACAGCTTACTTACCCATTCATGTGCTGGTGAGCGCTTGAGCTGTTTCCAGATGTTGGCTGTTGTAAATAACGCTGTGTTTGGGTTTCTTAGGATATAGTCCCAGAAGTGGGATTGCTGGGTTAAAAGACAGATGAAATTTATTTATTTATTTATTTATTTATTTATTTATTTATTTCACTGTTATTATTTTTTAATCTTCACCCAAGGATATTTTTTCCCATTAATTGTTGGATAGAGTGGGAGAATGGAAGGAAGAGAGACAAAGAGACATCGATGTGAGACAGACACATTGACAGGTTGCCTCCCACACAACCCAGACTGGGGCAGGAATTGAACCTGCAACTGAGGCACATACCCTTGACCAAAAATCGAACCCATGACTCCTCTGTCTTCAGGCCAATGCTCTAACTGCTGAGCCAAATCAGCCAGGGCTACTTTTTAAATTTTTTTATGGTTTTTAATTTGGAGAGAGAGAAACACCAGTCTGTTGTTTCAATTATTTGTGCATTCATGGGTTGATTCTTGTATGTGCTCTGACCCAGGACTGAACCCGAAAACTTGGCACATTGAGAGGACGCTCTGATCAACTCAGTTACCCACCAGGGCACGCAGTTCCATTTTTAATTTTTTGAAGTATCTCCATGTTTTCCACAGTGACTACACCAATCTGCATTCCCACCAGCAGTGCACTAAAGTTCCCTTTTCTCCACATCCTTACCAACAGTTGTTTGTTGATCTATTGATGATAGCCATTCTGACACATGTGAGGTGATATCTCATTTAGTTTTAATTTGCATTTCTCTGATGATTAGTGACATTGAACATCTTTTCATATGTCTATTGGCCATCTTTATGTCTATCCAGGACCTTTGTCCATTTTTTAATTGGGTTGTTTGTCTTCCTGGTGTTGAGTTGTATAAGATTTTATATACTTTGGAAATTAACCCTTTATCAGATGTATCATTGGCAAATATGTTCTCTCATACAGTGGGTTTCCTTTTCATTTTGTTGGTGATTTCTTTTCCTGTGCAAACACTTTCAGTTTGATGTAATTCCATTTGTTTATTTTTTTTTCTTTTGTTTCCCTTGACTGAGCATATATATCAGCAAAAATACTGCTATGAGAGATGTCTGACATTTACTGCTTATGTTTTCTTATAGAATTTTTATGGTTTCATGACTTACATTTAAGTCTTTTATCCATTTTGAGTTTATTCTTGTGTATGGTGTAAGTAAGTTGGCGGTCTAGTTTCTTTTATTTGCATGTACCTGTATAATTTTCCCAACACCATTTATTGAAGAGACTGTTTGCTCCACTGTATGCTCTTGCCTCCTTTGTCAAATATTAATTGACCGTAGAGATGTGGGTTGATTCCTGGGCTCTCCTCTGTTCCACTGATGTATACATAGATGCTTGTTTTTATGCTGGTGCCAGGTTGTTTTGATTACAGTGGTTTTGTAGTATAGTTTGATACCCAGTTCTGTGATACCTCCAACTTCATTCTTCTTTCTCAAGATTGCTGAAGCAAATAGGGGTCTTTTTTGTTTCATATAAATTTGTGGAATATTTGTTCTAGTTCTGTGAAACGTGCCATTGTCATTTTAATAGGAATTGCATTAAATCTAGAGATTGCTCTTAGTAGTATAAACATTTTAATGATGTTAATTCTTTTAATCCATGAACATGGTATGTGCTTCCATTTATTTGTGTCTTCCTTAATTTCTTCCTTCAGCATCCTACAATTTTCTGAGCACAGATCTTTTACTTTCTTGGTTAAATTTATTTCTAGGTACCTGTCTGGAGCTACCATGTTATTCATGGTTTGTGGCTGTGTCTACCAGGCCTGGGTGTGCATGGGAGGGGCCATCTGTGTACAAGTGTTGGCTTCCTTCAGCTTAGAGCTTGGCTCACAGGGGAAATAGGAGCCCCCACCCCCACCTCCGCCGCCGACAATGTAGCTATGCAACCCACCTGTCTGAGTCCTAGACAAAAGCCTCCCCAGGAGACTGTCCTCCAAAAGTCCCTTCTCTGTGTGACACTCCCAACCCCTGTGTGACTGAACTCAGCAGGGTGGGGCCACAGAGTGGTAGGGTAAGCCCAGAGATACAGAGGTTAGGAGGGTGCTGGCTGTGCACTTGAGGTGGAGAATAGCCCCTTTCCAAAGCTTCACAGTTCAACAACTGTCTGAGTCTGTGTCAAGAGCATCTCCAGAAAACAGAGCCAGCAGATCCCTCTGCGGGACCCAAGCATGGAAGAGTGAAGTCACCAAGAGTTGGAGGACTGGGCAGTGCACTCCCCAGGCTGTTGCTGTAACAGCAGGAGTGCTCGATCCTGGGAAGGTGGTGTCTGTGTCTCTAGCAGACTCCCTTGTCTCCCAGGCAGACTGAATCCCCCTGATTTCACCACCACATGCTATGCGGGCTCCTCTCCCCATCTCTGTTGCTCTGGTTGGATATGTTTGCATGGGATTGAGACTGCATGCTCCTGGGGAGAGGGAGTTTTGCAGCTTAGATATTCGTCTTGCCTCTCAATTGTTTCACATGGGTGTGGAGGCCAGCCCTTTCCTCATCTCGGCCCTTCCTACCAGTCTCTATGTGACTTCTTCTGTAAATCCTTGGCTACACTGTTTCAGTTCAGCTAGCTGTCAGTAGTTATTCAGGTTGATTGCTCTGAATGTAGGTGCAAATCTAGATTGATGCTGGGAACCCACGAGTGCAGCTTCCACTTGCTCTGCAGCCATCTTAGAGGCTTTCCCCCTCTTGATATTTACATGAGAGCACTAATCTTCCCCACAAGCACCCCACCCCACTCCCCTTACATGGCATTGTCCAGGGCTGAGTCATAGGTCCCCCAATCCGGGGCCTAGCCCACTTGTCCGGATGTCCAGGTTTATCTGGACCAAATCCAGGTTCTGCTGGCAGAAGAGGAGAGATCACTGGTGAGGAGGCTGCAGCTTATTGACCCCAATCAGTCATATCCAGGGCTTCTCTGAACAGCTCCCGCTCAGAAGCAGTGTTATAACAGTGTTATTCCTGTGGAAAAGAAAGTTGATTTCAGGGTAATTTCTTTACAAAGCCTCTTCTGGGAGGTTCCCCTGGATAAACGTGGGGTTTGCCTCTGGTTTACTTCCTCACCAAGCGAGGTGGCCTCGTGAGGGGCCTGTTCCGGCCCAGCCTGGGTCTTCTGACCCGGAAGGAGGCCCGGTGAGAAGTGGCGTCCGAGCTGCGCTGCAGGTGAGCGGCCGGGAGAGCGGGAGGGTCTCTGGAGAAACCTGGAGGGCCTCGCCGGCCGCGCCCCTGCGGAAAGCACCCACGGTGGCTCCTCCCACGGGACCTGGCTGCTGACAGAAAGCCTCTTCCTATTTCTGTGATCTCCCAAAGGTCAGGAGGCTCTTGATCGCCCAGCTGAAACAGTCGTTCCACTACCAGCCCAGTGCCGAGCCCAGAGCCCAGGCGAGTGAGTGAGAAGTAAGGGGAGAGAGATGCATGGACAAGGTGCTGGAGGGGGTAAAATAATCCGTAAAAAGGAAAATGTAGTTAGGGCAGAGGGATCCACACAGGGCAGCGTGCTGTGTGGACCAGGCTTGGGAGGAGGAGACAGGTACCCCATCTGACATTTGTTACTGTGTGATTTGGAGCAGGTAGCCTAATTTCTCTGAGCTCAGTTTTCTCGTGTATAAAATAGAGATAGGAATACCTTTCACTTGTGAAGGTTGCGGATAATGTTGTTAAAGCCTTGGGCAGGTGATGTAGGAAAGTAATACAAACATTTTCTATCTTGAGAGTCAGTATGATGTAACAGGGAGAGCACAAGCCTTAGGGAGACTCCTACGTTACATCCTGTCCTGCTTCCCCTCTCTGTAGCTGTTGGCAGGTCACCAAGCACACCTCTGAGAATCTGCAGAATGGACCACACTGTCTGCCTTGTAAAGATTAGAGAAAGGGTGTTAAAGGGTCCAGTATGGACCCGGCACATAATAAGTTCTTAATTCGTGGTACCAGTTGTTGCTATTAATGTTACTGTCAGATTTTGCATTAAAATGTAGTCAGCTCTTTACCCTGATCTTTGGTATCATTTTCACCACTGTCAATGACAAAGTGCTTGGTATATAACGGATGCTCCAAGAGTATGTGTAAATGAATGAATGAATGAATGAGTCAGTCAATCTATCGATTGTTGAGTGCTCAATGAGAGGGAGTGTACAGGACAAGGCAAATTGTATTATTTTCTGCTCAAATAGCTGTGAACCTACCCTTGCCCTACCCTGCATAAAGGCCTCACCAAGCGCCTAGCCATGGCAGGCTCTCAGTAAATGGCCACTCCCTCCCCCATCCGTTCAGGCCACAGGCCCCATTTATGGCACAGCCACGTCCCAGGCCTGGTCTTCTGTTGCCTGTCCTGATCTCACACGGCCGTTTGTCCTTTACAGACTACTAGAGGGAGGACTGGGCACCTTGCTGAACGGGGGTGGTTGGAAGGCCGCATGTGAGTTCCCTGTGGCCGCTGTGACAAACTGGCATGAACTGAGTAGTTAACACAACACACACGTATCACCTCACATTCTGGAGGCCAGATGCCCTGCACGCGTCCCACGGGACTAAGACCAGATGTCAGCAGGGCTGTTTATGGAGGTTCCAGAAGAGAATCTGCTTCCTTGCCTTTTCCAGCTTCTACTTTCTTTGGCTCATGGCGCCTCCCTCCATCTTCAAAGTCAACAATGCAGTAGAGTCCTTCCCAGTGACTCCTAAGCCTGCCTCTTCCCTTCGAAGGGCCCCTGGTCACATTCAGATAATCCTGGACCCACTGCGAGAATATTCTCCCCATCTCAAGGTCAGCTGGTTAGCAGTTTCAGTTCCATCTGCAACCTTGCCTCCCCTTTGCGATGTGATCTAACCCAATTGCAGGCTCCAGGGATTAGGGCATGGCCTCATGGGGGTCATGGGGTCATTGTTCTGCTTATCACAGATCGCATCACGACCACTGCCTTTCCAGTCCATGTGGTGCTCAAGTGTTTCCATGAAGAACAGCGACACCACACATTATGGTTCTCAGAGTTTTCTTAGCTGTGTGGCTTTAGTTCTTTAATTTAAATTATAAAAGTCATCCTGCTAACCCATAGGTCCTAGAGTTTCCAAGAAAAATATCTGTTCTTAACATTCAGCTATTCACATATCCATTTATTTATCCAATAACTTATTTATTCAAGATATTTATTGGACACCTATTACAAACCAGGCCCTGTTGTAGGCCATAGAGGTATAGCATGAACGACACAGATGATACCCCTGTCTTTATGAAACCTACATTTGAGTGGAAAAGAAAATCGATAGATAAATAAAATATGAGTACTTTGAAATGATTTCGGAGAGTGATAGTGTTATAAGGAAAGCAGAGAGATGACATGAGTGGCCAATGGAGTAGTCAGGGACATCCTCTCTAAATGGATGATGTTTCCACAAAGACCTAAAGGATGGAGCCAACGTGAGGATTCCAGACAAGGTTGCTCAGAGGGAGCTGAAGTGCAAAGGCCCTGAGGTAGAAGCCAGCTTGGCTGGTTGAGGAACCAGGAAGAAGATATAGCATGAACGGCAGGAAGAAGGCCGAGGACAGAAGGGCTAAGGGTGGCAGCCCGGGGTCCAGGTAGGAGATGACACGTAGGCTGTGAAGAGAGACAGAAGCTTCTGGGTGTGTTGCAGACACAACTGATGAGGTCGCAGTGAGTCTAGAAAGACCAGGGGTTGCTTTTGTTTGCTCTTGGCCAGGGAAGGAATTGGAATCAAAGGCCAGCTTTGAAGAAGGGTGAGATGTGTTTAGAAGTAGGACGAGGAGCCTGGAGCTGCAGGGAGTCACGGTCAGAGGCACCATCTACATAAAGATGGTGTTTATAGCCCAAGGCCCAGGCGTCTGCCCCAGCAGACTCTGAGGTGGGACGGGATGCCCTCTCAGCTCCCACCACGGCCTCATGGTGCGCCCTCTCAGCTCCCACCACGGCCTCATGGTGCGCCTCCACTGGCAGACGGGAAAGTGTTCCTCTGCTTTCTGGCTGGTCCCTCCCCTCCTACAGGCTCTGCCAGGCCCACGCCACGCCGTGCCTCCCGGGACCGGGCCCTTGCTTCAGGCACGAAACTGAAGGTGGTGCCAAAAAAACACTCAATGATCAACATACATATTTTACTGCAATTTTAAAAATTAAAATTAATACAAAAAGATCCATGGTGAGCAAAATGTCAAAATGTTTCAATAAACACAGGCTCATTAACAGTGCTGTGCCATATTGAAGCCTGAGGCATAATGGAAAAACCAGTCGTTCTGATCCTGTCTTTAGAAAGCAAGGTGCCCCGGGCCCCTCTCCATTCTCCCGGCCTCTACCCCTTCCCACCTCTTCGGGGGGCCAGTGCTTCCCAGCCCCGTGCACTCTGGAGGAAATTGTCGTGCCTATATAAAGTGGAGATGCTAGGCCCTCCCCAGGCCAGTGCAAACCAATGTCAGGGGTGGGGCCCGGGCATCTGTATTTTTTAAATATCCCAGGTGATTTTACTGTGCAGCCAGAGCTGAGGACCTGCCACTGTGACCACCAGAGCCTGGGGGACTCCCTGGAAAGCCAGCCATTCCTCCTCGGGTTCTCTTAGCAGAGAGGAGGGAGCAAATAGTTATACTTTTATTTTTTTTGTGCAGACACTGGAGAAGCCAAAAGACTAGGAACCCTCTGCCCGTCGAGACTCACTGGTCCCGGGAGAGCCTCTTTGCAAGCCCGGCCACCTGCCAGCTCGCTCCCAGCTGACCCAGGACCAACCTGGGCAGTCCTGAGCCCTGCCTGTTCACGCAGGTCGTTACGCATCACTGAGCTTCCCTCTCTCCCAGAGACAGGTGTTTGCGAGAAAGAAATCAACTCAAATGCCGTTCTTAGTGCCCGGGACATGCCAAGGCCTCTAGGAGGGCACTCTTGCTGCCATTGTATCTTAAGGCTAACTTTGATAATAGTGTTATTGAGGATGAATCTGTGTGCTCCTTTAGCTAAGCCAACAAGTTCTGCAGATCCTTTTGTTTATGCATTTAGGTAGATTTATTGTGTTGTCGGTCAGTAACTATTTAAGCACCGAGTACTTAAACGCCCCATCCCTGCTTTGGCGCCTGCAGCGTGGCTCCAGCTTTAGAGTCTTGCTTTGAAGGTGAAGACGAAGGCGTCCACATGGATAAACCATGGCCTGGCCTGAGCCTGTGTCTCCTGGGCCCCGGGTCCCGGGATGAGGAGCAGCGGCCAGCAGCTCCTGCGTGCCTGTCCCTCCGCATGGAGGGAGCCACTGCCGCCTTGTTTGGCCAGGTCACAGCTTCCTCCCGGCTGTTCTCTGGAACCGTGAGGGGATGGCTGTCGCTACTGGTGTTACCTGACTCGTGTCCAGTCACTAGACCTTCGGTCCACAGGCACCTGCTGAAGGGTGGCGTTCGGATGCTGAGGGCAGAACCGTGTACGGGCAGCTAATGTCCCTGCTCTCGTGAAATTTGTATTACAGTGGCCGGAAACGCACGCTAGGCTAAAACAAATGAAAATGGAAGTGGCTCGTTCGGGGAGAGGATGCATCGCAGGTCCTCACCCGGCTCGTGTGAGAACCTTGCGTGCCACCCGCCGTGGGATGGGGCAGCCCCTCCGACACCAGGCCGCGTACATGTCCCTTGAGGTCTGGCTCGCCGGGGACTCACTTGGCCCCATGGGGTGTTTGTGAGCGTGACGTAAGCAGAGGCCTGACACACGCTTGTGTTCGGCCTGCTTCTTCCACTCCTGCTCCTGCCGTGAGAACGTGCGGAGAAGCTTCTGGTCCCACATCACGAGACACCTGGAGCCGATGAACACCCACGGCGGAGACAGAGAGGCCAGCAGCCCTACGGGCGGCAGACCTGGCGCTGCGCCAGCCCCAGGCGGCCAGTCCAGCAGGCCCGCAGACCTGTGCGCAGGAGCAGAAAGACTTGCTACTGAAGCCACTGAGTTCAAGGGGTCACTTGTTACAGAGCATTGTCACTGAAAGAGCTGAATAATAGAAGTGATGTCAAGGACTAAAAGAAAAATAAACAGAATAAAGGACAGAAAGTACCCATTGCAAGGAAAGAGGAGTAGTATTTTCTCCTTTTTTTTCACCTTTTTAAATTTTGTTTTTTATTTGTTTTTGACACTGGTATAGATACCTTTCATGTGCTCCTCCTTTGCCAACTTCCCCCACACCCTGCCCTCCCCTCCCTCTGGCCTCACCACATGTTGTCTGTGTCCATGCGCTGTGCATATATGTTCTTAGCAAATCTCTTCTTTCATCAGTACCCCCTCCCCTCCCTCTGACAGCTGTCGGTCTGTCCATGTATCCATGCCTCTGTTTCCATTTTGTTTGTCAGTGTATTTGGTTCATTAGATTCCACATATAAGTGAGCTCAAGGGGTATTTGGCTTTCTCTGTCAGGCTTATTTTGCTTAGCATAATAACATCTAGGTCCATCCATGCTGTTGCCAAAGATAAAATATCCTTATTATTTTTTTTTTTTACAGCTGAGTAGTATTCCACTGTGTAAATGTACCACAGCTTTTTTTCATCCACTTATCTACTGATGGGCACTTGGGCTGTTTCCAGATCTTAGGTATTGTAAATAGTGCTGCTATGAACACAGGGGTGCATATATTCTTTCTGATTGGTGTTTCAGGATTCTTAGAATATATACCGAGAAGTAGGATTTCTGAGTCAAATAGAAGTTCCATTTTTAATTTTTTGAGGAATGTCCCTACTGTTTTCCATAGTGGCTGCTCCAGTCTGCATTCCCAGCAACAGGGCACAAGGGTTCCCTTTTCTCCACATCCTCGCCAGCTCTTGTTGTTTATCGATTTCTTGATGATAGCCATTCTCATAGATGTGAGGTGATGATCTCATTGTGGTTTTAATTTGCATCTCTATGATGATTAGTGATGTTAAGCATTTTTCAAACATCTATTGGCTATTTGAATGTCCTCTTTGGAGAAGTGTCTATTCAGGTCCTTTGCCCATTTTTAAATTGGATTGCTTGTCTTCCTCGTGTTGAGTTATACGTTCTTTATATATGTTGAAATTAACCCCTTATCAGATGTATCATTGGCAAATGTGTTCCCCCATACAGTGGGTTCTTTTTTCATTTTGTTGATGGTTTCCTTTGCTGTGCAGAAGCTTTTCAGTTTGATATAGTCCCCCCCCCCCTTTTTTCTTTTGTTTCTCTTGCCTGAGGAGACATATAGGCAAAAGTATTCCTGTGAAAGATGTCTGAGATATTACTGCTATGTTTCATTCTAGGATTTGTATGGTTTCATGACTTACATTTATGTCTTTTATCCATTTTGAGTTTATTCTTGTGTATGGTATAAGTTGGTGATCTAGTTTTATTTCTTTGCATGTACCTGTCCAGTTTTCCCAACACCATGTATTGAAGACACTGTCTTTACTCCATCGTATGCTCTTGCCTCCTTTGTCAAAGATCAATTGACTGTAGAGGCATGGGTTGATTTCTGGGCTTTCTGTTCTATTCCATTGATGTATATGCCTCTTCTTGTGCCAGTAGCTGGCTGTTTTTTGTTTTTTGTTTTAAATCCTTACCTGTGGATATTTTTCAATTTATTTTCAGACAGAGTGGGAGGGAGATAGAGAGAGAGAGAGAGAGAGAGAGAAAGAAAGAAAGAAAGAAAGAAAGAAAGAAAGAAAGAAAGAAAGAAAGAAGAAAGAAAGAGATTGATGTGAGAGAGACACATCGATTGATTGCCTCCCCCATGACCCTGACTAGGGCAGGGGATCGAACTACAACTGAGGTTCATGCCCTTGACCAGAATCAAACCCGTGACTCTGGTCCATGAGCCGATGTTCTAACAGCTGAACCAAACTGGTCTGGGCATGGCCATTTTGATTACAGTAGCTTTGTAGTATAGTTTGATATCCAGTATTGTGATCCCTCTAACTTTGTTCTTCTTTCTCAAGATTGCTATTCAGGGTCTTTAACTTTTGGGATATTTGTTCTAGATCTGTGGAATATGCCATTTGTATTTTAATAGGAATTGTATTGAATGTATAGCTTGCTTTGGGTAATATGGACAGTTTAATGGTGTTAATTCTTTCAATCCATAAACATAGTATGTATTTTTACTTATTTGTATCTTCCTCAGTTTCTTTCTTTAGTATCCTGTTGTTTTTTTGAGTTAAGGTCTTTTACTTCCTTGGCTAAATTTATTTCTAGGTACTTTATAATTTTTGTTCTAAATGTAAATAGGATTGTTTTCTTAGTTTGTCTTTCTTTTAGTTCATTATTGGTGTATAAAAATGCCACTCATTTCTGGAAATTAATTTTGTATCCTGCTACTTGGCCGAATTCATTTATTAAGTTTAGCAGGTTTTTTTTTTTGGTTTTTTTTTTGGTTGTTACAGTTTTCTATGTACAATATCATATCATCTGTGAATAATGACCATTTTACTTTCTCTTTTCCAATTTGGATGGCTTTTATTTCTTCTTCTTGACTGATTACTGTGACCAGGATTTCCATTACTATGTTGAATATGTCATGTTCCTGACATTAAGAAAAATGCTTTTAGTTTTTTTCCCATTGAGTATATGATGTTGGCTGTAGGTTTGTCATATGTGATCTTTACTATGTTGATGCATGGTCCCTCTATTCCCACTTTGCGGAGAGTATGTATCTTAAATGTGTGTTGAATTTTACTGAATGCTTTTTCTGTATCTATTGAGATGATCATGTGATTTTTCTCTTCATTTTGTCTATGTGATATATCACATTTATTGACTTGTGGGTTTTGCATCAAACTTGCATCTCTGGAATAAATCCCACTTGACCATAGTGTGTGATGTTTTTAATGTATCGCTGAATCCAGCTAGCTAAGATTTTGTTGAGGATTTTAGCATCTATATTCATCAGAGATATTGACCTATAATTTTCTTTCTTTGTAGTGTCTTTTTCTGGTTTTGAAATTATGATAATGCTAGCCTCATAAAAAGAGCTTGGAAGTCTACTTTCCTCTTGAAATTTTTGGAATAGTTTGAGGAGGATAGGTGTTAGTTCTTTGAATGTTTGGTAAAATTTGCCTGTGAAGCCCTGGCCAGTTTGGCTCAGCGGTTAGAGCGTCGGCCTGCGGTCTGGAGAGACCCGGGTTCGGTTCCCGCTAAGGGCACGTACTTCGGTTGCAGTTTGTCCCCGGCCCTGGTTGGTCGTGCGGGTGGCAGCCACTCGATGTGTCCCTTCACGTCGATGTTTCTGTCTGTCTCTCCCTTCCTCTCCCTCCCTCCCACTCTATCTGTACAAAAAATGGAAAAATATCCTCGGGTGAGGATTAAAAAAAAAAAAAAAAAAAATTTGCCTGTGAAGTCATGCAGTTCAGGATGTTTATTTGCCAGGATTTGTTTGTTTGTTTGTTTTGTTCTTTACTGTTTCAATTTCATCAGTTATTATCAGTATATTTCAGTTTTCTGACTCATCCTGATTAAGTTTTGGAAGATTGTATGTTTCTAGGAATTTGTCTATTTTGCCCAGGTTGTCCACTTTGTTGGCATATAGTTGTTCATAGTGTTTTTTTACAATCCTTTGGATTTCTGTGGAGCCAGTTTTTACTTCTCCTCATTCATTTCTGATTATCTTTATTTTGATCCTCTCTCTTTTTTTTCTTTATGAATCTGGTTAAAAGTCTAGCAATATTGTTTATCTTTTCAAAGAACCGACTCTTGGTTTCATTGATCTTTTGTATTGCTTTTTGTAGTTTCTGTGTCATTGATTTCCACTCTGACCTTTGTTATTTTCTTCATTCTACCTACTCTGAGCTTTGTTTGTTGTTCTTTTTCTAGTTATTTTTGGTGTAAGGTTAGATTTATTTGAGATTTTTCTGTCTTCTTGAGATAGACCTGTAATGCCCTAAACTTCCCTCTCAGGACTGTGTTTGCTGTGTCCCATAGATTTTGAATTGTTGTGTGTTCATTTTCATTTGTTTCTACCTTATGTCTTTTGATTGGAGCATTTCATTTATTTACATTTAAGCTTATTATTGATAGGCACTTATTTACTGCCATTTTTTTAATACCTGTGTTCCTCTATTTATTCTTCTTCTTAAAGCAGAATCTTTATCATTTCTTGTAATGTTAGTTTAGTAGTAATGAATAAAATCCTTTAGTATTGGGGGGGGAGGGGTCTGGGAAGCTCTTTATTTGCGTTCAATGTTAAATAATAGCCTGCTGGATAAAGTAGTCTTGGATGCAGGTCTTTGCTTTTCGTTACTTTAAGTATTTCATGCTAATCCCTTCTGACCTGAAGTGTTCCTGTTAAGAAATCAGTTGACAGTCTTATGGGGACTCCCTTGTAGGTAAAAAACTGTCTCTCTCTTGCTGCCTTTAAATTCTTTCCTTGTCTTTAACCTTTGCCATTTTAATTATGAAGTGTCTTGGTGTGGGTTTCTTTGGGTTCATCTTGATCAAAACTCTCTGAGCTTCCTGAACTTATGTGATGTTTTCCTTCACTAGTTTAGGGAAGTTTTCTGTCATTAATGCTTCAAACCATTTCTCTATCCCTTGCTCACTTTTTTCTCCTTCTGGTACCCCAATTATGTGGATGTTGTTACATTGCATATTGTCCCAAAGTTCTCTTAAACTGTCCTCATTCCTTTTCCCTCATTTTTCTTTTTGCTGCTCTGATTGAGTGTTTTTTCTACCCTGTCTTCTAAATCACTGGTTTGATCCTCTGCTTTATCCAACTTACTTTTATTTCTTCCAGTGTATTCTTGATGTCACTCTTCAATACTGACTGGTTATATTTTTATGGTTTTGATGTCCCTTTTCATGCTGTTGTAGTTTTCACTGAGTTCCTTGAGTGTCCTTATACTCATTATTTTGAACTTTATAGCTGATAAATTGCTTGCCTCTATTTTATTTAGCTCTTTTTCTGGAGTTTTCTCTTATTGTTTCATTTAGGGACTGTTACTTTGTCTCCCCATATTGGCTGTCTCTTTGAGTTTGTTTCTATATATTAGATAGAACTGCTATGACTCCCAGTCTTGGTGGGGTGGCTTTTGTAGTGGGTGTCCTGTGGGACCCAGTAGTGCATTCTTCTTCATCTTCTGAGTTGGGTGCTCTAGGAAAGTCACTTGTGTAGTTTATGTGGGCACTCCTATTGTAGTTGGATCTTGATTGTTGTTGGCCAGTTTGTTGTTGGGATAAATTCTCAGGCTGGCTGACTGTGATGCTGAACCTTGACTATGGCATGCAAGTTGCTGTGCAGATGGTGACAAAACAAAACAAAACAAAAACAATAATAACAAAAAGAATAAAAAAGAAAAAATGAAAAGAATAAGAAAAAAGAATAAGAAAGGAAGAAAGAAAGAAAATGAGAAAAAATAAGAGAAAATAAAGAATGACACAGCTGGTATGAAAGAATACCTTAGAAGGATTCAATAGTAGATTAGAAAAAGCCGAAGACTGAATCAGCAAGTTAGAAGACAAAGTAGAAAAAATGCCCAAATAGAGCAGAAAATGAGGGGAAAAATTCAAAAGCAGGAGGAGAGTTTAAGGAAGCTTTGGGACGATACAAAATATAACAACATTCACATCATAGGGGTACCGGAAGGAGAAGAATTAGAAAAATTAATAGAGAACCTGTTTGAAGAAATAATGACAGAAAACTTCCCTAATTTGGTGAAGGAAAAAGTCATACAAGTCCAGGAAACACAGAATCCCAAGCAAGATACCCAAAAAGACCCACAGCTAGACACATCGTAATTAAAATGGCAAACATTAAAGATGAAAGAATTTTAAAGGAAGCAAGAAAGAGATAGAAAGTTACATACAAGGGAGCTCCCATTAGACTGTCTGTCAGCTGATTTCTCAATAGAAACACTGCAGGCCAGAAGGGAGTGGCATGAAGTTTACAAAATAATGAAAGGCAAGGGTCTGAATCCAAGATTACTTTATCTAGCAAGGCTCTCATTCAAAATTGAAGCTGAAATAAAGAGCTTCACAGACAAAAAAAAAAAAAAAAACAAACTAAAGGAATTTAGCACCACTAAACCAGCACTGCAAGAAATGCTAAAGATAAACAAGATTGATGGATCCTTAGCCAGACTCACAAAGAAACAAAGAGAGGACCCAAATACACAAAATCAGAAATGAAAGAGGAAATGTAACAACTGATACCACAGAAATACAAAGGATTGTTAAAACATACTACAAACAGTTATATGCCAACAAATTGGACAATATAGGCGAAATGGACAAATTTCTAGAAACACACAGTCTCCCAAAACTGAACTGGGAAGAGATAGAAAACTTGAACAGAACAATAACAACTAAGGATATTGAAAATGCAATCAAAACTCTCCCAGCAAACAAAAGCCCAGGCTTCACAGGGGAGTTTTACCAAACATTCAGAGAAGATCTAATACCCATTCTCCTCAAACTATTCCAAAAAATCCAAGAAGAAGGAAGACTTCTAAATTCATTTTAGGAGACCAGCATAATTCTAATTCTAAACCAGATAAAGACACAACAAAGAAAGAAAACTACAGGCCAAATACATGATTAACACAGATGCCAAAATCCTTAACAAAATATTAGCAAATCAGATCCAACAATACATCAAAAAAAAAATTATTTATCATGACTAAGTGGGATTCATTCCAGAGATGCAAAAATGGTATAGTATTCATAAATCAATAAATGTGACACACCACATAAACAAAATGAAAGATAAAAATCATATGATTATATCAATAGATGCTGAAGAAGCATTCGACAAAATCCAGCACCCCGTTCTGATAAAATACTCAGCAATCTGGGAATAGAGGGATCATATCTCCACATAATCAAGGCCATATATGAAAAACCTACAGCCAACATCATACTCAATGGGCAGAAACTAAAAGTATTTCCCTTAAGAACAGGAACAAGGCAGGGATGCCCACTTTCACCACTCTTATTTAACATAGTACTGGAAGTCTTAGCCATAGCAATTATACATACTATACATAGAAAACCCTAAAGATTCCATCAAGAATCTACTAGAGCTAATAAATGATTTGGCAAAATAGCAAGATACATAATTAATGTCAAGAAAGGATAGGTGTTAGGTCTTTGAATGTTTGGTAAAATTTGCCTGTGAAGTCATGCAGTTCAGGATGTTTATTTGCCAGGGATTTTTTGTTTGCTTGTTTTGTGAAGAAATTTGTGACATTCTTATACACCAACAATGAACTCACAGAAAGAGAAACTAAAAAAACAATCTCATTTACCATTGTGGCAAAAAAATTAAGATGCTTAGGAATAAACTTAACCAAAGAAGTAAAGGACCTCTTCACAGAAAACTCAGGTCATTGAAAAAGAAGTAGAGAAAGATATAAAAAAAGTGGAAGCATATACCTTGTTCATGGATTGGAAAAATTAACATAATTAAAATGTCCTTACTACCCAAAGCAATCTATAGATCCCATGAAAATACCAACAACATATTTCACAGAACTAGAATAAATATTCCAAAAGTTTATATGGAACCAAAAAAGACCTCGAATAGCCACAGCAATCTTGAAAAAGAAGAACAAAGTAGGAGGGATCACAATATCAGATTCAGGTTATACTACAAAGCCACTGTAATCAAAACAGCCTGGTACTGGCACAAGAACAGGCATATAGACCAGTGGAACAGAACAGAGAACCCAGAAATGAACCCAAGGCAATATGCTCAATTAATATTTGACAAAGGTGGCAAGAGCATACAGTGGAGTAAGGACAGCCTCTTTAATAAATGGTGCTGGGAAAATTGGACAGGTACTTACAAAAAAATGAAACTAGACCAACTTACACCATACATAAGAAAATGGATAAAAGACTAAAATGTGACTCGTGATTCCATAAAAATCCTAGAAGAAAATATAGGCAACAAAATTTCAGACATCACACACAGTAGAATTTTCACTGATACACCGCCTAAAACAAGAGAAACAAATTTAAAAAATGAACACATGGGACTACTCAATGTGTCCCTTTCACATTGATGTTTCTCTCTCTCTCTCTCTCTCTCTCTCTCTCTCTCTCTCTCTCTTTCTCTCTCTCTCTCTCTCCCTCCCTCCCACTCTATCTGAACAAAAAAAAAAATGGAAAAATGTCCTCAGGTGAGGATGAAAAAAAAAAAAGCAGCATCAAAATAGAAGGGGAACCCACTATATGGGGGAGAATAATTGCCAACGATACATCAGATAAGGGGTTAATTTCCAAAATATATAAAGAACTCATACAACTCAACAAAAGGAAGACAAAGAATCCAATTGAAAAATGAGCCCTGGCTGGTTTGCTCAGCGGTTAGAGCATCAGCCCATGGACCAGAGAGACCCAGGTTCGGTTCCTGCTAAGGGCATGTACCTCAGTTGCAGTTTGTTCCCAGCCCTGGTTGGGGTCGTGTGGATGGCAGCCAGTCGGTGTGTCTCTCTCACATCGATGTTCTCTCTCTTCTTCCCTCTCTCCTTCCTGCTCTATATGAAGATAAATGCAAAAATGCTCTTGAGTGAGGATAAAAAAAACATGGGCAGAGGACCTAAATAGACACTTCTCCAATTAGGACATACAAAAATGGCCAAGATGCCCTGGCCGGTTTGGCTCAGCGGTTAGAGCACCGGCCTGCAGTGCAGAGAGACCCAGGTTCAGTTCCCACTAAGGGCACATACCTGGGTTTCAGTTTGTCCCCGTCCCTGGTTGGGTTGTGTGGGTGGCAGCCACTTGATGTGTCCCTTTCACATCTCTCTCTCTCTCTCTCTCTCTCTCTCTCTCTCTCTCTCTCCCTCCCCCTCCCACTCTATCTGAGCAAAAAAGGGACAAATGTCCTTGGGTGAGGATAAATAAAAATGGCCAAGAGACATATGAAAAAATACTCAATGTCACTAGTTATCAGAGAGATGCAAATTTCACAACTATAAGGTATCACCTCAGAATGGCCGCCATCAACAAATCATCAAACAACAAGTGTTGGCAAGGGTGTAGAGAAAAGGGGACTCTAGTGCACTGCTGGTAGGGGATACAGACTGGTGCAACCACTATGGAAAACATTATGGTGTTTCCTCAAAAAATTAAAAATTGAATCGCCATTTGACCCAGTGATCCCATTTCTAAGAATATACCCTAAGAAGCCTGAGACACCAATCAGAAAGAATATATGTACCCCCATGTTCATAGCAGCACTATTTATAATAGCTAAGATCTGGAAACAGCCCAAGTGTCCATCAGTAGGCGAATGTATAAAAAAGCAGTGGTACATATACACAGTGTAGTACTATGCAGCTGTAAGAAAGAAAGATCTCTTATCCTTTGAGGTGACATGGAGGGACCTAGAGAGTATTATGCTAAGTGAAATAAGCCAATCAGAGAAAGACAGATATCACATGGTATCACTTATTTTTGGAATATAATAAACAAAACAAGCTGCTGAACAAAACAGACTCAGAGACACAGAAGTAAAGTACAGACTGGCAAACCTCAGAAGAAGGGGGAGGGGGGAGGGAAGAGATAAGCCACAGAACTATATGCATGTGTGTGTAACCATGGATATAGACAACAAAGCTGGGGTGGAGAGTGGGGGCAGGATTGGGAGGAGGGTGTCAATGGGGGGAGAAGGAGAATCATCTGTAACAAAAATTAAAAATAGCCCTGGCCAGTTTGGTTCAGCGGTTAGAGCATCAACCTGCGGTCCCGAGAGACCCGGGTTCGGTTCCCGCTAAGGGCGCATACCTTGGTTGCAGTTTGTCCCCGGCCCCAGTTGGTCGTGTGGGTGGCAGCCACTCGATGTGTCCCTTTCACGTCGATGTTTCTCTCTCTCTCTCTGTTCCTTTCTCTCCCTCCAACTCTACCTGAACAAAAAATGGAAAAATGTCCTCAGGTGAGGATAAAAAAAAAAAAAAATGTATATAAAAAATTAAAAATAAATAAATAATTTTTTAAAAAAAAGAAAAGAAAAAACAAAAAATAAAGAAAAATTAGTGGAGTTTGCCTCAGCAGAGTTTAGTGCCTGTTACGATCTCCCTTTGTATATGCTGTTTGTGAAGCTTGTTGAATCTTGTTCTGATGTTGTCTGAAGCTGCCACTTGGTGTGTTGGTTCTGGGCCTCTTGGGTGGCCATTGTCAGACACTCTGCCTGGCCCTTGGCAACCTGTTTGGAGCTACAATGAGCCACAGTTGGTGGCTGCCTCCGCTAGGCGTGGCTCCTCACAGGAAGGACCAAGCTTCCCTCCAAGGCCAGCTTTACTAGCACAGGGCCCAGCGGCGGGTCGGCAGACGTCCCGAGGCTTCTGGGACCTGCCTCCCCCTGCCGGCTGGCTGCTTGGCTGGGTCACTGCCAAGGCTGGGTCACTGAAGGAGCCTCCGGTGGCACTGGGACGGTGGGGCTGTCGGATCTCCTGTGCGGGGAAGTGCCGCTCAGACTTCAGGGAAGACGATGGGTGTGATCCCTGCTCCAGGGCCGCGTACCTGAGTCTGCCCGGGTTTTCCCTGACCTTGGCGGGGCAGAACCCCTAGTAGTCAGGGGGGGCCTCCAGTCTCCAGAAGCTGAGTCTGCTGGAAGCTCGGATGGTGTTTCTATCGGGTCTTCCGTGGGGGGAAGCACCAGTCTGGTTCATGGCAAAGTGGGGAGAATGGCCCCACCCCAAACCAGTCCCTGGAACTCCCTGGACCTGCCCCGACCGCCACACCCTGGCCTGTGCCACTGACTCCTCAGCAGGGCTTAAGATGCGGGGGGCGAGCAGGACTCCTGAGGCTGTGTCCCAGGAAGATGGCAGCTGCAGTGCTGGAGGGCAGCGCAGCACAGGGAGCCCCGTGGCTGCTCCCCTCCTCTCCCCAGACTCCTCAGGCGACTCCAGTCTGCACTGGCCCAGGGGGAGCGGCTATGACGGAACTCTGTGGGTTGGTCCTCCAGGGTGGTGCTCTACTGACCTTGGCAGACAGCCCCACTGCCCTTCACAGTCAGGTGCTACGTGTGCCTGCTCCTGCTCTGGCTCTCTGGTCGCAGAGCCTGGCCTGGGGTCTAGACTTCGTGCCACACAGGGGACCCTCCTGCAGCTAAGCTCTCTGTCTGACACTTTGGCCACTGCCCGTGGAGTGGGGCAGCCCCCTTCCCATCTCTGCCCTTCTCACCAGTCTTGTGGTGGTTTTGTCTGCCAGTCTTTGGTTATTGGTCTTTAGTTGGTAATTCAGGGTGATTGTTCCTCAATTTAGTTTTATTTCCAGTTTGATTCTGGGAGGAGGTGAGAGCAAGATCCACAGACTCTGCCACCATCTCGAAGCAGAAGGAATATTGTCTTCAGGGCAGTAGTGTAGGCTCTCTAAATACGGTGACATTTGAGCAGGAACTTGTAGCACTCACATTTGTTGAGCAGCTATGTACCACACGCTGAGTTGTCTTATTTATTGTTCACACATTTTATGGGGTAGGTACTGCTAATGTTATCATTTTTAAAGTAAGGAAACTGAGGCACAGAGAGGTTGTGTGATCTGCCCGAAGTCTCTCGTAGATTAAGTGGGAAGATTGAGATTCTGTTGTGTTTCAGCCCCAGCTGAACACACTGCAGTACAGGTCTGGTGCTGACCCCTGGAGCCAGCACAGACTCACAGTTAAAGGGCATGGTCCCCAACACCACGGCTCTTTCCTCAGATGCCTGCTGCACTTTGGGGTGCACAGGCCACTGGCTCTTCTGACTGACTGGCTATAAGTGCTGAGGTTTCCATAATGCCTTTGGGTTCAATAATTTGCTAGAATACTTTATAGAACTCACTTATAACTACAGTTTATTTTAAGGATAAAAGTGAGGAGGACCAGCTAAATAAAAGGACATATAGAAGTGAGTTCCCACCTGGCCGATGTGGCTCAGTGGTTGAGCATCAACCAATGCACCAAGGGGTCACAGGTTCAATTCCTGGTCAGGGCACATGCCTGGGTTGCAAGCTCGATCCCTAGTCGGGGGCATACAGTAGGCAGCCAATTGATGGTTCTCTCACATCGATGTTTCTATCTTTCTCCTCCCTTCCTTTCTCTCTAAAAATTAATTTTAAAAATGTTAAAAAACAAAACAAAAACTGAGTTCTCTCTCCAAAGAGTCAGGGGGCATCCACCTCCCACTATATCAATATGTTCAACAACTAGGAAAACTTGGTGTCTCATCTTTATTAGGGTTTCATTAGATAGACACGGCTGACTGGATCCTTGATCATGTTATTGAACTCAATCTCCAGCCCCCATTTCCTCCCTAGACATCAGATAACTGAAAGTCTCAACCCTCTAATCGTATGGTTGGTCTTTCTGGTGACCAGCCCCCATTCTGATGCTATCTGGGGTTTACCGTAAATTGTCTCATTGGCATAACAAAGACAGTCCTCTCAGAAATTCCACTGTGTCAGACACATGTGAATGGAACAGTAAGCACAGAAACTCCCTGGACAGATTAAATAGCAGAATAGACTCAGCAGAAGAAAGACTGTACACACTGGAAGAAAACATGAAGAGATGACTCAGAATGTGCAACTGAGAGGTGATGACATGGAAAAGAAGAGGAGTTAGGAGACCAGAAAATGAAATGAGAACGTTTCACAACAAAAGGAGGAAGAAGAATATTGAAGGAATGAGAGAGGGAAGGAAAAATTGATGACATAATGGTTGAGAATTTCTAGAAATTATGGGAAAACTAGCTGCCTCAGCTCCAGAAAGCCTGACTAATGTCAAGTGGGGTATTTAAAAAGACATCTGCATCTGAGCATAACAGAGAGAAACACCAAATCATCATCGAGAGAGAGAGGGAGAGAGAGAGAAATTGGAAGTCAGGAGGACGGATTGGAGGAAGTGAGGATGAATTTAGGGGTTTTGTTGTTGTCATTACTATGGTTGTTTCTGATTATAAATGTAAAAAAATCTGGAGAATGTACATGAGTACTCATTTTAATAATCTCTAACTTTCTGTAGGCTGAAAGGTTCATAATAGTTCTTACAGATTAAGTGGCACGTGGGATGTGAAGTACAGTGTAGGGACTACAGTCAACAATGTTGTAGTAACTGTATATGGTGTCGGGGTGGTCACCTCCTAAGTTATATGAATGTCTAATCACTATGTTGTACACCTGAAACGAATATAATAGTGTATGTCAACTAATTGAAAACTTATTTAAAAAGTAAAGACAATTCTGCAATGAATAAATAAAGTAACACATGTCCATGAAAGAAAATTAAGAAATTACCAAAACACATCAAAGAAAATTTTAACTTCTCATGACTAAAGGGTTAACTATTGTTGAAATTGCAGTTTGGGATTTTGGATGCCTCTATGTTTCGATACCAGTCGAACAACAAGGCAGATTTTTTAAAGTACGGGGCAAGCGTAAGTGCTGATGAATGTGATGGTCGGCTAAGCGTTTGTTGGGTCTTTGGTTGAGAAGGGGAAGCTGAGGTGATGCTTTGGGCCCCTGCCCCATGCCATGGGCCGCTGCAAGCGCCAGGCAAGGGTGAGCCAGGATGCATAACCTCTCTCCTTGGGAACCACCCGCGGAGGGGAGAATGCCCGTCACCTTTAGCAGTCCCCGGATCTGTCAGATGACACTTTTATTTTTGAGCGCTTTCTTATCAATTAGGAGAAAAATACTGACATGCAGATTTCTCAGTAGTTTGGGTTGCGAGTTAGTTTATAAGCAACAGGAAGGCAAGTTTAAACTGCCTCATACAAAGACCATTGTCATTAGTTCCTCTCAGCGGAGGGTCTTGCTGCATCTAGGCAGGGTTAGGACACCGGCGAGGAGGGGAGGGGCTGGCGCTCAGCTGTGCCCCTCGGACGGGAAACAGATTGCGGCGACACCTGCTCATCGCAAGGGGGGTGCACACAGTTCGTCAGCGCTTCGCCCTGAAAATTAACAGAGGTGCGGGTTGGGAAGTAGTTCTTTCATGTAACCACATGGGCTTGGGAAAGCTTTGAGCAAGAATAATAAAAATAATCACAGCGACTGCAGCCAGTTGGGGCCCCAGCGCAGGCGGCTGAAGGCACACACCAGCACGTGGCTCAGCAGCCAGCAAGCCCGCCAGCAGGGTCGGACCAGCAGACTGGCCTCCAGCATGAGCACCAGAAAAGGAAGCAGCGAGAAACCATCAACAAAACGAAAAGACAACCCACCAAATGGGGGAAGAGATTCACCAGTGATATACCTGGTAAAGGGTTAAATCCAAACTATAGTAAGTTGAACTCATACAACTTAACACAAAAATCCAATTAAAAAGTGGGCAGAGGAACTGAATATGCATTTCTCCCAAGAGCACATACAGATGGCCAATAAGTATGGGAAAAGATGCTCAATATCACTAATCATCAGAGAAATGCAAATTACTATCACAATGGGATACTATCTCACACCCATCAGAATGGTTATTATCAGTAAATCAACAAACAATAGTGCTGTCGAGGGTGTGGAGAAAGGGAACCTAGTGCACTGCTGGTGGGGATGCAGACTGGTGCAGCCACTGTGGAAAAGAGTGTGGAGGTTTCTTTGAAATTCAAAATGGAACCGCCTTGTGACCCAGCGATTCCAACTCTGGGTATTTATTCAAAGAAACCCAAACACTAATTCAAAAGAATATATGCACCCCGATGTTCACTGCAGCATTATTTACAGTAGCCCAGATATGGAAGGAACACAAGTGCCCATCAACAGACAAGTGGATAAAAAAGTTGTGGTACATATATATGATGAATTATTACTGGGTCATAAAAAAGGCATGAAATCTTACCATTTGTAACAGCATGTATGGACATAGAAGATATTATGCTAGTGAAATCAGTCAGAGACAAATACTGTGTGGTTTCACTTACATGTGGAATCTACAAGAAAGAGGAAAAAACCAGACCTGTAGATACAGAGAACAAGCTGGTGGTTGCCAAAGGGGAGGAGGGTGGGAGGATGGGGAAATAAACAAACATTTTTCAGAAGGGAAATGTAAAAACTTTGAAGAACATGTAAGCTAGACGTTTTACTTATGAGCATATCATATACATTGTGTTTTATGTATATTATGAAGTTTCTTCATCTTTAAAAACCTCCGGCTGGGGACAGACAGTTCTCAGGGGCAGCACAGGGCCCAGCCAGGAGCCTGCCCTGGCGAGCGGACTAACCAGCGGAGCCAGCCCGCCTCCGTCTGGCCTCGCCGCCCGGCAGTGCCCCTCTGCCCCGGTCCCCGCAGGGCCCGGTCCCGGCAGGGAGACCAGCCCTCCGCCTAGGGCCGCGGAGTCATTCCGCCCGGCCAGTCCGGATGTTCACCCGCCCTGCCTGTCCTCCGGGAAGCCCAGTAAAGGTCGGGGCCACACCTTCCCCTTGCTCCTGCCTTGTCACCAGCCTGCTGTCTCCCGACAGGGCCCCCGTGGCGTGCCTGTCCCCTGTCCACGAGCGTGAGAACCATTAATTTTGTGTTCCTGAGCCCTCCCTGGAGGCCACGCCTGACTGACCATCTCATAAAAGAACACAGAACACTGTGATAACAGCCATTATCCACAAATATATCATGTAGTTATGCCCATTTTAGTTATGAAAACTAAGGCTAAAGAGCTAAAGGCCGCACAGTTAGTCAAGGGCAGAGCAGTCTGAGCCTAGGTGTGCCTGTCTGCAGGCCACACCCAAGTCCTTCCCCTCACTCCCAGCCTGGGCTCCCACCAGCCACAGGGGCCCCACCCCAGGGCTACTGATGTGGACTGAGCGTTGCAGCCGGATCCCTGGTGGGCGGAGGGAGGCCGGGAGGCTCTGCTCTGCTCCCAGGGCCAAGCGCCTGGAGAGGAGACCTGCCACCGGATCACTAGGGGACATAAATGAGTTTGCAAACGCGTGGCCAGACTCGAGGGCCTGGGCTTCTCGAGGAGGAAGCTGGTGTGGAGGCCTGAGATCCGGGGAAATCGACTCAGAGAAAGTAAACTTGGAGGGGACAGTTAGAATTCCAATCATTAGGGGTTCAAAATTTTTACAAAACATCTCTCCGCGGACCACCCCTGCTCCACACCCAGGGCCACAGAGGTCTTCAGGTCGCCCCAGGCAGCATGTTCCTCTGAAGTTCACCATTTCGTCCTGCTCTGGTGGCCACCTTTACTGCGAAGCAGCACCAGGGAGTGAGGACAGCTCCGGTGACAGGAAGGAGACTGCCTGGGCCTTGGGCGCAGGGGAGGTCCTCAGTGCCACTCAGTCTACGCAGGACAAGGAGAGTCGCTTGTCTATCCATTCCTGTGTCTCTCTCAAAGCCACCTGGTAGACAAAGGCAGGAAAAGTGTATCTCCAGAAAGCATTTTCTGTATTTAAATTCAAAGATGAAATAAAATTTGAAGAAAACACTCATGTTTCGGTACGGACAGTGATTGCAGTTTTCCACTAAGATAAGGAATGTTTTCAGCACATGGTTCTTTCTCTGCATGTGTAGACGCGATCCGGACCCGCACGTGTCCCTACAGCTATGCACAAGAGGTGGAAGAAGCCCTTGTTGATGCCGACTGCACATGGAAGTCAGATCTAGGACCCGAGCCCATTTCTATAGCACCTGTGGTCTCCAGTTCCCTCACCAAGTCATACCCATTGTCCACCCCCACCAGTCAACCACAGCCTTTCTAGACAACCACCTTGTCCGAAAGAGCCCGCCTGGCCGCTGTGGCTCAGTGGATGGAGCGTCGCCCCATGGACTGAGGTCCCGGTTTGATTCCCGGTCAGGGCACATGTCTGGGTTGTAGGCTTGATCCCCAGTAGGGGGTGTGCAAGAGGCAGACAATTGATGTGTCTCTCTCACATCGATGTTTCTCTCTCTCTCTCTCCCTTCCTCTCTCTCTAAAAAATCAATAAAAACATTATTTAAAAAAAGAGCCAGGCCCTTCCACCAGCCTCCAGCTCCTGCTTTATTTTTCTTCACAGCACGTACCACCAACTGACTGTCATTTTTATATGTTTGTTTCATTTATCTGCTTACAGTCTCCCTGTGATGGTTGTGTGAAAGCAGAGATTTTGACAATTTTGTTCATCACTGAATCCCCAGCATCTAAAATCATGTCTAGCACAATAAACAGTGGCTGAGTAAACAGATGTGTGTGTAATTAAATATAAACTGAAATGATCAGGCTAGGTAAAAATGGCTGGGCCAGTGAGTCATTCTGAGGTTGGGACACCCAGGTTCCCAGGGAACGATGTGGGGGTGGCAGACAGCCCCTGCCTGACAGTGGCGTGTGCTTTGCTCAGTGTTCCTCTGCACACAAACAAACAGCACAGCAACAGGGACGGCAGGCAGGGAAGGAGGCGGTGGGCCCGCAGGCGAGCCAGGGGCTGAAGGCGCGCGGTCTCTTTCTGGCCATACTTTGCTGTTTGTGCTGCCCCAGAAAAACGCTGAAATCTGCCCCCCGGGAGCCTGAGAACTTCTGCTGACGCTGCGGAACAGTGTTTAATTGAAAACAATGAAAGGTGCCCTGGCTGGTTTGGCTCAGCGGTTAGAGCGTCGGCCTGCGGTCCAGAGAGACCCGGGTTCGGTTCCCGCTAAGGGCACGTACCTCGGTTGCAGTTTGTCCCCGGCCCTGGTTGGGTCGTGTGGGTGGCAGCCACTCGATGCGTCCCTTTCACATCGATGTTTCTCTCTCTCTCTCTCTCTCTCTCTCTCCCTTTCCCTCTCCCTCTCCCTCTCCCCCCCACTCTATCTGAAGAAAATATCGAAAAATGTCCTCGGGTGAGGATAAAAAAAAAAAAAAGAAGAAAACAACGAAAGGCTTCCAAACACTTGATGTTGCTTCAGTTCATAATGGCAAGTGGTCCGGAATATGCCCCACTCGATGTGCTGAATGAACTCGTTTCCTCTAAGAGGGAGGAGAAGGGAAAGAGGGCACGGCCTTGGCACCGGCGGCAGGTGGCCCCACTCCAATCAGGCAATGCTACAGCCTCCTGAGGAAGAAGTCGGGGTGTCTCCCGAAGGACACTCAGTGGCGCACATTCTTGGGAGATGTGGTGCAGGGGTCACGTGTTCCTGGGTCAAACAGGATTTGAAAAGCCAAGTTACAAGCGCTTGTTCTGTGTAGGACTTCTCAGTCTTTAATGTGCTAATTCAGATGGTAACGCACAATCTGAGTTAGCACATTAATTTATATTAATGGCTTTGATCTAGAGAGAAATGGACACCGGAAGAGAGCCCGGGGGATGAAATCAGCAGGCACTGGGATGAATGAATGTGAAGGGGTAATGGGGTCCAGCCTGGCTCCAAGCTCTCGGGCTCCCGCATTGGGTGGGAAGTGGGGCCGTTGGCGAAGAGACTAGGCGAGCGGGGCCCTTGTTTGGAAGGGAAGAGCATGAGTTTGTTTTGGGCATGTTCAATAAGGGAAGCCTTTGAGAGATGTAAGGAGGCAACAATTAGAGCAAAGGAGGGTACTGTTCTGCAGAATTGGGGCCTAGTGAGGGGTCTCAAACTGCCCGGAGGGCCTCTGGGGAACACGGGTGCTGCAAGCCATCTCTGTAGAAGCCATTTAGGGGCTTGGTAGCTGTCATCTCTCCTTGTCTACACCCACCTCAGACTCTTCACCCTTCAGGTAAATTTCAAACTAAAACTTCAGAATTCAGCTTGGGATTCAAATGTATACATTGAACATTTTTTATTTTATTTATTGATTGATTTCAGAGAGAGAGAAATATTAATTTGTTGTTCCACTTATTTATGCATTCATTGGTTGATTCTTGTATGTGTCCTGACCAGGGATCAAACCTGCAACCTTGGCATCTCTGGACGATGCTCTAACAAACTGAGCTACCCAGCCAGGGCTTGGATATTTTAAAACTGGAGATAGAAAAATAAATGTCATTTCACATACAATTCCACTAACCAACAGTAGATGCCTAGTCATGGAGACTTCAGGGCTGTGACTGAATTATGTCTGCCAAGGTTCCAAAGGGAAGGGTGGAAAAAATTCATGCCGTAAATTTGCCGTCCTTGGCCTAACCTAGTCAGAGGTCTCCAGCCAAGCAATCGGGCACCTTCCGGGGCCACTTTCCGTAAGGAAACCAAGTAAAACCAAGTGCCTGTGTTTGGGAGTTTTCTGTCACTTTCAATAAGAGATCTTTTGGCAGTGGCTCCAGGAAGCTGTCCCCAAGCTCAGAGAGTGGCAGAGAAATTGTCAAAACAGATCTTCATTGGCTTAGAAACTTATACTTAAAAAAAAAAAAGTATATATATGTATATATTTTATTGATTTTTAGAGAGAGAGGAAGGGAGAGGGAGAGAGAGATAGAAACATCGATGTGAAGGAGAAACATCCAATGGCCGCCTCCTGCAGCCCCCTTTGGGGATGGAGCCCGCACCCCCAGCATGTGCCCTGATGGAACCAGCCACCTGTCGGTCCATGGGAAGATGCTCAACCACTGAGCCACACCAGCTGGGCTAGAAACATATACTTTTTTAAACAGAACTCGAGTTACGTCAAGTCTGTCATTTTTGTGTGACCAACCGAAGTTTTTATTTGTGTCTAAAATTTAAACAGGACAAATAGAGTACAAACCGCAAGGTGCAATATTTTGGTTTAAGTGCAAATTTTAGTCACGAAATATACTGAATCTGAATAGCTTTGCAATGGAAACGAATTCTTGTTTTCATGGTTAATTGTTTTAAAACTAGAGGGTGGATCGAGAAAACGTTGATTACTGAATGTCATCGTGTAGTATAGAGGAGGGACTGTTTTAAAAACGCCCCGCTTGGCTGCACACGCTAGGACGCCTGTCAGGGCAGTCCTGGGTCATCCTCAAAAGGAAAGGCGGTTTGCGGAAGCGGGAAGGGTCCGCCGAGCAGGGGCGCCCGAGAGGGAGGTCGCGGGAGGGCCGTCTGTTGCAGGGAAGGCTTGGCTGGGCCCGGGAACAGGTCCCACGGTGCGGGAGCGCAGTCTGCACAGGGGCAGCTGCACGGCGGCTTTGGGGGCACCTGGGCGGCTCTATTCGCATTGCTTCTGCTCACTGTTCAGTGGCACCGGCAGAGGACGCGATGGGGATCCCAGGACCCAGGAGGGAGTGCGGAGGCGGAGGCGGACCGGGAAGCTGCGGCAGTGCGCCCCCTGGAGGCCCTGTCCGTGTGTGCAGTGGACCGCCCGTCCCAGCGTCGGGCCTTCCCTGGGCGAGTGCCTGAAACGCAGCGAGCCTGTTTCTTCACCTGTTGGACAGCGATTAGCACCCTGACTCCCAACTCTTTTCTGAGGATGAAACGAGATCAGTGAGGCCCCTAACCCAGGATCAGTTACTTACCTCACTCACATGAAGGCTGCCTTCCTTTTCCTCTTAGGTGATCCGAAGGTGTGCGCTCACACGAAGCCCTGGAAAACTCGCCTTTGATTGTTGCAGCTGGACACCAGCCTCTCACTTCCCTCCTTCCGACTCGGGGCCTTGTAGCCTGCTCCGTCCCCAGCACCCGCTCGCCTCACGCCACATCTGGCGGGGGGATGCCACCCCAGCCCAGCTTCTCCAAATGCCCCACAATGTGATGTGGCAGTTTTGGGAATGGGCTTGGTGACGATCTCATCCCGGCTCAGCCACTTAGCTGGGCCGCTCGGGGCATTCCTCATCTGCGCATGTGACCTTGGCTGGGCACAGTACCCACCCACTCGCGGTTCATTCTTCCTCTGCTCAAGGGGCTTACCAGTGTCCCAACCTCAGCAGGATGGCTTACAGGGACTCCATGAAATAATATATGTAAGGAGCTTAATTTGGCATCTGGCACTTAGTGATCAATAAACGGTCATAGTTTTTCTTTAACTAATTTAAAAGTACATTCACATGTCGTGCAGCAGGTCTCCAGAGCTCTTTGCATCTTGCAAATCTGAAACTGTACCTGTTGAACAACTCGTTTCCCCTCCCCCCGCTTGGCAACCCCCCTTCTGCTTTGTTTCCTTGAGTCTGGTTACTTTAGATTCTTTATATAAATGAAGTCACATGGCCCTGTCCTGGTGGCTCAGTTGGTGGGAGCTGTCCCGTCCACCAGAAGGTGGCAGGGTCGATTCCCCATCAGGGCATGTACCCAGGTTGCGAGTTCAAAACCCTGTCAGGCTGCAAACGGGAGGCAACTGATCTCTCTCTCTCTCTCTCTCTCTCCCTCTCTCTCCCCCTCTTTCTAAAATCAATAATAAAAATATACATAAATATATGAAATAATATGGTATCTGTTTCATTGTGACTGGCTTATTTCACTTAACATATGTCCTCAAGGTTCATCTACAAGATTTCTGTCGTTTTTAAGGCCAAATGATGTTTCATGGCATGTAGATATCCCATTGTGTTTGTGCATTGATCTGTGGACGAACACTTGGGTGCCTCCATCTCTTACTATTGTGAATAATGCTCTGAGCCACATGGGTGGGCAAATGGTCTCTCTGAGGTTGTGCTTTCAACTTTGTCGGCTCTATACCCAGATGTGGAAGAGCTGCATCATATGGTAGTTCTATTTCCAAGGTATTGAGGAAACTTCATCCCGGTTTCCATAGTGACTACACCATTTAACATTTCCACCAACAGTGCACTAGGGTCCCCGTTTCTCCACATCCACACCCATGCCTTATTTTTTTTGTAGCCATCCCAATGGGTGTGAGGTGATATCTCACTGTGGTTTTGATCTGCATTTCCCTGATGGTTTCCAGAAGCTTGTTGGCCATTTGTATTTTTTTTTTTTTTTTGGAGAAATGTCTATTCAAGTTTTTTGCCCATTTCTCCAATCTGGTTGTTTTTGCTGTTGTTGAATTATAGGAGTTCTCTATATATTCTGGATATACTCTTAACCATTATATAATTTGTAAATATTTTCTCCCCTTTCATAGGTTATCTTTTCACTCTGTTGATTGTTTCCTTTGCTGAGCAGAAGTTCTTAAGTTTGGTGGTGTTCTAGTGGTCTGGTTTTGTTGTCTGTGATTTTGATGTCATATCCAAAAATCATTGCCAAATTAATGTCATAAAGCTTTCTCCTATTTTTTTTAGGAGTTTTATGGTTTCGTCTTTAGGTAGTTGTTGTTGTTATTGTCAATATATTATTATTATTACCACTAGTTTTATTAATGCTATCCACAAAAGTTTCCAGTCATGGCTTACTATCATGCATTTTCATCTAATAAATACTATGCTCACTCACATATAAATGTCTCTACTGACCTCACACATAGAAAGGTGTGATCCCTTCTCTCAAATAAGGTCGAGTCCACAGGTTAGAAGATTAGTCTTGCATGCTCACGCGCCGCCTTGGTGCTCACGCGCAGGCTCCGCCACGCTCGGCACAGTCACTAATTCCATGTGCAGCTGTTACTAAAGCCCAGCTCGCTTCCAGCTGGGTTTCCTGCACAGTCTGTTTGTGGGAAACGCAGAGGTGTCTTATTACCGCTGTAGCTCTGGCCATTAAGAGGACGTTGCCATCAGGCACTGAGTGAAATGCAAGGGCTCTGGAGAAGACACACCAATTATGAGCGTTACTAATGCCCCACCGAGCCTCACCTGCCAGAACGGTCCGTCACGGCAGAGAAGGGCCAGCATTTCTGCACCAGGTGTGAGGCTTTATTTCCATCAAGTCACCAGCAATGGAAAGCACCTTCTCTCCGGCTCAGAAGTCCCCCTGCTGCGAAGCCAGCGCAGGCCCTTCCCTCTGCTGATTTCTGCAGCCTGCATAGACCGGAGAGACCACAGCAGTTTGACTACCTGGTTCTGCAGGTGGAAATCCGGCCTGATTCCCTCCCTGCCAGGCCTCAGTTTTAGGCTCTCCCTCTTCTCTGTCCCCTTCGAGGCCCTGGGCTCTTCATGCCAGATGGATGTTCCTTACATCCTGCTGTGAATTCATTTCAGAAGGAGGCAGCCTTCTGGTCTGCATGAACGCAACAGGCAAGGACTCCAGGAAGCTGTGCCCAGTGACAGTGCCCGAGCCAACACGGAGCCCCTGGAGGGCTTCACCCTGCCCAGATCTTCCCTAAATGGAGAGCCGAGGGGGGCTACATCGGAGCATTTCCTGGCCACTTCCTCCAGGAACAGTTCCTAAGTGCCCAAGGGCGCTTGGTGTCCTCACAGGATGCTGCATGGCCCCTGGACAGAGCTGTGCTGTAGCTGCCCATTAACAGCTGGCCTCCCGCAGGAAGGAGGCAGGGCTTGTATTGATCTCATGTCCCAGCAGGGAATCCGCTACAGACAAGACCACAAGCTGTCCGTCAAACTCCATCCTTTACTTCTCTTATCCTTGTTTATCTGTTTATTATCTCGTCCCCCCTAAACTGTAAGTTCTAGGAAGGCAGGACCTGCTCTACTCACCACTGAGTCCCTGTGTCTCGCCAGAGAGTGCCTGTGGCGAGGGTTTGCCACGTGAACAAATGGGTGAATATATAGATGGATGACCCGAACCTTTCAGAACCGCCTTGCCATCTCCTGGCCTGCTGAGGGCACAAACATTTTTTTGACTTTCACCACTCAAATGTTAGGCTAACTCCACCCTCCACCATCAACAAACACTCTGGGAGATCTGTAATGATGAGACCAGCCCTCTCCCGGCCCCTTTCTCATCTACCTTAACCACCACTCAGCCCGTATTAACCAGAGTCTCTAGAGAAACAGACCAGCGGGCTGTATATGGAGAGAGAGAGAGAGAGAGAGAGAGAGAGAGAGAGAGAGAGACTTTAAGCAACTGGGTCACACAAGTTTTTGGGAGCTGGAAAGTCTGATGGTGGCAGCAGGCTAAAGACCCAAGGAAGAGTTGATGTTGCAACTCAAGTCTGACGCCGTCCGGAGGCAAAATGTTTTCTTGCTCAGTGCTTTTCTAAGGCCTTCGACTGATTGGATGAGGCTCAGCTACATTATGGAGGGTGATCGGCTTCATTCAGTGTCCACTGGTTTAAATGTTAATCTCCTTTAAAAAACAAACAAACAAACAAAAAAAACACCTTCCGCCCAGCCAGTGTGGCTCAATGAACTGAGCGTTGGCCCAAGGACCGGGAGGTCCCAGTTCGATTCCCGGTTCGATTCCCAGTTTGATTCCTGGTCAGGTCATGTGCCCGGGTTGCAGGCTCAGTCCCCAGTAGGGAGCGTGCAAGAGGCAGCCAATCCATGTTTCTCTCTCACATCCATGTTTCTATCTCTCCCTCTTCATGTCTCTCTAAAAAATCAATAAAACGTATTTTAAAATGAATACATAATTAGGAACACATCTTCACAGAGACACATGGAATGAGGTTTCACCAACATCAGGACAGTGTGGCTGAGTCAAGGTGACATAAAATTCACCACCCACCCGTGTGATGAACTGGAGGGAGGACCTTTTCTTTATTTCACTCCCCTCAATACAGTGTGACCCCCTCTCACCAATCCTCACCCCAGTGCGAAGGCCAGGTGAGCCCCTCATTTGCCCACGTCCACAAGTGCTTGTAGAAACTCTCTGAGAAGCTGAGCTGCAGACGTCCTCTGAGAAACGAAGCCCCTTTGGTCCAGAGCCCCGGGCCGCTGGGCACGTTTTATGTCAGACGTTCGGAGGGACGCAGGCTCCCTCGCGTGGTTCAGGGGAGCTTTCTCATGAACCATTAACACTGAACAAAGACGACGGCATTACGGGTCCCTGGGCCCAGCTGGCCTCGCCTCCCCTCTCGCTTCCTCCCGGGCTTCTAGCAAGTCAGGAAATAAACACTGTCCTGGTGGCCCCTGCAGGCTCTGGTGGCCCCTGCAGGTCCTGGGTGATCCCCGCAGGTCCTGGTGGCTCCCGTAGGTCCTGGGTGGCCCCCGCAGGTCCTGGTGGCCCCTGCAGGTCCTGGGTGATCCCCGCAGGTCCTGGTGGCCCCTGTAGGTCCTGGTGGCTCCCACAGGTCCTGGTGGTGCCTGCAGGTCCTGGTGGTGCCTGCAGGCCCTGGTGGCCCCTGCAGGCTCTGGTGGCCCCTGCAGGTCCTGGGTGATCCCCGCAGGTCCTGGTGGCTCCCGTAGGTCCTGGGTGGCCCCCGCAGGTCCTGGTGGCCCTGGTGGCCCCTGCAGGCCCTGGCCTCGGGTAAGCAGAATGACCCAAGGCTGACAGGGAATAATGAGGTGGAGTATTCGCTCCTTTAATGATTTCCTCAAACCAACATGGTCCCTGAAGAAGCCTTTATCGTTGGGGGATGCTTGCTGGACACACAGCTCACATTGTCCACAAAGGAAAAAGAAAAAGAAACAAACGGAAAAGTGCTTAATGGCTTTGAAAGTTCCCTGTGGTTCCTTAACCCTGACAAGCGAACCTTTCATCTGACACAGCTGCTCGGACCCGCTCCTTGCCCCAGGCTGTGACGATCCTGGTTGGCCACCCAGTCCTCCACCGCTGAAACCTTCAGGGGCGGGAGGACCCCTGCTGTGCCGGAGAGCCCCATCCATATTCCTCGTCACTTTAGGGCACCTCCCTGTGAGCCATCTGGGGGGCAAATGCAACCCTGCTGCAGAGGTCAGGGATACATTACCTCCACACTCAGGGTCTCACAGAGGGGCTCGCGCAGCCTCACTTGTCTGTCCATCCGCCACGTGGTCACTGATTGCCCACAGGACGTTGGACTCTGCTGTTTGCTGGGGACACAGAAGCAAACAGGTACAATTCCTGCATGATGGAGACAGGACCAGAGAGCAGACGCTGCACCACAGTGTCATGTGTGCTGCGAGGGGAAGGACAGGATGCTGTGGGGATGTGTGGCAGGTGACCTGACCCTGCCGCAGGGTAAGGAAGGTGTTCGTGAGGGAGGGACACGTGAGCTGAGCTCTGAAGAGTGGAACTAGCCGTGCACGGCCAGGGTGGGGCCGGACTGCGGTGCAGGGCAGGACAGAACCCAGGGAACGAGGACAGCTGTGCGAAGGGCGGGGGAGCAGACGCTGAGAGTCTGAGATCCCTCCTGTGACAGCAGCGTGTTGAAGGTAGCGGGGCCTGGAGTGCTGGTCCAGGGCCAGATCACAAACGTCCTTATCTGCTCGTTTTTTCAAACTTTACTCCACTGCAACCCACAGTAAGAAACACATCTCACGTCGTAACTCAGGATACGTGTGTGTGATGCAATAGCCACAAACAACACTCACCCCACCATGCACAAAGTGCTCTATTTCTCATTTCTTTTTCTTTTTTCAGTGCTGATTATGACCCAAAAAGTTGATTTTGCAACCTTCTAATGAGTCCCCATACATCCTTATAAATCATGCTGTGAGTTGAGACTTTTTCCCAAGGTTAGTAGGAAGCCGTTGATGGGCTTTAAGCCAAGAGTGACCTGGTCTAGTCCCCCTCGTGGAACGAGCTCGGGCCGCAGCGGGTGGACGTGGCGGGAGTGAGGAGGGCACCCTGCGGCCAGTTGGTTGCTGTGACCTGGTGGAGAGATAAGCGCACCCCAGCGACAAAGACAGTATGGACAGAGAGCAGACTGGTGTTTGAGATTGCTAAGGTGGAGAGCAAGTGATAGTTGGCAGCACCGAGTGGGGGTGGAGAGAAGTCAAGGATGACTCCAGGGTTGTGCTTTGGAGACGGGAAGGATGAGGTGCTGTGTGCTGAGATACAGAACAAGGAGGAAGGAGCCCATCGGGGGGAGGTGCTGAGTTCCAGCTTGATAGACTGGGTGTGAGATATTCCAGCGTGGATGTTCCACGGACCTCGAACCTCAAGAAAGGGGGCAGATTCCGTTTGTGGAGGTGGAACTGAGCAGGATCCTGGGGCTGTTTGGAAACTTGGATGAGAAGAGGTCTCTTAGGGAGGATATATGAGAAAAGCAGAGACAGACCCTGGGACAGTCACAGTTTCTTCTCCAAAATGATTTCTGTCTCCAAGTAAGAACTAACCCCTCTTCTGTACACCCCAGATGTTTGGCTAACATTACTGAGGAGGTTCACACAGAACCGGCTTGTGTGTTTGGGCTGATTGAAACCTGGACTGAGCCTCCATTGCGGCCAACAAAGATGAACTGGGGGGCCCGCGTGGAAACGGCTGACCTGGGGCTGCTTCACCCCTGGGGCTGCTTCACCCCTGTGGCTGCTTCACCCTGTGGCTGCTTCACCCTGTGGCTTGGCCAAGTGCTTCAGATGCAATCTGTCTTGGCTGGTTTTGAACTAAATGCGTTCCTCATGCTGGAGAAACCATGTGCTTGATGTTATTAGAAACCTGAACAGTGAAGTACGTTGAAAACGATCAGAGTTGGAGCAGCTGGTACTGAAACATTGTGTCTCTGGGTCTAAATCAGTGCGTTGGCTTCCTTGACAAGGAGCAGCGGTGAAGTCTGGCCCCTGACTCGGCAGGCAGTCTGGCTGCTGGCGGGGAAATGGCCTGAAATAGCAGTTCTGCCTGTCTCCCTGTCCCTCCGTCCAGCTCGCTGTCTCTGCTGTCCATTCCTGCCCATCACATCTATGTGTCTTGAGTTCAAAACAGAAATGCTATAAAACTGAGACATACAGATACAATGGTACTCATGATTTAAGTTGGCATTTTTTCTTAATAGAAAAAAATAAGATATATTACCTGCAGAATGCTTAGAATACATCATTCAGCAATAGGAGAAAAATAAATAATTTGTCCATTCAGTAAATGTTTGCTGAGCAGCTACCGAATTCCAGAAAGCCTTAAAGGTACTGGAGCTAAGACAGTGGCCAGCGTGGACAGGATCTCCGCTTGCTTATGTGTTAGTGGTAAGGGCTGGGGCAGTGGGGAGGGGCTGGGAACTATCTGTGGGATGCTTGTTAATGTGGTAGATATGCTGGACAGGGAAGGACCCGCTGAGAAGGTGACTTTTGAAGGAAGACTCTCAGGAGGTAAGGGAAGGGGGCATGAGGTTAGCTGGGGACGGATGTTCTGGACTGAGAAAAAGGCAGGTGCAAAGACCCAAGGCAGGAGCGGGCTCCGTGTTTTGGAGGCACAACAAGAAAATCAGTTTGGAGGAGAAGAGGGAGAGGGAGGGGGGAGATGGTGACAAAGAGGGACATTGGGCTGGGGGCAAACCATGTTGGTCTTTCTAGATTAAATAACCAGCTTGGCTTCCATTTTCATTTCTGAGTGAGCTTGGAGCCAGTGGAGAGCCTGAAGCACACGAGTGACTGGGGCTGCCGTGCATTTTACCAGGCGCCCCCTAGCGTGCGGAGGAGGGACTGCAGGAAGGAGGGGAAGCCCGAGGCAGGGAGATGAGCAGACACTGCAGAAGAAAACCGTCGCAGAGGCCCGGTCTCGAAAGCTTACATTACAAATGAAGGCTCGGACTCCACACTGTTCTTTCCCCTTCTGTCTCACCAACAAGTTCTGGCCCAAGGCAGGTCGGGGCAATCAGACATCACCTGGGTGCTGGTGGAGAAGGAGGCACCCGGTGAGATAGGGAGGGTGATCAGATATTGAGGGTGGGGGTTCTGGTTAAACTGACTTAGCAGGGTTCTTGCTAAGACCGGACTTTACAAGAAGTGCACGGATACCCCGGAGGAAGGCGGTTCAGGAGCCTGACTAAAGTTTGGCCAAGCAAATACTCTGTCAGACCAGACACGTGTGCTTTCACGTTCTGACCTTGGAAGCTAGGCTGCTTCTGCCACTGGGGCTGTCGCGGGCTGGTTGTCACGCACGTAACATGACCTGGGGGGGCCGGGGGGGGCTTGGTCCAGTGTTCATGTCGTCATCACTGTGATTTACTGTTAGGTAATGAGTATCACTGCTACTACACTTTAAACTGTTTTAAAAAAGATGACACCCGAGTCCTGGCCGGTTTGGCTCAGTGGTTAAGGGTCAGCCTGCAGTCCACGCGTCCCGGGTTCAGTTCCCAGTTCCCGCTAAGGGCACGTGCCTAGGATGCAGTGTGTCCCTGGCCCTGGTTGGGTTGTGCGGGTGGCAGCCACTCGATGTGACCCTTCACGTCGATGTGTGTGTGTGTGTGTCTCTCTCTCTCTTCCTCTCTCTCCCTCCTACTCTATCTGAACAAAAAAATAAAAAAATGTGCTCTGATGAGGATAAAAAAATAAAAAAAGATGACACCCTAATTCTACACCGAATTAGAGAGTTTCTGGTGTCCCCCGAAGACAAAGGCAGCACAGTGGGGTATACGTTTCGTATTGGAAAAGCAAAAATTTGTCATTCAAGGAATGGCTTCAATCCATATTTTCTTGCAACACAAATCGCATGAGTTATGGGCGCTGAGAAAGGAAGGCTCCGTGCACTGTTCTGGGTTCTTTCATGAGATTGTCAGTCCCCCGGAGGAGACACAGGAGGGGCTCAGGAACACAAAGTTAATGGTTCTCACGCTCCTGGACAGGGGACAGGTACGCCACGGGGGCCCTGTCGGGAGACAGCAGGCTGGTGACAAGGCAGGAGCAAGGGGAAGGTGTGGCCCCGACCTTTACTGGGCTTCCCGGAGGACAGGCAGGGCGGGTGAACATCCGGACTGGCCGGGCGGAATGACTCCGTGGCCCTAGGCGGAGGGCTGGTCTCCCTGCCGGGACCCGGCCCTGCGGGGACCGGGGCAGAGGGGCACTGCCAGGCGGCGAGGCCAGACGGAGGCGGGCTGGCTCCGCTGGTTAGTCCGCTCGCCAGGGCAGGCTCCTGGCTGGGCCCTGTGCTGCCCCTAAGAACTGTCTGTCCCCAGCCAGAGGTTTTGTAAATATGTCAAAACAGTGTAATACATAGAAAATTAACAATACAGAAGCAGGCAAAGTAGGTTTACAGTTGTAATACAAATAAATAATACAATAATTAATTAATAATAACACAAGAATAAACTCGGTTTACTCACAACTGTGAACCTACTTTGCCCACCCCTGTATTTACCATACACAGATGAAGCTGTGCTGTGTTTTGTTACCGAGATACATGCAAACAGAAATCCCCACCATACTCTAAAGTACAAAGTATAGGATTGCCAGCGACGTCAGAATGGCCGGGCGGATCCAGGCGAGCTCAGCGGGTGGCTTCCTAGGCCCGGGAGGCTGTGCGGGTGCTGGGCCGGGGTCACTTGGGAGCAGTTTTCCTAGTTAGTGTGAAAGAATGAAGCATCTTAAAATCAATGGCCCTTAGAGTGAATGAAAGGCCAAATGTGCTTGTTTCACATATCCTTCAGCTTTTTGTATTATTATTGACTTTTTAGAGAGAGAAACATCGATGTGAGTGAGAAACAGTGATCGGCTGCCCCCTGCTCGCCCCCCATTGGGGATGGAGCTCAAAACCCGAGCATGTGCCCTGACCGGGACCTCTCAGTCCATGGGACACACTCAATCCACTGAGCCACACCAGCTGGGCTCTCCTTTAGTTTTTAAGCCTAAAGAGATAGTATTAGTATTGTGTACCCATTTCACAGATAGTGTTGCTGAGGCTCATAAACATAAACACTGTGGTCAACTGACAGATGGCCAGGCAGAAGGATCAAATGCTGAGTCTTCCTGACTTCAAGTTCCCCACCCTTTCGACGTCCACTCTGCCACCTGTCACCCCCAACACGGACCTCAAAGGCTCTGCCTCATGAGAGACGCTGCATGTCTATCCAACAGGCCACTCAATCAGGAACATTTTCAATTTGGTGTTTGCTGTTCCAGGCATTCAACCATGATGCAATAAAATGTCACCTTTGTTTGCTGTATTTAGGCTCTTTCTTACTTCGTGTGCAGGTGGCTCTGTGTCTACCGGCAGAGGAAGCGCCGCCTGCAGGCTGTTCAGAACACCCACAGGAAGTTCAGGTGGTGCTCGGGTCAGCCCTCACAAGTGGACACGTCACTATTTCAGTGTTTTAATGACTTTTTAAAACCAAGAATTCAATAAACTCTTATCTAAAGACTTAAGAAATTAATTTCATTTTGATATACAACTCAAAAAAGTTAGTTTAGGGGAACTTACTTCCCCCTTAGATTTTACGTTTTTCACTTTATGAACCAAAGTAAACTCGTCTGTGGTTGCTTTTCTTTTAGATAGACCTCTTAACTCATCACTGATGGGCGAGGTCAGTCTGTGCCTTGAACACCCGTGCTGTGCCAGGGAGCAGAGGGCTCTGACCCCCTAAGAGGAAGGGTTTGCCTCTCCTGAAAACTCCGAAGGTGTGTCTCTGCCGGCCAGAGCGCTCTTACCCCCTGTGCGCGAAGAACCCGAAAGTCCAGCTGAGGGAACTTAAAAAGGATGACCCAGGTGCCAGGTTCTGGCTTCACTCTGCTCATGCTCTGTGACCTCGTGGGAGTGTAGTGACACAGGTAGTGGGTCATGAAATGCTTCGCAATACCTTAAACTGAGTGCGTTTACAATTACATTTGTTCAGAAGCAAACCCTCAGGACACATCCCCGGGGACCCACAGACCCACAGTTGGCTCAGACTACTTTAAAACCTAATGTACTGCCCTGGCCAGTGTGGCTCAGCTGTTAGAGCGTTGGCCCGTGGACCAAAGAGTCGCGGGTTCGATTCTGGCCAAGGGCACGTACCTTGGCGGCGGTCCCCTGCTCTGGTCGGGTCCTTCAGGAAGCAACCAATCAATGTGTCTCTCTCACATCAATGTTTCTCTATGTCTTGCCCATCCCCTTCCACTCTATCTAGAAATAAATGGAAAAAATATCCTCAGGTGAGGATTTAAAAAAACAAAAAACTAATGTATTGTGTGATTGGGACTTGCCCTCTGTCCTGATAAACGCCCCTCCCTTCCCCTTGCCTGGTGCCTTGTGATTTGCAAGGTTCTTGTCTAAATTTTAATCTTTACGACAACCCTGTGAGGTGAAGCATCTGAAGCTAAAAGCTGGGACCCCCGGGCCATGAGGCTGTAAAGCAGAGCCAGGACTCGAGTTTGGATCTGAATCCAAGCCCTGGAGTTCGCCTTGTGGCCCAAGTCCCCACTACCTCCCATACCTCATGGGCTCACCATGACTCCGTGTCGGTGGGTGGCATGGTGCTGGAGGCAGGGGTAAGTGAAGCTGTCCTGCTCCTGCCATGAACTCAGAGTCATGAATGTCAGCATGGGCCAGGCCGAAGGACTGAAACGACTTTTCATCTTTAATAAGAAGGTAGCCTTTTCAACACCTTGTCCATGGCCCAGGGGCCGCCAGACTGCTCGGCCCTCCATTAGCGGTGCCAGGTGCTTGGGTAGTACTGAGAACTCTTTGAAAAAATAAATTAAAGCCACTGTTAAAAAATTCAATCAGTTGTCTGCAGACAGACTTGAGGGGTCTTTCTTGGGTGATGGAAATATTCGGAAAGTGAATTATGGCTTCAGTTGCCCAACATTGTAAATTGACTAAAAATCATTGAATTGTCAACGTAACAATGGACAGATTTCATGATATGCAAATTATGCCCCAATAAAGCTGTTGAAACATTAAAATATCAAAAGTACTTGTAACTCAATACATAGCTATACTTGGCTTCTTTATATTATAAATGAAAACGCATACTTTGACCAGAGTTAGGTGTTTGCTGTGTTCTGTTTGTTTTCAGACTAGGGTCATAAAATGTTAGAAAAATCGCAAAAAGTACAAACAAGTTTAAAGTCGGTGTTTGGAAAGCCAGGCAAAGGCAGGGAGGCCAGCGCCGTGGTTTGGCGAAGGGACAGGTTCGCCCTGCAGCCCGGCGGCCCGCAGAGGAGCTGGAGGTGCCGCACTGAGTAAACACGGCTGTCCTGGGCCCCAGAGCAGGTGCTCGGGCGTCGCCCGTTCTACCCGGAAGAAGTCGGCACTGGCAGGGCTCATCTTTCAGCATCTTGAAAAAGTGCGGAGGACTCGGATTTCATGAATATCAAGCTCTATCCATTTCAACACGCCCCATGCGCCTCGTGCCTCCGGCAGATCGTCATGCGTGGTGCAGGGACTGAAGCCCCTGCCTTAGAGCAGCACCGGGAAGCTCGTTCAGAAAGGGGACTGTTGGCTTCTCACAGTTACAGGCACACACAGCTCTCAAGGGTTCGCTGGGGGAGCAGATGCCCCTAAGTGAGCCAGGAGCTGCGGCCTCCCCTAAGAAATGGTGGTGACACAGACACGTGGGGACAGATTGGTGAAGGGTGGGTGGGCCGTTCTGGACTGGTAAGAAGTACATAGTCCTGGCCGGTTTGGCTCAGTGGTTGGAGCGTCAGCCCGCTGACCAAAGAGTCGCGGGTTCGATTCTGGTCAAGGGTACATATCTCAGTGGTGGTTTGGTCCGGCCCTGGTCAGAGTCGTGCGGGAGGCAGCCAGTTAGTGTGTCTCTCTCACATCGATGTTCTTCTCTCTCTCTCTCTCTCTCTCTCCCTTCCACTCTATCTGAAGATAAGTGGAAGATATCCTTGGGTGAGGATTAAAAAATAAGTAAATTTTTAAAAAAGAAGAAGAAATACATGAAATGCCAGTTGTTCTTTCTCATAACAGAGCACGTGTGGGCAGCTAGGGACCTGACAGCCTTCAAATCTGTGGAGAGGACGCTGTCCACGCAGTGACACCACCAGGCTTGCTCGGGTCGAGGAACTGAGACAAGAGTCTAAGAGAAGGCAGGCGGAGGCCCCTTCTCCCCTGGTATCCTCTGATGAAGGCACATCACTCAGGGACTGATTGTTCCCTCACCTGGGCGCTCTCACGTATCAACCAACAAACTGAACTGCCAAGCAAAACGGAGACAGACTCATAGACAGAGAGCAGGCCGCTGGCCTGGTGGGCGGAGGGCACCACGAGGGTGGAAGGACTGAGCGAAAGGAGGAGCGAGAAGTCGTGGTGGACACCAGCAGTGGTGTGGTGGTGAGGGCAGCACCCTGGAGGTGGAAGGGCGTAGAGGGGACAAATGGTGTTGGAAAAAGAAAAGAAAAAGAACCCTGGCCGGTTTAGCTCAGCGGTTAGAGCGTCGACCTGTGGTCCAGAGGGACCCGGGTTCGGTTCCCGCTAAGGGCACATATCTCAGTTGCAGTTTGTCCCCGGCCCAGGTTGGGTCGTGCGGGTGGCAGCCACTCGATGTGTCCCTTTCACATTGATGGATGTTTCTCTCTCTCTCTCTCTTCCTCTCTCTCCCTCCCGCTCTGTCTGAACAAAAAATGAAAAAATGTCCTCAGGTGAGGATAAAAAAAAAAAAAGAAAAAGAAAAGAAGAAGGAAGGAAGGAAGGAAGGCAGGCAGGCAAGCAGGCAGGCTTGCAAAACAAGAAAAAGAAACATACAAATACAAACACGAACAGAATAAATGAAGTTATTTTATGTGGGTTTTTCTTACATATTTGATATAAGCCTATACATAGCCTAAAAATGCTTTATTAATTAATAAAACTAATTTTAAATAGTACATCATTGGGAAAAAGAAATAAGAGCACCGTTTTGGAACATTTTGTTTAAAGTTTTATCCAGATACCACTATGACGGCTGTTTCCTTGGTCAGAGCACAGGTTACATGCAGTGAGATCCCGTGTGCGCAGAGCCCTGGGATCTGGGCATTTGGACGAGGGTCTCATCCGGGCACATGGCCCTGGAGCAGGGCAGGGCTGCTGGTGTGCCCAAGGCAGCACCCTCTCAGCCCTGAGCCCTGCCACCTGGTGTGTCCCTAAACGTTTCCTAAGTGGGTCCTGGGCACACGGAGGGAGCAGACACTGGGTCGTGGCCAAGTCCTCATGCCGCCCGCGTCTCCCCTGGAACTGGCCGTGGCCTTGATTCGCAGCCAGCAGCTTTCAGACCTGAGGGGACAGCAGTCTCATCTACCTCTGCCCCAGAGCATCTCGCGAGCACAGCCATCAGGGCACGGAGTGTGGCGGGTCGGAGGGCGGCCGGTGTCCTGGGGTCTGTCCAAGACTGTCCGTAGCCCTGCTGTGCTCCGGGAGGTCCCCCATCCGACAGGGAGCCCCTGCAGCCCTTCTCTTGCTGCTTCTGCTCCTGCTGGAAGACATCACCACTCTTGCTCCAAAATACTAACTCCCTGCAAACACAAACGCCCGACGAGGATTCCCACGATACCATTCTGGAAGTGGCAGGGCCGGGGTGGGCCCAGCTGTCCTGGGTTCTCATGCAGGCCACTCTGCTGCTCCCTCGGTAGAGAGATGCTCATGAGCTCCTCAGCTGGGAACTGAGTCGCTGGAGGGTCCATGGGACCAGCGGTGGCAGCGCCGCCCCCACTGAGACCACCTAACCGCTGGGCAGTTTGCCAGCACACAGATGCTGGGCCCGCCCCAGGCCCGTTCGGGGTTCCGGGGAGGCCCTGTGTCGCTGAGTGTGACCTCTGCAGAGGGCTTCGCCAGCACGTTGCGCGCACAGCACACTGCGGGCATACTGCGGGCAGTCGGCAGAGCCTTGCTTCCCCAAACGGCTCCCCAGTTCCGTTCTTTCTGGAAAAGCTCCCCCCATCGGTCTTGCTGGAGTTGAGAAATAAGAAATCTGGTCTCTGTCAGCTCACTTTGCTTAGAAGTCGAGACAGATGGCGTAACACCTGCTCCGAGCACAGCACTCGCTGTCTAACTTCTGGCTGTCCTCGCGTGTGTCCTCACAGCCAGCAAAGTTACTGAAGTTGAAGCACCATCTGTTTGAGAGTTTGGATCAAAAGGACAGATGACAGCAGGTAATGACGGCGTCGACCTGTTTCCACAGCAAACTTTCCCATCTGCCGAATGACTTCGTTCCTCTGTCCGGCATTTGTGAACCGAGATGTTCCGCGCGAGGATGTACAGATCAGTGCCAAAGACCCCGCTGTGGCCTGGTCGATACTCACCACCACGGAGAACGAGTCCCCAGCTTCCCGCCACAGGCTGGGACGGGGCCTGCAGACACAGCCAGTCCTGTTGGCGGGGTGTGTGTGTGCGCGCTCGTGTCTGAGTGTGTGTACACGTATGTATGTATTCCCCACTTTCGGAAGTTCATCTTATGTACCACCTCACTTTTACACAGGACCTACATAAGTGCCTGTTTTCACTAACCGAAAGAAATCCGAAGAGGATTTTCACTTAAAAAAAATTTTTTTTTTCTTTATTAATTTCAGAGAGAGAGGAAGGCAGAGGGAGAGAGAGATAGAAACATGGATGAGAGAGAACATCAACTGGCCGCCTCCTGCGTGCCCCCCACTGGGGATGGGCCCACAACCTGGGCATGTGCCCCGACCGGGACTTGAACTGGGACCTCCTGGTGCAGGGCCCACGCTCACCCACTGAGCCACCCCGGCCAGGCAAGAAGGATTTTTCTTTTAAGAAAAAGAGGGGAAAGTGGGACAGGGGTGACCACTTGCGTCACTCCAGGGCAGGCGCACGCAGCACGCCCGGCTCCTCAGCGTCCAGCCCAGAGCCCGGACCACGTCTGGGCGCCTCTGGGTGTTGTCTCCACTGGTTTTGTGAGTCTGTTGGCAAGATGGGTCCTGAGGTGACAGAAAAGCTGGGGACAGTTGGTAAGGATGTTACCCTTAGTGTAAAACTGGGGTTCCACATACATTTGCCATATTGAGATAGCAGGAAAAACGGTTCCTTCCCTCGCCTTCACAGATCTTCAACCACCAAAGCTGTCTTTCAAAAGTCCATTTTCCACTGGCCAGCGTGGCTCAGTGGATTGAGCATCTCCCTCCCTCCCACTCTATCCAAAAAAATCAGTGGAAAAATATCCTGGGATGAGGATAAAAAAATAAAATATTAAAATAAGACAATTCGTTGCACAGAAGTCCAAACAATTTTAATCTGATTCAACCTCAAGACACACACATTAAAAAAAAAAAATTCCTTGCTCTCTTCAGCCCTCTGCTTCAGCAGGAAATCAGTCTGTGTAACCACCAAGGTAGGGAGCCCAGTCTTGGGGCTCAGAGAGCGTGAGGGTGGAGGACTCACTACCAGCTGGGACCGAGGGCTGTGTCCATTACCATGGCCCCTCCTCTCTGTCCCAGGGGAGCTGACTCCGTGAGGGCCTCATGCACCCCTGTCATGGTTCCTGACCTTTAGTCCAAGAGACAAAAATCCAGGAACTTGAAAAATGAAGGAGGTGAATGAATGTATTAATTATTTATGAAAGCCCTTCTTTGTATCAGGCCTTGTGTATGTTATTTTGCAACTGTGGGGGTAGATGTTTGATTCTCTCCTTTGCACTCATCAGCAAACTGAGGCACAGAGCGCTGTATCAGCTAATACAAGCACCTGTGGTCGGCCTGAGAGATATTTGTCACGTACAGTCAACACAGCAGATTTCTGCTTTGACAGCTCAGCCTCTGTGGTTTGGGTAGCTGAACCCAACAGCGAGAGGTGGATGGAGCTGTTCTGGGTGGGCTTGGCCGTGTCGGGGTCTAGACTGGAAGGTGGGGACGGGCTGGCTCTGCACTGAGGCCGCCGGGCCAAGGCGCTGGCTCCGCGGAGTGGTTGGGCAGCTGCTGCGAGGCCCTGAGCTCGCGCAGGGCCCAGGGCCCTTCAGTGTGAGAAGTCGATGACCCTGACCACACGGAGCCTAGAGAAAGAACAGCTTCTTGCGAGCACAGAGGAAGAAGTAGAAACTAGACGTGGAAAGCAGGACGGGGCTTCCAGAGAAGAAAGGCAGGCGCTAGGTACCCGTAGGTATCTCGGGAGACCTCTACAGGTTGGTCTCACCTGGGCCACGTGTTTTGTTCCCGGTGGAAGGTGGGGGGTGGAGAAACAACCCAGGTTTCCTTGAATGGCCGCAGTCCCCAGCTGCTCCAGTGTGTGCTTCGGCTCCACGTGGGGCCTTGCCGGCCTCCCAAGCCCACGAGTGCCCATGTGATCGCCCCCATGGCCAGTGGAGGTTTTCCAGGCGACGGACGTACTGGGGCCAGAAGCTACTGCAGCCCCTTCCTCTTGGTTTGATGGCCACTCTATTCCTCTTGCATTCTCAACTACAACATTCTTTTAAAAATTATCATACATTTAGCCTGGCCGGTTTGGCTCAGCAGTTAGAGTGTCAGCCTGCAGTCCACATGGTTGTAGGTTCAATTCCCAGTGAAGGACACATGCTTGGGTTGCAGGTTCAATCCCCGGCCCCTGCTGGGGTCATTTGGGAGGCAACCAATCCATGTCTCTCTCTCATATCTATGTTTCTCTCTCTCTCCCTCCCTCCCTGCCTCCCTCCCTGCCTTCCACTCTATCAAATAATCAGTGGAAAAATATCCATGAGTGAGAAATAACAACAATGAAAAAATTACTATACATTTATTTCTCAGAGGAAGAAAAATTGGACCTGTAAAAAGAATAGTCAGTCAAATTTTGGACTCGTGAGATTCTTTATTTTTAAGTTTTACTGTACTTTTCAGTATTAAACAAAGCTCATAATGAATGATAGATTATCGATTCAAAAGCTCCTTCCATTTTAAGGACTTGTTGCCAAGCTAAATGAATTCTCCGTCCTTACAGTGAAAACATTCATGGACATCAGCCGAGCAGCAGTGGGAGTTCCTAGCTCCGGTCCCCTCTCAGAAACATGAGTTTGAACGACTGTCGATGTACAAAAATGCTGCCACACGAGCTAAGGGTTCCGGACGAGAGGTCGCAGCACCCGTGTGAAGCACAGAGAGAGACAAGACACACTGAGCAGGGAGGGAAGGGTCACAGGAGCTCCCCCCCCTTACTCCAGGCCCGAGCCCCGCCTGAGAGAGATGCCCCCGTGACAGAAGTGAGCGTCAGGACCCTCTGCAGGCCCCAGAACTGGCCCGCCCAGCATCGGGCTGGCTCCATGGCCCTAGGTGGCCCTGAGGTGCCAGGATTCCACGGGCTCCCCTGAACCCAGGCTCCCGGCTCCCCCTAGTGCCAGCTGGCTCCTCATTTAGCCTCTGAGAACCTAAGCTCTCAGCGAAGGTCAGACTACCATGGACCCAGAACCACAGCCCACCCAGCACCAAGCTGGCTCCATGGACCCAGAACCACAGCCCACCCCAGCACCAAGCTGGCTCCATGGACCCGGAACCACAGCCCACCCAGCACCAAGCTGGCTCCATGGACCCGGTACCACAGCCCCGCCCCGCACCAAGCTGGCTCCATGGACCCGGAACCACAGCCCACCCCAGCACCAAGCTGGCTCCATGGACCCGGAACCACAGCCCACCCAGCACCAAGCTGGCTCCATGGACCCGGAACCACAGCCCACCCCAGCACCAAGCTGGCTCCATGGACCTGGAACCACAGCCCACCCAGCACCAAGCTGGCTCCATGGACCCGGAACCACAGTCCACCCAGCACCAAGCTGGCTCCATGGACCCGGAACCACAGCCCACCCCAGCACCAAGCTGGCTCCATGGACCCGGAACCACAGCCCACCCAGCACCAAGCTGGCTCCATGGACCCGGAACCACAGTCCACCCAGCACCAAGCTGGCTCCATGGACCCGGAACCACAGTCCACCCAGCACCAAGCTGGCTCCATGGACCCGGAACCACAGCCCACCCAGCACCAAGCTGGCTCCATGGACCCGGAACCACAGCCCACCCAGCACCAAGCTGGCTCCATGGACCCGGAACCACAGCCCACCCCAGCACCAAGCTGGCTCCATGGACCCGGAACCACAGCCCACCCCAGCACCAAGCTGGCTCCATGGACCCGGAACCACAGCCCACCCCAGCACCAAGCTGGCTCCATGGACCCGGAACCACAGCCCACCCCAGCACCAAGCTGGCTCCCATGGAGCAGGGTCTGCCCCGGCACCAGACTGTCTCCCAGAGACCCAACCTCCAGACAAACTGCCAAGACCCCGGGTTCTAGGCCACCCCGTATGTCCCAGCCTCTAGGTCATCTCCCAGGAGCCCGGGCTCCCAGCGCATCCCAATGCTGGACTGACCCCAAGGACTCGGACACAGGGCCCACCCACTGGTCCCTGGTGCCTGGGTAGCCCCCGGGGATCCAGGATCCAGACCCTCCCGCCCAGACCCAGGGCCCAGGCCCGTGACTGCAGACCCAAACACCAAGCCCTCTCCCGTGAACCCAGGTTCCAGGCTGGTCCCCACTGTGTCCGAGCCCCAGGGCCTGCCCATCCAAGGACTCAGCAGCAAGTCCGCCTGTGAGCCTCCCAGCATCCCTGGACGGGCGGACTGGGGAAAGGCTTCGGCTGCTGGACCAGCCTGTAGGTATTTACCGCTCCTGCCCCAGAAGCAGAGGATGGTTCCGTCAATGTATTGAAATGCTAATGGTGGTAGTGAAGGTGTATAATGTGGGTGGTGGGACCCCAGAGGGAAGCCCTGCTCCTCCAGGCACTGGGAAGCTCTCAGCTCCAGGGCTGGCTCCTCATCTGTCCCCGTCCCCCGCTGCGAGGCCTGACCTGCACTGGGCCCCCCACGGGCACACCGCTCCGTGGGGGAGCGCCCCGGGAAGCTGACTCAGAGCTAGCCCACCCTAACTCAGCGTGACCACGGCTCAGGAGGCCCTCGCCAGTAGCAGAACCAGCAGTCTTGAAGAAGAAGGCAAAGATAAGCCGAGGCCCAACTCCAGAGGAACCAGAGAAAATTTAGAAGAAAAAGAAGAGAACTTAAAATTACCTCTCTAATAACTTCAGAGAGTTTTGAGAGTACAGTATGTCCATAAAGTAATAAAGCACAGAAAATAAGAATGCTTTCAGATTTTAAAAATATGACTGCCAAATGAGAAACTAAACAGGACTACACATAAAGTAAAGCAATCCTCCAGAGTGTAGTAGCATAAAAAGGACTAAAAACAGACAAAAAGAAAAAATACACAAGGGAAAAGAAACAAAACATTAAGGCCCAATCAACGAGCATCTATAAGCACCCACCCAAACTGATCGGAAGGGAGAAGATCAGTTACTTTATCTTAGAGTCAAGATGTACATGGCTTTGGATTTAAAAGACCCTCTGAGAATCCAGCCTGATAAAGGAGAAAAGACCCAAACCTAGATATACCCTTGTAAAAACATTTTCAGAATGAAATGATCAAACCTTCAAGAGACAAAAAGTCGTCACCTATGAAGGAAAAGGAAAAAAGAGAAAGAAGAGAGGGGAGGGGAGGGGAGGGGAGGGGAGGGGAGGGGAGGGGAGGGGAGGGGAGGGAGAGCCCTGGCGATTTGGCTCAGCAGTTAGAGCGTCAGCCTGCAGACCAGAGAGTCCCGAGTTCGGTTCTCACTAACAGCATGTACCTCAGTTGCACTTTGTTCCTGCCCTGGTTGGGGTCGTGTGGGTGGCGGCCACTCGATGTGTCTCTCTCTCTCATCGATGTTTCTCTCTCTCTCCCACTCTATCGGAAGATAAATACAAAAATGTCCTCGGGTGAGGATAAAAACAAACAAAAAGAACCAGTCCCTTCGGACTGAGCCCCAGGGACGCGAGTACCCGCAGGGGCAGCACCTCCCGTCTCTGCGGGAACCGGTGTCGGGAACAGGTGTCGGCACACGTTCTCCAGCCTGCCAGGCCATCCGCCAGCAGGAAGGCAGAAGAAAGATGTTCAGACCTGCAAGGACTCAGAAAGCCCTTTCTTAGCAAGTAACATAAGGATAGTGTCCAGAAAAGTAAAGGAAACCAAGAAAGGAGATGACAAAGGGTCGGGACGGGGCAGACCCGGGGAGCAGTGCGTCCTCCCAAAGGGCAGCGGCGCCGCCCACCCAGGGAGCAGCGCCCAGGGGAGCGGAGCGCAGGCTCCGGGAGGGGGAGCCTGGGGAAGAAAGCCCCCCCGGGAAGGAAGCATGCTTGAAAACAGGAACACGTGACGCTAGGGGAAAATGGCAAAGGCAACACGAAACTTCAAGGAAGACAACAAAAAGCTGCACCAGAAAGTCATGCACAGCCTGTGGAGCAAACTGTCATCTGCACGTGATTAGCATGGAGCTCGATGAGCTGCGAGAGGACAGGCTCCATCTGACCCTGACGCAGGCGTGTGCCCCTCACACATATGACCCTCTAGGATCATGTTAGACCAGGCGGGAAGATGGAATGCCAGCACAGACAATCTAACCCGGCCCTGAACGAAACTACATAGATATAAAAATCTAAACACTTTTAATTGGAGTTAATTTCTTTTTTTTTTTTATCCTCACCCGAGGACATTCTTCCATTTTTTGTTCAGATAGAGTGGGAAGGAGAGAAAGAGAGAGAGAGAAACATCGATGTGAAAGGGACACATCGAGTGGCTGCCACCCACACGATCCAACCAGGGCCAGGGACAAACCACAACTGAGGTACATGCCCTTACGGGAACCGAACCCAGGTCTCTCTGGACCGCAGGCTGACATTCTAACCGCTGAGCCAAACCAGCCAGGGCTGGAGTTAACTTCTTAAAGTCAACTGGTAAAAAGGCACAGAAAGCATGGTTGTGGATTCAAGAAAGAATGGGAATCAAACCCAGAACCCGGGAATCAGACCAGGACCATGAGACCGACGCTCAGTCCACCGAGCCACACCAGCCGGGCTAATGAACTTAGGTAAAAGTACAGGCACAGCCCTGGTCAATTTGGCTCAGCAAATGAGAGCATTGGCCTGTGGACCAAAGGGCCGTGGGTTCAGTTCTGGTCAAGGGCATGTACCTGGGCTGCAGGTTTGATCCCCAGCCCGGTCAGTGTCATGCAGGAGGCAACCAATTGATGTGTCTGTCTCACATTGATATCTCTCCCTCTTTCTCTCCCTCCCTCCCTCCTTTCCACTCCATCTACAAAGTTAATGGAAAAATATCCTCAGTGAGGATGAACCAAAATAAATAAATAAATGAAATAAAAAATTAAAATAAAAAAGTACAGACATAGTTGATGACAGAAGAGACATGAAAAGAGAGAGGACGTGGGGAAAGGGAAGAGGGGCCAACTCCATATCTTATAGAACAGAGATAAAAAGATACGCTCCATATTTGATAGAAGACCATACAGACATATAAGTATATTTTTATAGTTACAATGGTCATTCAATTGAATTATTTTTAAAATAACGAATCATAACCGTTGGGAAGAGAGTGGGGTCATGTGGAGTGAGCTCAGCCTCCTCTTCACTCGGGTGAGTAAATCAGGAGATTAGCCCTGAGTGATCATCTAGTTCAAGGGGAAAGTAACCAGCAGCAAACCCAAAGCACAACGTGGTAAAGAGCCTGTCTCTGAGGGGTGACGGCAATGGTGGGTATAAGACACTAGATAAAACCAAAAACTAAAATTTTAATTAAAAACAAAGAAAGGAATAAATATTATGAATATACATATGGAAATGCAACTTTAATTGGAAACCTGTCAGGAATTGAAATACATTTCCTGTGTTTCCGTTTCCATGTGCGCACACACACACACACACACCCCTCTTCGCTTCCTCCTAATATCCACTTACTCTTAGGTTCTGCTTCCTCACGGCTCAGTTTGCAAGGCCCCCGGTATCAGTCAGGGTGCGGAGAGGAAAGAGAACAGGCCTGATTAATAAGAGCTTCTCGTGAAAGGTGAGGCCGGTGAGGGGAGCAGTGAGGGCTGGGGAAGCCCCATGGCGCCTGGGCCCGGCTGAGGCAGGGAGCCCGGGAACTGGAGAGAGGGCTGCACTTGCAGGGACAGCTGCCCCAGGAACTGAGACCTCTGAGAAGAGGGAACCACTGCCAGCCACCACCAGACGGAGGGAGCCGGGCAAGGGGCCCGGTCTCCGAGGCAGGGGCAGGTGGGGGGCGTGGCCAGGGGATTTGGAGGGGCAAAGGAAGAGCATCGGCACAGCCTCACGGCCTTGACTGAACTTGGAGTTTTTCTGCAAAGCCCTTTGTCACATCCGTCGGGGTAGCTGCTTCAGTTACTCGTGTTTCCTAGTTCGCCTTTCTCCTGAGTGAACGGAGCCCTTCAGCTGTGCCGGCACTGAGGCCGTGGATTACTGCCTTGGGTCGGCTCCCGGTCCCGTGCTGTTCTGGAGGGTGGGGGTGAAGGGTAGGAAAAGTGCTGCAAACAGCCCAGCTCTGGTAAAGCCACTTCACCTCTTGGCGGGTCTAAAACAGATGCAGACAAAACAAAAAAAAGCCCTGGCTGGTTTGACTCAGCGGTTGGAGTGTTGGCCTGAGGACCACACTAGGGGCACATACCAAAAAATAAAATAAAATAAATAAATAAATAAATAAATAAATAAATAAATAAATAAAAATAAAACAAATGCAGGGTGGGCATGTGTATCACATAAATTAAGCGATTGTCATTATAACATTGGAATTGATTTGCTTCAGGGCTCAAATGTTAAGGTTTATTGAGGACTGTCCATGGTAAGATTACGGGTATCCTTTCATCTGATACTTGCAGCTCCTCCGTAGGGGGCCTGGGTATTATTCACACATCACACATGAGGAGGTCACACCTGCCAGCGGAGGCTGGGCAGCCTGCCGGAGGGTGCCCGGTGATGGGTAGTGGTGGGGGCTGGATTCCACCCAACCCAGGCAACCTGACTCTGGATCTAAGCTACTGAACGTTGAACACCATTCTTCCCACATCTTTGAGACACAAAATTAAAATTAGCATCATCTTTTAAAAGAGTTTATCTTTGGGGAGAGCTTCCTTCTTTCCGGCAGCATTTCAAAATTAATACTGTGGCTGCCTAGTTACCCAAGATGTTGAAGTAAACTGGATAAAGGGTACACAGGCTCCAGCGCGACCGTGTCCTACCACTGCACGCGAGTCTACACTTATCTCACAATAAAGCTAAATAAATACTGTAGCAGCAGTATCAACCGCCATGGGCTCGTCCACTCAGCGAATAGCTCCTGCGTGCCAGGCGCGGTTCCAGGTGCCGGGAGACTGCAGAGAACACAAAGCCCCTGACCTGGAAAGGAAGTTGGCTTGTCCAAAACTTTATTCCGTCAGATTGCTTACAATTTAAGTTATCAAATGCATGCTTATTATGTAAATGTTATACAAAGTATGGAAGGGGGGGGATCTGTAATACTTTCAACAATACAGATAAATTAAAACACACAAATGAAAAACACACAGTATTCACTTCCCAATCCCCTGCAAAGGTCTGATTAGGTTTCTCTGGGTTACTGGACAAGACGCATAGTGTTTGTGAATAGCAAACCTTGTCCCAGATGGTAGCTAAATGAGTCACTTTTGCTCTCCGCTGCAGTTCAGGACACCTGCAAAATGTTAATGCTGCCTATTCCGCACGTGCTTGGAAAGTCTAAGCTCCCTCTTTCCCCTGCTCTCCTTTGCCCCAGGCTGCAGACGGCGTCCAGCTAGGAAGACGCGGACAGATCCGTTGTCTGGGAGATGATGTGGCTGTGACTGATGAATCACAAACCCTGGCGAATGCTCCTGAGAAAGACGGCTCTGTCCACCGCTCCCGCCCTAGAGAGCCAAGGCATCCGGGAAGATGCAGCACGGCGGGGCACGGCGGCCCCCAAAGCGCTGAGGGGAGCCCTTCCAGGCGTTTCTGTCTGGACTCCACGCTTTTCTCCATGATGTCCTGTAACCGCACGTCCAGCGAGACTTTGGAATACCTGCTGCTGAATGGGAGCAGCGCGCGGGACTCGGGGGCCGCGCCCGCAGCCGCGCCCCTCCGCGTGTGCTTGGCGGTGATCATGCTGCTGATGATCGCGGTGGGATTTCTCGGCAACTCCGTCGTCTGCATCATCGTGTATCAGAGGCCGGCCATGCGCTCCGCCATCAACCTGCTGCTGGCCACGCTGGCCTTCTCCGACATCATGCTGTCCCTGTGCTGCATGCCCTTCACCGCCGTCACCCTCATCACCGTCCACTGGCACTTTGGGGACTACTTTTGCCGGCTCTCAGCCACGCTGTACTGGTTCTTTGTCCTGGAGGGTGTGGCCATCCTGCTCATCATCAGCGTGGACCGCTTTCTCATCATCGTCCAGCGCCAGGACAAGCTGAACCCCCGGAGGGCCAAGGTGATCATCGCCGCGTCCTGGGCGCTGTCCTTCTGCGTCTCGGCCCCCTCGCTGGCGGGCTGGACCATCGTGGAGGTGCCGGCGCGGGCCCCGCAGTGCGTGCTGGGCTACACCGAGTTCCCGGCCGGCCGCGCCTACGTGGTGACGCTGGTGGTGGCCGTGTTCTTCGTGCCCTTCGGCGTCATGCTGTGCTCCTACCTGTGCATCTTGCACACGGTGCGGAAGAACACCGTCCGCGTCCACAACCAGTCTGACAGCCTGGACCTCAGACAGCTCACCAGGGCCGGCCTGAGGCGGCTGCAGCGGCAGCAGCAGGTCAGCTTGGACTTAAGTTTCAAAACCAAGGCCTTCACCACCATCCTCATCCTCTTCGTGGGCTTCTCGCTGTGCTGGCTGCCACACTCGGTCTACAGCCTCCTGTCCGTGTTCAGCAGGAGGTTCTACTGCAGCCCCTCCTTCTATACCACCAGCTCCTGCATCCTGTGGCTCAGCTACACCAAGTCTGTCTTCAACCCCATCGTCTACTGCTGGAGGATCAAAAAGTTCCGCGAGGCCTGCATAGAGCTGCTGCCCCAGACCTTCCAAATCCTCCCCAGAGTGCCCGAGCGCATCCGCCGCAGAATCCAGCCAAGCGCCGTCTACACGTGCAACGAAAACCAGTCCGCTGTCTAGGGGAGGCGGGCGGAGACAGGAGACACACAGGGACTGGGGCCAGGACCTGTCTGTCCTGCTCTGCTTCCTGGCGCTTGAGTGTAGTCAGCATTTGGGGGCAGCCAACTAAGCACAAAGGTACTCATTTGTGACCAGATGAGCTGCAGCTCCCAAGCCTGCAAGATGAATGATCTGTTTCTTGCTGCAGAGAACAGGGTGTGGGTCTGACGGAGGCAGGAAAGTGGTTAAGGCGCTGGGAAGCGGGAGGGGCGTGCAGAGGGTGGCAGAAAGTCAGGAAGAGGAGGGGAGCAGGGAGTGAGGGGGCTGAGTGTGGGGCAGGAGGAAGGCCCTGTCTGAGGAGCTCCCTCCACAGTGGCTTCAGAGAACCCCCTGGCACCATGTTCTGAGATGAGCTCCCCGGGAGGCGTCATCTCTCTGTCCGCATTCACTTCACTAGAGGCCGGCATTCTTCCGGCTCTGACCTCTGTGGTGTGTGGGAGATGTGCAGGGTTCTTTACATTGATCAGGTGTGCAGTCTGACCAGGCCGAATCATCCTTCCTCTAACCCACAATCAGCTGGGGAGCAGAGCGAGCCCCCATGCTTCTCAGTTCCTGATATGACACGTGGGAGGCCTCAGTGGCTGGAAGCCCAGGGACAGTCCAGGGGCAACTCGGCTGAGATGAGAAGCCCACCGAGTGCTGGGTATGTGCCCCCCTCTCTCCTTCCTGCGCGGTCCACCCTGTCCCTACACCTGGATGCCCCTCGTCCTCCCTGTCTGTCGTGACAGTCCCTCTGCCCTTCTCTTCCCCTCACTGTTCCCCACGCCTCCCTTCGTGTTCATTCCATCTCTCCCCAGTGCACAGAAAACAGTCCTCCCGTCATTCATCCTCTCAGCAAGTATTTGAAGCAACTTGCTTTCCACCTCAGGAGTGGTCCGTGGGCTGTTTCCATGTTTCCTCTGGACACAGGCTGTAGGCCCCGTAAGCTGCCGCATGGAACTGCCGGCAGGGGGCACCCTAGACACCGCACAAGCCGGCCCTTCCCCACTGATCTCTGGGCTCCTCCTACCTCATTCTGATGCTGTCCTTTGGGCCCCCTGCCCAGGGTCTTGGCCCTCCGAGCCCAGGCAGGACTGGGATCCTGGGAGTGAAGCTGCGTGGAGGGAACTTTCTGCTGGCGCTGTCGCCTCGGCCTCCGTGAAAGGGTCACCCATTACCTCCAGGGGCTTCTGACCTGGGGTCGATTTTCCTGAGCCCCAAGCACACTAAGTCCATGAAGCTCTTTCTACAGTTTCAGAGCTGAAGGGAGTGGGAAATTTGAGGAGAACGTCAGAAAATCTGGTTCTAAGTCTAACTCTTACAGGAACTAGTTGTGACCTTGTTCATTCCACCTGATTTCTCTGGGCCTCAGTTTCCCCCTTTACCAAGTGAGGAAGCAGGTCTAGATGATCTCTAGTGTCCCTTTCATCTGCCAAACACTCTGATTCTAAAACGCACATGTTGTCCAGTAGTAGTCACCAGGTCCTCTGAACTCATTACCTGTCCACACAATGAGCCTTTATTAAGTGCCTACTAGCTGCAAGGCACTGTGGGAGAAACAGCGAGGAACAGGGCGCGGGCTGTGCCCAGAAGTTGTCTAATTTATCTCAAGATAGTTGTAACTCTGATTTGGCCTAAAAACACAGACGCTCCCTTTTGTTTCTCTTCTTGTTTCTTCTCCAAGGTTGTTGAAGAGGCCAAGCTCCCCGTTCTCACACTCGCCCCCCTGTACTGTACAGAGGCAGGGAAAACCGGGGGTTACAGAGAACACACTTCACGTGATCTAAGCCCAGAGGAGGATGTGTGAGAAAATAACTGATACCTTTTCTCCCCCACTTCACCCTCCTTTTACGCCCAGATGCAGAGAGAAAGATGGCCAGTCGGTGTGTGATTGATGGAGATGGGCCTGTCAATTCCGAGTGCCAAGTGCCCCAGCAAGGTCAGGGTTTGCCTTCAGCTCCCACGAGGCAGAGTCCTGCAGCCTTAGTGGTGTCCCAGAGCCCAGCCAGGCCTCTGAGGGGACCAGGCCAGTGTGCACCTCCCGTCTGGTGGGCATTTAAGGAAATAGTCCTCCAGGGCCTTGAGTAAAAGAGAAATCACAAAACTGAACGAAGGTACCAAAATTTACATCAATCGGTATTAGACCATGTATGTTGAAAAGTAATATATGTTTCAAAGTAATAATTTTGTATATATTTTAAATAAAGTATTATTGCTCTTTCTGTGTATAAGACTGTGCCTGTGCCAAAGTTAGCACCGAGACTGTGAGTGGTGGGCCCAACGCCAGGAAGTCCGACGTCTCCTAGGACAGCAGTCAGTTACCAGTGGGAATGACTAAGGAGGGTGCTCTCGATGGCACGGGGTGCGGGTCTGGGCAGTGGGCCGTGCCGGGCGCCCTCGCTGTTTTAGACCAGGGCCTGCTAAGGCATCGCGGTGTGTCTTCACCTCTGGCTCTCGGGGGGTCGCCTTCGAACCCTCTCTGGTTTTGCTGAACCACCAACAAACTGCTTCCCGAAGATGCTGCGAGGACGACGAGTTGTCTCCTCCTGGGAGGCACGGCCACTGTGCCTTTGTTTTTTGTTTTTATCTCTGTTTAGCTCGGGAGTCACCCAAACCCAGGCACCTGAATTGTTTCGTGGGGCCCTGGGAGGCCAGCCCCTGGGTTCCTAGGAGAGCCGAGCCTCAGAAAACGAGATGTCTGTCCTAATTCTGACGCCCCCCGAAAACCCGCTACCTTTTCACCTCAAATCTCAGCTGCTGCTGTTGGGGTGAAATGGAAGTAAAGGTCTCTAGGACGTTCTGACAACCCAGCCGCTCTCTGAGCCCGGGGCGTGCCTCCCTCGTGTTTACAGTATGTACTTCTGTTCGGACTAAACACCTGCCGCTTCAGAATTCACAGTGTGGCTCTGCCCCCTTGCTCATGCAGTCGGCAGCCCCGAACTCAGAGCCCCTGGGGTCTCAGAGTCCAGCCCCAGGTTTTGGCTCTTATGGAAATGCCCCGGGGGTGGGCTGAAGGGCACCGTGCTCTCTGCGTGATTGCGGGCAAGCGGTTTTGTGCCCCAGCCTTCTCGTCCCTCACTGGTGCAGAGACTCCCGCCCGGAGGCTGGGGAGGACTCCAGGGAATGAAGGGCCTCGCCCTGCCTCGGCCACGGGCGGGGCTGCACCGACGGCAACCATGACCCCAGTTGTACTGTCTACTTGCTCTACGGCCACCCTCTGTCCTTTGGGGTCCAGGGCAGCAATTTGTTTCAGGAACTGACTGTTCCATCCTCTTCCTCGTCCTCATGTGGTCCAGAGATTTCGGGGTTCAGTTGATAAAAACACTACATCCCCTGAAGCCAGGAGCATGGGTTTGACTGTAAAGAGCAAAGTCCTCGATGGCTGGCCTGCGGTCCTTGGTCGCATGCGCGCTGTCCCTGGGTGTGAGCTGGCCTCACGCGGCTGCTAGGAGAACCGGGTGGGTGGGAGCAGCCCTGAGTGCTGGGGGGGGGGGAGGGGCTCTGAGGTCTGCAGAGCTGAGTAGCATCACTGAGCATGGGGGGAGGCAGGAGGGAGAAAGAGTGTGGACCAGGCTGTAAGTGGCTTAAAAAAATAACCTTGTTTCCCTCAAGTCCAGGGCCTGTGGGGGGTCTCTGCTCAGGAGGTGGTCCAGGGCTCCTTCCTCCACTAGGTCCCACCGTCCCCTGAAGCATCGTCCTCGCGGTCTGTGTCCTGGCTCCCGAGGAGAGGTAAGGGTGGAGGAGCAGAGGATAAGTCACCCACAGTCCCCTGGACTCCCCCAGCAGGAGCTGAGTCACATGGCCACACAGCCGCGAGGGAGGGAGGCCGGGAGGTGAGCCTCTGGTCAGCCGGCCGTGGCTTTCTCTGCACGGCAGGGGGGGAGGAGGACCTGCGCGCCCAGCACTGTCGGCCAAGAGTAGCAGGACTTGAAAAACAGGAGGTCCCAGCACACGCCACCAATCCTTAAGTCTGAAGTAGAAATATCATCGGACCCTTTCTCACTGCAAAATAAACACATCGCCGCCGCTCCGACCAGGAGGCTGCCTCCGTCTCACCTCCTGCCCCAACACGCAGGGACCTGCTTCCAGAACACAGGCTGCAAGTGGGTGCCTGTCTGTGCCAAGAAGGCGGCCGCCACACCAGCCCTCTGCACAGAGGTGAGGCCGGGAGCTAAGCCACTTGGAAATGTGCAGCTACATAGGGATGAATTTGCCAAACGAAAAGAAAAAAAAAGCTATTTAAAATAGAATCAACAGTGATCGAGACAAACTTTGCCCAAAAATTTGATTGTTAAAGGAAAGAGTATAATTTCCAAGCTTTACCTATTGAAAGGTGGAGACTGGCTGCCAGTGACAAGGGAGCCCCCACAGGGTGATGTGCAAGGAAAGGGGGGGCGTCCCATCCCAGCTGTGGTTAGCACCTGGATTCTGTAAGAACAGGAGGATGTTTGAACACAAAGCATGGTGTGTGTGTGTGTGTGTGTGAGAGAGAGAGATTTGGGGGTGGTGTCTAGGTTACTTAGCAGACAGTTCCAGTTTACCTCCTGCTCTCTGGCCCTTCGTCCTGGTGGAGCAGGGCACAAGGTGTTCTAGGAACAGGAGAGGGTCCAGAGATGGCCTGCCTCAGAGGGAAACAGTACAGGCTGCTGCACAGATAGATTTGTCCTAATTAGTCTGATAGGAACACAAAGAACTTATCTGTATGAGAAACACTTAGATGTGACAAGAACATGACCTTTACCTCTGCGACCCAGAATCCAAGGGCCCTGATGTGGAAGCTCAGCTTTCCAAGGTGCTCGGGTTTAAGTTCCTAAAGTTCCCGGAGGCCGGGTAATAATACAGAGCCCCCGGGTCCGCGGGCCACGTCCTCTGTGCGCTCCTGCTGCCTCGGCATCTGCCGGCCCTGGGCCACCCAGGCCAGCCAAGGAAAAAAGTAGCCACGCTCATTTTGGGAGGCTTTTTGTTGTTGTTAATCCTCACCGAAGGATATGTTTCCACTGATTTTTAGGTAGAGTGGAAGGAGGGGAGTAAGAAAGAGAGAGCAACATTGATGTAAAAAAGACGCGTCAATTGGTTATCTCCTGCATGACCCTGACCAGGATCTGGGATCAAACCTGTAACCCAGGTACATGCCCTTGAGTGGGAATCGAACCCAGGACCCTTCAGTTCGAGGGCTGACACTGTAAGTGCTGAGCCACACCGGCCAGGGTTGGGAGATAGTTTTTAAAAGACAGGCTGCTGCTCATTAAGTGGCCTTTGGGGACCCTCATTTCCTCCCTCACTGAAATGCACCACCACATTCCCTGTTACAGTCGTTTATGGTGTCGTCAAGACTTTGGATGTTTTATTAAACCATGAAAAGAGGGTCACCAGCCTCGCCATGAAAGACAGACAAGGCTGGCCCTGGCCGGGTTGCTAGGTGGTTAGAGCGTTGGCCCGCAGACCAGAGAGACACGGTCTGGCTCCCACTAAGGGCACGTACCTCGGTTGCAGTTTGTCCCCGGCCCTGTTGGGGTCGTGCGGGTGGCAGCCAGTCGCTGTGTGTCTCTCTCGTCCATGTTTTTCCCTCTCGTCCATGTCTCTCTCTCTCTCTTCCTCCCCCTTTCCCTCTCACCCTATCTGAAGATAAATGCAAAAAAGAATGTCCTCGGGTGAGGATAAAAAAGAAAGACAAACAAGGCTGAATAATTTTGTAATTCCCATGGGAAAACGGAGCGCTGTTTGCCTTCAAAGCGCGCCCAGCGGTAAGTGGGGAGACGGGACAGGAGGCGCTGCCCCGGCGGCTTCCCATCCTCTCTGGGACCTGCGGGGCCGTGGGAAGCAGGCAGCCCGTAGGAGGAGGGGTTTCCCCCTGAGGGGCCCGTGCTGCAGAAACCCGCCCGTGGCTGGGCCCTTGTCGGATTGTCTCCGCCAGGCCCACATGGGCACCCGGCGGCTTCCCACGCTGCCCACCGGCAGGATGCGCCACAGGCCTCCACCTCGCGGAGGCTGCATCTCCGGCCGTCTTGTGTGAACCTGTGGGCCCTCGTCCGCCTGCAGATCCTGCGGCCCAGCCCCTTCCGACTGCCGGCTCGCTCCTCAGGCAGCGCGCAGGTGGGGCGCAGGTGGGGCGCCGGTGGGGCGCAGTTCTCCGCTGCACACCAGCTGCCCGTGCGCCGGCCACGCCGAGAGCCAGCAAACAAGGGCCTAGTCTCCATCCCTATGAACAAATAGTCCCTAGGCTTAAGGAAAGCCTTCAAAATATATCTACTGACTGACTTTTTAATTATAGAGGTAATTTGCTCCTTACAGAAATGGGAAAAAAAAATGAATGCGTTTATTGGAGATGTGTATTTTTTACTCAAAAGCATAAAGAAAAATTAAAAATTTTCTAGTGTTTTATTATTACATACAAAAAGGTATCTTTTCCTTTGCAAAATGCAGATCATACCAAACCACAACTTTATACTTAATTTTTAATGTTTGTTGTTTGTTCATGTACTAAAGTCATTTGTAATGGCCAGAAGCCCATGCATGGGTGCATCGGAGGTAAGCACTAAAGGACTTCATTTTCTTTTTTTCTATTTTTTATTGCTTTTGTAAATGCTGCAATGAGCATCAGCCCAGCTGCTGAGTGTTTACTTGAAATAAATGAAGACCTGGCTTCTGACCCGTAACCAAGTCGCTCGTTGAGAAAGTTCATGGCGGTTTATGTGCGGACGAGCTGTGCCCCAGAATTCCTGAGAACGGCCAGTCTGAGGTCACTCGCACAGGCCGAGGTCACTTAGTACATATTCACTAGTATATAGAGAAAAGCATAAAACAAACCACCATTAAAGGTGTTTTACACCTCTTCAGTCATCATTTTAGGCGGAAAGGAGTATTCCTGCCAACTCCAGGCAAACTTGAGTCCACCAAATTCAAGGAACTCTTTGGACATAGAGAAGTGTATCTGGCTGGCAGTCGGGGCCCAGGAGGGGCGTACAGACGACCTGGGGTTCTGTTTCTCACTCTGTACAACTTGCTCTGAGACCACTGCTCCTACCTGGCTGCTCCAAGTGGACTACACTTTCTGTGTCCCATTCTCAGGCGTGGGCAGCAGGGTGGCTGCCCCGTGGCTGAATCAGAAGGATGTCGTGCCATGTCCTTATTTTCCGTATCCTGGTGCTTTCCCGTCTGGGGCCTCGCCGCCCTGGGGGGACTGCCACTCCGAGGGCTAACTCCTGAGCAGGCAGACTCCCCCACCCTGCACCTGCCCTCCTCACCCAGGGCCGGCCCAGGACAGCCGGGGACAGACCTGAGCCCCAGAGCCCTCCGGAATCCGTCGGTCCGGAGCCTGCTCACCTGCCTCACCCTCCTTTCTTGGTTCCCCTCCCCCTCTGCCTGGCCTGGTCTGGGTGCCCCTCCCTCGGGTGGCCCTCAGAAGTGGAGTGTCACCTCTTCTGTCAGGGGGCCTCTGGGACCAGCTTTCCGGTGGCTGCTGTCTCCTGATCCATTGGCCTCACCATACCTCAGATTTTCTATTAATACACTATGTATTAAAACAAAGGATTTTCCAAATACACTGGATACATTTTGTCTTCTGCCTTTTTGGTCGTGGTGGGGGGGTCCTTTCCCATGTCATTAGAAACTATGTAAAAACTAAGTTGAATGGACACAATACTTGCCAGAAATGTCGGCAGCGGCCGCCCGGTGGTGGGATGGACGGTCTCTCTACGGTGTGAACACTTGTGTTAGTTCTGCTGAGGACCAGGGAGAAGCCTCGGCCTCCAGCCTCATCTGTCCCCACCCTGCCTGCCCTGCAGTCGGACTGAACCTCCTTCTTCTCCCCGGTCTGAAGGGCCCTAAGGTTGCTCACTTCCAGGCTTGGCTCCGCCACCCTCGGTCAGAAGCACTCCTCCGTGCTTCTGGTCTACCTGCACTGCTTGGCACGGCCGTGTTGTGCCGTCTCCATGGTGAGCGGCAGCAGGGCCAGGACCAGGTGTGTCCTTTCCACCATTTATCCGTAGAATGTAGCACAGTGCTTGACACACAGCAGTCCCCCCAAATATACTTGTGGAATGAATGAATGATTGAATCTATGAATAAATGAATACTGAATTGGAAAGGAAAACTATCCCCTTAACATTAAATACAGCTCTTGGTAATGTGAGTCTTTTAAAAAAATATATGTTTCTATTGATGGTTTTAGAGGGAGAGGAATGGAGAGGGAGATACAGAAACCTTGATGAGAGAACCATCCACGCCCACCACTGGGGAGAAGCCTGAAACCCAGGGGGGTCGCGGGCCTGGCCCTCTGCTGCCTCCCTCTGGGCAGCGTCAGCTCCGCCTGTGCCGCTGCGTGAGCCTGACGGGAGCCCTGCAGCGGGCACTGTGGCCGTGACCCCAGGAGACAGCTCCCGTGTGGAGAGCCTTGTGCCCTGGCCGCGGCAGCTGCTGGGAGCAGCCCACTTCCTGGTATTTGAATAAACACAAGCTACCCGAAAACCACACCCGCAGGCACAAACCGAGCCCCCCAGGAACTCGCACAGCCCTGCACCTCCTCGATGTTCGCGGAGAGAAGTCCCAGTTCCAGGAGCGGGACGATGATGGGGTACAGGGTGCTGGTGTGCTCCGTATGTCAGGACGTCCAGCCTCCTCCTGCAAGGGGACGACCTTGGCTGTGGATTGCCCGGGACACAGGTGTGCAGCGCACTGGGAAGCGCTCGACACCCCAGCGCCAGGCGCCTCGCGGCAGTGTGGGGAGCCGGCCGGGCAGGCTGGTGCCGGCTTCCTGTGGCACCGTCTCTCACATGTCCGGAAGACGGGCGAACAGCAGCCCGCACCCCCCACACCCGGGCACACGCGTGCAAGGCTCTCGTGCCCTCCCCCTTCGTGCCTGGCGTCGGGCCGTCAGCACCCCGTGTGTCCTTTCGTGGCCTACTGGAAGGCCGGGACCGGGTACGAGATAACTGCGGCCCTCCAGGCAGGGCTGTGCCTCATCCTTCCCTTTCAAAGGCCGCCCCTGAGGCTTGTGTGGCCAGGTCGGAAGAATGACGGAAAATGTGCCCCAGGCCATGCAGCGGCGGAGGGAGGCGCGGCCCGGCCACCCCTTCGTTAGATGTTAGTCTGGGCCTGGTTCTCGGCTTCCTGCAGACCTTCCTGCAGACCTTGCAGGTGCACAGCCCACATCAGGACGGGGAGGGCCCGTGCCTTTCCTGCTCAACAAAACCGGTGCTCATTCCGAACCATTGCCGGGGCCCGCGTCAGGCCTGTGAGCTGTTTGTTGCTGTTTTAACCCAGTGGAAGGGATCAGGGCGATAAATGGCTGACTTCGAGATGGTTGTGTGTTACATGTTGAGAAGAATATGTGGAACAGCAATGCTGATTTTACATAAAACACAAGAGCAAATAGTCTGTGTGCACACACTCTGGGTAACTACACTATTCCAAAACCACGAAATGGAATGTTACATCCAGTCTTTAGAAGGAAGGAAGCTGCTGCGACGTGAATTCTGAGGACACTGTGCTCGGGGAAGTCAGCCAGTCCCAGAACGACAAAGACTGATTCCACCTGAGGCCCCCAGAGCCCTCAGAGTCAGAGGCAGGAAGTGGGGTGGACGTTACCAGGGCGGCAGGAGGAGGACAGGGAGCTGGTGTTTAATGGGGACGGAGCTTCGGTTTGGGGGTGATGAAGGAGTTCTGGAGAAGATGGGGGTGATGGCTGCACAATGTGAACATGCTTAAGGACGAAAACGGGACATTTATGTGGATTTTACAATTTTAGAAATTCATAAACATGGCAAGCACACTAACCTACACAGAAAATGCATTTAAATATAGTCATATTAGTAATATTGTAACCTTTTTCTTGGACACAAAACTGAATTTCTGACTAAGTTTACTCCTATAAAGAAAGTGCATGCATTCTTGTAAATTAACTGAGAGCAAAGAAACCCAATGCCCTCAGCAGGCAAACCGCAGCCGAGAGCACCCTGACCCCGAGAAAGCCAACGCTGTGTTCCGACTGCATTCACGCACCAGCCGAAGTCACTCGGTGGCTGTGAGGCAGCCATGCACTGAGAAGCATCAGAAACGAGTTTGGGGCTTTCCTGTCACGTGCCACCCGCTGCTGAGGCACGAACAGGGGGCGACAAGGCGGGCAGCGCCCACAGACGCAGTCGGGGTGCGGCTCTGGTCATGCCCACCTTGGACATCTGCCTCCCAGCTTTGTCGAACACCAGTGGAACCTGAAAGGTGAAAACTAGCATTTCAAGTGCAACGAATGGAAAACGTCCTCCAGAGAAAGACGGTCGTGCTGGTTGGTGAAGGACTGTGGCAACCAGGGCACGAGAGGAAAGCAGAGGGATTCTTAGAGCCCAGACTGAACTGCCGGCGGGAAGGGGCCTCCTCCGCACTCCGGCCACTGAGAGGGCTCAGACGGCTCCCCGCCCAGCTGCGGACCGCAGCCCTGGAGGCAGTGGCCGTAGGCCCCCGGGGCTCCTTCCCAGCAACTGCAGCAGCGAGATGGGAGTGAGACGTGGGGGCTCACACAGCCACGGGGCGCTGCAGCAGAGTTCCTGAGCGGCATGTACCCTGAGACCCAAGAACCTGGAAGGGCAGCATTTGGTGTCCAAGGCTGGCCCCACTCACTACCCTGCCCTGATTTTCCTTGCTTGAAACAGAGGGTTAACACCTGGAGGCCCTCAGATGCCACTCAGCTCTCTCTCATCTATGGACGGCACCCTCTGGTTGACAGGATGTGACCTGCCCAGGACCACAGTTGGGTAGTTGGAGCCAGAGACCCAGGTTTCCTGGCACCTCGTGATAGCATTTTACTCAAGTCGCCCTTGGCCCGTTGGGTTGTGTGGCTTTCTAACCCCTTCCCGCCTCGTGCCTTGTTTAACGGAGTCACCCCACTCTGGGCTGCAGCCCGAGCTGTAGCTGTTTCCCTGCCTGCGAGCGAAAACAGCCGCTTCATTACCCCGAGCTTCGCTCCGAACAGGGGCTTAGAGCTTTCCACGGTGCTCCAGCCGTTCAGCTTTTCTGAGAAGGAGAAGGGCCTCTGGTCCATATGGTCTAGGTCCTTGTAACTTCCATTTCTACAGTACGCTTGACACAGCTGCCAAGGACAAGTGGGGTGTCCGTTAGCACCGCATCACTGCTAACACAGCCGCGGCCCGTGGCCCCGAGGCAGGCCTTCTCACTGGCCGCTCGGACAGGCAGTGAGCCCGCCTCTTCCTGTCCAGTCAGGCGTGTGAGCCTACGCGCCCCCACTTTTTACCTAATATGCAAATGAACCACCCAATACCAATGACATAGAAATGTGAAGGAAAGTTAAGGTGTCTGCTTCATGATTTTCTGCTTGAGGAGTACACCCTGGGCTGGTCTCCGGCTCTTGCTTCTCCGGTGGCTGGTGAGGCAGCAGGCAGGGAACATGGCCCTGGGGACGAGTGTTCTGCTTGGTGTGACTCAGATGTCAAGAAAATCACCCAACCACCTGTGCCTCAGTTTCTTCAATTTGCATACGGATGACTCATGCACCCCAGCCCTGCCATCACCCACGCACGGTGGGAACTGACCAGCCCCGATGGCAGGAACAGTCAGAACAGTCAGGGGCTGCCGGCTGTTGGCACACCCTCCTCTAAGGGCCAGCACAGGGCCTGGAATGAAGGAAGAACATGGCCACGTGTTAGGAGATTCTTCCGCAGAATTTCTAAGACCTGCTGTGAACAGGTTCTAAGGGGTAAGTTAACACATAAAAGGAGAGGTTTTTAGCCCAGCCGGTGTGGCTCAGTGGTTGAGCATCCACCCGTCCACCAAGAGGTCACCAGTTCAATTCCCCGTCAGGGCACATGCCCAGGTTGTGGGCCTGATCCCCCGTGGGGGGTGTGCAGGATGCGGCCAGTCGATGTTCTCTCTCATGGATGTTTCTTTCTCTCCTTCTCCATTCCTCTCTCTCCAAAAACCAAATAAAAAAAAAATAAGCAAAAAAGGTGAGGTTTTTAAAAAGGTGGTATTCTCCTGCCCTGGCCAGTTGCTCAGTGGTTAGAGCCTCTGCCCGAGGACCAGAGTTACGGGTTCGATTCCCAGTCACGGGTACACACCTCGGTGGCAGTTCATCCCCAGCCCCGGGCGGGTCGTGAGGGAGGCAACCAGTCGATGTGTCTCTCTCACGTTGATGTTTGTTTCTCTCTCCCCCTCCCACTCTATCTGAAGACAAATGGAAAAATATCTTCGGGTGAGGATTTAAAAAAATAAAAGTGAATAAAAGGCTGTGTTCTCTGAGAACGTCCAGGTTAGAAATGCATGGGCAGCAGCCCTATTTTAAGAGCACTGGCTATGGGGAAACATGTCCGCGGTCACCCGAAACCTCCACCGTTACCTCCTCAGGGAAACATTAAGCTGAGGGCAACGTATGTCGAGGAGCCACCTAAGAATGTGCAGGAGATAAATTCAGACGTGGATCATTTAATATTTGGTCAAGTAAAAACAAAAACTTTAAATCCTCTACCGGCACTCGGAGGAGCGGCCAGGTACACAAAGTACGTTCTGGAACTCCTTAGGCTAGGTATCGGGACAGTGGGAACCACCACTTTATCAAGACAATTTTTATTTAAAAAAAAAATACAGAAACAACAAACAATTAAAAGAGTTTTAATAAAATCAACAGGTTTACATTTGTACATCTTGTGTGTCTGGGACCCAACCAGGGGCAAAGGGCAGAGTGGCAAGGACAACGGCTTCCAGAGCAGCAAGAACACAGGGCTCTGGGCTGTGACAGGCGCCAGCTGCCGCGTGACGAGGCCACGCCCTTCGCACGGCTGCCCGGAGCTCAGGCCCCGCTCCACAGCCGACATGCTCCACAGCCGACACGGCGTTCCCATGTGAATACTTGACGGGCAACAGCAGATCAACAGTTCGTAACGTTAAATAGTCTTGCCCACAGAGCATCAATGACAACGGAGTTCGGTTCATGAGGCTCTAACTAGACCGGTTACACGGAGCCTACGGAGGGGGCGGGGCTGAGTGACAGTGCTAACCCGTCCACAGCAGTCACAGCACAGCAGGCCTGACGAAGAACCATGTGTTTCTTTTCAAAACGTGGTTTGAGAAAAGAGCCTTGTGGGAGTTTGAGAAAGGACGGGTTGTGAACACAGGAGGTAATTCTGCAGTGTCAGGATTCTGCCTGTCTTAGAGGATTCAGGAGAGATGGAAAACTGATCAACTGTAATCCCATTATTCTAAAGGAAAACAAACGTTTTGAGACATGGGTCAATGTGCAGAGAAGGAAGAGCCGAGGCCCAGCTAGGAGCGAGCCGGCACAAGGCCTCCCAGGCTCGCCCAGAGCAGAGCCAGCGCTCCTCAAAGTGCACGACGCTGCACCCAGCCCCTCGCCCTCCGGGCAGCGGGTCCTGCGCACAGGCTGCGCCGAGCCGTGCGCTCACCCACGGGCTGGAACACGCTGGGGCTCGCGTCTGTGCCGTGCACACAGCACCTGGCTGACTGCAGAGAGCCTGTCCCCATCACTCGTTCTTCAGGTCACTGAGACACGGTGAGGAAAGAACGCGCGGATGACGCCTTGCCCTTCTGGCCAGCGCGAGGACAGGAAGCTCTGTCTGAGGACGAGAGGGAGCTCTCCCTGTGTGAGGCTGAGGCAGAGGGCAGGCTCCAGGGCCTCTCCTCACACACAGAAGCGGATGCTGGTTTCCAAGCGTCACGCAGGGGTCCAAGGAGTACACTGCACAGACTCGATCGTCAAAGGGAGGAGCCTGGAGAGGGCAGTGCAGCCAGCTTCAGCCTCTGCAGGGCGGCGGCAGGAGCCTGCAGTCTGAGGGGCGCGCCTCCCCGCCTGCAGGCGTGCGCAGTGCTGGGGGAGGCAGCCTGGCCGGGCTTCCTGGGGCGTGTGGCGCTGCCGCGGGAAAGGTGGCGCCTCCCTGTGCACGGGCAGCTGTCACCCGAGGCCTGCCCTGCTGAGCTTGAGGGCAAAGCCGGCCTCTGCTGAACACACGTTCGGTGTGTGCTCCTGACGTTTCCCTTTTAGTTTCCCGAGTATTCAACAGGAGGTTCACTGTGACAAAACAAAACACCCTAACAAACATGACAGATACTTTCTGCAACGATGATACAACTTCAAAAAAAGTTTTAGTCAAGCACATTCTCCGTGGAGTTCAGACCAGCAGACAAAGACAGTAGGGCACACCCTGGGCCACCCCCATGGGCTCCCGTCACCGCTGTGGTCTTCGAGGACAGGCAGCTTCTCTCGCGCTCCGCCGGCTCCACGTGGGTCTTCACTGCCAGGCAGCCAGAGCGTCTGACTTTGCGAAAGGGGGTGCTCGGTGCACAGAGGAGCAACTTCCAGGGCTGACGCCAGACAGGAAGCAGGAAGGAACGGAGACACTGCACTAAGGTCAGCCAATGCCAAGGGCAAAAGCAGAGCCCATGAGGCCGTCCAGGACACAGACGGGACCTGGTGGCTGCGCCGTGGATGGAGCACGCACCCACACGGGAGGAGTACGATGGTGAACTTCCCGCACAGGACTCTGCCCTGCCACTCACCTGGCCAGAGAGGTCCCCTGCGTGCCACCCTGAAGGTCGGGCGGGGCTCAGGGACCCGGTGAGTGTGGCGTGCACCGGGAAGGCTCTTTTCTTTCCGAGAGGACACCTGTTTTGGGTGACCACGTGTCTGGACAGGCGAACTCCCGCATGTCTCTCTTTTTGGGTTTTCCATTTACATTCAATGCAGACTGGTCAGCAGGGACGAGTCCTCGTTTCACACTGACTGATGCCTCCGGCACCCAGATGTCACCTGTCTCTGCTGACATCCTCCAAGGCTTTCTGCCCCTCACGTCAGCAGGCCTGGTGTGTCAAGAACTCGCGGTGCCCTGGTGCCCGGGACAGCCCCTCAAGTCCGCGCGCCCGGGCTGGAGGAGCTGCTGTCCGCGCGTCTGCTGGCAGCGCAGTGGGTGTGCACAAGGCCGCCGTCCGGGCACCTCACAAACGCAGGCTCGCAGAAGGGGCTGTGGCACCTCTGGCACAACCTTGTGTCTGAGAGCCGAATCGCGCTTCCTTTCAACTTCATCTGCGAAAATAAACAGACAGTCTCACGTGCCGTTAACCGCTTCCCAGAGCTGACACACATTACCCCATCGATCATTATTACCGATGACTTTACTTTCACATCAACTCCTGAAACAGAATATTAGAAGTGAAAATAAGCAAAAACATCCCCATAAGTGGCGGGGTAGAAAGAGCCTCGAAACTGCTGTCTCATTTTTCAGGTCACTGCTGCTTGTCTGGCTGAGGCGGTCGCCAAGATGCCACCAGACGCTGTGAGCTGGCGTGTCTCAGCGGGGCCCCCACACCGCTGTGTGCGCTGGAGCTGAACAGGCTACACAGACCTCTGCCCCATGCCTCTCACTGGTAAACTAGCAAAGCGAGGCACAGACGGGAACCTGGCTGAAGCCACAGGCTGATTAGCGCACACTCCTCACTGATGAGGACACATTTCATTTCGGTGAGGAAACTAGCGAGCCAGAGCTGAGACTCCACTGCTCCAGTCTGACACGCGGGCGGGCCTGGAGCTCTGCAGGGGGAAGAGTCGTCTGCACAGCTCCCTGTGGCAGACAAGCCAGCCTGCAGGAGGGCCGAGCAATAACTCCGTGAATGCACCCTGGACACTGCAGGTCCCTCAGTCATCTTATTCAACCTTCAAGACACCAGGCTTGGCTCTGGGGATACTGAGAGACCCCAGCGAAGCTTCCTGCTCGCACACAACCCGAAGCCTGACGGCAAAGGGAGACAGTGCCGAGGGCACGTGCTCAGACGCAGTCTGCCTGCTGCAGGCTGCAGACCTCAGAGGAAGAACATGGCTGGGTTCCAGCCAGCGCTCACGGGCACCAGGGGAAAGGCAGGCTCCCTGCGGCAGGGAGAGTGGCAGGCACAAAGGCCGCGTGTGTGTACAGCACATCCTACTGGGCAGTGCCACACGGCCCAGCGAGCAGTGCCAGACAGACAGGGATGGCCAGAGACTGAATCTCCCAGGGGTCGACTTCTCCACTGGGGCATCAACAGAGACTTCCAAGTGGGGGACAGGCCGGACTCCTGCTCTGGAAAGACCACCCTGAAGTGCGGAGCACAGACCTCACGAGAGAGGGGTTCCAGAGGGAGGTAAGTTTGGGGACTGTTACACACTGAATGTTTGTGTGCCACCCCACCCAGTTCATATGTTGGAGCCCTAATTCCTAACATGATGGTATTTGGAGGTGGGGGTCTTGGCAGGTGCTTAAGGTCAGATGAGGTCATTAGGCAGGGCTCCCAAGATGAGAGTAGGCCATTATAGGGAGACCAGAGCTTGCTCTGTGCTGTGTGGGCACAGTGAGAAGGGGCCGTCTACACGCCAGGAAGAATCTGCACCAGGCACGAGTCTGCTGGCAACTCGATCTTACAGTCCCAGCCTCCAGAGCTGGGAGGAAAAGTCTGTCGTCGATCCCTGAGCCTGTGCCTTTGTCAGAGCAGCCGAGCTGAGTGACAGGGACCAAGAATGTGGGTGCTGAGTGGAACACACACCTGGCCCTCCACGTGCTGTGACGCTCTGGGCTCAGCTCCCCGTCTGTGAAAGGGAGAAATACACAGACACTGCGTACAAAGCTGCAATGATGAAGTGATATGATGCAAAGAGCAGAAAAGTGCCTGACACGATGCATACACGCTTTCTTGATCATCAGCATCGAAAGGGGAGAACACCCCTGCCCGCTGCCTCTGCGCAGACCCCGGCTCCTGTGAGTGGGGCCACGCACTCCGAGTGCCGGTGCTGCAGGGAGGACACTGACAACGGGCACCTTCCCCGGGGAAAGGCAGTAAGGAAACGCCGCCTGGTCGAGAAGACAGCCAGGCTCTCACCTTGTCGTACTGGTAGATCAGGTTTTCAGACTTGGCCAGGCCGAGCGCCACCTGAGCGGTCCTCCTGCTGTGGATGCTGTCCCTCATGGCCCCCGTCAGGAACGGGCAGAGCAGCTGCACTGACCAGGTGCCCGGCAGCAGCTGCAGAACCTGGGCGGCGTCAAACTCGGCGGCGTGGTGGTTCAGGAGGTCCACTGCGGCCACGGCCAGCTCGGGGGTGGAGGGGCTGGGGGCGGAGGGGCTGGGGCCGAGGTACAGGGCCAGCAGCGTGTGGAAGAGCCGCTGCCGGTAGGCGGGGCCCCGGCCCTCGGAGCGCCACAGGCAGTAGTCCTCGGCCGCCGGGAAGTCCCTCAGCTCGTGCACCAGGGTGTGCAGGGCCTTCTCGTGCTCCTCCAGCTTCCCGTGCAGGATGGCCCTCTCCATGGGCAGCCCGGCGCCCTGCACTCTCTCTGCGGGGCAGAACCACTGTGAGGGCACGAGGGCCTGAGCCTCCCGGTGTCAACCCCGCACCGCGGCCCTCCCCGTGCTCTCCGCTGGGGTGAGGCGAGCCGTCTGGCCACCCAGACACTCCCAACAGGGCACCAGACCACTCAGGGAGGCCCCCTTGCGTGTCCGCGCATTGAGCTGGGTGTCACTAACGCTGAGTGCAGACACGGCCTCCCAGGACAGCCAGGCCTCAGAATGGAGCTTGTGAACAGTGTCGTGAGAACGAGTGAAACGCATGACCCATGTCTCGGAAGGTCCCAGAGAAGCCCTGAGCGTCACAGCGTCGGGCCCCAATTAATCCACACATCCCATCATCCCAGTGAGCGTCCACGACTAAAGCACATAACTCCACCCCACCCCATAAATCTGCTGAACCTCTGTATTCCGATTTAAAATATACTCCACGGGAAGGAATAGGGGTTCATGTTAAAATCCATTCCTACATCAGTCTAAAGACCTTTGTCTCGCGAGGTAAAGGTCCAGGTTCTGGGTAAAATGGAACCAGCAGAGGAGCACCAGGCCCTCCAAGGCCCCGCCTCAGCGCCAGCGCCTTTGCTTCCCCGCCCCTGCAACCAGGACACTGCTGTGACTGCCCCCCACGGGGAGGCTGCTCTGAGGACAGCTGTCTACGGCCCCGGTCTATCCAACTGCAGGCATCCTGCACGTGAAGCCCAGGCACCTTCAGCCAGTGCACGAGGTGACACACCATCCTGGAGCTGCAGACACCGGCCCACCCTACAGACGGCTGTCAGCAAACAGTGACAAAGTGGATGCCACGTGACAGGAACAGGCAGAGGCACAAAGGCGGCTGAGAAAGATCCTGTAGTGACCAACACTTACTGTCCGTCATCTCATCCTGTTTGAGTCTTGCCTCGAGGGGAGGTTGGCAGGAACTGCTATGGCAGCGTGCCCAGGGACACCCCAGGTCACTGACTACCAGGGACAGAGGGAGTCTCAGAGTTGCAGTACTATGCCATAGTATCTTGGGGACCTATTGCCTGCAAGCTCCCAGACGTCTCCCAACGACTGCAAAACAGGATCTCCTCTGGGAGGCTCTCCCTGCCCATCCCCCACGGCACGGCCTCGGCTCCCAGGCCGGGGAGTTCCAGGCTCATCTGCCCCTTGGTCACAGTGAGGACAAGAATACAGCCACATCTCTTTGCATCCTCTGTGCACGTCTGACTACACAGGCTCCAGAAAGGTGGCTGATAAAAACATTCACCCACAAACGACCACACGGAAGCTTTATCGAGGGATCTGCGCAGCCCACAGCAGGACGTCAGTCGGAATGACAGTGGGAACGCTGAGCAGAGCACCGCATGGGCACTGGCTGGCTGACTGGACTGCGGCCACGAGCACGGGCTGTCCACACGCAACAGCGAGCCAGGTCCTGCCTGGGCCGTGCGAGCTGGGCAAGCTGGAGCCTGCTCCGAGCGTCTCACTCCAACTCAACATCAGGTACGAGAGGGCGTATCTCACAGGCTTGTGCGGGAATAAGCACCGTGATGCATTCCACCTGTACCTGGAATATACACAGTCAACCCTCATTGTTCAAAGATCCTACGTTTGCCTCCTCTCCAGAATTCACCTGGAACTCCAAGGTCAGTACTTGGTGCCTGACAGCACCTGTGGACGTGTGCAGAGGGGCAAAGCCGTGAGCCACCAGCACGCCGCTTCCCAGCCGAGGTCAAACGAGCAGCCCTGCTCTACTGGGCAGCGTGCTTCTCATGGTCTACTAGGTGCCACGGTTTTGCGCTTTTGTGCTTTCTGTTGGTGATTCCAGCATTTAAAATGGCCCCAAGCGCAGTGCTGTCTAGTGCTCCTAAGCACTGAGGGGCCTGACAGAGAACAGGGGTGTGTGAGGTGGGCGTTGGTCAGGCTGGCTGACAGTGCTACTGGCTGTGCAGTCTATGTTAACAAATCAACTAAGTATTACCTGAGGTGTCAGTAAGAGAAACACTCAGAAAACAAGGCTATGTACTGTGCTCCCTCACCCATCGGGAAGTGGACCCGGCAGGAATCGGACCTCCGAGCTCCCCTCACCCATCAGGAAGTGGACCTGGTAGGAATCGGACCTCCGAGCTCCCCTCACCCATCAGGAAGTGGGCTCGGCAGGAATCGGACCTCCGAGCTCCCCTCGCCCATCAGGAAGTGGACCCGGTAGGAATCGGACCTCCGAGCTCCCCTCGCCCATCGGGAAGTGGACCCGGCAGGAATCGGACCTCCGAGCTCCCCTCACCCATCGGGAAGTGGGCTCGGTAGGAATCGGACCTCCGAGCTCCCCTCGCCCATCGGGAAGTGGACCCGGTAGGAATCGGACCTCCGAGCTCCCCTCGCCCATCGGGAAGTGGACCCGGCAAGAATCGGACCTCCGAGCTCCCCTCGCCCATCAGGAAGTGGACCCGGTAGGAATCGGACCTCTGAGCTCCCCTCGCCCATCAGGAAGTGGACCCGGTAGGAATCGGACCTCCGAGCTCCCCTCGCCCATCAGGAAGTGGACCCGGCAGGAATCGGACCTCCGAGCTCCCCTCACCCATCAGGAAGTGGACCCGGTAGGAATCGGACCTCCGAGCTCCCCTCACCCATCGGGAAGTGGACCCGGCAGGAATCGGACCTCCGAGCTCCCCTCACCCATCAGGAAGTGGACCCGGTAGGAATCGGACTTCTGCAGCAGGCGTCGCAGCTTCGCCTGGGTCTCGGTCAGGTCTGCGTCCTTGCCGCCGGCCCCGGGCCTCCGCTGCAGCACCTCGTCCAGGTAGAGGATGGCCAAGTGCGTGTGGTACTCTTCCCTCTGCAGGAAACGGGGCCAAGCAGACATGGCTTTCGCAAGGGAGGAGCCTGGGGGGCACCCTGGTCAGCAGTGTTCCAGGACCTGGCCGAGGGGAGCTGGGCAGATTCTCAAAAACAATTAACTGAATACATTTGCTGGGTTGAAACCACAACACTGAGAAGGTGACTGACAAACCTCAGAGGGGAGCGGGCTGTCGGGGGGCGGGAAGACATCAACCAATGAACTTACATGAACATATGCACAACCCGTGGACTCAGACAGCCGCGCAGTGAAGGCAGGGAAGGGGGGTGTCAATGGGGAAAAAGGGAGGGACATTTGTAATACTTTCAACAATAAAGATAAGTTTAAATAAATAAAAAAAATAAAACAAGATCTATGGGGTAAGTATAAAAGGGTTACTTCTCATTTTGAGAAGTAAGGGTCACAGGATTGAAATATTCTCCAAAAAGTGCAACGTCTCTCATTTCCTTTAGGAAAAGTAACAAGGAAAGAATAGAGAAGAAAAACAGGAGCTGGGTGGACGTGTGAGACAGGTTAGAGAAGCTCCTCCCTCCTCCCATCTCTCACGACCTCCGGTTCCCCTGCAGACCATGAGCCAGCATAGACTGAGCAGCCGGGGACAGAAAACATTGCACAAGGACCGTCCACCAAGTTCAGCCCCAGGTTCCGTCTCTTGGCCCGTGCGGGGCCCTGCAGCCCGCACTCCTGGGTCTAGTTCGGCGGTGCTCACCTGCAGCTTCCTGTCCATCACCAGGTGTTCCAAGTATCTGACAAGGGCGCTTGGGTACTTCTTAAGGCAAATGAGAATATCGTCTGGATTAAAACTGTTCTGCTGCTCCTCCAAAGGTCTCTTGGTGAAAACTTGAACTCCAAGCTGAAAAGGCAGTGACTGAGTTATTATGCTTTGCAGAGCCCCTTCCTGCCTTTATCCTGAGCACTGCAGATTCATGCTGTGGGTAAAGTCACCGTTGGAAACATGGTGACACAGGAACCTGCACAGGTAGCTGACAGAGACCAAGAGCAGACAGCAAGGGAGCAGAGGCTGCTGGGCCTATGGAAATCCTCATAGCCTGGAGGATTTCCTTTTAAAAGGGCCAGAAGTTAAAGGATAAAACTTTTATTGGTAGCAGGTTTTGACAACCCACGAAGCAAAACTTTGTAATCTTAAGATCATCCCAAACAAGGACGAGGAAGAGAAAGAACAGACAAGTGCTGCACACCCAGGGGGCTCAGCTCCAGCACCAACAGCTGCTCTGTGCTTATCTCCCAGGCTGCCTCCTGGGCCTCTGCTGGGGCCCCCTGTGCAATCCTGGCTTCCAAGGGAAGTACATCTGCCTGCACCTGCCCTGGGCACCGTGTGCATGCTCTAACACACAAACGCACCCCACAAACCCCAACATCAGAGAAACAGCACAGCACAGCTCTGCCAACTGTAAGATCTTGGGGAAGTTTCTCCAGCTCTCTGAGCCTCAGTTTCCTCATCTGTAAATGCCCACCCTGTGGGGCTGCTGCCATGTTTGAGAGACGAGTATGTCAGGGACTGACACTGTCCGGGACAGAGCGTCCTGTGCCGGATGTGTGTGAGCACCTGCTGGCCCTGGGACAGCCCAAAGCCTGCACACACTCCATGGGGGGTGAGCACTGTCGGGCCAGTGGGCCTGCGTGTGCCCAGAGGCAGAGCAAAGATGGTGTGAAACGTGCACCAAGCACTGGGGCTGAGCCTCCAGGTACCACAGCACCATGGACAGCACAGTCCAATTCAGATGTCAGAGAGGGAGAAACTGCATTTGTGACCAAGGAACTGCATCAGAACACCAACTGGTCTCTCCAAAGGGAGCTGAGGAAACGCAGACATTCTTCACTGAGAGAACTGACATGCTCTCTCTTTCCCAGTCGTCTCTGGGGCTTTGCTAAGGATCTGACCCTCTGTCCTAAGCACGCTGTTCCCTTTAGAATCAACAGCCCACAGAGGTTTTCTCAGTGATGTCCTTTCTCAGCCTCCCTCCTCCAGACCCATGACTTCCCCAGCACAGGCGATAGAAGCCAACGGGGCAGCAGTGTGCCTGGGGTGGCCCAGGCCTGGCACCCAGCCCTGCAGAGCAACCACCAGCTCCTGCTCCAGTCCACAGAAAACAAAGATAGCAGCCTTAGTTAGGGGTGGCGGCTCCCAAACCACCTTTTTCAAAAGATGCCGAGAATGAGGGCTAGTGAGGTTTCTTACTTTTCTATAAAGGCGGCCCATCCCAGGCAGGATGCTGAACACTGACTGCATCTCCAAAGCACTGAAATGAGGAGCTTGCCAGGAGCCGGGCTTCCACAGGCTCATGGGGACGAATTGAAGGGGGAACAAAGGAAGAAGACAGAGCACTGGAAGCGCAGCCTGCTCACCCACCTAAACCCACAGTTGTGTCTGTCTTACCCCCACCTCCGGTGCACTGACAAAGCACAAACCTCCTCACTCCTCTGCAAGGCCCAGTTGGCGTACTTCCACACCAGCGCCTGGTCCGAGCTGCAGGTGAGGAAGTCCACGACATACTCGTACAGGTCTGCGCGTGTGGCGTCGTGAAGATCCCCGTTCACGATGTTCACCCACAGCTGCGAAGCAGCAACAGGAAAAAGACATGAAAGCTTACACACCGTCTGCAATCAGCTGAGAAAGGGCGTATGTTTACTTCGCCTGTTAATACTTGAACGTAGCAACAAATTTTATTTTATTTATTTATTTTTTTTATCCTCACTCGAGGACATTTTTCCATTTTTTGTTCAGGTTAGAGTGGGAGGGAGAGAGAGGAACAGAGAGAGAGAGAGAAACATCGATGTAAAGGGACACATCGAGTGGCTGCCACCCACACGACTGACCAGGGCCGGGGACAAACTGCAACCGAGATACGTGCCCTTAGCGGGAACCGAACCCAGGTCTCTCCGGACTGCAGGCCGACGCTCTAACTGCTGAGCCAAACCAGCCAGGGCTAAATTTTAAATACTTAAATCAAATTTAAGTTTTTCCAGAGAAAGAGAGAAATGTGGAAGACGGTCCAGGAAACCGAGGAACAAAGCACCGGGCTGTGCCCCTCAGAGCTGTCGCAGGAGCACAGACCACAGTGGGCGCGAAGGTCCACCGCAAGGCTGTTGCCACTTTCTCCATCTCAGGAATTCTTCATTCTGAGGTCCTTTTCCAACTGTGGTAAAGACTACGCTTTCGAAAACTTTGATTCTGTCCCCTAGTGCCCTGACAGTCTTTGCACAAGGTCTCATTAGACAAGCAATCAAAAGCCTCTGCCATTTCATCCAGGGACGTCCCTGCTATGTACGCTGAAGCTTACTCCCAGAACCTGGGGCGAGGCCGTGTCCCGGGGCAGAGGAGACGGAGGCTGCGGAGAGCCGGGTCTCTGTATCACCCGCGGTACCTCAGCCGCCTCTCCACGGCGCTGCACCTCTGAGCCACGCCACCAGCAAGATGCCCAAGGAGTGGGCCAGGCAGCACCAGCTCCCTGATTCTGACGATCTGCAAGCCGACATTTTTATGGTGCTAGCTTCTGCATCACTGAATTGCCCAAACCAAATAATCTAATCACACACACACATTAAAATGTTTTAAAAACAGTGGAATTCTGTCATATACTAAGATGTATTTCATATTATTTCAATTTTGCAAATATCTCTATATAGACCTCTGCTAGTATTTTTACACTTACATCAAGCTGTAATTCTTAGAGTTATGTGATGTAAAAATTAAAAAATTTATCTTTGACACCCAAATCTACTCTTACCATCGCGTGCCTGCTGATGGGAGCCCACTTCTCTCTTTGTCTATTCTGCACTGATGTCACCACAACAGTCTAAGCAAACGCGAAGCTGACTCGAGCTGGGCAAGCAGCCCTGATGGTCCTGGCTGCTCACAAAGCAAACAGACGACAGCACATGCGGAAAGCCTGAGGCCAAGCAATCCTCGTGGACGCCAGCGAACGCAAGGGGCCAGTCTCCCCAGAGCATGAGATGAGGTCAGCCACAGGCTGCAGATGCCAGATGAGAGACAAGACTAAGCCTGGGAGCCACGCGACTCAGGCCCGCATCCCGGCCAGGCCACCTGCAGCTCCGGCTCTGAACCCAGCTCTGCCACTGGCCAGTGGCTTGAACCCGGCCTTGATCAGCTTTAGTTCTGTTACCGATAACATGGGGTAATAGTTTGCCCAGATCTCTGGCAACAGTTACTATCCTTAATAGTCATTAATATCATAAATCTATTAACATTAGGGAACTATAAAGCAAACTGTTATCCCCAGTTTTAATTTTCTGACAAACAGTGATGTTGTATGTCTGGTGCCTCAATAAGAAATCATATTTTTATTTCCTCGATTTTCAAAAAACTCAACCTTGATAATATTTTTTAAAGAGATGCAAGGAGCCCTGGACAGTTTTTCTCAGTGGTTAGAGCACCGGCCCGTGGACCAGAAAGTCTTGGGTTCAATTCTGGTCAAGGGCACGTACCTTGGTTGCGGCCCTGGTTAGGGTTGTGAAGGAGGCAGACAATCAATGTCTCTCTCTCTCCCTCTCTCCGTACCTCCCTCACACTCTGTCTGAAGATAAATGGAAAAATAACCTCGGGTAAGAATTTAAAAAATAAGAGATGTAATGAGAAAGAAAAAACTCCTGGCCAACATTTCTCGAAGAATTCTCTCTCTAAAAACATTTAATTTTGTTCTTTAAAAAACCTTATAGATTAGGCAAAAGCGTTCTCTGTCAATTTGTGATGTTTTTAAGCAACACTAAGGTGAGTGGTATCGGTTTTTAAACAATATTAACATGCTTCTGAACGAACCTGAACTGCAGCCGCATCCTGGCCGTTGTAATGGTAGAGCAGTCCAAGTGCAAAGTACCTGCAAGAGAACAACGTGGTCAGGCCCCTCCCCGCTTCTGTGGCGGCACCCACACAGTAATACCCGCTGGCCTCGGTGCCCCGAACCCTGTATTCTACACAACTCAGAGTTCAACAAGTTATAAGCAACAAAAAGATCCTCTTTTCTGCTTATTTACTTATGATATTAAAACATATGCCTTATCGCCCTGGCTGGGTGGCTCAGTTGGTTGGAGCATCGTCCTGTACACCAAAAGGTTGCAGGTTCAATTCCCGGTAGGCCGCATACCCAGGTTGAGGGTTCCATCCCCAGTGGACCGCATGCTGGGGGCGGGGGGGGGCAGCCAGCCGATCAATGTTTCTCTCTCACATCGATGTTTCTTCTCTTCTCTCTCTCTCTTCCTTCCTCTCTCTCTAAACATACTTTAGGTAAGAATTAAAAAATAAAGTATGCCATATTAATTTCCAAAGAAAATCACATTTAAGTCTAAGATAAGCTGACAAATAAAACTATAACTTTACTAAGGAAAATCACATTTGAAGTTGCTTTACAATTTGCTTCAAATAGGACTATAATTCCATATCTCTTCAGTTAGCCTTTTTAACCCATATTAAACACGATTTGGAAGGTATGCTTCCTGAAAGAAGGGGTAGGAGTCAGCACATGAGCAACTAACAGGGTCCCCGCATCAGAGACAGGACAGCAGGAACGCCCTGGGGGAGGCCGCCCAGAGTTCAAGGACACGAGTTTCTATACAGGCTTCATTCCTTGTAGATGACCTTCCCAGCCCTCCATGTCCTCGTGTGTAATCAGAAAGGGTTAGCAATGACTTTGGCATTGCCTGGGCAGTAAGCCACGACCACCCTTCCAAGTTCAGCAGATGGTCCCACTCCTGGTCCCCTTCCTCCCCCGCAGGTGACTGGAGCAAGGGACCCAGGAGGTATCAGATTTCTTCCCTCAAAGAGAAAACTCCTGAAGTATCAAACTGTTTGCTGGAACCCTCCTCTTTCCATTGACCGTTCAGAGAGTCATGCTGAGTCTCCAGGCACTACCATCCCCGGTGACTACCGCGAGGTGTCAGCGTGTTTTCTGGCCCTAACCAAAAGGAGTCGCTCCACAGGCAGCCCAGACTCTGAAGGAGCTGCCGGAAGAGCCAGCAGGCTCTGTTGTGGCATCTGAACAGGATCAAGCAAAGTAATCACCATGGTCCCTGTGAGATTTCATCAGCACGTTTGACATTTCAAATACATAACAAAAAACACAGACAAAGAATCTTATTGCTAACTGGATTTTAGCAGTCACCTAACATTTTTAAAGAAAAACCTGAGGCCCAGAAGGTTCGACACTCAACCACCTGCCAGCACGAGGAAGCTGCCAGCTCTCATCCAGTCATCACTGTGGATCACCTGCCCTCGCGCACAAACAAGGGGGTGGCCACCTGCACACCTGTGCACATAACCTCTTATCAACAAGATCAAGAAGCCCCCCCCCCCCGTTATCTATTTATCCAGGTGTCTGTCTATCCATTCACAGTGGGTATCAGGGGCTAACATGCACTATCAATTACATCAGCACCTGGCGTCTCCCACAGCAAATCCTAGAGGGAGCACGGAGGCAACCCAAGGATCACTTCAGTTACCGACAAGGCCACGATTCGCCCCAAATGGTAGTGATCCACCCGCAGGGGCGCTGGGCTGTGACTACGATTTCAAGGCAGTCCCTTCAGCGATGTCTTGGCAACTCCAACCCCCAGGCTTCACGAGTGTCACAGGGTCTCCCCCAGCGGGCAAGGGCGAGGCGTGAAGCCCGGCTGCACGTGGACGAGAACACTCACTTTTTGTGCTTCTCCAGCCAGGCAGCGCTGTCCGTCAGGAGGCAGGCGTTCTCGGTGACCAGGAGGTCCAGCAGACTGTCGTGGTCGGCCTCCGCGTACAGCTTGAGCAGGGCCGTGTCCACCTCTTCTTTGTAGCCATTGGCTACCTCCGTGCTGCGGACTTCATTCAAGTAGCTCATGAGGAAGTGCTTGCACTTGGCCACCTTCTCCTGGTCCCCCTGGGTCAGCTGGTTCAGGTCTGCATACTCGTGGAGAGGAGGGTGAGACCGTGTGAATGAAGAGGAGGTGGGCAACAGGAAGGGGTAGAGAGAGATCAGCTCCCGGACGTCAAGCTGGCCGCTTCTGCAATTACAGTGTCAAACTAAATGAAGCAAAAAGAGAGAGCACACGTAGGCACACAAAACAGCGCTGAGGTGTGCGCGGGTGCACAGGACTGGGGAGCTGCACCTGGTCTGCACGCCAGCGAGACGGCCCTAACCTGCAAGTGTGGACCAGCACTGCTCAGCTCCCTCACTGCCTGACTGCAGAGAACCGAGGGACCACAGGGAAGACGCACGCACAGCACGCATCGAAGTGAAACCTCTGAACGTCTGAAGGCCGTCAGCTCAGCTCCCTGGACACCAGGCAAAGGAACGTGAGGAAACACCATGGCCTGTCAAGGCCCTGAAACCTGGGCTTCCCGGCACTGAACACACACAGGCTACCAAGGAGTCCATCAAGAAGGGACCTGCAGACCACCACCTAGTCTCCTCAAAGGCCTGCAGCGGAAGACGCAGGGCACTCTGGGTCGTTTCCCCGTGAGTCCCGGCAACATCTCAGAGCAGCTCCCGGGGCCAGCACAGCACCCTGACCTCGTGGGGCCCAAGAAGCCCCTCCAGCAACACCCCACCTCTACTGCACTGCTGCTCCCCCTCCCGTCACCTCCCTCCGGCCTGGGAGTCCTGTCCGCAGTGGGAACAGTCAGCAGCAGCACCAGCAGCAGCACTAGCACCAGCTGTGATCTCAGCCCGGGCCCAGGACCACAGCCTGTGGGAACCCTCTGGAGGAAAGAGCAGAGCTCTGCAGACACCCCAGGGGTTTGGAGGCCCAGTGATCGACCCGCCTGTACCGGCACCGCTCTGCCCCCTCCCCCCCGGCTTCCTGCGCAGGTCTCCTCCCCGCTGCCCTGCTCCTCACCCGCCCCCAGTGCTTCTGCACTGCCCACAACGGACACCAGTCTCTCAGCATGGCCTTCGAGACCCGGCAGGCTCCACACTGCCTGACCCCTCGCCCGCCGTCCCTCCGCCTCCCGCCCACGCCGGCACTCAGCCCCGCGCACTGCTCCGCCTCTCACACGCGCGCCCATCTCCAGGGTGTCGCTCTGTCTGAAGCCGTGCTTGCCAGGGAAGGCAGTGTGGCTGCCTGGGGGACATGTGGCGATGCTGAGATATTTTTGTCACGAGTGGAGGGTGCTGCTGGCACCTAGCAGGTAGAGGCCAGGGCTGCTGTGACAGCCTATGGTGCATCCCAAACTGTTGACAGTACCAGGCGAGAACCCTGGCGTGAAGTATGGTTCACCATTTGGGAAGCTCTGCGCATCATTTAAAGTGCAGGACACCTCGAGGTCAGCCCGCCCGCACCGCCCTGCCTGCCCACTGTTCAGCGGCACCTGTCCACGTGGCCTGCACGCAGCTGCCAGAGCAGGGTGCTGTCCTCCCGCGCCCAGCTCTCACGCTGGGCCCGCCTGGGCACCAACAGGCCGCACACGTGTCCACAGACAGAAGATGACAGGTGCTGCCCTGGCGCCAGCCGTGATGAGTCAGCCCACACTGAGGAGGACTCAGGGCAGGTCCCAGATCGATGAGAAAAACAAGCATGAGCACTGGCAGGTCTGCCGCGGGCACAGGAGGCAGGTGGACCACACTGGCCTCGGGAGCGTCTTCCTCAAACCTCCATTTCTCAGTCACTGACGGAAGCTGAGCAGCAGCTGACATAAAAGGTCAGCTACAGAGAGGCCGAAGAACAAAGTATAGGAACTGACAAAGTCTTAACAACCGACATGGCCTGCATTTACTCTCACAAACTCAGTGAGCTGCTCCAGCAATGCTTGGTGACACCATTCACCTTGTACTTTGAATTAACTCAGGAGAAGGTGAGGTCTGGAGAGGCAGCCAGTGAGGAGGTCTGCAGTCCGCAGGGACAGGGCAACACAGGACAGAAAAGACGCTTGGCCTCAGGGACAACGTGTCCAGTGAGACCCCAAGCTCCTATCTTCCAGGAGCAGATGTTAACAGCACAGAATTTCCGTAAGCAAACGGTACAGAGGGCACCATGACTCATGCGTAATTCCTTCTGGACCCAGACTCTCTTCTACAACCAATGTGGAGGCAGAGCAAGGGAGCAGGGCCTGGTGGGTGTCTGCAGTATGGGCACACTGCAAACACCCTCCGGAACGGTGCTGACAGCAGCTGCGGGTGGCGCTCTGCTACGGCAGGGACCGAGCTTCCAGTGGGACTTTGGAGGCTGCGTATACAGCTGATCTCCTAGGTGGCTCCAAACTGCACAGAATCTAGTCTAGTTACACATTTTGGAAACATGCTCACAGGCAGGGCTTGAGTGGGGTATTTAGACAACGGCAGCAGGTTTAACCTAATCTCCCACAAAGCGCGCTGAGCACAGCGTGAGAGGAAGGGCAGCTGGGAGGACAGGTGAGACGGGAGTGGGCCAGAGGAGGGGCAAGACCGCCAGTGGGCCCGGGGCTGTTCATGATGCCTGGGAACCTCCACAGGAGAAACTCAACTTCCAGAGAGAGCCACCTACAAGCAGGCCATTTACACAGTCTTTAGAAGAAGAATCATTTTCCTAAGTCCTCCCAAAAGTACCTGCTCTTTTTCTAAACTCACAGCTTATGAAATCTGGAGAAAAGGAAAAGTGAATAGGATTTTCCTAAAACCCCACCATGTTATCAAATGCACTCTTTAGAACTCCCCTCTCCTCTCCACACAGGACTGTCATGGATGCCCCGCATCAGCCCCACCCTCCTTAAAATACAAGACAGTTCAACTAAGGCCAAGGGGGCGGGGAGTCAGGGGGATGGGCACCGGTGGCCTCACCAGTCCCTGCCGGGCACAGCACAACCTCGGCGGCACCTCCACAGCATCCCAGCTGGGATGCAGGCCGAGCCAGAGGGACAGGGAAGTCGGCCACCAGCACCTCAAATTACCTGAAGAGCTCTTTGGCTTCCAGGAACTGAAGTTGTGCAAAGTGTATAAACCCCGCCTGCTGCAGAACCCTTCTGTACATCACCTGTAAAGAAAGACAGGTGTCAGCGTCCAAGTTTAGATGTGAGCACCATCCAGAGCACATGACACAAATCAAGAAAACGTTTTTACACAAACCTCTGTCTCCTCAGTGCCTCTTTCTTTATAGCATCCTAGACGTTAATATAATTTAAGTCAGGCCTTCTTAATGGTCTACATTCTCTGTAGATCTCTTTGGATCTCTCGAAGAAATATTCCTTTAATCCCAGTCCCACAGTTAAACTTCTGATAAATCCCTCCCTTGTTCAGAACTCAGTGAAACAAAACCAATACTTGCTTTAAATGAAGAGAACAGGGCAAAATGGTGAAATGTCAATCTATGGAACGCGTGGAGCTGAGGAGTAAGCGGGTGTGTATTAAATGTCAACATGTGTAACCGTAGGAGCACACAGGAGGTACCTGATCTGCCTGGATGACCGGGAAGGATTCAGAGAACAGGCGAGGTATCGAGATAGTGCTTCATCGAGGAGGGAAGTGGCTCCAGTGATAGTGAGGGGAGCGTGGGGAGGCGTGTGAGTGTGCACGCTGTCCACGTGGTGGGCAGGCCAGGTGCCAGGGCTCCGATTTTAGCACCATGTGTCCGGAAGCAAGCGACCATCATGTCTTTCTGTCTCTGCATACTGGTACTGGTTATGTTTTCATTGTTTAGAGGATTTAAACATGTTTTTTGTTGTTGTTGTTGTTCAGATGGAGTGGGAGGGAGAGAGAGGAAGAGAGAGAGAGAAACATCGACGTGAAAGGGACACATCGAGTGGTTGCCACCCGCACGACCCAACCAGGGCTGGGGACAAACTGCAACCGAGGTACATGCCCTTAGCGGGAACCGAACCTGGGTCTCTCCAGACCGCAGGCTGACGCTCTAACCGCTAAGCCAAACTGGCCAGGGCTAAACATGTTTTAAAATGCCTCTCAGAGCGCTTGCACATTGCAGGGCTCAGAAGTTGTAAGTTCCCATGTCCCCCTCCCTTTGAGGTGAGATGCAGGGTTCAAGCATGTTTCACAGGGGTGACAGAATGGAGCAGAAGAGAAGTGGGCTGGGCCGAACATGACGCTCCTTCAGGGCGTAGAGCTTACCGTAGGCAATGGGCCCCCACTGACGTATTTTATGCAAAGATGTGGTCTATATTTTAGAAATAGCATCCCAGTAGTGGCATGGAGGATGGAGTGACACACATGAGGCAGGCTGCCAAAATCATCCAGGGAAACAGAAGGGTCTGCGCACCAGCTGTAGCAATGGGCACTGAGAATAAGGGCCGAATCTGAGGTCATTCTGTGGCTGTGTTTCCAGGGCTGGGCATATGTATTTGGAGCAACGGGGAGAAGGCAGAGAGCATATTAGAAAGGAAAAACGCCAACTGAGATTTCAGGTCAGAGAGCAAGACGACTAGTAATATTCTCTAATACTCACTGCATACGTCTACTCTTGGCAAAAAGAGAGGAGAAAAAGCAAAAAACAGACAAAGAACATTGAAAGGTTCTTTAAGAAAATGTTACAGACTTAAAGGGTGCATGTGTGTGAGTGCAAGGAGGGGGACCACAACATGTGGCCTGTCTAGCCATCTGCCATGTCTAGACGGCAGCGCACGGGCCCGACTCTGCAGGAGAGAGGGCTGAGAGCAAGCCTGGCAGGGCGGCCTCAGACCCTGGGTGCGCTGGCTGCACCCCTCAGCAGGCCACCCCACACTAGCTGGAGGTGTAAGGAAAGCACAGAGAGGTCTATGCTCCCACACAGCAGGCCCTGAGCAGCTGTCTCCTTTATGCTTTTGCTGCCCCCTGCTGAGTGCCAATAGATAGGTCTTACTTTAAAAAACCAGGAAGAGGTTTATCAATATTTAATATAGAAGACACCCTCTTTCACACCCCATGATCATGAAGTATACATCCTGTCTCTCACTTTCAGAATCCACCTTTTTCATTCCACATAAAGCAACTGAGGCCAAAAAGCATGATTTCATTCCACAACAATCACAATGTCATGTGCAAATCTGATCCATCTGTAATAATCGAGGGATTATTCTTAATTCACGAGAACTTTAATGATCGACATTCACACGAATGTACACACACCCAAATCACACACTCTCTCTCTCTCAATGACACAGAGTAACCTGAACTAACCTGACAGCTGATCAAGTAGCGATTTTTAGGGAACTTGATCTAATCAGACAAAAGACTAATCTGTGATTATTATATCCATGATATCTATTGTACCAAGTGCATTACTATTTCTTAAATGCACTAAAAATTTCACCTAAGGAAATTAATTTGATGGATTCCTGCAATAAAAGATGGTTATCAGTATGGCTAACAATGCTTTTCCTGTAGATAATATATATCTAAACTTTTACAATTCAATCCCATCCCAACAAATACAAATTCTAAATTAGGAAACAAATTAACCTGATGTTACTCTTTTGGCTTTTAAGAACTTTGCCCCCGATTCTTCTCTGAGAGTGTGCTGAAGGAAGAAGTTGATTAGAAGTACGATGTGGCACATTGAGCATGGAAGTCAGAGGCTCGCAACCCGACCTGGCCATTCAGCGGCCACGTCAGTCCAGCCAGCTGCTCTGCAACCTGTTTCTTCACCTGCACAAGGTGGATATGCTGAGAAAGTTCAGGAAGAGATATGCAAGCAGCTTGCAAGGTCTGGTGTGCAGGAAGGGCCTGCACATGGGTTAAATTTAATGCTTTCGTGACCAGCTAACTACACACCTGAAACTTTTCCTTTGGAATGTTCCTCCGGGCTCCTTTTGCTAAAACCAAGGCCTCCTCCACTCTGTGGCTGGATAGAAGATCCTGTATCTGTTTTTCCAGAGGTAATGGAACCAAGATGTAAACCCCTTTACTTGTGGCAACAATCACTCTTCCTGGGAAGAAAGCAACACAGTTGGAAAGAAGAAGACAACACATTGTTCCCCCCAAACGGGATCCTGGTCCGACTTATGGATCAATTTCATCAGCGCTGTCCCAACATAGAATTCCTACAAAAAATGTAAACTATAATTCCTCTCTTTTCTCCATCCCATACTTTCAAATGTCAGCAAAGTGCAAACTCTTAACATTACATGTCCAAAGTATAAAATATGCTTTTTTTGTGGTTTTTAATTTGAAAGTGCTGATAAATTTAAAACCAGCTGAGTAGACACCAATATCTAGTCCAACGAGGTTGTAGAGGTCAGTTATGAAAATTATCAATGAGAATTATGATGTACCTCATATAAAAGTTTAAACATTTTCTCTCCATGTTAGTTAGTTTACAGGAAACTAAGATTATAACACAAGTTTCTGAACCATGAGACAGTATTTCACCCTCATCTGCCATACACACACCTCCACATCTGGCAGCCCCTTACTCAGTTCCCCACAAGGCTGTGAGCTAGCCTTACCGGTGGTCAGCACTATCACCCTCATTTCACCTGGGGCCCTTGCACAGGCATCCACCCTACAGTCAGAACTATAATCCAAGACCAGCTCCCAATATGAAACTGTTTTTTTTTTAATCCTCACGCAAAAATATATTTATTGATATTTATAGAGAGAAGAAGAGAGAGGGGGCAGGGAGAGAGAGAAACATCAATCAGTGCCTCTCAGGTGCTCCAACCAGGGATCGAACCCACAACCTTTTGGTGTACGGATGACACTGCAATCAACTGAGCCACCCGGTCAGGGCCCAGTATGAAGCTTTTAAAGTGAGTTCTGCCCAACCAGTGTGGCTCAGTGCTGGAGCATTGACCCATGCACCGAAAGGTTGCTGGTTTGATTCCCAGTCAGGGCACATGCCCAGGTTGTGGGCCAAATCCCCAGTGCGGGGCATGCAGGAGGCAGCCAATCGATGTTCTCGCTCATCAATGTTTCTATCTCTCTCCCTCTCCTTTCGTCTCTAAAAAATCAATAAAGTAAAAAAAAATCAAGAAAAAAATGTATAGCCCTGGCCAGTTTGCCTCAGCGGTTAGAGCATTGGCCTGCGGTCCAGAGAGACCCAGGTTTGGTTCCTGCTAAGGGTGCATACCTCGGTTGCAGTTTGTCCCTGGCCCTGGTTGGTTGTGCGGGTGGCAGCCACTTGATGTGTCCCTTTCATGTCGATGTTTCGCTCTCTCTCTCTGTTCCTCTCTCTCCCTCCCACACAATCTGAACAAAAAAAATGGAAAAATGTCCTTGGGTAAGGATAATAAAAATAAAAAAAATGTATAGAGTGAGTTCTGCTCCCTTCTGGAGACACTTTTTAAGCAAACTATCCTCTGTACACAGGGACAGTGGCACGGTCTGCTCTGTCTGAAGGAGAGTTCAGAGTCAGCCAAGCCTCTGCTGCTCCCTCAGCTCCTCTCACCTGCGGCCGTTTCCACTCCGGCCCACTGCCTGGTTCGACCAGCCCTCGTCTCCCTCACCCGGATCGTCACCACCTCTCCTTCCTGGTCCTCCTGCTCTGCTCTTTTCTGGATTATCTGTCTTCTATGATCATAGCCAAAGCAATTTTTCTCATACTCAGGTGAGATTCTGCCCCTTCTCTGAGCTGATGTCCCTTTCCCCATGAAGCCCCCCTTGTTCCCACCTAGGGAACATCAGCCTCTCGGAGTCCGTGACCCCATCCCACCTCCAGCACCCAATGTACATAGCACCATAGCACCGTTGTGGAATGTGCTCTCTGAGGCACATGTCAGGGCCCCCAACTGGAAGCTGAGGGGCTTAATGTGGTGACTGAGTCTTAGTAAGTTCATATCCCTAGCCTCTCAGAAAGGAAGGGCAATGTTTGCTGAGCTAAGGCCCTCAAATGGCAAACATAATGCATACATCTAGATTACTTCCTGGCTTGAAGAAAAGGTCATAAGACATATTCTTAGGGCAACTGGGTAAATCTGAACACGGGCAGGACATTAGAGCTCATTTCAAAAGTGTGAAGGGCTTTGTGGCTACGTAGGAACATGCCCTGTTCTTAGCAAACACATGTTTGAGGTATCACAGATTAAGTGCTGCGTGGTCTTTCACTTCTTTCTGGCGTTCACAAGGGTTACATCTAGGTGGATGGTGTGCAGTGGTTCACTTCGTTTTTCTCTCAACTTTTCAGTATGTTTAAAAACATTCGAATAAAATCTAGAAGTAAAATAACTCTGTCCCCTGGCTTACCACTGACAGCAGCAGCAGTCTCTCCCTGACTGCCCTGGTCTCCCCATATGACCCCCACCTCCTCACATGCCTTGCAGCAGTCACAATGAGCTGCTGTGTGGCCTAAGTGCAGGGCTCGTGCCACAGCAGGTGTGCATGCACCGTGCTCTCTACCTAACGGTTCTTTCACACCGCCTCACTGACTCCTACTCACCTGTAAAGGTTTGGCTCAAATACCACATCCTTCAGGAAGCCCTCCCTGATATCTAGGAAATAGGTCCTCCTCTGCTCTCCCAATTGTCCTTATTTACTTCTATCAAGCTGTAGCTATTGTTCAAATGTCTCTCTCCCCATTAACTCCGGAGGCCCTGAAGTGCAGAGAGTGTGTTACCATCATCTGTGCATCTGCTCTGCTCAGCATCAAGCCTGGTTCCTAACGGGCCCTTAATAGCATGTACTGAGGAAGTGTTATAAATGAGTTTATAACTAAATTTTGTTAAGATTTCTATGTAAACTGTACCTTCAAAATCCTGTAGAATGTGGCCTTCTTTAAAGGGCAGGGTCTGCTTTTGCTGCTGATCCAACATGCTGTGAACTGTGATGAATTCGTCATCGAGCGCTAGGACATAGGGGAAGCAGATGGCCGCCCCAATCACATTCTCTGACCAGTGCACCGGAGCTCGCTGAGAAATCCCAGCAACTGTGGCAAACATGCCTAGAAAAATACGAGAAGTCAGGAAGGCCTTCGGATAACTAAGCTATTCTTTTTCCCTGTGTCTGGATGCAGAATATCCCCCACTTCATGTATGTCAAGGTGGGAAAAGTAACAATACGCTGCCTGTGTGAAGAACTCCACGTGACTTCCTTCTCCTGAGACCTAGCTTCCCCAGAGTGTGTCTTATATTTACTTACAACTAAAACGGAAGGTAAACCAATGTTTACATGTACCCATCTGAAAGTTTATAGCACACAGTCCTCACAGTGGGTAAAAGCTCCTGTAAAACAATTTTAAGCTTCACAAGCTTTCTAGTCCTCCAACCGGTTCTCATGGCTAAGTCACAGCCCTCCTGACACATTCATTCAACAAAGAATACCAAACAGGTTCATTCAAATATTTACTTGCTCCTACAATGGGCCAGGCCCTCCAGGTTCCTTTAGAGCTGAGGTCTAACTCTGGACACACACGCTACTATGACACAAAGAGAACCAGCTCTGGAGTTCAAGACAGAGTGCTAGGAGGTGGTTGTCAGTAATAACTTCCCCATTAAACTATTAAACGATAGTTTATCTGTCTGGTAGATAAAGCATTAAATGAGCCATTTCCAAATGAGTTCTTTCTAATGCACAGATTCCGGGATGTACCGAGCTTAGCACCTTCACCATGTGAAGTCAATCCAGTTTTACGTAGTTCTCAAAGTTGTGGACATTGAAACACCTTTAAGAACAGCTTGCTGCCGCTGCCCGCACACGACCAGATGCCGCTGCAGGAGACAAGCAGCTTCTACTGCACACAACTGAGAAGGGGGCGGGGACAGAGAAAGAAATACCAGAATGTTTTAAGATGGGAGCAACGTACTATATTTCAAATATATATATTTGAGCAAAATTCCTGAACCTGTGAAACTGCTGAGCCTCCTGACCTAGAGACAGGAAAGCGCTGCATGTCACCTAGCACCGAGCGCTTTCCCTCTGGCCTAGGCCGTCCAGAGAACAGGTGCCCTGAGGCATACTGGCGTCCGAGCCTTACGCTGACCAACGTATTCTGAGCCCTTCCCTGTGAACACTTTTGATGCTGGTTCTCAGCATGTGAGGGAGCATAAACTGAAACCGTCAGGACGACAGAACAAGAAGCTCTGTGAGAGTGTGCGCCCGCCTGTCTCCCACCAACGCCGCCACTGCCTAATGGGAACCCTTCTCTCACCTTACATATTTCCCTCTGACCCATAGCTTTCAAAAGTTTAAAAGGGGGTTTGCACCCTGGCCGGTTTGGCTCAGCGGTTAGAGCGTTGGCCTGTGGACCAGAGAGTCCCGGGTTCGGTTCCCACTAAGGGCACGTACTTCAGTTGCAATTTGTCCCCGGCCCTGGTTGGGGTTGTGGGTGCAACCAGTCGATGTTTCTCTCTCTCTCCCTCCTGCTCTACCTGAAGATAAATGCAAAAAAAAAAAAAAAAGTTCTCAGATGAGGATAAAAAAAAAATGGGTTTGCATTCATTATAGTGATTCATTTGAACTTAATTTCTGAAGCCATATCATGATGGCAGTGACTACTATGCTGTGTACACAACTTGTACGTGAGTAACGCATAAGAGAGCTCACAGTGCTGTGTACACAACTTGTACATGAGTAACGCATAAGAGAGCGCACAGTGATCTTCCAATTTGCTTACCATCATATCGTACCAATTACAAGCAAAACAACAATTAAGAAGGTTGGTTCATTCAGCATGATGTCTATGCAGTGGAGACAAAGTAAGCTTGAGGAAAAACGCACCCTGAATATGACTATCATTTCCCTTCGATCCCAATACGCAAACCATCAAAAAGATACTAGGATCAAATGCTTTCACTATAAAGTCTTTGTAACTGAAACAGGTGTTGGCTCGTGAACAGGCAGACTGATGAACAAAACGGGAAATCAGTGACCCAACCACACTCGGGAACCATGCACTCTGGAGGCAGCCACCGAAACCAGTGTGGAGACGTGGTGTCTGACCAGTGTGCTGGGACAATGAGCAGCATATGGAAAAGGAGAAGACGGATCCTCTCCTCATACTCTTCACTACAAGCCATGAAACCATAAAATTAGTAGCAGAAAGCACAGGTGCATTTGTCTATAACCTCAAAGAGGGAAACATCCCTAATTATGACTCAAAATCAAGAAGCAATAAAGTAAGAGGTTAACATATTTGATTATATAGAAATGTTTAAGAAAAGCTACTGCATGGTCAGACTGGAATCAAATATCTGAAACATACAACAGATAACAAGTTGGTATCTCAAATATATAAAAAATGGCTAGGGAGAAGAATAGATAATTAGATACTAAAATAAATGGCTAGGGAGAAGAATAGATAATTCCCATCAGAAGGGACATATGGCAATACCTAGCAAAATTCACACGCATTTACTCTCTGACTCAGCAACCCCACCTCTAGAATGCTTCCCCATAGACACTGACAAATACAAAAAGATAAGTCCCTGTAAGTACCGTACGACTAGAAAAAACCCAAATGCCCACCACGAGGGGCAGACAATAAACCGTGGGTGGGAGTGCCACATGACAGAGTAGCATGCATGGTCAAATTGGAAATGCAGAAGCAGACAAATGAGGAATATATATCATCCTACAGAGTGGGCTCCTAACACACTGTTAAATAAAAAGCCAAGAAAGAGGGAGATAAAAATATTTACATATTTGTTTATATTTTTATTTAAAAATTAAAGGATAGCCCTGCCCAGTTTGGCTCAACAGTTAGAGCGTTGGCCTGCAGACCAAAGGGTTGTGGAGTCAATTCTCAGTTGCAGGTGCGGGAGGCAACCAATTAATGCGTCTCTCTCACATCGATGTTTCTCTCGCTCTCTTTCTCTCCCTCCCTCCCTTCCTTGCTCTAAAATCAATTAAAAAAAAACAAAACACAAAACTTTTAAAGGTAAACTTCTAAGCTCTGTCTACTGACGAGGCTTAGAAACAATGGACAACAAGCTCCTCTAGCACCCGGACTATGGTCTCTAAACATCAGGCTCCTTGAAGAAATGGTGGAAAACAGAACTAGGCAGGAAATGTGCCAGGTGAACTTGAAATACCTTGCCATACCAGAAGGCAAGGAAGGTATCAAAGTTCTAGGGTCATGTGAAGGGCACTTAGTCATCAACTTGAATAAACTCCCACCAAGCACAAGTGGACTGAAATACACCATATACATTAAAATCCATGATTCATAATTATGATTTTAAAAGTCACTTCTGGAAGACGGGATCACCTTACTGAAAACCTCATCCTGCCCAAATAGTTAATGAGACATTTCTCTTCCTCAAGGAATTACAGTTTCACATATGAAGGAGGGACAGAAATAGAAGTTGCCACTTGGAAGACTCTAACGATTTAGAGTATTTAGACAGTGCTCACCAACAGCTATTAACATCACAGAGAGCAACAGGAAGAAATCATGTAGCCTGACAGAAGTGCTCCACCACCTGTGAATAAGTCTTGCCTCTCCCCAGAAACAAGCAAATCAAAACCCTTGAGTCTAATAAAACCTTTCAAGCTCCCAGTTAGCAGGAAACACAAAGGTCAGCCTTACATATTCAACAACATAAGGGGATAAAGTAATCAAAATTCAGAAATTAAAGGTGAACAAAAATTAAAGAAAAAGAGAAGGAGAGAGAACCTAAAGATAAGAGAAACTTAACAGATGTGTCAGATGATTGTAATGTCTGGGCCTGGTATGAACCTGAATTGAACTGGAACACAAGCATGTACACACTGACACATCAATGTACGTGCACATGTATTTATGCATGTCTCTTGACATTCATGATAACAGAAATATGACATGCCTCGATAGTCGATGGTATTTAAAAATTATTGTTTAATTGTTGTAGGTATGCGATGGTATTGTGGTTTTCTTTTTTAAAAGTAACTTGGAACTGTCCGGCTGGTATAGCTCAGTGGTAGAGCGTTGACCCATGCACCAAGAGGTTGCTGGTTCGATTCTCGGTCAGGGCACATGCCCAGGTTGTGGGCCCTATCCCCAGTGTGGGGTGTGCAAGAGGCGGCCAGTTGATGTTCTCTCTCATTGATGTTTGCATCTCTCTCTAAAATCAATAAAGAAAAAATAAATAAATAAATAAATAACTTGGAACTACATACAAAAATGTTTATAGGTAAAATGTTATGATGTCTGCTACTGGCTTCAAATAGGCCAGCAGGGGGAGTGGTTAGGTGTACAAATCAAATCACTGGCAAAGACCTGGTAGAGGCTGAAGCTGAGTGAAGGCTGTATTGGGGACATTACACGAGTCTCTTCTACTACGTTTTCCATTATAAAAATTTTTCATTAAAATTGGAATTTTTTTAAAAAAGGTATGGTTGGGTAAAAATCTTTTCCCAAAAAGTAAAATGCTGAGCTATCAAGCCATGAAAAGACATGGAGGAAATTAAATGCGTATCACTAAGTGAAGGCCATGTGAAAAGCTCCACACTGGGGTTTTAGCTGGAAGGTACCAGAGAGAGTAGTGCTGGCCAGGGGCTGAGAGGGTCGGGCTGAACAGGAAGGATTTTTAAGGCAGTGAAAATACTCTGTATAATAAAGGATACATGTCACCATTCATTTGTCCAAACCCATAGAATGTACAAGACCAAGAGGGTATCCTAATATAAACTATGGACTTTGGGTGATTATAATAATTTAATGTAGATTCATCTATTGTAACAAATGTACCACTTTGTCCAGAGATACTGATAGTAGGGGAAGGGGAAGGGCAGAGGGTATATGGGAATTCTACACTTTCTGCTCAATTTTGCTATGAACCTAAGCTGCTCTAAAAAATAAAATCAATTTTTAAAAAGTAAAATCAAGAAGTACACTAACTAGTTTATGACCTCAATGTTTGCAATTACCAAAAAATGTCTGTACCCATCACTTTGAAAAGAGAAGCCTGCACACAACCTCTCTGTAGTGAAAGGACTCCCATGTTCAGGTGCACTCATTCTGCACATCACAGAGCACCTGAGCACCAGACATGCACACGCACCATGAGGTGAGCACCACAGACACGCACATCACACAGCACCCGAGCACCACAGACACGCACACGCACCCTGAGGTGAGCACCACAGACACGCACACACACCCTGAGGTGAGCACCACAGACACGCACACACACCCTGAGGTGAGCACCACAGACACGCACACACACCCTGAGGTGAGCATCCATGACCGAAAGAAAACATCACAAGTTGCCAGTGCAGTTAGTAGCTCAGATTCTTAACTTCAATAAGGCAGGACGGAGAATGAGGAAGACCATGAAAAGTCATAAAAGCCCTTTCAAGGAGCTGACTACTGGACCCTTTTGCTGGGATGAAATTTCAGACAATTAAGAGAAAATTATGAACATAACACAGGTCTCCACATCTGAAAAGATCTATCAGTGAGCTACCTCGAATCCTTTTGAGGATGAAGAGCAAAAACAGTCAACTGACACAACCACCCACTAGAGAAAATTGTATCGGGAAGTCTTACCGATTTCTATTTTTGTAGTTATTGACTTAAAGGAATTGTCTCCCCAGAGCCATCTTATGGTTCCATGTCCCCACAAAATAAAACCAAAGAGCAAAACAAACCAACAAACAAAAGAGATACAGACTCACAGATACAGAGAGATACTGAGTGTTGCCAGATGGGAGGGAACTAGGGGACTGGATAAAAAAGGTGAAGGGATTAATATGTGCACCCCTTCATAGCAGCACTATTTACAATAAGTAAGATCTGGAAACAGCCCAAGTGCCCATCAGCAGATGAGTGAATAAAAAAGCTGTGGTAAATGTACACAATGGAGTACTATGCAGCTGTAAGAAAGCTCTCTTACCCTCTGAAATGACATGGAGAGATCTGGAGAGTATTATGCTGAGCAAAATAACTCTGAAGTCAGAGAAAGACCAGTATCACATGATCTCACTTATATGTGGAATCTAATAAACAAAACAGATCCAGAGACATGGAAGCAGGAAACAGACTGACAACCCTCAGAGGGAAGGGAGAAGAGAGAAACCAAAGCACGTATATACATATATGCACAACCCACAGACATAGACCACAGTGCAGTGATGGCCTGGGAGGGGTGGGAGCAGGAGGAGGGGTCAATGGGGGAAAAGGGGGATACCTGTAATACTTTCAACAATAAAGATAAATAAATTAAAAAATGAAGTATAGACTGGTAGTACAGAACAGTCACAGGGATATCAAGTACAGCACAGGGAATACAGTCAATGACATTGTAACAACTGTGTGAGGCCAGGTGGGTAGTGGAAATATCAGGGAACCACTCTGTAAAGTACAGGATTGTCTAACCACTATGCTGCACACCGAAACTAACACAAAATAATATTGAATGTAAACTATAATTAAAAATTAAAAAGAAAAAAAAAAACCTGGCTTTGCAACTAGTCCGACTTTAGCATGAAGTCAGGGAGCTAAGCAGAGAGAGTGGCCGCTGGGAGGTGAAGCGACTGTGAGGAGCCGCGACAGCAGCGAGCTCACCCAGTCCCCCGGGGCCCGCCAGGAGGAATTCCTGCCTCCCTATCCTCTTGACGATGGGGTGCTTCTCCTCGCCGCAGTACGGAAACAGGTCCTGGGCGACGCCCGTGTGGTAGTTCAGGATGATGTACTGGGTGGTCAGAGCCAGGCACAGGAAGTAGCCGTCCACAGCCACCGCCAGGGGCTGCTCCGGCGTGGACACTTCCCTGACGATTTGAACTCGGTCCTCGTACACCATGAACACCTGAACGGTTCTGCGCTTCACAGAGATGATGCAGACCTCCACACAGAACGGGTCCCCGCTGACCGGGTTCTCGTTCAAGGCCAGGGCCACGGCCCCTTTGATGCGGGCCCCGGAGGGCACAGGCTCCAGGCTCCGCATGTGCACCAGAGTGATGGAGCAGTCACAGAGCACCAGCAGTCGGTGCAGGGCCGACGCCGCGCGCAGCTCGGTCACCGGCTTCCTGAAGCCCAGGTGCCTGTGCCGCTGCCTGGTGGCCGTGAAGGCGGCCGTCCCGGCAGGCAGGGGCTGCTCCTCCAGCAGGAAGTGGTGGATGGAGCCGTCGCTGGTGCCCACGTACAGGTTCTTGCCGCAGCACTCCACGCACTCTATGTTGACACGCTCTTTGTCGCCCATCAGTAGCTCCGGCTCCACGGCAGAGACCAACGTGAAGGCCTTGGTGCTCATGGTGCCTGCAGCTGGTCTGCAGGAAGGGAAAAGCAAAAGGTAATTTAGCATGACAAGGAATAAGCAGAACCATTTCAGGTCACGGTAAACGTACACGGATTCCTGGTTACAGTTTCAGGGAAAGGAAATCACTCGACACTTAAAAAGTAGTCAAGGAAAACAAGCTTTCCCACTCGCGCCCCGCCCCCCAGGCCAGCAGGAGCCCATCGGCTGGTCCCTGAGAGCTGCGGTCCCGCGGGCGCCCTGCACCGCATGGGAGGCTCCCCGCAGGCACCAGGCAAGCACATGTACTCATTTACAGGCTACGAGGCAGAAACTGAGGGAAAAGACAAAACGGCCCTCGCCGACCTTGCCCTGAGCTTCTGTGTGAGTGAATGGTGGGGCACGCGACATGATGTTGTTAAACCCTCTCTCAACTCTCCTCGGAAACCCGGAGGAACCACACCTGGACTCCTGCGGACTCTTCCCCTCAGGCTGCTCGGCAGCCCTAGCAGCAGCCTGGCTCCCACAGTGCGCTCATTACGCAGTGAGGCTGTGCCTCGCCCGGGCCGTGTGCTGGGCGGTAGCGCACCCACGCACAGCGGCGCAGGTTTGATTTCTGGTCAAGGGCATGTACTTGGGGTGCAGGTCTGATCCCGGCCCCAGTCAGGGCGTGTGGGAGGCAACCAGTCAACATGTCCCTCTCATGTCCACCTCTCTCTCCCCTCTCCCCACTTCTTCCACTCTCTCCAGAAGTCAATAGAAAAAATATTCTCAGGCGAGGATTAACAAAAAATATATATATTATATATGTATATGCCTCAAATCGCCACATCTTTCAGGTGGATTTCTGAGGTCCCTGGCATGGCAGTTAATGATTACTCCCGCCAGAAGGCAGGTTGCCCCCCACTCTAACCCCGGCTTCACATGTCTCCCTCTGAAGGGGCTCTTGTTTCGCACAAAGACAGCGGCAGCAGGGAAGCAGGATGGCCTTTCCCTGGTTTCTCGCTGGGGAGAGCACACGCCCGGCCTGCAAGCAGCAGAGGGACAGCCTGTGGCTCTGAGAGAACAACAGAGGATGATGGGAGTGGGGGGCGGGGCTCTGAGAGAACCGCAGAGAATGATGGGAGTGGGTGGGGGGCTCTGAGAGAACCGCAGAGAATGATGGGGGGGGGTCTGAGAGAACCGCAGAGAATGATGGGAGTGGGTGGGGGGCTCTGAGAGAACCACAGAGAATGATGGGAGTGAGGGGGGGGCTCTGAGAGAACCGCAGAGAATGATGGGAGTGAGGGGGGCTCTGAGAGAACCACAGAGAATGATGGGAGTGAGGGGGGGGGCTCTGAGAGAACCGCAGAGAATGATGGGAGTGAGGGGGGCTCTGAGAGAACCGCAGAGAATGACAGGTGAGAGGGGGCCTCCGGGAGAGCGCCGCGAATGACTGGAGAGGGGGCTCTGAGAACTGCAGAGAATGATGGGAGTGAGAGGGGGGCTCTGAGAGAACCACAAACAATGATGGGAGTGAGAGGGGGGCTCTGAGACCTGCAGAGAATGATGGGAGTGAGAGGGGGGGCTCTGAGAGAACCGCAGAGAATGATGGGAGTGAGAGGGGGCCTCCAGGAGAGCCGCTGAGAATGATTGGAGAGGGGGGCTCTGAGAACTGCAGAGAATGATGGGAGTGAGAGGGGGGGCTCTGAGAGAACCACAGAGAATGATGGGAGTGAGAGGGGGCCTCCGGGAGAGCCACAGAGAATGATGGGAGTGAGGGGGGGGCTCTGAGAACTGCAGAGAATGATGGGAGTGAGGCGGGGGCTCCGGGAGAGCCACAGAGAATGATTGGAGAGGGGTGCTCTGAGAACTGCAGAGAATGATGGGAGTGAGGCGGGGGCTCCGGGAGAGCCACAGAGAATGATTGGAGAGGGGGGCTCTGAGAACTGCAGAGAATGATGGGAGTGAGGCGGGGGCTCCGGGAGAGCCACAGAGAATGATTGGAGAGGGGGGCTCTGAGAACTGCAGAGAATGATGGGAGTGGGAGTGAAGCTCTGAGAACTTCTCTACCACGCAAACTGTTGAAAACAGGGTTGCTCATAAGATACTAAATTCTGCAATCTTCTGAGGTATCCTAGCAAAGGCTGGAAGAGTCTTGGAAATGTTTAAGAAAGATTTACGGATCAGGGAAAAGCAGGAATCAACTCGAAGATTTTAGAATTCCAGTTTCTTACAGCCCGTCCACTGTGGTGGTGACAGCTGCACACGAGTGAGACTCCGGTTCCCTCCCGTCAGCAAGAGGATCCCAGGAAGGAGGCAGCCCAGGCTGGAATGAGGTTTTCCCTTGAAAGGAACTGGACACCAGCTGTTCCTTTCTATCCCTTCCTGTCACTTAGTAGCTACATGACCTTGGGAAGCAAACTTGGCTTCTACCTGCCTCAGTTTCCTTACCTGTGAAATGAGAGTAATGATGGCGCCCACTTCATATCCTTTCAGGATCATGTAAGTGCTCCATAAAGTTAGCTGTTGACCTCATCACCCCTGCCTCTCTCTCTCAAGCCCCAGTTCACTCTATTTTTATTTTCCAAGCTGGGCACCAAGCGCTGGAATGACGCTGTCTTCTGCCCTGAACTGTGGGCGATCTGCGTCCACCCCTCTGACAGGCTGAAATGTAAGCCGGACACACATACACACGCTCGCTCTCCCTCTCTCACACACACACCTGTATTTTCATTTACACACGCTCACCTTCATGGCACTATGGAAAAGAGGCGGGAAAGTGAGCAGTGAGGCTCAGAAGGCTTCAAAGAGAAGGAATCATGTCCATCAAACTCCCCAGGGTCCCCGGGAAAGCCTAGGGTTGGAGGAAGAGTAGGCTTTTAATCTGACCATTTTTAGACATTACCATCTACTTGTCATGACCAGACAGAATCACCAAAATCCACCCTAGACACTATGTTTTCCATTCAAGTTCTAATGACACAGACATTGAGACGAAGGCTATGACACGTCCTAAGTCTGTGAAAGCGAAGTAATACGAACCAGCCCTTCCTTGCCTGATGGCTGGATGCAGGCTGTCTTTAAAGTGGCTCCACGTGTGAGACATGAATTGTGTCGCTCACTTTACAGAAGGAGCAGAGAAACAAGCTTCGGGCACTCATCATCAAACTTTTCTCTGTGACTGTTTTAAAGCATACTGTCCATAATTGTAGCCTCTTTTTTTTTTAATCTTCACCCGAGGACATTTTTCCATTTTTTGTTCAGGTAGAGTGGGAGAGAGAAAGAGGAACAGAGAGAGAGAAACATCGACGTGAAAGGGACACATCGAGTGGCTGCCACCCACACGACCAACCAGGGCCGGGGACAAACTGCAACCGAGGTACGCGCCCTTAGCGGGAACCAAACCCAGGTCTCTCTGGACCGCAGGCTGACGCTCTAACCACTGAGCAAAACCGGCCAGGGCTTAGCCTCTATCTTTACTTACCTTAAGGAATAAACGAAAGATGTTTGCAGTAAAGAATACAGCTTGACCCCTGAACAACATGGAAGTTTGGGGTGCCCATCCCCCATGCAGCTGAACATCCATGTAGAAATTAAACTGCCCTCTGCACCCGTGGATCTCCAACCGCCAGTTCACCCTCTGAACTGCAGGGTCCAGTGAACTGAGCGGGTCGACTGAGAAAGAAACTTGCGCATAAGTGGATCTGCACAATCCAACCCCACGGTGCTCAGAGGTCAGCTCTATATGGGAAGAATCAAACACCTCGTATTTAGTCTAAATACAGGGGTAAACAGAGAAGGAAAGAGGGAGAGAGTTGTAATTAAAGCTTTGGTTTGTTAAAAAGTCATAATTCTATAAAATTTAAGAAGACATGTAATATTATTTCATGACTTGGTAGTCAGTTACTCAAGTCTTGCTAAAAATAAGTTTCTTACTATGGGCTTTTACATAATGGACCTGCTTTAATAATTAAATGGTAATTTATAAGAAGCAGAGAATGATGTCAGCATCATAGTCAGTAAGACATTCCTTTTTACCCCCCTTTATCCACAGACAAAAGCACCCTATGGGTGTTGTGGGATCTAACACTGTACACCAAGGGACCCAGGTGGAGGCTTACCCACCTACACATCCAGTAACAGGCAGACAGAACTCGGTTCTGCTGCGGAACCGTGGAACCAGCAAACCTGCCCAGATCCCTCTCACCTCAGCTGGGATAAAACCCTAGAGAATGCTGACCTGAGCAGACATAGAGACGAGAGAGAATTTGCAGAAGTCTCGACTTCCCACAGGGAGATTCCAACATGCCACTGGAGCAAAAGAAAACCCAAAAACAAAGTACGAGTGTGGTCACAGCAGGGGCAGTGGTAAGAGAAACCTCCAGCACTGCACCACCCAAGGGAACACTGCACAGCAGCTGATCTGTCTGGCAGTGGCAGTCTCTCCCAAGGAGGACAAGGACAGTGGTGATTGAATGCCCGGCTGCCACATCTGTGTGGGAAGAGGCTGGAGAAGCCCATGTCTCTCCAGAAAAACCCACAGTACTGAGGCATAGACCTCCATGACTGGGAGGAATGACTGGGGAAGAGGCCGATGAGAATTTCAAAGGGAATTAAAGGAAGCATATGCAGCAGGAAGTCCACCCTCAAGCCTCATAACCAGGGATCTACCTACTGGGTCTGCAGGCACCCCAGCGCCTGAGTACTACACCCACACCTCCCCTCCCTCTGTGCCAGTTCCTTGTGTGTGCTTCCATGTGCAGCATGAGAGAGAATTCTGGTAGACAGGGAGCCCACTCAGAAAATGGGCATGGAAGAAACACAAACTTGGGCTTTAAGTACCACCTTCTGGAAAATGAGAGGTTTCCAGCAAATTGTAAGACCCAGAGAAGACATAAAAGCTTAAGAGTTTGGCCACAAGAGGGAGCAAGAAGAATGGACAGAGCAGATGTACCCACAGAGAGGGAGAAAACCCAGATGATATAACACCACCAAATAGAATACGCCATCCAAGCCATCTAGCAAAGATTCAGGAGGTGTCTGCTACTTCAAATGTGAAAGCAGCAATGAAAAATTACAAGGAAAATAAAAAATCAAGAAAACATGTCATCACAAAAAGAAAACTCTTCACTGAGTTCAAAGGCATAGGATTTGTGATCTAGCCGATAACTCAAAATTGCTGTCTTGACAAAACTCAATGAACTACAAGAAAACTCAGAAAGACAATTCAGCCAAATCTCAAAAAAATATATATACTTTCAAAATGGGACTTTTAACTAAAGAGATAGAAATCATAAAGAAGAACCACAGAAATTCTGGAGCTGAAGAATCAGAGTGAAATGAAAGTGCAATAGAGGACATCTGCAGGACTGCAGAGCAAACAGAAGACAGAGTGAGCGAGCCAGGGGACAGGAGCTGTGAAATAACACGGTCAGGGAGAACACAGGAGAACAGAATGAAGAGAGTGAAGAAAGCATATGTGATCAGTGGCATTCCAGAAGAAGAGAGGAAGACAGGAGCAGAAAGTGTATTTAAAGAAATAATAGTTGATAATTTCTTAAACTCAGGAAGAAAACGACATATCCAAGCTCAGAAAGCTAATAGATCACCCTATTATCTCAATGCAAAAAGATCTTCCCAAGACATAAGAAACGGTCAAAAACAAAGAATCTAGAAGTAGCTAGGGGAAGGGGACACCTACAAACAAATAAACCCCAGTAGGTTATCAACAGATTTCTCAGCAGAAACCCTACAAGCCAGGAGAGAGAGGGGTGACATATTTGAAGTGTTGAAAAATAAAAATTGTCAGCCAAGAACACTCTACCTGGCAAAGTTATCCTTCTGACATGAAGGAGAAGTCTTTCCCAGACAACAATCACTGGGTGGGCCTGCCTTGCAAGACGTGCTGAACAGAGTTGAAATGAACAGGACGAAATGAAATGAAAGAGGGTCCTCAGCAACATGAGAATATACAAAAGCACACAAAACACCGGCAGAGGTGAGCATACCCGTCAGACTTAGAAAACTCAATATGGAACAGGGTGATGTGCCAACCACTTAACATAGCATAAAGGTCAAAGGAAAAACATATTTAAAATAACTACAACTACTACTGTGTTAATGAATACACAATATAAAAAGAGGTAAATATAAAAAAATAAAATATAAAATGGGAATTGAAGGGTGAAGCTTTTGTAGATAAGCTATCATCTTAAAATGAAGTTATATCTGTGATGTGTCTTAAGTGAGCCTCGTGGCACCACGAAGCCAGAATCTAGAGCAGACGCACAGGAGACAGTGGCGCTACGGAGCACACCACCATGGGAAATCACCAATTTACAGAGGGACAGAAACTGAAGGAAAAAGGAGCAATGAAATACAAAATAACTGGAAAATAGTAAGATGGCATTAGTAACATCACAAATGTTAGATATTGACATAAGAAATATAATAACATTAGAAACACAATAATGTTAGAAAACATCACAAATCAAAAACTCTAACTATAAATGGGCTGCATTTACCAATCAAGAGGCACTGAGTGGCTGGACAGATTTAGAAAGTGAGACCCTGCGATGCACTGCCTGTGGCAGACTCACTTCTGTTCTGAAGACACAAAGGCTCAAAGTGAGAGGATGAGAAGACACCCCATACAAGTAGAGACCAAAAAAAGTGGGGGTAGCTGTACTTACAGAGACAAAATAGACTCGAAGCCAAAATCAGTAGACAAAAAAAGTCATTATATAATAATAAAGGGGTAAATTCATCATGAAGATGATGATCACATATATAGATGCACCAAACACTGGAGCACCTAAATATAATAAGCAAATACAAACACATGTGAAAGGAGAAACAGATCATACAATAATAGTACAGGACTTCAATGCCTCACCTTCAGCAATGCACAGGTCATCCAGACAGAAAGTCAAAAAGGAAACAATGGACTCGAGCAATACATTGAATCAAATGAACTCAGCATTTATAAAACACCATCCAATAGAAGCAGCTACATGTTCTTCTCAATGCACAGGGAATATTCTCCAGGAAGACCATGTGACAGATGAACTTAAGAAGATTAAAATCATACCAAGTGTCTTTTCCATCACAGTGGTATGACATTAGAAATCAACAGCAAGAGGACTCGATACCATAAAATTCCTGGAAAGAAACTCCTTAAACTGGGTCAAGATCTTCTGCATATGACACCAAAAGCACAAGAAGCAAACACAAAAATCAGCAGGTGGGACTACATCAAACTAAAAAGCTCTGCAGTGCCCTGGCCAGTGTGGCTCGGCAGATTGAACACCAAAAGGTGGTGTTTCAATTCCCAGTCCAGGCACATACCCAGGTTGCGGGTTTGATCTCCAGTTAGGGCTCGTGCTGGTGGGGGGAGTGGGGGTGCAGCAGGCAGCCAATTGATGTTTCACTCTCACACTGATGTTTCTCTCTCTCCAACTCCCTTCCCCTCTCTAAAATGCAATAAAAATATTTTAAAAAATACAATCCAATAAAAATGGACAGAGAAACTAAACAGAACACATTCTTTCCAAAGAACGCATCCAAATGGCCAACACGTATATGAAAATATGCTCAAAATTAGTAATTATCAAGGAAATGCAAGTCAAAACACCTGTCACAATAGCTACCATCAAGAAGACAAGAGATAAATGTTGGCAAAGATGTGGAAATAAAGGAACCCTTGTACATTGTTAGGGGGAATGTAAATTGGTGCAGCCACTATAAATAACAATGTGGAAATTCCACAAAAAAAAACTAAAAATAGAACTACAATATAATCCAGCAATTCTATTTCTGGGTATATAGCCAAAGAAAATTAAAACAGAAGTTCAAAGAGATATTTGTATCTCATGTTCACTGCAGCATTCCTCATAACGGCCAAAGCGTGAAAACAACCTAAGATCGGCAGATGAGAGGATAAAGATGTTGTCATATAGATGGTGATCACCAGAGGCTGAGGTGTGCGGGATGGGGAGATGTCATTTGAGGATACGAACATGGAACTAGCAGATAGATAATGCCTGGAGAGCTCATGCACAGCATAGTGACAATCAGCAATACTGTATTATGAACTTCAGCTGCTAACACAGAATTACGTTGAGGTAAGTGAAAGCTGACAAGTATCATTTTGGTATTAAAAAATAGTTTATTCCGCCCTGGCCGGTTTGGCTCAGCGGTTAGAGCGCCCGCCTGCGGTCCGGAGAGACCCGGGTTCGGTCCCCGCTAAGGGCATGTACCTTGGTTGCAGTTTCTCCCCGGCCCTGGTTGGTCGTGCGAGTGGCAGCCACTCGATGTGTCCCTTTCACATCGATGTTTCTCTCTCTCTCTCTCTCCCTCCCACTCTGTCTGTACAAAAAATGGGAAAATGTCCTCGGGTGAGGATAAAAAAAAAAAAAAAATAGTTTATTCCTTTAAACAGTGGGAAAAAAATTTCTCCATGATCTAGTTCATGCAATAAATTTACTTAGATGGAATATGAATCTTAAAAGATCAACTTTAGGTTGATACCTCCCTGTATTAGTAAGTCCAACTTACTGGGGTCTGAATTCAGAGGGGTTTTAACATTTAATAAAATTAAATTGTTCTCTAAGGTGTACAATTCACACTTTATTGTGTGATCTCAATCTGACCTGAAATTTAAACTTTTTGTTAGAATGTCACTTTTAAAGCATTGCTATAATTTAAAAGGATCAACATCTTAATATTTTTCTCAAAATTTCAAGATACATACCTAATTAGAGAAAGATACTGAAAAATATTAGTATATTCATGGACAATAGTTTTAAAAATATAACTATATATGCAACAAGCACCTCTAAGTATGCAAAAAAAAAAAAATTATAAGAAGACACTTCCATATCCCAAGAGTCTCTCAATCTCATTAAGGAAATAGGAGCAGAAAAATAATCAAGTAACAATATAAAGCAATATGTGCTAAGGTCCAAAATTAAAATATTAGTTAATTCCCTTTTACGAAATTAAGACTATACACACTGCCACTGGTGATAATTAGAATCTGAGTGTTTGAAAATGTAATGTAAAATACAAATTTTCTTCTACAGATGTACACAGAAACACTACCTTTTAATTACACCTGTAGCCACTGTTAAGAGAACTTGTTGCTTTGGCACCTTCCCTGAGGTCCTTCAGGAATCCTAAGCCTCAGTTCAAAACAATTCCATTCTTCAGGCGACACGTGGAGCTGGGCAGCAGAGATTTTGATATTACCCATAAGCTTTAAATAATGTTTTCCTGTGTTCTTTACAACAGCTATATTGGCTTCCAGAGGCCCTACTTCTTTCCATGGCACACAGCTAAGCCTAGGAGAACAAATTTAAATGAGGGAACATATCCCATTTCATTTTATAAGCCAGTATAAAGTATAACTTTGATATCCAACCAGATAAGGATATAAGAAACAGAAAAGTCATTGATCGTTCTTACTCATATTCAAAAGTACTAAATATGAGCACCAAAAAAATATATATATTCATCACAGTTACAAATTAAAAAGGAAAAAACATAAAACAAACAATAAGACTACTACTATCTGTTATGGGTTAAATTAGGTCCCCCTAAATATCAAGTCCAAACTCCCAGGACCTGTAAATACGACCTTTTGTAACAATAGAGTCCTTGCTGGTATGGCTCAGTGGTTGAGCACTGACCCATGCACCAGGAGGTTGCCAGTTCGATTCCTGATCAGAGCACAGTGGGGGGTGTGCAGGAGGTGACCAATCGATGTTCCCTCTCATCAATGTTTCTAGCTCTCTCTCCCTCTCCCTTCCACTCTCTCTAAAAATCAATAAAGAAAAATAAAATAGAGTCCTTGCACATGATCACATTAAGATGAGGTCATTCGGGTGGGCCCTAATCCAGTATGACTGATGTCCTTACAAAGAGGGGAAATTTAGACACAGAGATAGACACCCACAGAGGAAATACAAGTGAAAACACAGGGAAAAGATGGCCATCTACAAGCCACAGAATGCCTGAGGCCACCAGAAGCCAGAGGAGGGGCCTGGAAGAGATTCTCCCTCAGAAGGAACCAACATTGCCCATCACCCTGATCTCAAACATCTACAACTCCAGGACTGTGAGACAATAAATTTATGTTTAAGCCACCATTCATGGTACTTTGTTATGGCAGCCCTAGCAAACGAATACTCCCTCTCTACCCAACACTGTCCTGGGAGACTCTGCCAGTTGAAAAAGAAAATAGTTATGAAGAATTTAAAACTATAATTATTTACAGATGATATTACCGTTTGCATGGAAACTTATAATCTATTACAATTTTTTTAAAGTTTAGAAATATTGTTTAATTTTAAAAATCAATATACCAAAGTGTGGACCCTAAGAAAGAAGATACCTGCTCCTGGTGGCTAACTGGGCTCAAATTGGGAAAAAAAAAAAAATGAAATGCAGAGCCTAGCATCCATTTTTATACAGGGAGCTCTCATGCAAACCACACTTCAGGAAGAAGCCTGCACTGTACCTGCCTCCTACACTAAACTGCCTGCCTGCATTGTGTTTCTGAGCCAACCCTTATAAGGAATTCCTGGAATAGTATTTCAACCAACAGGGCTGTGGCTTTCCCCATCCAATCAGATCTGTGCAGCTATATTCCCATCAACATCTTCACTAACCAATCAGAGAGGCTCCATTCTGAAAAATCAGGACAGTGCTTTTTGGACCAATCAAACTAAGATGATTTGGAGTCCTCATTTGCATGAGGACAGACCAATCAAGGACCAGGAGTTAGGCAGGACTTCTGTCTATATAAGTCAGCTCCCCTCTGGCTTGAAAAGTGTACATTCCCTTTCTGCCAAAAACTGAACACTGTGTTCCCTGGCTGGAACTGAAGCACTAAAGAGGAAACACAGAGGATGTCTCCCTAGAGCAGAGCGGAGCAGAGCTAGCTACTTGGAGAGGGGCCTGCAAGGTCCCAGGGCTGTCTTGCAGCCATGCTGTGCTTGCTTCCTAATTGAAATGTAACACTATTAAGCTTTCCCACAGTCATGCTGTATCACAATTGAGCTGTTTGCACTGAAAAAAGTTTCCTTCTTCACTGCGCCCCAAACTGGAGATTTCTCTTGGTGTTAAATTGGCACCAACAACTATCAGTTGACAAAATTAATCTGCATTACTACATAGAACAACAACTAAAAACTTCAATCTTAACAAAAGACCTTTACAATAGCATAAAAAAATGAAGGAATTACCTAACAAAGATGTGTAAGATCTCTGAAGAAAATCACAAAATCTTGTTATACATTAAAGAAGACCTAAATGACTACCCCAGCAGACCCTTGTGCAGAAATTGACAAGCTGGTTGTAAAATTTAATGGAAATCAAAATACAATCATGTGTCACATGTTTTGATATACAACAAACTGCATATACAATGCTGGTCCCATAAGATTATAGCAGAAGTGAAAATGCCCCATTGCCTAGTGACATCGTAGCTGTCATAACATCACAGGGCAATTCATTACTTTTATGCTTGTGGTGATGTTGACGCGAACAACTCTACTGAACTGCCAATCGTATAAAAGCATAGCACATCCAACTATGTATAGTACATAATTTTTGATAGTAATAAACAGCCATGTTACTGGTTTATGTATTTACTATACTATACTTTTAATCATTATCTTAGAGTGTACTGTTTCTACTTATTTTTAAAAGTTTGCTGTAAAACAATGCCATGTTGCACTGGCAGCTGCCTCACACATCTCATATTTACTGCATCTCTTGATTGCATCATTTTATCTTGTGCTTGACTTAATCTCGAGATGTTTTGTACAATAACATGCTATACAGGCTTGTAGCCCAGGAACCATACGCTATACTTCTAGCCTAGGTGTGTAGAAGGCTATACACAATCTAGGTTTGTGTAAGTACATCCCATGATGTTCCCATGATGACGAAATCACAGAACACTGCATTTTGTGGAATGTATTAAGCAGCATATGACTTCCTAGAATAGTCAAAACAATCTTGAAAATGAAGAACAAAGTTGGAGACCTACACTAACTGATTATAGAAACTGCTATAAAATTGCAGTTTAAGATATCAGGAAAGACAAATGGATCAGCAGAGCAGAAAAGGAAGTTCAAAATTAGACCCACACATATACATTTGATTGATTCTTGACAAAAGCACCAATGCAATTTGGGGAAAGGAAAAGTCATTTCAATAAATAGTGCTGGAACAACTGGATAGCCTTATGAAGAAAAAAATAATCTTAATTATTCCTTCCTCAAACCATACACAACCATTAATTTGGGATATATCAAATCATTTAAAACGTAAAATCTGAAACTATAAAGCTCTAGGCACTTTGTTATGGCAGAACATAAAAGAGTATCTTTGGCACTAACCATGAAAGAAAAAGTTGATAAACTGGATTTTACGAAAACTAAAAACTTACATCCATTGAAAGACACCATTATGGAACTGAAGAGGAACCCCCCAGACTGGAGAAAAATGTGCAATAATATATATGGCAAAGGGCTCATGTATATCCAGAATATACAAAAACTCCTACAAACAAAAATCCACAAGGATACACTACTTCACAAGCATTAGAATCACTGGCAATAAGAAATGTTAATGAGGATGTAGAATGACTAGAAATCTCATGCTTTGTTGGAAGAAGTACAAAATGTGTGGAAATCTGTTGCTTTTTTATAAAGTTAAACATGCATTTATCCTGTTACCCCACAATTCCACCTTTAATGTTTCCATTTCTCTTGTGTATATACCAACATCCACAAAAAGACTTGTACAAGACTGTGCACAGCAGCCTTATTCATAATAGCCAAAAAGAGGAATCTGCTCATTTTTACCTGTTTGTACCCAGACTTCTAGTGGTCTCAGCAGTAGAGGCTGACCTGATGTTTAGACTGAGAGGGCCCAGAAAAGTCAGGTGGTGGACTCAGTTGGGGGGTGGGGGGGAGGCATGTGCTGACATCAGACTGGCTCAGGTCAGCTTGCTAACTAATAGAGCAGAAGTGGTGTGAGCAGTTCCTGAAGGACCTCCAGCCTCTGTGTTCACATCCCTGCGGCACTGAGTGCAAACTCAGGCTCTCCCATCCTCCTCCTGGTACCAGCCCACCCAGCACTCATCTTTCCTCTCCTAGCCATGCTTCGCAGGTATCGAGCAGGAGAAGCAGGTATGACTGGACACAATTTTTTTCCTTTGGCCTATCCTACATTCCTGACTGAATGAACAGCCAAATCACAAACTCAAAACTCTTTACTGGGTGGGTTAAGGCAAACCTTGCTAGCAAAAGTTCTCTTCACGCTAAATTAGCAAAATAAAATATTAACTGAAGTCCTCTACTGAAAACGAACAGTGAACCCCTCCCATGCCCATGGGTGACTCCACTGGCACTCTGCCAAGCACCTCCACAGTCTGTGGAAATAACACATTTAATAAAACCACATCAGTGTCTCAAAACTTTAGTTAGCACTGAAAGGATGAACTGCTGGCTTTGTGGGCCAATTAGCTTTCCTCTTAGGACATAAATTGACTATAACTACAATCGACATCACCTCAAGATCAAAGGAAACATGAATTATTTTACTAACCGCTCTCCAGTCAGATAAGACTTGATAGGACTTAAAGGCTCCATGGGCACAAACTTAATTTTTGTGTGATAAGGAACCTTAACAGTTTTGTTCTTTAAATTGCAGTTGTCTCAGAAAATTCTCCTAAATCCTCAGGGTCACATCACAGGGTAACTGGGAGACTACGCACCTGGAAACAGAGAAAAACAGTGGGAACAGAGGACAGAATGTCCCACCTCACCAGGGGCTCGGGAGGGAAAGGTGCTTACTGGGGCTTGGGCACCAGCAACCTACCTTCCTAAGGGAGCCAGGCATGTTTCATGACCGCTGCTCCCGTCACTTCAGAGAGACATGGAATTAAAGTGTAACCAAGTCATGTCACCACTGCAGTATTCTTGACGAAACTGTATCACCGTGCCCTAATCATGAGAACACCAGACTACCCAACTCTGAGGTACTCTACTAAGTCCCCGACTCTCCTCAAGAGTGCTGTGGTCATGAAAAACGAGGAGACTGAGGAACCGTCACAGGTTAGAGACAGGACAACTGAATGCAATGTGGGGAAACTGGTCAGAAGCAGGATCATGGAACAGAAAAGACATCATTGGAATAACTAGTGAAATCAAATAAAGTTTGGTCAATAGTACTGATATTTACCATATTATTATTTTTTATTTTTTATTTTGTTTTGTTTTAATCCTCACTCGGGGATATTTTTCCACTGATTTTTTAGCAAGAGTGGAAGGAAGGGTGGGGGGAGGTGCAGAGAGAGAGAGAAAGAGAGAGAGAGAGAGAAACATCAATGTGAGAGAGACACATCAATTGGTTGCCTTCTGCACGAGCTTGATTGGGGCCGGGGACTGAACATGCAACCCAGGTACATGCCCTTGACAGGGAATCGAACAAAAGAGCTTTTGGTTCGTAGGCTGATGCTCCAACCACTGAGCCAAACTGGCCAGGGAATTACCATATTAGTTTTGATCACTAACTATGGCCTTGCAAGATGTTAACAAAGTGGGAGGGCAGTAGATGAGCTCGGTACTATTTTTCAACTCCTTAGTAAGCCTCAAGTTACTTCAAAACAGAAAGTGAACATAAAAAGGTAAATGTAATCACAGTTTTTGATTTATCATCTTACCTTCGAGTAATCAAACAAGAGATGAGAACTGAGAAACTCCTTTTCTAGCAGGGCAAGAGACGTTCAGAATGATGAGTGACCGAAAGCAGAGAGGAGAAAAAGGAATGCCAGTGACCAGCAGCCCAGCAGAAACGCCCCAGGTGCCTCAGGCCGCTGGAGCAACTCCATTATCTCTTTTATCCAGTAACTTTTGGGGGTGAATTTTCTAAATTTAGTGTCCTAACTTAAAATTATAGGTATGAATAAAACCTACATATTAAGTTTCTTCTCCTGTGAATGCATTTCAAAGAGGAGACTCTGGGACTTTTACTCATTTGAAATATTTCTCATAGATGAATTCTGATTGAATTGGGGTAAATGTGAGCTGACCCAAAATCTGATATACTGTGAGCTTCAGGAGAAGCAGGCAGGTGAGGCTCTGATGGTGAGTAGGAGGGCTTCAGGTAGGTGGAAGCGAGAAAGAGCAAGGAGATGAGGCCTTTTAAAGGCCCCCCTCTGTGTAAGGGTCAAGGCCTCAGAGCTAACCTGGGCCACGCATGGGGGTGGTAAAGTGGGCATGGTTCAAAGCAGGCATTCTCTATATGAACAGGGGTCCTGAGCTCCAGTGGCTTGGCCAACTCTTTTGATCTTAGCGAAGTCACTTAGAGCCTCTGGGCCTGTCACCTCCTTGTGAAATAGGAAGTGGGACTGGACAACAGGCTTCCCCTGTACTATTATCTAGTTCCTCTGAAGGGTGTAGTAATAACACTACTGTAGGGGAGCTAAGACTTCTGGAAGGCTCATCATGTGCCCGACTATGTATTAAATGCTCTCTTCATGCTCACAGTGAGTCTACAAGGTGAGTACTATCATTATTCCATCTGCAAAGGAGGAAACAGAGGTTTTGAAAGGTTGAATGACCACAAAGATTTTCCAAACCAGGCAGCCTTCCTCAAGAGCACCTTAACCAATGAGCCACCTGGCTGCCCAGGGATACAGCTGCTCCTGTTGCTCCAAGTCCTGATGGGCACCAAATGACTGCAGCCCTGGCCGACACCTTGAAGGCTGCCTCTTGAGAGAGAGCCCCAATCACTGGCTTTGGTTGGATACTAAGTGCTTGAAAGACATAATTTCCTTTCATCGTCACATTACTCTAAGAGGTGGATATTATTATGGACAGACAGAGATTGTTGGTGGCTTGCTCAAGGTTATATAGCTACCAGGTGATGAAACAAGGACTTCAACCCCTGTTTCTGTTTCTGTCTCCAAGGCCATATCCCTTCTACTCTATTGACCGAAGGGGGCAAGTGTGATTTCAGATGCTCTCTTAGAATTCAGCCCTCCTAAAGAAAGCGACAATTCTAAACATGAGGCCACTGTGGCATGAGACCTGCCTTAGTTCCTAAGGGACCCTTGTGCAGCAAGGCCCTGGCCTTCCCACCCTGAGTCTGGAGCAGGCATTCTATTACCCTCCCTCATCCTGCCCCCTCAGTTTTCTCTGCTCCGAATGGCTTACCTCTGCCCTCTGCCCCCTGGACACTTTTGTCACAAATAAATGGGGCTCAGTGTCAGCACTGTCTTGCTAAATTTCAGATACAGAATGATCTGCTTACATGTTTCTCCACCAACCTAGTAATCTTATCAAAACAGGATATATGCTTGTGTGACAGAAGCTGTCCTTACAGAGTCACACCCTATACTGGCCCAGGTTCTTCCCTCAGTTCTCACAGACATCTGCTGGACCTTGAGATTTGCCAGGAATCCACAACAAATTTATTGACTTGTACCAAGGACCACTCGTCCCCCTTTTGAAAACTAGAACCTACTTGACAACCAGTTCATTTCTTTTGCACTAATGTAACAGAGATCGCAGAAGACTGGTTATCGCACAATAAACCTGTTTCAATGACTGAAAAAAAATATCTTTTAAAAAAAGAGAAAAAAATACAGCTCAAGTCTAATGTCAAATTTGTCATCTTGATATTATTCTTGGTATCCTTTTTCTGGGCAATAACCACCAAAATTATTTAAATATTCATGTGAATATACATACATAAGTGGAGATATATACCATTTATACACACCTTACATATGCATATAGTGTGTACATATATCTGTGTATATATCATATACATCCTAGAACAGTAACATCAACAGTCACAACTGAAGAAGGGACTTACAGGAAGGTAAAGGGAAGAGAAGTAGAGTGGGCATAGGGGCCTCTGGGGCATTTTCTTCATTACATTTTCCTCGGTACAGGACCTTCAAACAGCCACAAAGAATTATCCAGTGCCTTCTGGATGTCAGGCAATCATTCTCTTTAACATGTATTGTTTTTCTTGAATCTTTAAATTACCCAGTGGCAGCTATGATGATCAAGAAAAGGTCTTGGTCTCAAGTCACCTGCAAGACTTCACAGCATGCTCAGGGACTGCTCCTATTTTGCACAAAGCACTCAGGCTCATTTGGGGTGGCCTCAAATTAACTTATTAGTTCTACATTCATACTTAGTAGTTAAGCATTTTTTAATAAAGAAAAACGGGCCAGGTTTGCCACAGAAGAGATGAATTGTAAAGTATGGGCCAAATTATTCGGCAGTATCCAAACACCTGGCCACCACAAATGATTAATGCATTTCTAATGAGCACTGGATTCAGCCCAAGATGAAGATGTGTAACTTGTTAAGTAAAATTTCCTTGAGTTCTCTTAAAGGATCACAAAATGTTTAATATTAGCATGAAGGAATAAGACATAATAATAATTTTTATTTTTCCTAAACAGAAATGCTAGCTGCAAATCAGGTCTAGAAATTTTAGCCTTTTTTAAACAGCAAGCTCTCTGCTTTTAAAACTCGTCAGCTGGAACTGTTTAATGGGAGAATGGGTCCTTACAAATCCCTGAGACTGGAGTCAGGTAGAGGCTGAAGCGTCCTGGGAGCCTGCAGTGGTGTACAAACTCCTCCCAACTCTAGGACCCCAGGACTGCTGCTGGAGGTAGACAGTGGAGGAGAAAAGGCGAGGGTATCATTTCTGCACAAGATGTATATACCATGACCTGTACAGCAAACTGGGATCAGAACACACAAGGAGTCTCATTCCAGAGTAAAGCATTCATTGAATTAACAATTACAGTTGACTCTTGAAATAACACAGGTTAGAACGGCGTGGGTCCATTAATACGTGAATTAAAACACACACACACACACACACACACACACACACACACACACAGTTGAAAACAATATTTTAACCTGTAGTTGAAAATCCAAGGTTGCAGAGGGCTGGCTGTACGCATTGTTTTATGCCATTTTACATAAGGGACTTGAGGATGCAAGGATTTTCTTTCTTTCTTTCTTTCTTTCTTTCTTTCTTTCTTTCTTTCTTTCTTTCTTTCTTTCTTTCTTTTAGAGCAGGAAGGAGAGAGGAAGGAAGAGAGAGAAAAACATCGATGTGAGAGAAACACATCGACTGGTTGTCACCCACCCAGGGCCGGGGACAAACTGCAACCAAAGTACGTGCACTTAAGGGGAACTGAACCCGGGACTCTGGTCCACAGGCTGACGCTCTAACCACTGAGCAAAACCCGTCAGGGCGGATCCAAGGATTTTGGTATCTGTGGGTACAACTGTAGTTAAGTTTTGGGGGAGTCCAAAAGCAGATTATTCCCTGTGCAGATCAGGGGTTGGAACCCACAGCTCTGTGCTCATTGCCACCATGGAGTACATACACCAGGGCCTGGGAAGAGCTGGTTGCAGACAGGCTCCCAAGAAGTCCTGTCAGGACTGTTTCTAATGCCACACACCAAAGAAAGAGGTCACTCTAGTGACTGCTGAGGCTGCTTGGCTGGCAGAAATGGAAGGAAAAAGGAAGCAGCTGGCCAGATGTTCCTTCCTATCTGACCACAGGGCTGGAAGCTTCTGGCTGACCAACAGGAGAGAAGCAAGCCCACGAGGAGGGTGCAGTGGTCACCCACAGGCCCCTCTATGCCCTGAGTTCTGACTCCAGGTAAGCCAGCTCACACTGCAGGGGACCCTCCTGAAATTCTCGCAGGGCCTTCACCTGCCACTACCATCACTTCCGAAGCTGCCTTCCCTGGGTAGGACAGTCGTGGGCCCACCAGCGTTTCATCGGGGAATAAACCCCAGCACCCAATACAGTCATTTGGGTTAAGGAGCACTGTGTGAATCATTTCCAACAGCCAGGTAGGCCCCCAGAGTGGCCTGGGGACTTTGTGAGGGTCACCCAGTCTCTGAGCAGAAACAATGACAGGGGTAGACAACTGGAGACAGAGGACAGCTTCTGCCTCTAGAGTCATCCACACTTTACACACAAGGAGGTAAGCTGAAAACCCAGCTCCCACCTGCACTTCCACAAAACCAGGGAAAGGGCACATCGCACGGGGGTGGCAGCTCCCAGCCCCTGGGCTGGGAACAGGGGCGAGGTCTCTGCCCTCCTCCCCAGCACATCCTTCCCAGTCTCCTGGTTCAGGGCAACAAGTCAGGCCCCGTGTGACCCAGAATTTGACTTCTGAAATCCCAAAAGCTTCAGGTAACATCAATTACCATGATAAAACCTATCCATACAAGGGGTGGAGGGGCAGGGGCACAGTCCTTCCCGGCTCCTCCATCCAGAAAACCAACAGCCCACCTCAAATCAAGGACGAGGTCTCAGATCTTCGCCCCCCACACACCTCTTCCTCAAGCGCCACAACATCCACACCACGGACCCACGCTCGGGCACACCTGCCCTGACCACACAGGCGTGCACACTGGTGCAGCCGGCCCCTCACACTTGCACAACTGTCCCCCACGCATTCCTGCCCGCGCGCACACACCTGCCGGCTCACGAGCCAGGCGCCCCCACCAGTCCCCGCCCTCCGGGCCCCCCTTCCGTGCGCTCTCGGTCGCGCCCCACAGCCCTGCAGCCCGCCGCCCTCCGCACTCACCTGCGGGGCGCCCGCCAGCCTCCGCCGTCCGCCGGCCCTGCGGCCTGGGGCCCGCACCGCCCGCTGCCCGCTCCCAGCCGCGGCTCCTGGGCTGGTCCGGCCGCGCCGCTGCTTCCCGTCACGTGGGGCGGCCGCCCTGCGCGGGGGGCGGGAGCCCGTGTGTCCCTGCGCCGTCCGCCCCTGGGTTGTTAGGAGTCCCGCTCCGGGTCCAGCGGCCAAGGGGGCGCTCCTCCTGGCCTGTTTCCTCCTGTCTACGGGTGCATAAGGGCGCCGGCCTGGTGGGACGGCCGCGGGGACGCGGGCGGTGAGTGAGTGAATTCCTGTACAGCACCGAGAACACCGTCTGGCACAGGGTAGGTGCTAGTGGGGTGTCAGTGAGGGCTGTTCTCCTCTTCCCCACCGGCAACGTACAGCTCCATGAAAACACTGGCCTTGTCGGGTTTGCTCACCACTCTTAAATTTTTAACACCCAAACAGGCTACACATAGTGTGGGCACCCGGGAAACAGTGGCCGAATGAATGAATCGACCTGCCAGCCAGCCAATCCTGGGGAAAACGTAGCCACTCCGCCACCTGACCGACCGATCGGCCTGAGGTGCGGCCTTGCGGGTGCGGCTCCCTGCACCACTGAAACGGAAACGTGCTGATGAGCAGCTCATCAGGGACTCGGCGGGGCCTGAATCCACACGTGCGGTGCAGGGCTGTCCATAACTAGTCGCAGAGGCGATACTTGACTGCCTGACACTGGGCTATGGGCCTTTAAGCCTCCCCATGCCCTTATGAAGTCAGCGCTATTAATCTCCCCATTTTACAGATGAGTTGGCTGAGGCAAAAAAAAGTGAATGACTTATCCTAAGCTCTCCTGTTAAAAGTACACATCTAGTTTGGATATTGGTTTAGAATATGAGGTTAAGCAAAAAAGGGTTACATTTATGATTTTTAAAAATATTTTTATTAATTTGTAAAGAGAGGAAGAAAGAGAAACATCCATGGGCCGCCTCCTGCATGTCCCCCACTGGGGATTGAGCCCACAACCAGGGCATGTGTCCTGACCAGGAATCAAACCAGCAACCTTTCCTTGCACCGAACACCCAACTGAGCCACACAGGCCAGGGCTATGATTTTTTTTTTTAAAGCAAACATGCTTTAAGAGCTTTTACATGTATTAGCTAATGTAATAGTATATACACATATTCATATATAATCTAGAGTCAGTAAAGTAAACTTTTTGAACTGTTATCCAATCAACTATTTCTTGAGCAGCTCCTATGTTCCAGGTACTATGGCAGAGGCTGCTGGGAATGCTGAAATAAGAACACAGCCCCTGCCCTCAAGCAGCTTAATTTAGTTCAGTGGTTTATAAAGTATGATCCGTAATCAGCAGTACCAACATCACCTTGGAAGCTGTTATAAATGCAAATTCCCACGCCCGTGTCCAAACCTCCTAAGTTAGAAACGCAGGTGACAAGCTCTCCAAGTGACTCTAATGCTCACTGTGTTTTGAGAACCACTGATTTAGTGGTATATGTGGAAGAAATACCCTCCTAACCATATCCTAAGGTAAAATATAATATGCTGTAGAGGTTTGGTGACAGAGGAGAAGTCAGTTAGGAAGTGCCTGAGGATCTGGAAAGGTTTACTGATAGCCACTCATGACATACTGTTCTTATACTGTGTACAGCACTGTGCTAGGTGCTGAGAACAGAGATGTAAGAGACAGTGAAGGAGCTCATTAAACAGGTGTCCTGAGAAGGGTTATACAAGAAAGCCAATAGATAGTTTTAGTATGTAAATGCATCTTTATGGTGATTGGATTGTAAAAGGAATGAGAAATGACAATAATAAAAAATATAATCATTAGTTATCATTATGATACTAAAAGTAGTTATTTAAAACTCAAAGCAGAACTGTTGTTTTAAATAGCTAAAAACACAGGTCCAAAATGTAAAGTGCTTTTTAAATTTTTACATTTACTTTGAAGCTCTTTGATTTATGCTCAGATATATTTTTAACAACTAATGATAAAATATTTGTAACATAAATCTCTTAAATATTAACTATGGACAAGAAGAATCAACACCCAAAGTTCTCAGTACATATTTCATTTATGATCTATTCAGTACACATTTATTGAGTAACTACTAAGTATAAACATTCCCTGTGCAAGCCGGTGACCAGGTTGGAGATGGGACTCATAACCTGGTGAGGTGATGGTGCCAGGCAAGGCAGTGTCAGTTGGTTTCCCCTCAGCTTTGTTCTGTCAACTATAGGCACCAAAAAAATGTTGGTGAATAGAACCCTATGATCTTTGAGTGAAGGGAAAACTCTCACAATACTGAACTGAAAAATGTATGGTTACTATGTAATACTCACACAATACTGTAGCAGGAGTCAACTTCAGTCTACAAATTCAAATGTGCAACAATTTTTTTTTCCTGTAACTGAGCTTTATTTCTTTTTTGAGCTCCCACTTGAATGCAGTAACAATAATCTTATCAACAGAGGGCCTACCCCCTTCCTTAGGGCTGTGTCCAGATTAGGGAATTTCTAAAGTGCCAAGATGAGAAGTGGGAGACACCAGATCTTTGCATCACTGGTTCCCACAAGGATTCTAGGATGTTCCCTGCCCACTCTGGTGTTGGTTTTCAGACTGGCCCCACCAATCATGGCAATGGCCTGGCATGAGGGTCAAGGACATCTGTGGCTTCCTTGCCCTGCCATGTGGCAGAAATCTCTGTGAGGTGGCCCTGCTGCCTGGACATATTTGAAACATCAACCCCAACTTGTTAGAAATGAAAATTTACCCTCACCCCAAATTCCTACCTCAGTAACACTGATTAAAACATAGTCAGCAGACTGCAAATACCCTGAGGCTCTACCCTTAAAGGCTCTACCCTAGGATGGAGTGGGGGCAGGCATTCCCAGTCTCTCCCTCCCTTGGAGGTGGGTGGGGTATTTGAATCTCATTTTACTTCCTCCTCTGTTAATCTTGACTTTTTCCCTGACTCACAGGACACTCCCTTTGCCCTCAGATTTTAGCTTCAGACACCTAGAATTATCTTAGTGGATGTAGCTTTAAGCAGGGAAGTACGTTCATTTTTAAACTGGGACATACTGAGAGAAAAAAAAAAAGGACAGATCTTACCTGCCACAACATTTTTGTTGATGAAGAGCTTGAGGTTTCAGGTGACTGGTCCAGAAAACCACAGGGAGAAGGACCACAGCAAGGACCTGTAGCCATTTTCAGACTCTTAAGCTCAAGTTTTTTTTTCCCAGCTCCACCACCATCCTGACACTTCTCTCCTTTGACGACAGTCAACAAGCTGCAACAAATCTCCAGACAGAGGCAACAGTGGAGGCGTTCATACTTTAGCTCCAATCTCCTAACATTATGAGGTGGTGTTATAATTTCCATTTCACAGGTGAGGAAGCTAAAGTGGGGAGACGAAGTATTTCTCAAAACCAGCTACCAGTTATTAAACACCTACTCTGTGTAAAGTGTGTGTGTGGTTTTTTTTTTTTTTTAAACTGTTTTGAGAGAGAAACCATTTGTTCCACTTATTTATGCATTCATTGGTTGCTTCTTGTATGTGCCCTGACTAGGGATTGAACCCACAACCTTGGCGTATCCACACGATGCTCTAACCAACTGACCTACCTGGCCAAGGTTCAAGTGCGTTACATAATCTCTACTCCTTTGATAATTCTTCACATAAAGTGTTAGTAGAGCAGTTTTCTGATAAGACTGAGGATGAGAGATTTGAGTGACTCATCCAAGGTCTTGGTGCAGCATAACAAAATCTGAACTGAGGTCTGGCTTCCAAGGCTCCTTCCAAGGCAGCTGCTTCTGTCATTAAAACAATGTATGTGCCTTTTGGTTATGGAAATGGGATAATACCAGTCACACTAATTTCACTATTGTCGTGAAAATCAAATCAGGTTTTGGATATGGAATCCAAATGGATTTTTGGATATGCCATGATGCTAATACCATTAAGTTACTACACATAGCTTCAAATTAGGACATCCAAACACCTGCCTCTGCTCTCACGTCATTTAATCTCCCTCAGATCCACTTCCTCAGCACTAAGATGAAAGAACTGCACTGAGTAACTTTCAAGTTTCTGCCTGCTCTGAAATTTAATTTCTAAATAATATACACATAAGTGATTATGAAAGATTGCAAAACATCTCTCAACTTTACCTAGTCTTTTTGATTTATGATCTCACTTATTTTCCAACTCTTTCAAGGTTTATTTTTTGGCATCCTCTGATCTTCACATTTTTGTAGACACTGCAATAACTTGAGCAAATTACCCCATGCCTGTTTCCTCTCTCTCTCTCTCTCTCAAAAAAAAAAAAAAGGCATTCTAGTACTATGTATCTCACAGGGCTGTTCCGAGGAATGAGGCAGTCTGCACAAAACGCAGGACCTGGCACATGGTAAATGTCTAACAAACGTTTGGACGTTGTCACCGGCGTTCTGTCGGTTATTTTCTTAGGAGAGCAGGTGAGCTTCGAGTATTATTTCAGGGAGCAAACACCTGCGTACCTATATGCACTAGGCATTGGGAGGTAAAGGCCCTGGCCTTGCAGAAATCAAAGCGGGAGTAGGAAACAAACGATGGCCAAGTTAAAAAGAAAACGCAGCCAGTTTCAGACGCGACAAAGCGCCATCTTTAGGTCGACGTCCATCTGCCTTCCCGGCCTCCTTCCCGCGCGGCTGCCCGGGAATCCCTCCGGCCTCTGCCGCTGGACGTCACGGGAGGCGCGACCAATCGCGGCCAGCCCGTGAACTTCGCTTTTCCTCGCTTCCTGCCAGACGCGAAATGCCACCCACTGCTCGGCAGACAGCACTTTCACTTCTTCCGCCGGGAGAGGACTCCCCGGCGAGAGCCTTCCCAGCCCCGCCAGCCGCGCGGCGAGAGGCGGACGAGCGGCGCACCCAGAGTGACGACACTCTCGCGGCCAACGTCACTTCCGGGACGCTTCCTTCGCGGAGCCTTGTGGGTAGCTGGCCGGGGTCTCCTGGCGACGATGGCTGGGGATGTGGCCGGCCGCAGCTGCACGGACTCGGAGCTGCTGCTGCACCCGGAGCTGCTGTCGCAGGAGTTCCTTCTCCTCACGCTGGAGCAGGTCGGGCGCCGGGCGGGCGGGCCTGGTGGAGGAGGCGCTCGGACCGAGCCCGCCCCAAGTATTCTCCCGCGGCGGACACACCCGCCGCCGTCGCCTCTCCCGCCGGTTCGTGCGGCACTTCGCACCGACCGTCCTGGTCTCCCCACGCCCCCGTCCGGAAATGGGACGTCCTTAGCCTACCAGGAATTCCTGGGAGTTAGGGCTTTTCTTTTCGGGTCCTGGATGGCTGGCCTAGAGGAGTCCTGGGCGACCCCCGCGGCCTGTATGGAAGCAGGAAGAGAGGGACGGGGAGGAATCGCAGAAGGGAGGTCACCAGGGACTGTGAGGGCTGGAGAGCATCGGAGAAATCGCTCGTGCTCCACACTCACCCCGATTAAAGACGGGGTGACTGAGTCCCAGAGAGGCGAACTGCCTTATGTAAGGTCACAGCATAGATCAATGCGGGAAAGGATGCAGCCAGGAGGAGAATTCGGGGTTCTAGGCTCTCAGTGTAGCCTTTGCTCTTTTTCAACTAATGTGGCCTCTGATAGTAGACGAAAAGGAAGAGGACAAAAAGTGATACATTTTGTTTAAAGTTAAAATAATTAGAGAATTATTGAACGTTTCCTTGGGGTCTTATGTAGCATATTTTGTTTTTCTTGTGTTTTCTGGACCTTTCGTACTGTACTGTATCTTTGTCTAATTTCATCAAGCCTCGCTGCTAGGACGATTATTTTAGTGATATCAGTTACCTTTCACCTGTGTTTCTCAAACTTCTTAGATAAGTCAGAGTCACCCCAGGGCTTGTTAAAACACATGTATTGCTGGCTTCATCCCCAGAGTGTCCGATTCTGTAGTTCTGGGGTGTGGCCTGAAAAATCTGCATTTTTAACAACTTGCTGCTAGTTCGGGGATCACAGTTTGAGTGGCCCCGCTCTTGAGCAGTGCTTCCCAAGCTAACTTGCCAGTGAACTCTCTGGGAATGTTGTCTTAGAGAACCCCCAGGGTTTCCATATATCTCTGAAGGAGTACAGGGTGAAAATTGGTAATAAAGGATTATCTAGTATAAGAGAGAAAAGGAGTAAAATTTGTGCTTTTAAGTCTTGAAGGGGGAAATAGGGAGATTGGAGGAAGTTTAACAGATGACATAGATTGGATTTATTTTGTCACTCCTACTAAATACAAATGTTTCCAGGCCTTTTGGAATTGCAATTGAGCCCATGATCTCATTTCCACCCTTATCTTCCTTCATTGTTAGTTTTCTTTTGGTTGGTTTCCCCAGGCAGTCACCCATTTTTATTCCCTTCATACATTAAGATGATGCTAATGGACGTGCTCTATTGCCTGGGGTTTTGGCTGATCTCTATGGACAGCAGTCCTTGTCACACTGAGAACATATGGCCACTGCCTTTAAGATGAGGCTGAACCTAATATTTAGAGTTTAACCTAGTTATACTGTTTTTTGTTTTTCAGTATTATAAAGGACCCATAAGCATGTGTCTAGTTGTCATAATGATTTTATAATTTCTTATTTAAGCAGCACTGTTTTGCCGTTAGGTAGGTAGGTGGTTAGATGTTGATAGAAGGATGTTGTTTTATTACTTTTGTTTCCTTTTCCACAGAAGAACATAGCTGTTGAAAATGACATAAGCATAAACAAAGACAACCTCACTGATCTCTATGTTAAGCACGCAATACCATTGCCTCGGAGAGATTTGCCTAAGAACAGGTGGGGGAAAATGATGGAAAAGAAGAGAGAACAATATGAGCCAAAAAATGAGACTAAAAGGTACTTTCAGTGGTTCTAGTTTTCATCTTATATGACCAAACAATTTTACTTTTCTTTTTTCCCCAGGTAAACTTAAAATGTTTTCATTTCCTTAACAACTATTTGTTGAGCACCAGGCACTATACATATACCATTAATAAAAGTGACAAAATTCCCTGCTCATATTTTAATAGGAAGAAACATAATAAAAAAGTTAAGTAAGCCCTGGCCAGTTTGGCTCAGCGGTTAGAGCGTCGGCCCGTGGACCAGAGAGTCCCGAGTTCGATTCCCACTAGGACATGTACCTTGGTTGCAGTTTGTCCCCAGCCCCAGTTGAGGTTGTGTGGGTGGCAGCCAGTCGAAGTGTCTCTCTCACATCGATGTTTCTCTGTCTCTCTTCCCCCCCCTCTCTCCCTCCCGCTCTATCTGAAGATAAATGCAAAATCCTCGGGTGAGGATAAAAAAAAAGTTAAGTAAAATGTACGGTATGTTACATGGTGACAGATGGAAAGGAGGAAAGAAAGCAGTGAGAGGGATTACAGTTTTAATTCGAGTGGCCAGGACAGCCTTACTGAGAAATGCCATTTCAGTAAGGAGACCTAGAAAGTAGAGAGCAAGGTATCCTTGTGAGGACTTTGGCTTTACTCTTGAGATGAGAAGGCACTGGAGGATTTTGAGCAAAGTGATGACACCATCTGATTTACATCAGGTCATGCTGTACTGAGAAGTGATTTAAGGTGGAGGAGGGAACAGGGAAACCAGTTAGGAGACTGCAGTAATCCAGGCAGTAGCTGGTGGTGACTTCAACTGAGGTAGTGGGCTTGATAAGAAATGGTTGGGGTTTGAATGTATTTTAGAGGTAGAGCCAACAACATGTACTGAATTGTGAGAAAAATGGAGTCGAGACTCTAAGGTCTTTGAATAATATAGAAATGAAGAGATTCATATAGATTTAGGGATACTATTTAAAATTTTTAAATTTCAGAAAATTGTTTATAGAACCACAAGTAAATGAATTTCCCTTTGAAAGTTACATGTGGCCCTGGCCAGTTTGGCTCAGCAGTTAGAGCGTCGGCCTGCGGTCCAGAGAGACCCGAGTTCGGTTCCCGCTAAGGGCATGTACGTCGGTTGCAGTTTGTCCCCGGCCCTGGTTGGTCGTATGGGTGGCAGCCACTCGATGTGTCCCTTTCACATCGATGTTTCTCTCTCTCTCTCTTCCTCTCTCTCCCTCCCACTCTATCTGAATAAAAAATGCAGAAATGTCCTCAGGTGAGGATAAAAAAAAAAAAAAATGAAAGTTACATGTGATTATTCAGCGTAGTTGGTTAGTTAATGAGGACAAAGTATCCAAAGGTCCCTAAGTGGGCTAGTTATTTCTTTTCCCATCTCTTTTATCATTAGTTGTTACTAATTACTGAATTTCCTTTTAGAGCCTTCTGTTTGTACAGAAGCAATGAGCAACGTAGAAGTGACAGTGAGAGAAGACGGAGTGGGCAGGGGTGAGGGGGAATGCTAATTCTAAGTTGATTTGTGTGTGTGTGTGTTTTTAATCCTCACCTGAGGATATTTTTCCATTTATCGTTAGATACAGTGGGAGGGAGGGAGGGGGAGAGAGAGAAACATTCATGTGAGAAAGACACATTGACTGGTTGCCTCCTGTAGGAACCTGACCAGGGCTGGGGACCAAACTGCAACTGAGGTATGTGCCCTTGACCGGAATTGAACCCTCAACTCTTTGGTCCATGGGGTGATGCTTTAACCGTTGAGCCAAACCAGCCAGGAAACCGCAGCTGAGGTATGTGCCCTTGACCGGAATTGAACCCTCAACTCTTTGGTCCATGGGGTGATGCTCTAACTGCTGAGCCAAACTGGCCAGGGCTGATTTGTGGTTTTAATCTTTAGTTATGAATAATGAAGAACGACTTCTAACTGGTAGGGAGATTATTCTCCAAGAATAGTTGAAGAATGCGGCACGTGTGCTCAGAGTTTTTTGGAAGGTAAATAAATATACAGCCTCACTTTTGATCAAGAACACATTCGGTTCAGATTGAGCATTATTTTAGCTACATGGTTGCATGTTGGTACAGGCTGTGTTTTAGTGTTAACTTTTATAACTATGGATTATGCTGTGCATAACTTTAATTTACTTCTGTTGATTCTTACTACGAAAGTATTTTCTTTTTTTTTAAATCCTCACCTGAGCATAACTTTTCCATTTATCTTCAGATACAGTGGAAGGGAGGAAAAGAGGGAGGGGGATGTGAGAGAGACACATTGTTTGGCTGCCTCTTGCATGACCCCAACCAGGCCCGGGGACTGAACTGTAATCGAGGTCCATTCCCTTGACCGGAATCGAACCCTCGTCTCTTTAGTCCTTGGGCTGACACTCTAACCACTGAACTAAACCAGCTGGGGCAGTATTTTCTTCTTTATCTGCACATTTACGCACTTTATCCTAAGCAAAGCTTTCAGTCCTGTTATACTTCTTATGACAGTCCATTTTAGTCCCTCAGTGTCATTTTGGAAAGGATCTTTGGCTCTGTTTTTTGTTTTTGTTTTTAAATCATAGTTTGACTCTTATATCAGAGCATTGAAGCTGGAAGGATCTAAGAGACCATCAGGTATTATTGAATTACTGATTATTTTTTCTCTGGAGGATCTGAGCTCCAGAGAAGTTTTTGACATACCCGGGTCACACAGACTGGGACCACATCATTGTAGCGCTTCTCAAACTTGAATTTGCCTCAAATCTTAGATTGAACTCTCACAAGCTGGTGCGCCTCCTCTCAGCCCTTCTGCTCCCTCTGCACTGGCCATGGGTGCACCTGAGCTTATTCTCATCTTCTACCAAATGATTGTCAGTGTGGCCCAGGAATGGGTGAGTTTGGCCAGTCACTTGGCGTCTGGTTAAAAAGCAGATTCTGAAGTTTTACAAGCTCCTAAGAAGCTGATACTGCTGATCCCTGGACCACACTTTGAGTAGCAAGGCTGACGTGTTCTTGCTCAAGTCCTCTTAACATACTTAATTAGAAGTTTGTTTTTTTTAATCATAAATCTGTTGTTTGAGGTACAAAGAATAATGAACAAATGGTTTTATCATGGTTAGAGTGGAAATTAGGTTTTCAGAAGCTAAATATGAAGACTTGCTAAATTTTAAAATTAAAATCATACAGATGTTACAGTTATAGTTAGTTTAGAAAATGCCTTGGCCTTAGAGACCTTAATGAATGGAATAGAATGTTCTGTATTGTTGTATATAGATTGCCACTATGGTAGTCTTGATATAGTTTTATAGTTTATTTGTCCTAAATAATTAAACATGGTCAAGATAACTATCAATAAGATGATTTTTTTAAATTAAAAATTTTAGTTACTAGAAAATTCTGTTTTAAATTTTGGGCTTGGTCAATTGATGTTTTAAAAATAATTCTTTAGAGTGTAACAGAAAATTTCATTTCTAGTTGTCCTACGTACAATAGATTCGTCTTTTTAGTAAATTTCTTTGGTCATTATTTGTTTTAACTTTGCATTCTAGTAACTGCTTTGCCATTACAGATGGTATTTTTCACGAATGCATCTCTTTTATTTTAGGAGTAGCACTGTAGATGTGTCAAAGAAAAGACCCCTCATTGTGTTTGATGGAAGTTCAACAAGTACAAGCATAAAAGTGAAAAAGACAGAGAATGGGGATAATGATCAACTCAAGCCTCCCCCTCAGGCAAGCTCTACCAGTAATGCCTTTCGAAAATTCTCAAATTCCTCTTCAAGTGTTTCTCCCCTAATTTTGTCTTCCAATTTGCCTATGAACAATAAAATGGAACACAATAACAATGACACTAAACAGAACCATGACTTCACGCATGGGAAAAGTCCTTTGGGCCCTATGAAGTTGCCGCCTTTGTCCCCTGTGGGAACCACTCCAGTGAAGTTAAAGCGAGCTGCTCCTAAAGAGGAAGCCGAGGCTGTGGTGAGTGTGGGCTCCTGTCCGTGCGCGTGGAGAGGGCGTGAGCTCTGCGCAGTTGGCTGTGGCTGCAGGCTGTTCGCCAGCCCTTCCAGGCGCTGTCTTTACACCTCACTTCTCGTGTTTAAAACCCCGGAATTTTAATCCATGATGATAAACTAACACTTAAAAAAATATATATACTTGGTTTTCTTTTTTTCTGCTTAAAATGTGTAAAGAGTCTCTCAGACGCTTACCCTAGATTTTTCTCGTTTAAGTCTTTTAAGTATCTTGGAACCAAAAAAGAAGACTTTTGTTAATAAGACTCAGCGTGTAATTTGTGCAGGGTCACACATTTCAGTAGCCTTGTAGAGCCTGATCTTTGTTTTGCACTTAAAACCACACTGGAGTCTAGGATTTCCCCCTTGCCTCCCGCCCCTCAGTGTCCTTGTCCTTGGAGGCATGGAGGATGTTTGGGGGAATCTGTGTTGTGTTCTGCTGTACTTTCGCATTTTATGTGCTGGCAGACTTGATACCGTTAACACAGTTTATTTAGAGTTTAATTTATGAGCTTATGTGAACATCCAGCAGTTTCATAGCCTTTATTCCTTCTCTTAGTCCTTTCAGACTGCTATAACAAAAATACCATTGCCTGGATGGCTCAAGCAACAAACAGTTGTTTCTTACAGTCCTGGAGGGTAAGAAGTCCAGAATCAAAGCACTGGCAGATTTGAGGTCTGGTGAGGACCCATTCCTGGTTCATAGTTAGCTGTTTGCCCCTGTGTCCTCACGTGGCACAGGGGGCAGAGGAGTTCTGGAGTCTCTTGTAAGAAGACCAGTCCCATTCATGAGGGCTCCACTCTCACGACTTAATCACCCCAAAGGCCTCACCTCCAAATATTATATTGGGGGTTAGGTTTCAACATAAGATACTTAGGGGACACAGACATTCAGTCTGTAGCACATTCTTGTAGTATATACTTTGGCTTTATTATCTTCAAATTGTATGTCAAAGGGATAAAAACTCAGAGTAGTTCGAACAGTCTAAAACAATAGGCCTTGGAAAAAGACAGCTACTGTGTATTTAACCGGCCCGAAGTTCTTCTATTAGTTTATTGAATCCTTTCAGCAGTTCTGTGACGTAAACACAGTTGTTATTTCCATTTCACAGATGAGAAAACAGAAACTTAGGTAATTTAAATGAACTCGTCCAAGGTTCCAGAGTCAATAAGCAGCCAGATTGCAGTTAGAATTCAGGTCTGCTTGGTCCCAGAAATGCACTTAGGACACCATGCTACCTCCACACAACTCAGTCACTTTGTGGGAAACAGGAGAAGGGAGTCAGAGGGGAATGGGAGGAAGAATCCACCCGCAAATATTACAATAAGGAGAGAGCTTCAAGGATTTTTTTTGGTCCCCAACCCTCCCCCCGCCTCTGGGGCCCTGACTGGCGCTGCTTTTTCTTCAGTTTCTGAGAAAACATTATTCTACTCAGAATTTTTACTCTTTCAGAGGTTGATTTTTAAATTTTCTGTTGCTTATTTATTTTTAATCCTCACCCAAATATATATTTTCTAGAGAGAGGAAGGGAGAGAGAGAAACATCGTTTGGCTGCCTCCCGTATGCAGCCCAACCAGGGATTGAACCCACAACTTAGGTATGTGCCCTGACTGGGCCTGGGACACTCTTTAGTGCATAGGACAGCTCTCCAACCATGCGAGCCAGGCTCAGGCGCGATTTTGTAAAAATCTGTTCTTGTGCTAAGCTCTTGGGCTGTGAGATTGAGGACGCGGGGAGGCTGGGGGAGGACGCCTGGAGACTGGGAGGACGCGGGGAGACTGGGGGAGGGCATGGGCGTGGCAGGGAGGAAACAGCCCCGCAGTCAGCGGTCTGAGTTCTGAGCACACCTCAGGGTCACCTGAAGGAGCTTCCAGAGAATTGGAGGTCAGTGCCTCCTCATCCCTGCCCTCTGGATGCTAATCCAGTGGGATAAGGCCCAGGTCTGGACATGTTGGAAGTGCCCTGGGAGAATCTGAGAGGTAAACATTTGGGACCCACAGCAGAGAAATGGGAGCCCAGGAGGCTGCTCTTTCTCCGGATCTCCTGAAATCTTTCCCCACCAGGTGGCAGCAGTGATCTACCATTTGTGCATCAGTAGTAAACCTTGGTTTGAAATGTGCATTTGTTATTCTCTGACATTTTTGTAAGTATAACTGATTTCTGTTTGTCTTTTTAGAATAATCTGAAGCCCCCAGAAGCAAAGAGGAAGATACAACACGTTACATGGCCATGAAGGAAAGTTTCCAAAAATGTAAATATAACTAGTTTTCAAACAAGTTCACATATATTGACAGTATTTATAGAGATCTTGATTATTTTGAAATTTTCTTAAGAGGTTTAAAATTAGGTTAAAAAAATTAAAGTCTTTTCTTTTCCTCCCTGCCTGCCTGCCTGCCTTTAAAAGAAAAAAAAAAAAAATGCCTTTTTTTTCCTCGATTAGGAAAAGACTTTTTTTTTAAATGTTTTTATTGATTTTTAGATAGAGAGGGAGAGAGGAACATCCATCAGCTGCCTCCTGCACACCCCTTGCTGGGGATCAAGCCTAAAATTGGGACATGTGCTCTGACCAGGAATCGAAGCTCAGCCAACTGTGAGCCACACTGGCCAGGGCGGAAAGAATTTCTTTTCAAACGAGTGGCTTAGTATAAGTCATCTATATTGACCCGAGTCAAATCAGTAAGTTACAAGTCTGGTATAAAGCATGTAATGAATTTTAGGAATTACTCTCATTAGGCTGTTTCAGTCTTTGGAGAACTTTGAGATTGTTTTTTATCTTTTTGACTCAAATATTTTAGAAGTTCACAATTTTTATTTCTTTTCCCAAGCAAAAGAATATAACAGTTCATCACAGTGTTTTAATAAATTCATCCTTGAGGTTCACCAAGAAAAGCATATTTGCAGTGCTGCCAATAAACTACTCAGAATATACAGATAAGTTGCTGTTTTTACATGCTTGCTATTGCTCCTTCCCTTGAAGTTAGAGCAGAATTGACTTCTTATAAGATGACTGGTCACTGTCACCCCAAGTCCACTTGCAGAATGTTCTTGTCATGGAGCAGTCCTACCTACTCTTTTCATGAGCAGTCTGTGATCACACTCTGAGCTCGGGTGTCTCTTCCTCCTAGGAGCTTAATGAGGCTGATTTTAAAATCTTCAGGTGAAGGAATCATGTTAGAGGTGGTACCCGTTGGCAGAAAGTTTAGTGAACAGGAAGAGGGGGTGAAATTGTAGATTTTAAGAGCAGGGAGTGGCAGTGAAGGGGGAAATCCTGTGTGATCTGGGTAGGCCAGGAGAAAGGTACTGGCGTCAGAAGTCAGTACACAGTGACAGCATGGAAGAGCCATCTGGCCGGGTCCTGCTGGTGCAGCACGGGCCCTTTCCACAGGCTGTCAGACAGACACATTTTCTGAGGTTTTGTTTTTGTGTTAACGTGATAATATTCCAACAGTATAATTGAAGTCGGCGAGACAATAGGGTTATATCTTATATTTGTGAGTTCTAGTGTCTACTTTTCTGCTGTGTGTTTCTAACCCAATGCAAGAATGCTTTATACTTTTTTCTTTGTATGATTGATCTTCAAATTGGGGTTTGTCTTTTCAATACTTTTTAGAGCAGTCTCATTCCTCTTTTGATTTGTTAAAACAAGGATTTTAGTTCAGCTATTGAGTAGCCTTACAAAAAGTTATTTCAGCCTTGCAGGCACAGACTGTACTAGAACCCTAACCGCAGTTGCTAGTCACCCTGCCTTCGTCCAGACTGCACATCTGCATGCAGTGGGTTGCGCACGGGTTGCTCAGCTGTCAGTTAGGGTCAGTTGTTAATGTACAGCTCTCTGCAGGGCTGACATATGTAACATTGTTGAAGGACAGATGTATTCCTGTACAAAACTATGTTAAGGGAGATTTTTTAAAGTGCAGATTTTAGGGTAGAATGACAAATTATATTTTATATTCAGTTGTCCCTTTGCTTTCATCTGCATTTCTCTCTTAATTAAGAGAGAATTAGCCATTTGACAGTTTTAAGTCAGTAGAAACTTATTTTTAGTTATTCAAAATTAATTTTTAATTTGTATATTTAACTTACAAAGTAGGTTGGTAATAACAGCTGAACTATGTAACATTGTTGCTTCAAATTGAAGTTTATATTATGACCATTCAGAATCAGTGCTCATAAAGCAGCATATTCTTGAGCTATTCTGAGTTTGAAACGTGGAGGAGCTAAACCGTGTGCTGTGTATTACACATACCAACATCCAGAGCACTGTGCCTTCCCACGGAGCAGAGAGACAGCTGTCTGCAGTCTTTCTCCACGACTGAAGCCTGCTCAATATCGGGAGTCTGAAGTGGAAGTGTTGGGGATCTTATGTTTTGAAGTGTTGCTTTGGTGAGGTTTGTATTTGAGAAGGACTTGATTTGAATGGCTAACAACTTTGGAACCCTCCTTACTCACTAACACGAGTCACTATTGTCGCTCTTGATTCTGTGCTCCATCAAAGCCAGATTTTCTTACTGGGGTAGGAAAGTGAATGGCATTTGAGTCAGTGAGTGGCTTCTGAGGTATAGTTACGGGCACTTTATCACTTTCTGCCATTGATAGGTGGTCTTGTTCTTTCTTCCTGCCCCTCTGTGTTCCCTCTTTTCCTTTTTCTTGTCCTCTGTTCCCATATTTTTTTTTGCCTTCATCTCCCTCCGTTTTATAGGTCCTGAGCTTCAGGGTTAGGTTTGCAAGTCATAGAGCTTGGCCCAGCTCACGCCCTGTGGGGAGGAGCTAGGCTGACCCTGGCCTCTGGCACATGAGGGGTCGTGGACTGCGTGAGTCCTGGAAGTCGTGGCCCCGTAGCACCAGGGCCCAGCGTGGCTTCCCCGGCCGTAAAGCCTGTACAGGTTTCCAAATAGCAGCATCCAGGCACTTTGGAGAGTTGGTTCAACATAACTATGAGGCCGTAATATTTTTGCTAGTATTAAAATTCTTCAGAATTGTAATTATTATTTAAAATAATATTTTGGTTGACTTAAGTTTTCAAAGATGATTCTAAAATTGATCTAGAGACTCATTCAATAGCAGTGACCTTTTAAAAACTTACATTAAGTAAAACTGCTGGTAGATTGAATCACATGTATGTAAGAGCTTCCTCTGTTCACACTATGGGACTTCAGTGATTCTTAGAGGCTACAAAATGGTCAAATGTTTTTAAGTGTGCTCTTTTATTAAATGCTTGTGCAGGTTTTGTAATTCAGTACAGGAGGTTTAACCTTGTAATGTACATTTTTTTGTATGTAAAAAGTCTTTTAAGTAGCCTTATCCTTATTTAAATAAACTGAATAAAATTGTTGAGTGGGTCTGTCATTCATAAAAAAATAAAGTGAAAAATACGCTGTAGTGACTTTATCTCTTTTTATTTGAGTAAACTGTATAGAAAGGTGTCATTTTTTACAGTAAAACGTTCTGTACCTGGACTGATCAGACTCAGGCACGATTCGGAACAGTCGACCCACATCTGGGGCTCCGCTGTGGGGGCGTGTGGCTGGAATGGCTGGTGCGCAGGCCACCCTGGTGCGACGGGCGGTGCCGGTCACTGCACTCGAAGGGAAGGAGACAAGGCCCTGAACCTCATCCCTTGTGAGCTTTCCTAACTGGGATTCATGGAGGGCTTGTGTTTGGGTCGTCTTAACAAATTAATGTCTAAACCGGTATCTTAATGTTGATAGTGAAGCTCTAAACTCGCTTGGAAAAGCCTCTGATTAGCTACCTGGAATTACAATGTAGATCCTTGATTTTTTTTTTTTTTTTTTTTGATCTGGACAGAAGAGACTAGAAAGTCTTATTTCCATTTAGATTTTTACTAAAGTGCTTTTTACTTGTGGATGTGCTCTGCTCTGTCAGCTGTTGCTAGATTTGGTCGTCTTCCCTATGTGGCAGGAAAATAAAGATGTGAATTAAGTTCCTGCTCCTGAAGGGAAGACAGGCAAGTGAACCACAAATAATAGATCATTGTGATGAGAGGAAAAATCAAGGTTAACCATGGAATAGGGCTGGGGAAGGTAGGGTGAGAAATGAGATCTCGTGGCTGGGAAAGGCCTCTGAAAAAAGGTATTTTAAGGGGTGACAGCTATGGGAAGCTCTTAGGGAAAGCTTCATAGAAATGGTAGATTGTGATCGAGCAAAGGCTTCTGCTGTCACTTGTGAACCCCCGCCGCAGCCCTGATGGGAACAGCCTGCTGGGAAAATCCGTCCCAGCTGCCAGGTGGCTCCATGCATGACGTCCCAGGGCAGCCAGTCCAAACGCTGACTCCACAGTCGTCCGTTTTTGACAAGTTGGGTAATTGAAGGTTGGATACGTCTAGTGTATTTGTGGTTTTAATAAGAAACAGGTAAGATGTTCTATAATGAAATTTGGAAAGCTTTTGTTTTTTGGAATTCTATTTTTATTTTCAAACGCACATTTGCAAGAATGCATTTACTTTTATATCATGAAGAAGATGGCACAACAACGAACTAGGGTGGGTTTATTCTGGTGGAGCAAAGCACCCCACTGACCGAATCTGGAAGGCCCACCCCAGACGGTCACGCCCGCAGTGACAGCGCTCAGCCGGGACTACCTCGCCCCTCGCGTGTGCTCGCCGTGTGACTGGGCTCCCGCCAGTCTCCTGTCACTTACCACTCGCCTTAGCTTACTGTTCCTGAAGGAGAAACGCAAGGTCCTAGCCCACAAAGCAGTTCGTGCTCCAGGGTGACTGCAGGCCGGCCCGGCCACGGACTCAGAGCGCTGTGTGCAGCAGGGACCGCCTCTGCTTTCTCTGCCACCCTGAAGGGCCCGGCACACCCCAAGTTCCTCGGGTTGCCGGTACACAGAGGAAGGAGACGTCCCTCCGGCCTCCAGGCGCTGTGTCTGTCCAGCACGTTACAAAGGGAAGGCAGGTCAGCGCAAGAGCCATGACAATGAAGGCTCTGAGCTGTCGGGTGGCCCAGGACGGCCTTCGCTGTCACCAGCTCATCCTCAAGCTCACGGAACTGCTTCAGGTGCAGGGCCTCACATTCCCAGAGGAGGAGTTGGGAGCAGGGAGTGCAGGGATGGCTGCAAGGGGGTCCCGGTGCTGACGGACCAGCTCCCTTCACGCTGCCCCGCCCCCAGAACCCATCGGACAGCCGCCAGCGTGCCACGCGGCCGTGTGCACACAGCCTGACGTTAATCACCACTTCACACACTGGGCCTGGATACCTTTATTGCAAGTCACAGACTCCTGCTGCAGGCCTTACCTGGCAGGGCGTTACAGTCGTGAGCACTGCCCTTCACGGCTTATGTAGTGTGGAAAATGCACGTTCGTGACGTGTTCGTTACACTTAGAAATTAAATACGCAGTGAAAGCAAGGTACACGTGTACATACGCAATAGGACTTTGGCACTTGGGTTTGCTTGGCTTGCTTATGAAAACTCAAACCATCTTCCCACCTAAGGTTTCCATAGGGTCTTCTCCTTCCCTGGGGTTAAACTAGTACAGAGGGGGAAAGGGTTAGACAACGTGAAGATCACTGAGAAGCACAAGAGGAGTCTCATGTGGCCTGGGTGAGAACGAAGAGAAATCTGTGAGGCGAGCAGCGACGTGTGGCCTTCAGATGTCCTTCCCGCAGTCGGGGCACAGGATGTCATCCCTCTCTGTGAGGAAGCCGCGGCCCACCAGCGACAGGGAGCACTTCTTGCAGTTAAAGCAGTCGTTGTGCCACTGCCGCTCCTCGAAGGAGATGTACTTGGTGCCGCCCAGTCCTGTGAGCAGAGAAATGGCACCAGTAAGGCGAGGAAGGGACTGTCAGCCCCAGGCTCCGTGCTGGGACTGAAGCAGTTCTGCTCTGACCCACTTCAAAGTCTGGGTTTCTGGGTGCACGCGAGACTCAGATACTCCGCACGGCCTCGGCGAGCTCAGAAACACCAGAAGAGAGGGCTCTACAGCAGCCAGGTCAGAGGGCGCTACTGGAGTTATGGGCCCTGCTCCCCGCAGGACGAGCCATGAGGCAGCAGTGAGCCCCTTCACCAGGTGCCGCGCCTGCACCCTCTCGTGATTTACTGAAGGGCTAGAAAGGGTTGAAGAGAAAAATATTTTTCTCTGGAATGGCCAGGAAAGATCTCACAAAAGAAAGTGATATGTGGCCTTGTTGGTTGGGCGTCATTCAGTGCACTGAAGGGTCACTGGTTCGATTCCCGGGCAGGGCACATGCCCAGGTTGTGGGCTCGATCCCTGGCGGGGACCTGCAGGAGGCGGCGCATCGATGTTCTCTCTCAGTGGCGATTCTCCCTCTCCCTTCCTCTCTAAAAATCAATAAAAGAAAACAAAATAAATATGTGGGTGTGGGAGGAGGGGATGGACTTCCTTACAGAGGGGCTCTCATGAGAAGACAGAAGCAGGAAGGTAGGTGGGAGGAGAAGAGCTGGACAAGGTCAGGTTTGGGGAGACGGGCGGAAGTCGGGCTGCTGGGCCGAGAGCCGTCCGCAGATGTGGGCTGCACAGGACGGCTCGGACACATTTCAATTTGGGTGCTTGACTCTTGTTTGATGACGAATGCCTATCAAGTATTTAAGGTACATTGGCTGTAGTTTGTGCGGCCTCAAGTTCATGAGGATCTTAAGTTGGGATCAATTCTGATGAAATTTAGATCACGAATTCCAATTACAAAAAGTTCTTTTCAGAAGTAATGGTTCAATCTACCAATTAAAAACAAACTAACCACACGAACTACTCCATCTGGAATAGTTTGAGGTCTCAGCCGAGCACGAGAAGTCTGTAGTTCGTCCAAAGCTGCTTTTGTAACGTAACTGGTGAGGCTGACGTCAGACATGAAACCTTTTTGCAGGGGGAGACCTGAGGCCTAGATGCATCCTCCCTCAGCTAGACAGCGACGGGCTGGGACTGACCGTGTCCCACTGCAAGTCTTGCTTTTTCTTCCTCCGCTCCACCAGCAGTGGCTCTCAGCTCCCTTCTACATATCCTATAGCTTTGTACGAAGAGCCAAGCTACACAACCAGCATGTGACGGGAGTACTGACTGCCTCTCCCCCTACTCAGGCCCTGAAAGACCTGCAGATCGCAGAGCCCACACCCTAGCCCCAAGGCCAAACCAGAGCCGCAGGCAGGCCCTCCGTCTCTGACGCCTGCATACCTGAATCACCTGGAGGCTTTTAAAACTTCCAGGTCACGGCCAATGAAATCATGACCCAGGCAGCAGCAATTTCTAAAGCTCCTGGGGAGCTCTGAGTGTGTGGCCAAGTTTGCAAACCAGTGGTTCAGGCAACACGTGAACTTGGGGCAGGGGCTGCGGGACAGTGGAAGACACGCAGACCTCGTGTGACCGCACTGGGCTGTGCTTCAGACACGTGGTGGGTTTGTTTGTTTGCTTGCCTTTTAAATTTTTTATCCTCACCCGAGGACATTTTTTGATATTTTGTTCAGTAGAGTGGGAGGGGGAGAGAGAGAGAGAGTGAAACATCGACGTGAAAGGGACACATCAAGTGGCTGCCCCTCACATGACCCAACCGGGGCCAGGGACAAACTGCAACCGAGGTACATGCCCTTAGCGGGAACCAATCTCGGGTCTCTCCAGACCACAGGCCAACGCTCTAACCGCTGAGGCAAACCGGCCAGGGCATGGCGTGTTTTTTTTTTTTTATTAATCAAAGGCAAGACCCTTTTCCAGCAAAAAGATTACAACTCACTTATTGTGGCGGTCTAGACTGAACTCGCAATAGCTCCAATGGTGCCTGTACTTGTCCCCACCCCACCCCCTTTTTTTTAGAGGAAGGGAGAAGAGGGGGAGAGAAACATCAATGTGAGAGAGACACATCGACCAGCTGCCTCCCGTAAGCACCCTGACCAGGGACTGGACCCACCACATGGGTATGCGCCCTGGCTGGGAATCACCTTTCGGTGCACCGGAAGGCACCCCGGCCAACTGAGCCACACTGGCCAGGGCTGTGGGACTCCTCTCCCCGGCACTCTGAGTTAACTGGAGAACCAAGGAGCAGCGGGGAAGCTTCTGCCTTTCCGCGCCTGTGCTTTCTCCCTGCTGTTAAGTCCTGCTACGCTGAAGACCTGGGCCGAGGAGGAGCCCTGGCCAGGAGCGGAGGACGAGGCGTCAGTGACAGGAGCCGTGCTGGGCAGCTGCCCCAGCTGACAGCCCACCAGCAGCTCCACTGTTTCCCTGAAATGACAGCAAAGGGGGCAAGTGATAGCCGGCGCCAGGGAATGAACCCTCCTAGGGGCTAGGTGTCGTAAAGTACATTCTCCTTACTGGAGACACTGCTGTTCTATCACCACTGTGAACACTGAATTAGCAGACACCGAACCCCTGCTCCTAAGAGAAATACCGGGTCAGGTTCCCACCAGCCAAACACTTCCATCAGCCATGCGCAGCCTTGGTGTATGCCCTCTCTGTTTAAAGACACCCTATTTAACAGGCATTGCTGGTTCATCAATATTGAACTCAGGGCCAACAGCACCACGACTCAAGCCTGGAGGAAGCTTATCCAACACACAGGGCACCTCCCAACCTGCCTGGATCAGGAACACAGACTTCAGCACTGTTCTTGGGGGCCATCTAAACAGAGAAAATGCTAACAGAACGCACGGAAAATGCAAAAACATGTCACTAAACAGACCATGAGAAGGACCCTTGTTTCCAGTGAGCTGCCACCAGAAGGCAGAGTGTCGCCCGGTTGCACCTTGACTGGGAAACACCCGTGAGACGACCACCTTGCACCACGGCTGTGTGCATCTCCGCACGGCCGCGAGCGCGCCGCGCTCCGGGTCTGCTCCGCAACCGCTGGTGAGCAGGCAACTTTGCAAATGTGAACCCCGGACAGAGGAGTGACCAAAGGCAGCATCTCTGCACAGAGAAGTGGCAAAATGCCATTCGAGTTTATTTACAAAATTCATTTGAATTTTGTTAAAGGAAAAAAGTATGAAGTAAGGATCTATCCGAAATTTAATCTAGACTCACACTTGCACAACTGTCTGGGGATGGAGCTAAAAGTCATTCTCGTTGCAATTTCCAAATTCCTACGTAGGTTCGTGGGCATCAGTCTCTGTGCTTCAGAAAATTCACTCTCCTTGTCTGGAGCCAAGTTTTCATTCTGCTTTCCTTTTCAGTGCTACGTTGACACACATACCTGATACTTTACGTTACAGTGCTTTTATGTAGATTACACTTCTGTATGAAGCTTTATGACATTCACTTCTACAGACGTTACTGCAAAACAGCATTAAAGATGAATACATCCAGCTCTGGCCGGTTTGGCTCAGTGGTTAGAGCGTCGGCCCGCAGACCAGTGAGTTGCAGGTTCAGTTCCGGTCAAGGGCACGCACCTCAGTTGTGGTTCGTCCCTGGCCCTGGTCTAGGTCATAGGGGAGGCAATCAGTTGATGTGTCCCTCTCACGTCAACATTTCTCTCTCTCTCTCCCTCCCTCCTTCTCACTCTATCTGAAGATAAATAGAAAAATATCCTTGGGTGAGGATTAAAAAAATTTTTTTTTAATTTTATTTATTTATTTTATCCTCACCTGGGGACATTTGTTTGTATTTATCTTCAGAGAGAGCAGGAGGGAGGCGGGGGAAGAGAGAGAAACATGGACGCGAGAGAGAGACATTGACTGGTCGCCACCCACACAACCCCGACCAGGGCCGGGGACAAACTGCAACCGAGGCACATGCCCTTAATGGGAACCGAACCCTGGACTCTGGTCCGTGGGCCCATGCTCTAACCGCTGAGCCACACCGGCTAGGGCAAAATCGAATTTTTTAAATGCTGTGTTTCTCTTCATATTTTATATGGAAATCTGAGCTCTGGATTACACGGAATGAGAACCGTTTCCGTGACCTGACGCTGTCGCAGGGGTGAGCTGGGTAAGGTGCACCTGGTTCGGGAGCCGAGGAGAAGGAAAGACCAGCAGTGCAGAGGGCGCGAAAGGAAGCTACACGGGACCACACCTGCAGGCCCTGGCACTGGTGCATGCGTCCGCCCCTGCCCCCAAAGCCATTAACTGCAGCCATGGGGCCGGGACCGCACTGGGGACTTCCCATGACGGGAGTTCCCCCGCCCAGCCTGGTCACTGATGGTGGCGGCACACGGGGAACACTTATGAGCCTCCAGTCCGACCGGCTGTCTGTCCCCCACCACGTGTCACGCTCTGGGCCAATGCCTGGTCTGCCGGCCACCCAGGTTCAGGGGACGGGAAGAACCGCCTGGAAGGTGGCCCTCTGCCCTCACGCAGCCAGGGGCTGGCGGTGGAACAGTCTCCGCGACACTGTGGGGCACCTTCAGGAGCCAGATCTGCAGCGAAGCCTGCACATGTCCGTTTCAGTGAGCTCACGTGGCTGCCACAGACGCACAGACGGCGCTTTGGGGGACACTCTCACCCAGAGCAGAAATAATGAACCTCTTGAGAGCGGGCATCTGAAGGTGTTCAGTGATCAGGTGAGGAGAGGGGACCTGCTACCTGGTGAAGTGTCCAGTGAACGGGCAGAAAAGTCAGCTCAGGCCTTCCTGAGGCCTAGAGTTGGAGCACAGGCAGACCTCCCTTTACTGTGATTTGCTTACTACACGTCACAGACATTGTGGTTTTTACAAATCCAAGTCCGACTCCCTTCATGTGGGGTCTGGAACCCGACCCCAGCATCTCTACGGTCTGCATGCAGCACAGACGCACCCGCTGCCTCTTACCCCCCAACCTGCAGTGCTGCGGGAGGAGGAGCAGAGGCCGTGCGCCCTGGGCGGGCCTCCCACACTCACCGCTGATGGGGTTGGTGCAGCCGGCACACTTCTTGGCGTACAGGTCGCAGAAGCAGCTCAGGCAGTAGGCAGACTCGTCTCGGGACGTGAAGCGCTGCCCGGACAGCGGCTTCCTGCAGGCCGTGCACACAAAGCACTCCTTGTGCCAGGGCTGATCCCGGTAGGTGACGCCCCCGGTGGTGATGGGCTGGAGGGCAAGAGGGCAAGGCTCAGTCCCCGAGGCACAGTGGCCTGTCTTACATCCTTCCTCCGGGAAACACCCAGTTCTGGTTGGACGTCACTGAGAAACTGCTGCGCAGACTTCACAGTCCACTGAGGCAGACGCTGGCTTCTGTGCCAGCGACGCAGGTACTAGGACGCCCGCCTCGTCCCCCAGAGGGATGCTGGGCTTGAAGAAGGTGAGGGTGTTCCCACTGCTCCCTCGCTGGGCAGGGGGTGTTGCCCAGGGGGTAAAGCCGGAGCCTGAATCAAAGAGGCAGATCTGAAGCCTCCCCCTTCTCCCGACGCCCTCGGCCTGTGGGCTGGTTGTCTGCAAAGACCCCTGCACACTGTCTGGTCCTTACTGGTGGAAGACAGTGGAGACACCTGGGGACTGGTCCTGCTGGTGTTGTGGGGAAGGAAGGCTGGGAAATAAGCCCAGAGCCTCCCGCTCATCTTGTCTTTCAATTCTACAACTTTTGCGAGGAGCCAGATATACCAGAACTGGCCATTAATACCCCAACTTGATCTACTATTTTCCTTTTTCTGTTGGTGCTTTTTGTATTCACTTAATACGTGGTCGAAGGACAAAACTGACGAGGTATGGGGAGGGGGCGTGTTGGCTCGGCAGAGCGATGGAGGAAGGGGCAGGGGAAACGCCTCGGGCAGCACTTTGGCAGGGCCCCCAGCACCCCCAGTCCTGACACAGAGAGCTCTCTCCACTCTGCAGATAAGTAAGCTGAGACCCAGAGAGTGAGGCGACTTGCCTGGTAATTCACAGCTAGTCAGTGACTAAGAACCAGAGCCCGGGACTTCCTTCCACCCTCTCATCTTTCCATGAGCATGTGAACCATTACACCTGCCCTGTAAGTGCTCCTCTGAGGAACAGCATTCACGCGACATGTGCTGGGCGGCAAGGCGTCCACGTGGCTACCGAAGGCATTTCTGTAAGAGGCGCCTTCATCCGGAACAGGCTCGCCCTGCCCCCTCCGGGCCCCATGTGCCCCACAGCACCCAGCGGGCTGCCGGCTCCACACAGGCTGCTTCCCAGAACGTTCCCTGAACCCCACCCGGCCCCACTGCTCGGGTCACTCCCGAGGACTGTTCCCAGTGTACTCTGCTGCGACTGCCTTTTTCAAAGCACAGCTGTCCAAGGTGCTCGATGCTGACATTAGAGGACACTTCCGCCCACACTGTCCGTCTTCTCCACCGTGGGCCCGAGTGCCCCGAGTGCCCAGCATGGTGGCAGGACAGCTGGTGCGTGGACGGTGAGCACACAGGACAGCTGGCGTGTGGACTGGTGAGCACACAGGCACACGCGTGTGGCCCAGGCAGCGTGCTCATCACACCCGAGCAGGACAGCACGTGGGGAAGAAGAGCCACTGAAGTGAACTTCCCTTGGGTCTCAATAAGAAAAACAGCAAGGGAGTGGACAGAGAAGAGGATTCCCAACATCAGCACAGCAGGGGACGCCCCCAGGGACGCAGGGATGCAGTCCACGAGCCATACTCATGAGGGAAATGGGGAGAAACAGAATTCAAATAGTAAAGAAAAACGGAAAGGAGAGAGGCTGAAGAAAATCAGTCATGCTCTGCCCTGGCACGCAGGCCGGCGGGCATTCCAGCCCAGGCGGGGCATGGTGAGCGCGCGGGCAGTGACCGGGCAGGAGCCGGCGGTCTGCAGTGAGCCCCACGTCCTAGCAGCGGGCAGGCAGACAGACAGACGTCGGGGTGATGGCAGCGGGAGGGAGACAGCTCCCCGCAGGGGCAGGGTTCCTTTTCTGTAACTGAAGGGAGCCCCACAGACACAGCCCGGCCCACCGGTGAGTGGGGTTAAGGATCGGCCCCACGCAGGCGGCCTTCCCGGCACTGTCCCCGTCCCTCCGCCTCACTGAGCTCAGCGGCTGGCTCCTGGTTTGTGGTTTCTTCAAGGAGACAGTGTAACAGACAGCTTTGGGACAGTCTGTTCTCCTTCCCTTTAAATTGTCGTAAATAAACGAGTATTTGGGAAAACCCCAGAAGGAAGGAATAAAGGATTTTTATCTCAGAACACGGCAGCGCTCGTGTCTGAAGACTAGACACAGGTCCAAGGGGCCAGTGCAGGACGCACACCGGGACGACGGGCGTGCGGTGAGGAGGCCTAGCCCCGGCCGCCGGGGTCCCCGCGTCTCTCGCGGAGGCGGCCGCGGCGAGTGCCAGGTCCCGGCAGGACGCGTACCTTTTTGCACTGGACACACTGCAGGGCGTGCTCCTTCTCGTAGCAGGGCACACAGAAGTTCTGCTCGTCCTTGGGGATGAAGCTCTTGGTGCCAATGGGCTGCTGACAGCGGTGGCAGATGAAGCAGGTCTCGTGCCAGCTGCTGCCCTTGTACTCCATCTTGCGGGTACCTGCGTGACAGTGGAGGACAGGGCGCGGTGACATGACTGGCTGGGGTCCCGGCCGTCTGCACGGAACCGCCACATCGAGTCCGGTGACACAGCCAGTCACTTCAGCTGGGAACAGGCCACGCTGTAGAGAGGAGGTCCCTTGTCACACACCCAGCTCAACACATCTGTATGAACACGCTCAACACAGTGCGCACGTGACATGAAAAAATACTCTTGTCCCTGTCAGCAGGGCAAAATAGAGAGAAAGCTGGCAGAGCGCAGACGAGTGCTCACAGAACGTGAATTCTGGAGCAGAGGGACCCCCTGCTCCTCAGCGGATGGACGCGGCTGGGGGGAGGGAACCTGGGGTCTCCAGCCCACCACAAGGAGCCTCTGCCTCACTCACTCGGACCCGCGCAGCCCGCTGGGACGGACCTCCGTGCCCGCGCACTGCGTGGGCTGCCGTGGAAACCACCTGAGCCTCACAGCCTGTGTAGCCGGCCTGCCCCCGTCCTGTGCACTTCCTCTCCTGAGTAACTACTATCACGGGACATGTTCACATAACTCGGCCAAGTAGATTAAGAAGACAGAGAACAGAAATGCCTTTGGGATCACCCCCACCCCACCCCCATGCCTGATCCACAGCAAATGCTCAATACTTGTTGACCAATGTTTTCCCCATACTTTACCAAAAACGTGTGTATACTTACTGAAAGACACGGTTCAAGACATACGTATGTGAGCACCTTTGGGATGACGCCGAAGTAAAGGATTTGGGAAAAGGCAGCACAGTGAACACAGGAAGGACAGGCGCAGGCGCCAGCTCACTGCACGCAGCCCGAGGCCACCGCAGAGGCTGCCTGTTGGATACCCAGGCTGGGCTGGAACCCTGCCACCACACACTCACGCCACCATGCAGAGCTGAGCAGCCTGGCCGACTGCAGGGCTTGCAAAGCCCAAAATACTCATCTGGTTCTCTGGAAAAATTCAGCCAGTCCCTGGGTTCACGTGAAGGATGCTACTATGGAATGACTTAGCAACCGGGGATCCAGGAACAAGGGGGCATTAGGCCGAAGGCAGGACTGGGCGGCAGCACAATGCAGGCATCTGAAATGTTTAAGTCAAAAGGTAATACAGCCCTGGCCGGTTTGGTTCAGCGGTTAGAGCGTCGGCCTGCGGTCCGGAGGGACCCGGGTTCGGTTCCCGCTAAGGGCACGTACTTCGGTTGCGGTTTGTCCCCGGCCCTGGTTGGTCGTGTGGGTGGCAGCCACTCGATGTGAAGGACACATCGATGTTTCTCTCTCTCTCTCTCCCTTCCTCTCTCTCCCTCCCACTCTATTAAAAAAAAAAAAAAAAAAAAAAAAAGGTAATACAGCCCTGGCCGGTTGCTCAGTGGTTAGAGCGTCACCCAGGCACTGAAGGTCACGGGTAATCTGATTCCCTGTCAAGGGCAGGTACCAGGTCTGCAGGTTCCATCCCCAGTGGTGCGTGTGGGAGGCAACCAATGGATGTGTCTCTCGCACATCAATGTTTCTCTCTCTCTCTTTCTCTCCCTCCCTCCCTTCCACTCTGTCTAAAAATCAATGGAAAAATATCCTTGGGTGAGGATTAGCAAATAAAATAATGATAATAATAATGATGATGATGATGCAAGGCTAAGGGCTGTACTTTAGCTGGTTGGAAAGGTGGTGAATAATCAGAACCAGCACTGACAACCATCACATGGTCATTTCATCCGATGTCATTTTTGGGTAACGGTCTTCTCTGTACTTTCAAGATCAGACATTTAGGCACCACCTCCCATAGTCAGGGAATTCTTGGGGGGCACACAGTGATCTTCAAAGCCTACGGGATGTTGAATCCTGAAACAAGGAAAATTATACTAAGCAGTTTTATTTCAGGTAAGAAAAAAAAGGTGGATTTTATTTTATTATTTTTCTCAAAGAATAAGGAAAAGTCTACTTAGAAAATCAGAGGTAGCTAGCCCTGGCCAGTTTGGCTCAGCAGTTAGAGCATAGGCCTGCGGATTGGAGAGTCCCAGGTTCGGTTCCCGCTAAGGGCACGTACCTCGGTTGCAGTTTGTCCCGGCCCGGGTTGGGGTTGTGTGGGTGGCAGCCAGTTGATGTGTCTCTCTCACATCGATGTTTCTCTCTCTTCCTCCCTCTCTCCCTCCCGCTCTATCTGAAGATAAATGCAAAAAATGTCCTCTGGTGAGGATAAAAAGAAAGTCACAGAGGTAGACGTGAGCCCCAGGAGAACTGGCTCAGGAAACCGGTTACAGAGGCTGCAGAAGGGCCCTGGAGCCTGGGAAGAAGCAAGGCTTTGCTGCCTGGGAGGGAGGAGGGCGTGGGAGGGCACAGGCTGCTCCACAGAGAGCTGCCGTGGGGAAGGGCTTCAATGTAAATCCCAGAAAGATCTCCTTTGGCCTCGGGGTTATTCCCCACGCACCCCTTCCTCACTCACTCTTCCACCTCGGACCTCTGGTCAAGCAGCCAGGGGTGTGGTCAGGGAATACGGAGAGCCCAAACAAGACCCCGTAGCCTCCTTGGGGTCTTCTGAACTAAGTCTTACCTCAACACCGGTGCTCGGGGAACTGCCTGTCTCTTGCAGGGAACCACTGGGCACTCCCAGCCCAAGGCCGGAGTGGGTGGGGGTGGGGGGTGCGCACATCTGAGAGGCGCCATTTACACAGACCTGCAAGAGTACTGCACAAACATTGCCAGCAGGTGGCAGCAAAGTCCCTTCTAACACAACCTGCATGTTAGACCAATTCTCCAGATGGAAGGTGTCTTTCTGATTCAAACAAGCAAGCATGGTGAAGGGTTAGGGGCCCGTGAGCCAGCTCCCAGGCTGTGGTGCTTCTGCAAGAAACCTCTGCAAACGGACGCAGCATTTCGCGGATGAGAGCTGGGAACTGCACTGTGGCGTCTCACACGAGCCTGGCTCCCTGACCGTGTCCAGAAATGAGACTTCAGGTCTGGGCCCGGGGGTGACTTTCATTTAGAACATGCCTCTTGTCCTGTCTGTCTAAATTCAAATGTACACTGATGCTCTGGACTGCTTCTCATCTTGATTTGGTTGTAGCACTTTTAAAAATCAAACCAAAGCAAGGAAGCAAGGGCTGTGGCGACCGGGTGCCTGCCTTCCTCCTCCTCCTCGTTTTTGCACACGCCAGGCCCTTTCCACACCCTGTCTGTGGGCCCAGTCTGTCCACAGTGCCTCTCCTGACTTCTTCCCTCGGTGAAATCCAGTTCATCCTTCAAGACTGCTCAATTGTGATGTCCCGAGAGCCCCTTTCTTGACCCTGCACCTGGCCCCCACACAGCAGGCTCAGGCGGACTTCTCCCTAAAACCCTAATGACAGCACGGTGAGGCGCAGTCACTGAGGGTGGCGACGGGGCCTCTTCGAGAGCACCCCCCTTCTTAAGCCAACCAGAATCATGGAAAGTCTTGGAAATCTCAAAAACTTCAGAAAAATTTCACAGCCCATTCTAAGATACACTTATGTTTGTCTTCATTTAAATACCAGTTGTTCAATGTTTTACTTCCTGATCTCAGAATTACGCCGTTGCTCTGGGAAGTTGTCGCTTTTCCCCGTAGACCTGGTCCAGTCCCATCAGAGCAGCAACAGCTGGACATCCTGTGGTCCGCAGGCCAGTCCCCAAGGACAGACTCCTGCAGGGCAGGGCCTAAGTCTTGCTCACAGTTCTTCACACGGACAGCACCTTGGTCACTCACATCCAAGCCTAAGTCCATCGCCTGGACGCCCGTCGACGGCAGCCCGGTGTCCTCCGCCCCCCTCGTCCACGCTGTCCCTGGAGCGGTCCTCCCGTGGTGACAGCGCCTGGAGTCAGGCCCTGGGCTGGGTGCGCCCACTGGGCACAAAGCAGACATCAGTGGGCTGTGGAGCTGGAGCTAATGTTCAGCCGCATTGTTTTCTGAACCCCAGACACAGCGAGTGAGGTGTCCTCATGGTGGGGAACACCAGCAACGGGACACTCAAGCCTCTCCCTGCCTGCACCCTTCAGGGAACTGTGTTCCACCCTCACCGCTGTCCCACCACAGGGAGCCCTCGTCCCGCCAGGAGCTCACTATGCCCTCGGCCTCTTGGCTGCAGTGTTGGCATCTGTGACATGAGGGTGAAGCTGTCAGCTGCAGGGCCGTGTGCAGGGCGGGCGGGATCCGCACGCATTGGGGGGCCGTGTGCAGGGCGGGCGGGATCCGCACGCATTGGGGGGCCGTGTGCAGGGCGGGCGGGATCCGCACGCGGTGGGGGGCCGTGTGCAGGGCGGGCGGGATCCGCACGCGGTGGGGGGCCGTGCCCCGTGTCTGCTCCGGCAGCAGTAGCTGTGCCTGTGATAACCACACAGCGTTTCTCACCGAGGAGCCTGAAACCGGGAAGGCTGTGCCCCAGCTTCCCCTTTCCTTCACAGAAGAGATTCCGGACCAGTTAATGTTCGAGTTTATTTGTTATCTGATCGTGAGTTTTTTCTCTCCCCAGTAAACACCCTGAGAAATGGAAGGTGTTGATGGTTAATTTCACGTGTCAACGAGTCCGGGGTGTGATGCCCAGCTGTTTGACTGTATGCCAGTCTGCTGTTGCTGTGAAGGTACTTTACAGATGTGATTAGCTCTTTATCAGTAGACTCTGAATAAAGCAGATGACTCTCCTCATGTGGGTGGGCCTCATCTAATCAGTTGAAGGCCTTAGGGGCAAAACTGAGGTTCCCCAAGTAGAAGGAATTCTCATGGTGCAAAGGCAAAGCCCTGCCTGAATGGCCAGCCGCTGCTCTGAGAGCCAGACTCAAGGCTGAACATCACCCTGCGCCGAGTCTCCAGGCTGCATGCCGGCCCTGGGGCGTCGGACTTGCCGGCCCCCAGCAGCTGAGCCCGTTCCTTCCTATAAATCTCTGTTTCTCTAGAGGGAAATTCAAACACCCAGGAGGCATGTCTGTTCACTGCAGACAAACTTCTGAGACCTGGGCCTTCTCCTCCCACCCTGTCAGAAAGGGATGGCGTCTTCGTGAGGGACAGCCACCGAGATGGCAGAACCACCAAACAGGAGAAGAGAAGCCACTCTGCCGGGTCGCACCGCGGTGAAGGGGGCCCGCGCCGCCCGCTCTCCAGTGCTCTGGTCACCACCTGGCCAAGGTGGGCACCTGTTTCCAGGGGCACAGGGGCCGGCCCTGAAGGACCCGCCCATCCTGCTACATCTGCCCGGCTGTCTGAACTGAAAGTAACTTGGACCGGTGGGGGTTGGGGCCGGGGGCAGAGCCAAGCTCTAAGCAGCTGTACATGGTGAAGTCACACGGCGGCCCCTGACCCTGGGTCCAGTGTGCTCGCACGGACACTGCGCCGTTTCACTGGGTGCCCCACGCTGCTGCTCTGCACCCCGCTAGTGAGGCTGTGCGTGCCGCCCCGCGGAGGTTCATCCTGTGTGCCTTCCATTTCTCCGCCGTCAGAATGAACCGCTGCTGCTGCCACGGGAAGAAGTCAGCCACGTCCACCCCGGAAGCCCGTCTGCCTCTGTCCTGCCCGGCTCCGGAACTCTGCTCCCAGTGCGGCACTGCGGGGACCCGTCCTGGCTCGGCCACCAGCCACAGTAGCCTGCGGTGCTCCTGCAACCTTCTGGGGAGCTGAGACAGGTGGTCCGGAAGGTCACTAAGTTTAAAATTGTCAGTGCTTTTACACTGTGTTGTGTGAGTTAACACAGTTCTCATTCAAAGCGCCCGAACGGGGGGCATTCTTCCACCCCTGCGGGGAACCCCGACTCCCTTCACGGAGACCTTGGCTGTTCCCTGTTCTCATGGGCTATGACCACCTCTGCAGAGGCGACATCAGCCTGTGCACCTTCCGCCAGTCCCACAAAGCCAGGGACGTCCTCCTTTGGGTCCCCCGCCCGAAGACTCATTCTGACCTGGTGCCCCAGGCAGGTGATGAGGGAGGAACGGGAGAAGCAGAGGGGCCCACAGGCTTTACTCGCAAAAGGGCAGAACACTGCCGAGCACGTGGAAAGAGACAATCCAGAAAGCGAGCGGAGGGGTGCAGGAGGCAGGACCGCCGGCCGCCTAGCCGGGGAGCCGGGGAGCCGGGGAGCTGGGGAGCCGGGGAGGGGTGCAGGGCAGCCATGAAGTGGAGATGGGAAGAGGATCCGAAGGAGTCTGCTCTGAGTCAGCCACGGAAACTTCCTTGAGCTCTGGCCGTGAAAACCTAGTAGATATTTAATTTGTTTTTCAATTAACTCTGGGGTCCTATTGTGCCGAGACGCCGGGCATGAGTCCCTGGGAGAGGACGGCGGGTCACCGCTCCGACGTGCTTCGGTTTGCAGTCCTGACGTCTCCACCTCTGGGCCCGCAGTCCCAACGTGTGCAGCGCTCCCGTAACCGAGGGTCTCCCGCCCACACGTCCGCCCGGAGGCCGCCGCAGCGGCTCCAGCAGGCTGTGGGGAGGCCACGGGGCCTGTGCTCCCGGGCTGCGCGGTTATCCGTCAGATGTGTTGACCAGGGAAACGTGGCGGCAACAGAAACCATCTGAAGACCTAATTATGCCCGTGCCTTTTTAAAAAGTTATGATTTCTTAGGCAACATATCTTCCTAAAATAACACTTCCCACATGTCAGTCTCTTGCTCACAGTTCCCTAGTATCTCCATTGCCAAAAACAAAGCAAACCAAAAATAAAAACGCTGCAGCTTGGCAGTGGCTCCCGCTAAGGAGGCGCGAGCGCTCTGAATCGTCTCTGTAGCTGGATTCTGCACGTCGGCGTGACCCCAGCTACTGTGGCAGCGGGTCACTCAGCGGGCCGCCCTCGCTTTCAGAAGTCAGCGTGCAAGTGCAGAGCCCTCGACTTAGGTTCCTGTGACATATCCAGGCCCACATTCATGAATACAGTGAATTTAAAAATCACTTTCAAGGAGCCTCTGTGTTTGGTTCTGTTTATTAACATGTTGAACTGAGCTCCTTTAAAAACGACTTTTTAAAATTTTATATATTTGATAACCCTTTTTAAAAAATGTGCTTTATTCATATTAAGGCAGGTTACTTTCTTTTTTAAGTCCTCACCCAAGGATAATTTTCCATTTCTTTTCAGACAGAGTGGGAGGGAGAGAGAGAAGGAAACATCGATGTGATAGAGACACATCGACTGGTTGCCTCCCGTACGACCCTGACCAGGGCCGGGAACCGAACCACAACCAAAGTACATGCCCTTGACCAGAATCGAACCCAAGACTCTGTGCTCTGCAGGCTGACGCTCTAGCTGCTGAACCAAACTGACCAGGGCTGTTTTAAATCCCTTTTAAGTGCCTCAGCTAACAAACGGAACCTCAAGTTCTTAAGTAATCATTCTTGAAGTGAATTAAACTTATAAACATAGGAATGGTATCTTAAATGTCAGCTTATCCCTTTTAAATCACTTATTCAATCGTACTTTCCGTCAAAATCAGGAGCTTAATTTACTCTTTAGACCAACTAAACTAACTCCACACGTACTTTATCATCAGATTATTTCACATGTTGTTACCATGGCTTGGATTCTCTCAACGTGTCTGCACTTGGTTCCAACCCTTCCTGGGCTAAAGGTGCACCTACCCAGGGAGCACCTTGAGGACGGCACCTTCCCCCAGGTCTGAGGGCTCACTGTCAGCCTGAGCCTGGTCCCATGGCAGCTCTGTCGGGTCCTTTTAATGTAGCTCACATCCCATGGGCCCCGTATCAACTTACATTCCCCAAGTCCTCCACTCCCTTCGGGCAGGCCACCTGCACCCCAGCCCTCTGCTGTCCACTCCCTCCGGGCAGGCCACCTGCGCCCCAGCCCTCTGCTGTCCACTCCCTCCGGGCAGGCCACCTGCACCCCGGCCCTCTGCTGTCCACTCCCTCCGGGCAGGCCACCTGCGCCCCCGCCCTCTGCTGTCCACTCCCTCCGGGCAGGCCACCTGCACCCCGGCCCTCTGCTGTCCACTCCCTCCGGGCAGGCCACCTGCGCCCCCGCCCTCTGCTGTCCACTCCCTTGGGGCAGGCCACCTGCACCCCAGCCCTCTGCTGTCCACTCCCTCCGGGCAGGCCACCTGCACCCCGGCTCTCTGCTGTCCACTCCCTCCGGGCAGGCCACCTGCGCCCCGGCTCTCTGCTGTCCACTCCCTCCGGGCAGGCCACCTGCGCCCCCGCCCTCTGCTGTCCACTCCCTCCGGGCAGGCCACCTGCCGACCCCCGCCCTCTGCTGTCCACTCCCTCCGGGGCAGGCCACCTGCGCCCGGCCCTCTGCTGTCCACTCCCTCCGGGCAGGCCACCTGCGCCCCGGCCCTCTGCTGTCCACTCCCTCCGGGCAGGCCACCTGCGCCCCGGCCCTCTGCTGTCCACTCCCTCCGGGCAGGCCACCTGCGCCCCGGCCCTCTGCTGTCCACTCCCTCCGGGCAGGCCACCTGCGCCCCGGCCCTCTGCTGTCCACTCCCTCCGGGCAGGCCACCTGCGCCCCGGCCCTCTGCTGTCCATTCCCTCTGGGCAGGCCACCTGCGCCCCAGCCCTCTGCTGTCCACTCCCTCCGGGCAGGCCACCTGCGCCCCCGCCCTCTGCTGTCCACTCCCTCCGGGCAGGCCACCTGCGCCCCGGCCCTCTGCTGTCCACTCCCTCTGGGCAGGCCACCTGCGCCCCAGCCCTCTGCTGTCCATGAGACCGGGCTCCAGGGCCTAGTCACGCCCAGCCCCTTCTGCTCCGTGAGGCTGGTCCCGATGACTCCCGGTACATGGGTTGCGTGGTAGGGATGCCAGATTAAAGGTCCCGAGTGGGGCAGACACTAAGTCGGCTGAAATTCAGACTTCACTGGAGTTCTGCGCTCGTATCAGCTCACTCTGGCCCATTGCCCTCCGGTCGCAGTTCACCGGATGTGCGTGGCCGATGACAGCGACAGTGATGTCCGCACCTTCCTCCCAGTCGTCCGAGTCCAATTCGTCAGCCCCTCCCCCCGGGGTCACTCTCCTTGCCCTTATTTCTGTGTCTAATAAAATTTATTTTTTAAATTTCATATGTATTTGTTCACTCTATTGTTTAAAATGAAACATTCCTCTATCCTGCAGAAAACAAAACAAACTACCTTCCTCCTAAACGAGGGACACAGCCCCCCCCAAACTACCTTCCTCCTAAACAACGAGGGACACAGTCCCACCCCCCCAACTACCTTCCTCCTAAACAACGAGGGACACAGTCCCCCCCAAACTACCTTCCTCCTAAACAACAAGGGACACAGTCCCCCCCCAAACTCTTCCTCCTAAACAACGAGGGACACAGTCCCACCCCCCCAACTACCTTCTTCCTAAACAACGAGGGACACAGTCCCCCCCCAAACTACCTTCCTCCTAAACAACAAGGGACACAGTCCCCCCCAAACTCTTCCTCCTAAACAACGAGGGACACAGTCCCACCCCCCCAACTACCTTCCTCCTAAACAACGAGGGACACAGTCCCCCCCAAACTACCTTCCTCCTAAACAACAAGGGACACAGTCCCCCCCAAACTACCTTCCTCCTAAACAACAAGGGACACAGTACCCCCCCAAACTCTTCCTCCTAAACAACGAGGGACACAGTCCCACCCCCCCAACTACCTTCCTCCTAAACAACGAGGGACACAGTCCCCCCCAAACTCTTCCTCCTAAACAACGAGGGACACAGTCCCACCCCCCCAACTACCTTCCTCCTAAACAACGAGGGACACAGTCCCACCCCCCCAACTACCTTCCTCCTAAACGAGGGGGACAGTCCCCCCCACAAACTACCTTCCTCCTAAACAACTAGGGACACAGTCCCCCCACAAACTACCTTCCTCCTAAACAAGGAGGGACACAGTCCCCCCCAAACTTTTCCTCCTAAACAACGAGGGACACAGTCCCACCCCCCCCAACTACCTTCCTCCTAAACAACGAGGGACACAGTGCCCCCCAAACTACCTTCCTCCTAAACGAGGGGGACAGTCCCCCCCACAAACTACCTTCCTCCTAAACAACTAGGGACACAGTCCTCCCCACAAACTACCTTCCTCCTAAACAAGGAGGGACACAGTCCCCCCCAAACTTTTCCTCCTAAACAACGAGGGACACAGTCCCCCCCCACAAACTACCTTCCTCCTAAACAACTAGGGACACAGTCCCCCGCCCCAAACTACCTTCCTCCTAAACAACTAGGGACACAGTCCCCACCCCCCACAACAGACCAGTCCTGGACGCTGACCCGCTGCACCCATCTGGGCTGCCCTAGAGGTGGGGTTTGTCTGTCTGTCTGTAAGCTCCCTGCGGGCAGAGGACCGCGGAGCCTCCCGCCCCCTCGGCTGTGGAGCGGAGCTGCTGGCCCAGCCCGGCCCGGGACACAGGGCGCCTTTGCTAAGCGACCACAGCGCGGACCCAGCGGGTGGGGGAGGGCCGAGGGCCGGCAGGCGCTGCGGCGGGCGGGCGCCCTCACCTGGCATGATGGTCTTCCTGCACTCCTGGCAGCGGGACGAGTACTCGTGGGAGTAGCAGGCTGTGCAGAGCAGCTGGTCCTCCTTGGCGGCGAAGGGCTTGTCCACCAGCGAGCTCTTGCACCGCGAACAGTGGAAGCAGGCCTCGTGCCAGTGCCGGTCCTTGTAGGACAAGTCCTGCGGACCCAGAGCACACAGGACAGTCAGGCGGGCGGCTCAGACTGCTCTCTGCCCACGGTGGGGGGCACCGTGCACATCTGTGAGGCGAGGAGCCAGGAGCTGAGCCCTGCGGGCATTCCTGATGACCACCCAGTGCTCAGGGTCAGGTCCAGCTGCTGCATAGACAGGGCTGGGGATGGGAGGGTGGGGGAGTGAGGGGGGTGATGCTTTGAAAAACAAATGGATTTCCCTTAGGCATCACCTATAAGATAGAGACCGAAGACCTGAAACTCTTCTCACTCAACAAACAGCCTTCGGACCGGCAGGCGTCCTTGGACGATGGCAGGATCCCTGTGAGGCCCGGAGGGGAGAGAAGCCCGGGGCGCAGGGACGGTCAGGAGAGGAGCCCCCAGCACGGAGCCCTGGCTTAACCCGGCGGAAAGCGAGCCAGGGGACTCACATGGCAGTCCCAGCAGCTGAGTGCGGAAGCCACGGAGGGCAGGGATCTGGGCAGGGATGAGGGCAGGGATCTGGGCAGGGATCCGGGCAGGGAAAGGTGTGTGCTCGGCCGATGCCGGAGTGAGCTGTTTGCTGGAGCTGGAGCTGGGCTCCGGGGACACGCGGGCCAGATGGGAGAGTCCCGCTCAGGCTGGACCGGAGGGCCCTCTAAAGGTCTGCGTGCAGTTTCCGGGTATCCTGCAGGCAGTGGAGAGGGGCACGCTAAGACTGTGACAGGCGGATAAGGAGGGGGAGGGGGTGGGGCGAGGGGCGAGCGGAGGGGAGGGGACGGGGGTCTGGTCTGTGGGAAGAGCAAGTAGGGAGCAGATGGGACAGGCTCTGAGAGGACAGAACCCACACGTTTTAGCACAGGGTGAAACAGAGAAACGAGGCCAGGAAGGAAAACTGCAGATCTGCGCTGCCCCTGGTCTTGCCTGAGGAAAAGTGAGAAGTCCTCACACTGGGCTGTTGAGATGGCTTTGGGCATTCTGAAAGCACGGTAGTGATACGAAATTAAAATGACCCACTTACATCCAGCTCTACCTCAACAGGATGATTTTTCTGTCGTTTCCTGTATTCCCAGCTCTGACCTAGACCCAGCATCCATTTATTAATGAGGCAGAAGCAGAACCTGCGGCCACACCCTGGCCTTGATTAGAAAGACCTAAAACACCCACTCAACTCGGACCCAAACTAGGACAGACAGTTCTCTTTAGGGAAATGCCGCTGTCTGCGTGTTTCCCCAGAATCTGGAACCAAAGCTATCTGATTGGGAGCTCTCTTGGCACATTGTATAAATTCAGGGATTTAAAGAAGAAGTCTCATTGTCAAATGCCTATGAAGACAGCTGGGGAACCGGAGGGGGGGGCCCGTGCGGCTCCTGCTCCCGCTTGTCCTGCCAGCAGCTTGCTTTGCAGGACACCGGGGCCGACGGAAGGTAGTAGGAATGAAGGTGAGACAGTCATAGTTTTCTCTATGCAGGACTTAATGGCCTTGTTTCTGCGAGGCTGGTTCTCCCCCGAGCCCCAGCAGCCCTGGGGATCGGGGCTCCTCCAAGCTGGCCCCCCTCTTGGGACCAGGCGGCAGCAGGCTGAACTGCCGACCCACCACAGCGCGTGAACTGGGGCAGAGACTGTCCTGCCTCCTGACTTTCTAGCCTCAAGTATTTTCAGAAATTTGGGGGAAAAACCATCTGCACTTTACCTCTTATTCTGACAAACAAAGAAGATAAAAACTGCATTCTGTCGTGTGAGTAACTACATACTCAAAATCATCACAAACTGCAATGCCCACACTTTGCATGCATCCCTCCTTCCAAAAGGAATCATTACTGTTCTCTTCCTGGGATGACAATCGCGAGTGTGCAGTGAGGTCAGGCTGTGCGGCCTGCGAGGTGAACAGGACACGGGGGCCCGGAGACGCTGTTACCTGCCCAGCCACACCTGCAAACGCTGTCTCCAGGGGAGACACCAGGCAAAACCCTCACACGCCATGTTGCTCTTTGCTTTTACAATCTGTCCCCTTAGTAAGAGCTGTGTATATCCACTGAAAAAAGTTAGAAACAGTTCTCTATGTTACAGACAAAGGAACGCAACTTCCCACCGCCGGGGCTTAGACGTGGACGGGGTGGAAGGAGCCCTCCCGGCCTGTGCGGGCAGAGCAGCGCAGCCCGGCTGAGGAAGAGCCGCGGACTTCGACCACGCCGTCGCTGTTGTCGGGCTGGTCGCGGGATGACTGCGTTACAATTATTTTGGAATGGAAAACAGTGTGGCCGTTCCTCAAAATGTTAAAAATAGAACTCCACCTGAGCCAGCAATCCCAGCTCTGGACGTGTGCCCACAGGAACGGAAAGCAGGGATGTGGAGACCCAGGCGCACACACAAGCAGGACTCCACCGATGGGCGAACGGAGAAACACAGTGTACGGACACGTGCAGGAAAGAAAGGAATTCTGACACGTGCCGCACCACGGGCGAACCCTAAGCCAGACACACAGACAAACACTACGATTCCACTCCCGAGCGCCCTAGAGCCCTCACACAGACGCGCAGGGCGGTGGTGCCCGGGCTGGCGGAGGAGGTCGGAAGAGTGGTTTGAAATGGGTGCAGCTTCAATGTGGGGAGATGAACAGCCCGAGGTCTGTTTTACAACGTGAATGTACTTAACACTGCCGAACTGCACATTTCAATGGGTTGGATGGCACATTTCATATCCCGCCTATTTCACCACACTTGAAACATTAAGTAGTAAGTTTGGATTGTTACGTAGCAGGTGAAAACACTTCGCAGGCGTCCGCTGGGTCCCCTCTGGCAGTCACCCCAGGAAAGCTGAGCCGTGGCGTCCACGGTCAGGGCCCACCTGCCTTCGGGGACAGCGGCGGAGCGGGCGGGGGCGCGGGGAGGCCACGGCCGGCTCCCTGCAGATGGTCTCCTGTTGCCCAGGGAGGCGGCACCACGCCGTCGGGGCTACAAGTTGTCCGTGAAAAGAGAAGGTTGAGGCTGAAGGTTGAAGGTTGCCTGTTGGGCTGAGCTGAAGGAAAACAAGGGAGGAACCGCACAGAGGCCTCGTGAGGTGGACCTTTGACACTAGGAAGTGTCCCTGTCAACGTGGGTGCTACTGACAAGTCCTCACTGGACCATGAGCATCGATGACGTCCAGACCTGCTGAGGGCCGTGCTTCCTGCGGCCGCTCCTGCTCTCCGCACCGGCCTCCGCAGCCGCTGCCTTCCTCCAAATGAGCCGATTCACCCTCCAAACCCAGGGGTGGTTTGGCCATTCCGCCGGGGCTCGGCCTGGGAGCGGCCCTGCCCTCCAGGCTGGTGGAGCGCAAGCCTGTGAGCGCTGCCCCCCCCCCCCGCTCCCCCAGGGGCCTCGCCACCCCAGCACACCTCTCGTGGGGCCGCCCAACTTGCCCGCAGCTCCTCTCTCCATCTAGCCCCCTCTCTTGCATGCACTGGCACACACATCTCTCTGCATCAACACAAAATAGTTCCTGAATTATTCATTCACAGATGTTTGATCATTTCCAAACCTTCAGACAAAATATCTTTCCTGAAAATAAACACTGACCTATGACCGTGCTCTTAAGTTTCATAGTATGCAATAAATAAAAAGTCTTTAAACGAGCTTGGTCAGTGTTGGCGGTGGGTCCTCTGGCGGTATAACTGCTCCCCTCTGTTCTGGCTGCAGACGGTGGTCAGCTTCCTGGCGCCCACTTCGGAACAGCTGCAGCAAGCAGGCAGGTGGGAAGCCGGAGTCACTCACACCTGCTGTAGCACTAGGGCGCCTCTGGATGCCAGGGCAGGTGTCCGAACACCTGATGTAGTTCATCCTGCTGCTTGAACTCTAGGCTCTAGATTCAAATTCTACCTCACAGATACATGACTACAGGCAAGATATTTAGCCTCTCTATGCCTCAGATTTCTCACTTGTAAAGTAGCAATTATAGTAGCTATCACTGCCCTGGCTGGTGTGGCTCAGTGGATAGAGCATAGGCCCAAACTCAAAAGGTTGTGGGTTCGATTCCCGGTCAAGGGCACGTACCTGGGTTGCAGGTTCGATCCCCATCCCCAGTCAGGGAGTATGCGAGAGGCAACCAATTCATGTGTCTCTCTCATATCGATGTTCCTCTCTCTCTCCCCCCACTCTCCCTCCATTCCACTCTCTCTAAAAAAAAATCAATGGGAGAAATATCCTTGGGTGAGGATTAACAAAACAAAATTTTAAAAAAAGCAGCTACAAAGATGGAACGAGTTAATGAGTTGTTACATGTAAGGCATTTTAACACATACGAAGTTCCCAGTAAAGCAGACACAACAAGCATATACAGCTGGGTTTACTGCAGTTGCTCGGTTAACTAGTATTAGCTTTCATAGCGCTCACAGCTAACGAGGAAAACAGGTGCCGGGAAGCGTCACCTGCAGGCGTCACTGGCTGGATTACGCGTACTCACGGAGATGGCGACACGGGCTAGGATGTCCCCCTAAGTCTCTGGTGCTAGACACTACCACGCTACTTCTGCACAGTGCTTTTAATTTCCTCAGTCTTTTATTTATTTTTTTATCCTCACCTGAGGACATTTTTGCATTTATCTTCAGATAAAGCGGGAGGAAGAGAGGGAGGAAGAGAGAGAGAGAGAAACATTGACGTGAGAGAGACACATCGAGTGGCTGCCACCCACACAACCCCAACCGGGCCGGGACAAACTGCAACCGAGGTACGTGCCCTCAGTGGGAACCGAACCCTGGACTCTCTGGTCCACAGCCTCTCTGGACTCTCTAACCGCTGAGCCAAACCAGCCAGGGCTCCTCAGCTCCTTTAAATCTAAAATTCTTTTTCCAAATCCCTTCTTACCTATTCTGAGCCATGCAATACCCTACACTATAAGGTTTGATTCTTATTTCATATGTGAGCAAATGTAACATAATGATGCTAAGAGCCCATGAACTACATCTTCTCTAACAGTCAGCCTTCAGCGACCCGACAGAACCAGCGCGAGTTTTTCTCAGGCTTTGCCTGCACGGCGGCGCCTTTACAGCTGCTCCCGACATGCCTCCAGCCTCTGCTCTGGTCCCCGTTCACCCTCCACGCCTGGCCCAGCTGGCCTTGGAGGGCGCCCCCCCACCCCCAGAAACCCCTCAGCTGAGGCCCAGCTCATGTCACTGCTGGGAGAGGCTGCCCAGCCCACGTGCTGCTGGCGGAGGAAGCCACCCGCCACCCCGGCGCCAGGGGGCGCCATGCCGTTCCTCCTCCAGGCCGTACCTGGAAACCCTTATCTGACTAATCCCACTACCGTTCCTGGGGGGCTCGTGCTCAGACTCTCAGTCTGTGCTCCCTTTAGAAAGTTCTCTAAGTTAATCCATTCACGTCTCAGCTTCGTCCTGAACTCACTTAAGGAAGTCCACCCCCGTAGGGAGCGAGAAGAGACTTCATGGCCAGAGGAAGGGAACTAAACACTGCTGGCTGTTTTTCTAGGGCAGCCGGAGGCTTCTGGCCACACAGCACTGCCCTGGAGCCTGGGAAGGGCAGGACCTCAGGTGCACGACTTCCCGGGCTGAGACGCAGACCGGAAATACTCCGAGAGGCCGAGCAGCCAGGTGGAAACCGGACTGGGGCCTGGCTGGCCCTCAGGTCGCACTCCCACGGTCTCTGCGAAGACGTGGTGGCCCTCTGGTGTCCTCACTGCAGTGTCACTCCTGGTTTTCAGTGCCAGCCCCCGCCCTGCCCGGTCCACACTGTGACGCCCAGTGCGCATCGTGGGCCCGAGGGGGAGAGGGACCGACACACCACTCAGCTGCCAGAGGCCCAGCACAGAGCCCGGACAGACCTTCCAGAACTTTAAAATGTCCTAAAAACATCCCGGTTTCAAAGTCTTCTAGAGAGAAAGAGGGACGAAGTAAAAAAAAAAAAGGAAAGAATCTTTCCTACATCCCAGAAAAAATGGCCATGCTAACCTTGTGCTCCGAGAAATGTCATAAATCGCAGTCAAGTGCTGATAAACAAAGTGAGATTAGGCCCGAACACTTCCTGTCGGATTTTCTATTTTTCCATTTCAGAAACATTCCTAATAGGGCAGTGCTTGTTGCTTGGCCCTGAGCGTGCCCTTCCTGGGGCTTAGCGGAGCCACTGGGAGTAATGTCCTGGAGGGACCCCGCCCTCAGCTCACTGCAGGTGGCTCCAGAGGGAGCCGGCACCCAGTCCTCCTCCGCGCACCTGGGCTGGCAGCTGTTCAGCTGAGGCCCGGAGCAACCTGCCCTCACACCACACGCTCCTGCTTCATAAACCGACCGCCAGTGGCAGCGTGCTCCGCGCTTCGGAAAGATGGTCTGTGCTCTCAGACGGCAGGCTGTCGCGTTCTCAACGGCGTGTCCTTCAAACCCTGGGACAAGGGTCTGGGACAGACTGTAGATGATGGCAGAAGCGAAGGCCCTTCCTCTGTGTGCACTGGTACGAGCCCAGGGACTCCCCTGGGAACCAAGGATCGAAGGTGGCAAGTCTGGCCCCGGCCGGTTTGGTTCAGCGGTTAAAGGTCGGCCCGCAGACCAGAGAGTCCCGGGTTCGGTTCCCGCTAAGGGCACGTACCTCGGTTGCAGTCTGTCCCCAGCCCTAGTTGGGGTCGTGTGGGTGGCAACCACTCAATATGACTCTCCTGCATTGATGTTTCTCTCACTTCTTCCCTCCTCCCTCCTGCTCTATCAGAAGATAAATGCATAAAGGTCCTCGGGTGAGAATAAAAAAAAAATGTAAAAAAAAGATGATTCACTCATTAAGCACATAAAAATCACCTCAACAAATACAAGGAGTCAGGATGGCAAGCTGGATGGTGAACTGGAATAGTTGCTCTTCCCAGAAGAACGGCCCAGCTTGGCCAGCAGGAGGGGCTGTGCCCTGCGGGAGGCAGGGTGGACGGTGTTCCCAGTCTAGTCGTACGCCCCTAAGCCTTGGTCCGGAACCCCTCAGAGTGTAACAGAGACATCGAGGTTTAACTCAGTGCCCTGGCTGCTTTCTGTCCTTTGAGAACTTCCCAAATGTTAAATGAGAAACTTCTGTACGTTGATGGGTAGACTCGGGCCAATCTGATCATCAAGTCAACATTTCCCATCTGACTAATCAGGAAACTGGAAAGTGTTCTAGACACAAACTGGCATCATTCCCACAGCACAGCCATCGCCACCCGAGGGCCCAGGAGAAGCGGGGGCCTTTCGCTGAGGGTGCAAGGTGACATCACTGCCTCCTAGGACTGACCCCGTCCAGTCACACCTGGCCCGTCTCCCTGACACGTCTGCCGCGGCTGGGATGGAGCCACCCACCTGGGTTTTAGTTCTAACTCAAGTGCCTCCCAACCCCGTAAACCAGCAAGGGCCCCCCACCCCTCTCAGCCGCAGCAGCTTCTCCATAAAGTGGAATGAGAAAGCTGGGGTACATGGGGTGTCACGAGAAGTTCAGATCATGTAACTAACGCGTTTCCCCAGTGTCTGGAGCAAAGCCATCGCTCAGAGTGCGGTCGCTTTCATGACCGCTATTGGAAGCTACCCCCCAGTGCTGGTTCCCTGTCCACGGATGGATTCTCACTCATTACTATGGCTCCCTCTCCCCAGAACCTTCTAGGGCACATGCGTGTCTGCTGGCCCAGCTGACCTCGTGAGCCTGCTCGCACAGGCTTGGGAAACTCGAGTCTGAGCTGGGCATTCGGCCTGGAGTTTGTTCAAGCTGCTGATTCGATAAGTGCATGGTACGTACAGCCCTCTCTAGACTGTGGGCAGTCCCTCTCTTCTTTGATTTCTTGAATTTTTGAAGACCAGAATATAGGTACAAAAAACCATTTACAAAAAATCTGTAATTGAGCTAAACATTTTTTTTCCTAGTGTCTACAGGATCGGCTTAATGTCAGAGGATCAAGAAACTGTATTTTGGCCCTGGCCGGTTTGGCTCAGCGGTTAGAGCGTCGGCCTGTGGTCTGGAGAGACCCGGGTTCGGTTCCTGCTAAGGGCATGTACCTCGGTTGCAGTTTGTCCCCGGCCCTGGTTGGTCGTGCGGGTGGCAGCCACTCGATGTGTCCCTTTCACATCGATGTTTCCCTCTCTCTCTCTTCCTCCCACTCTGTCTGTACAAAAAATGGAAAAATGTCCTCGGATGAGGATTAAAAAAAAAAAAAAAGAAACTGTATTTTGTTACCTGTTCTCAACCATTCCACTGGCCACAAAAATAAACTGTTTTTACCTTTGAGATCACAGCATTTCCTCAGAGTAACTAAATGGAAGCAAAAAATATAGTTGAGAGACTGCATTGAAACTATACTCAAACATACGTAATCTAACTACGGTAACAGGTCCTGAAGTCTTCTCTTATTTAAAGGGCAGTCAATACCCCTAAGATTAGCCTAATTCCAACAGGCTTCCAATATTTTTAAATGCTACACATACCAGTGTCCTTCAGAGTTTGAGTTAAATGAGGCTCAAACTCAGAAACCGAACCAGCAACCTTTCGGTGCACAGGACACCGCCCAGCCGACTGAGCCACACCGGCCAGGGTGTCTGTGGTTGTAAGATAAGAGAACGGCCCAGTTCTGGATCTGCCGGTTCGGTTGCTTCCTTGCCTGCCTGGCCCTTGTTCACCTCCTGAAGTCAGAAACACTCTTCCCCACAAAGCCCACCACATCACTATTTCTGACCGTCAAGAAAACCGGTCCAAATATTCCCAAGCACCAAATGGCAAAATCTAACTTCAAGTCAGCGTCTCTTTTTCTTCCAAATGGTGGAAAATCACATGGTGCAGCTCTACATAGAATAAACCGTGAATCTGGGTTGAAAAGTTCAGCATGATTAACTCTTGACTTTGCAGCAGTCATGTTGATTTTGGCCCCATTTGGAGGATTCTGGTGTTTGTTCATAAAGTCTGTGCTAAAGGATACCGAGGTTTAAGGGTCTTTCCACTAAATCATACTGGAGAAATGGTGACTTTTGTTTTTACATTAGTCACCAGTCAAGGATGACTAGCCCCAAATATCCAAAATGTTTCCTTTAAACTAGAATTGTTCTGTGTCAGGAATCTAATAGCCAAAACTTGCACCTACTTACGGCTTCTCAGGTACAGCTTTTCATAGCATCATGTTTTCCTGCCTACTAGTCACTCCTCAAATCAGACGTTTAGTTGTTGTTTTTAATTCTCACCCGAGGATGTATATTTTTCCATTGATTTTTAGGAAGAGTGAGAGGAAGGGAGGGAGGGAGAGAGGGAAACATGGATGTGAGAGAGACACATCAATGGCTTCTCTCCAGCACAACCCTGACCTGGGCCAGGGATTGACCTACAACCCAGGTACGTGCCCTTGACCAGGAATTGAACCCACAACCCATCAGTCCACAGGCCGACGCTCTAACCGCTGAGCAATACCTGCCAGGGCTCACACCGGACATTTTTATTGATGTTTTTACAATGAAAAGCGATCCCGGAGAGGACAAAGCTCCAAGAGGGGTGTGGAGGGAACGTGTTTCGGACAGAGCGGGGAGTCGTCGGGAGTGGCAGTTTGGAGATCACAGCGACACCATGGCTGCCATTTCCGGGCGCAGGGCTCTGCGGCTACATACCATAACAACCCCTGAAGTAGCACCTTGCTTCACCTCCGTGTTACAAATGTGAAGGTGGACACAGAGGGTCAAGCAGTCAGCCCCAGTTCACATGGCTGGTGAGCCCCAGAGCGGGGGCTGGAACCGGGCCTCCCCCTCGGAGCTCCAATGCCTGGCCCCGTCAGTAACTGGACAGAGATCGAGGACACCCGTTAGGGACGGGGACACTCTGCAGGAAAAGCTGGAGACACAGAGGCATCCAACTTGCAGACCAGCATGGTCAGCTCCTCCACAGTGGCCGGACTGCTGAACCTTTTCGTTTCCACAGGACAGCCTGTGAGTTCCGTCTCTTTGACACCTGGCTCGCCACTCCTGTTCTGAAGCCAAAGACTGGCGGTCCAGCTCGGCCTGTGGTGGCCCACGGCACAGCCTTTGTCTCTGCCCAGGACAAAGGCCTCTTTCCGCCTAAGACGGAAATTATTCCTTAACTCTCACTAGACACCTAGAAACAGAGCCTGCCGCGCGGCCGCGGCTCACTGCCTCCCCCAGGGCTGAGGTGGCCCAAGCAGGACACGTAAGACACGTCACGGGTGTGCTGGCATTGTCCGTCTGTGCTCAGCCTGGCGCAGCCCAGGAGAGCGGGGAGGAGTGAGAGCACAGCGCAGCGGAAGGCCGTCGACTGCCGTCAAGGCCCGTCACCTGGGAACTCCGTTAGGTTCCGGTGGGACCCCACCTGGTGCTCGCCTGAGGCTCTAGGATGACGCTCACCACAGTGCTGTCGTGTGGGTTTCAACAGCGGTCTCGCCATGAAGACCACCGCAATCTGAGCGACGTGGACAGACCCCGGGGCGTCCCCAGGGGTCCGTGTGGACCAAAGATGTGCTGAGAAGCACAGGCCCGCGTCCCCGACACCCGACCCAGCCAGTCGGCACGAAGGGCGGGTGGAACCTGCTGTGCCACCCACAGCGGGAAGGCTGGTAGTTCCATTGGGCGCCTTTTCCCTTGAAAGCACAACCACACAAATCCTGGCCTTCTGCCCCTGAGAGAAAAGAGCCCCTCACATCCCAGTGAACTTCCTGCTGTTACATGCCCATCTGCACGGCCACTCGCGGGCACGTCCGTTCCTCAGACACTTACTGAGCGGCACCAGCTCCCCATGAGTCAGCGAGGCACAGGACGAAGGGGGCGTGGGCCTCAAGGAAGCTGCTCCCCCAGCCTTGGGAGCTGGGGGGGGGGCAAGCACAGAGTAACCGGAGTATGCGGGGGTGCCTAGGACAGCACACACGTCCTGGGAAAGCACCATCCAAGTGCCAGGGAATCAGGAGTGGCAGAGACCAAACCAGGGGAGGGAGGAAGCTCAAGAAGACTTGAGGGCCAGACCATGGCGGGGCGGGGTCAAGAGATGGAATGATGCGGACCGGGCCTTCAGCACAGCCGCACACAGAGGCCGTGGCGCTGGGGGAGCCGAAGGGGCCCAGCAGGGATGGCGCGGCCGAGGGCGGCCGGGTACCTTGCAGTCGCAGCCGATGGGCTTCCTGCACTCCTCACAGGTGCTGGCGTAGAGGGCCTCAAAGCAGGCCACGCAGCAGGGCTTCTCCTCCCGCAGGATGTACTTCTGGCCAAAGAGCGACTCCTCGCAATGGTGGCAGTCAAAGCGCTCGGTCATTCTGACACCGGCTTTTCACCCTATCAAAGAGAGAAGACGCATGTCCCAGTGAGCACCCTGCGCGAGCCTGTCGGGGTCCCCCAGCCAAGGGGTGGCTCTCTCCTCTGGGTCAATAACTGAAACTCACCCTTAAAACGGTCCTACATTTCAGTACTTTAACAAAATATCAGTTGGGGGCAGTTTTGTGTATGAATGCATCCCACGGCTATAAGGCCCAGCTGTTGTTGGCGGTGTCGGACCAGAGTTCTCATCCACGCCCCACAGGTGCTTCACGTGTAACGGGCGCCCATCTGCTGTCTCCCCTGCCCCCAAACAGACAGGCAGGGACACAGCTCTACGCTCATTTCCAGAAGAGGCGAGTGCCCGGCTCTTCCCTGGATGGACTCGAAAATGTGAATAGTAAGAAACCACACTGGTGCCCTGGCTGGTTTGGCTCGGGGGCTGGAGCGTCAGCCCGCAGACCAATGAGTCGCGGGTTCAATTCCGGTCAAGGGCACGTACCTCAGTTGCAGTTTGTCCCTGGGCCTGGTGTCCCTGCGGTTGGCAACCGGTCGATGTGGCTCTATCACATTGATGTTTCTCTTTGTCTTTCTGTCCCTCCCACTCTATCTGATAATAAGTAGAAAAATATCCTTGGGTGAAAAAAAAAAAAAAAGGAAACCGCAGTGGCACTAGGGAGGGTCTAGAGTTGGTACACCTGCGGTTAGATGCCAGCTGAGAGCATCGCAGCGACCTTGAAAACACTGCATGGGAAGCACAACCTGCGCTTGCACAAGAAAGCGAGCCCTCGTTCCCCAGGCGAGTCACTTTTCCCAGATGAAAGGGACGTCCTTCCACCCCGGGCATCCAGCGAGCAGGGCCTGGAGGGCTGGCTTCCGAGAACAGGGATGAGCACATGGCCGGGAAGCAGGCAAAGGCCTCCCAGCAGTACCTCCGGCTTCCAGAAAGGAAGCAGAATGCTCCCCGCCAGTCAGTCCGCATTGTCCAGGGTGACATGGAGTGAGCATGAGCAGACGGGGACAGGGAGAGGGTGGAGGGGACAAGAGGTTTTCTTTCTTTTTTTTTTTATCCTCACCCGAAGACTTTTTTTTTTTTTTTTTTTCATTTATTTTCAGATAGAGCTGGAGGGAGAGAGGGGGTAAGAGAGAGAGAGAAACATCACTGTGAGAGAGACACATCGACTGGCTGCCGCCCACACGGCCCCAACAGGGGGGAGGTACAAATTGCAACCGAGGTACGTGCCCTTAGCGGGAACCGAACCTGGGACTCTCTGGTCCGCAGGCCAACGCTCTAACCGCTGAGCCAAACCGGCCAGGGTGGGACAGGAGATTTTCACCTGGCCTCATCCCTCCACGCACACGTTAGACTCTTCCAGAAACAGTCTACTGTGGAAAAGTTTGCTGTGGAGAAACACACCCAGGGCATTAAAATATAGTCGGTGTTCTTCAGAAACATATTCTCAAGTGGCAATACTTAATTTGTGAAAAGTAGAAAGTTTTGTAAATTGTTAAATATGCAGACTGGTTGTGTAACTCAGAGCAACGTTTCATAAACTCTAGTTAAACTTGGTTCAATTTTCCATCATTTCAAAGCATGTAAAGGTGAAATTCCAGAATAATACCCTATGATGCAAATAAAATATTGCTGCCTGGCTTATAATAGCAGCAAATACGACAGTGTTTATTAATTTTGTACTCTTGTATATACAAGGTCTTGACAACTGTAAGCAAAGATATGAGCATCATTCAAGCATCCAGACTTGGTTATTTCCACGTTTATAGAAGAGCTTTTTCCCGGGAGTATTAAACATGCAGCTGGACACGTGTGGCAAGATCCAGCCTTCTAAATCACTCTTCCTGGAGTTAAAGAAAACAGTGTCTGGATGTTCTTGTGTTAACAGCACAAGATGAGGCCCTTAAGCATTTGAATTATTATTCTGAGACCCAATGTATAAATATGCTTTGTTTTTGTGTTTATTAGCAAGTTTATTTAGGACGGCACAGAGGTGGAAGAAGTGAGCCAGCTGGGCTGCGTGGGCCCAAGAAACAAGTTACAGAGGCAGAAGAAAGGCCCCTGGAGCTTAGGAGAAGGAAAGCAGAGGTGACTCGCCTGGGGAAAGGGGGGGGGGAGGGAGAGGGAAAGAAGGGGGGGAGGAGAGCCATTAAACATCCTTTGTGTTGAAGCCATCCTGGCTGCAGCAGCTAAGCTGGCAGAAGACTCCATGCTGTCCTGTAATTCTTCAGTTTTCATTACGGGCCTTGCAAGTGGCTATCATTCATTTCATCACAACTGAACACTGTGCTTCCAACATATACATTTTCCCAATAAAGGCTGCCATTTATCTGTGGAACCAGAGGTTTATGGCCCTATCTGTTCACACAAATATAAGAATAATGGCTTGAGAATCCAAAATAGAAACAGTGAAAGGAGACAGAGTGATAAATCGTGGGATCTGAAAAGCTGCAAACAACTCCCAAGATTTTCTAGTTTCATTTTGTGGATGGAAAAACTGGAACCCAGGAATCTTAATGAAAAAAGAGGATTCACACGAGTTTTCACATGAGTTAGCCATCTAAATTCGAAAAAACAAATTCCCGATCTAAACCCCACGGTGGTCCCGCGGTGGTGTGGACCAGCACAGGCCCTGCCGGGGAAGAGAAACCGGCTACAGACGGCACCGACGCTCTCTCTGCAGCACCACCTTGTTCTTCAGCCAGTGAAAGGGGTGAGCCTTCCTTCCTCTGAGGTCACTGCCATGATGCTCTCACACCGGGACCTGCCGGTTCCCTCCTCCGACTGCACAAGACCAGGACAAAACAACCGAAGGGGGTCCACTCTGAGCACGAGGAGGAGGCCCGTGTCTGCTCCAAGTGTGACAGAGGCCACCCGGAGACAGCGTTATCATCGCCGACGCCGACTGGTGCAGGAACAGTGAGGCTGCAACCTGCTCAGAAGGCCCATCCAGGAAGAGGCCCTCGGCCCAGAGGTTCAGGTCCCCTTCCTGTAGATGTGTTTCTGATGGTGGTGGACCCCTCCTCCCTGGCTCCTATCTTCTCTAAGAAGTTACTATGAGTCAATGATTAGAAAAACACTTTTGCTTAAACGAACACGTTAGGCGTACGGTGAGCACCCATAATGAGTTAGGAACAGGGCAGGGTACACTTCATTTGAGAAGGTCCTCTTGTGGTTTTCCAGAAAATTCTATGAAGCACAAACCCAAGTCCAAAGTAAGTGGCCCATAAGCTGATGAGAACACTTCCCTTCTGTCACAAAGTGTCTGAAACCGGTTCTCCCTCAATCAAATGCTACCAAATGGAATTTCCTTTTGTGTATTGAAAGTTACACTATCAGTCTTAAGCTTCTTATTGATGGGAAAAGTTTATCGGCAGCCCTACACGAGAGGACCCCTGTAACTTTCCATGTTTAAATCCCATAAAGCACCTGCTTTTTCATTCACTCAAGAAGCATCAGAGGAGCCGGAACTGGGTGTCAGAAGTGACGCAAAGTGCTGCAGATACAAACATGAATGAGACACAGGCCCTCCCTGAAGGACCTGCAGTCTGGTGAGGAAGACAGACGCAGAGCAGACTGCAGGTCCCTTGCTCAGGCGGGGCTGTGCACACAGGGGAGGCGCCCCTCCTGCGAGGGCAGGCGGGCTCCCTGCAGGAGATGGCACCCGTGTAGGGAAAGGTCAGCCTGCTGACACTGCGGCCGAAGGGCAGAATAAGCAGAGCCATGGAGTCAAGAAACAGGGGAGGTGGGAGTGAGTGAGACCACTTCAGAAACAGCAGAGATGAGGCTGAAGAGATAGTCAAGGCCCAGGAAAGGAGGGCCTGTGGCCTTGAACATGAGCACAGACATGCTCACGGGCAAAGGGTTTGAGCACATCAGCTCCCGAAAGCTGCGGTGAGTGTGGAGGGGACACAGGAAGGCCCCCCGAAAGTTCCCAGTGGAAGCCTGATGTTGCTACGTAGGGTTGGGGGAGACCGGACTGAGGGCAGTGACCCTTTAAAAATATGTCCAGGTGTCAGAGTCCACTTGTGAACTGTTTGTTCAAATAAAAACAGGACCCCTTGGTTTTGTAAGGGCTGTTTGGACCTGGCCTTCTCAGAACGTGTCCTTCTTGACGGGTTACACGCGTGTCTTCTCTGTCCGTGACCTGGCACACAGCGGTGCTGGCAGGGGCAGGCCACAGCTTGCAAGGAGCCCCCAGGCACGAGTGTGACTGCCGGCCTGCTACCCGCGGGATCCAGTGGGAAGCACAGTGTCCTGGAGAGCTTTCTCCTCCTCAGGGGGTTCGGTCTTCCCCGCGTCACTCCCCGGGGCTCTGAGCAACCAGGGCACTTGAGAAAGCTGGTCTTAGGGAACAGGCGTGGCTCCAGGCCAGCCTAGCTGCAGGCCGGCAAGTCCCAGGTGCGGCGGGCAGGGCCAGCGGCCTGGCAGCGCTGTGATCTCAGAGCGTCAGCCCAGCCTTCCTCGCGCGCCAGAGTCGAGGCTCAGAGAGCCACCGGGCCACGACGCCGGGCTCACCTCCCCAGGTATACCTACTGTTTGGAAGCCTACAGATTTTAAATGTGGGTAATTTTTATGTCCTCAGATTCAAACACTGTAAAACACAGTTTGAGAGGGGACGTGTCGGAGCCAGGACGCGAAGAGAACATAAAGAAAAGGAGGGGCACGGAAGGGCAGCGAGGGGACACGGGGAGAGGGGTGCGAAGGAGACGGAGGAGGAGAGCTGGGCCGAGGGCCAGGGCGCTCGTCCACTTGTCTGACCAGGGGTTTCGTGAGCGTCCGAGGAGGGGGCCAGTGTGGTGGACAGCCTCTGCTGGGCTTGCTGGCCCGGCGTTTGGTGTCCAGGTGCTGGCCCCTCCTTCCCACATGGCCACCTGTGGCCACCTTGACCTGACACGGCCAGCTTCGCGCAAGCAGACTCAGCTGACCCTCCCTTCCATGATCCCTTTATCCAACTGCCTGCGCGGCTCTGACCCCAAAGACCGTTTCCCTCCTCTCCCTCCACACTCGAGTGTTTGTCCAGATCAGCTGTGAGTTAGGACACTCCCCTAACACTCCATTCCTAAAGAGAAACCTGCGAACAGTCCCCAGCCCCGCCCCCACCAGGAGCCGCTGCATGAAGTCAGTCCTGACAAGGCCATCTTTAAATGCCACCAGGGACCCAGCTAGGAAATTCCACCGCTTATCAACAACCAACCAGAGCTTTTCAGAGAGAAGGGGAAAAAGATAAAAAATATGAACAATAAAATGCCAATAAATACTTATCTATCATCAATTGAATCTAAAAATAAAAATAAACTAACAAGCAGAACAGAAACCAACTCCTAGATTCAGAGAACATTTTGTGGGTTGCCAGATAGGTGGGAGGTTGGGGGGATGGGCGGGAAAGGTGAAGGGATGAGAGAAACAGACTGGTCGTCACAGAATAGCCGTGGGTGTAGCTAGAGCACAGGGAATACAGCCAACGATACTGTGATCACTGTGCATGGTGTCAGACAGGTACCACATTAATCGGGATGATCATTAGTAACTTATGTAATGTCTAATCACCGGGGTGTACACCTAAAACTAATATTGTATGTCAATTGTAAGTGAAAAATAAAAAATGATTTAAAAAAATAAAGGAAAAGAAACAGAACATCAGCCTGTCTCACGTGGGCTCTCTTCAGACATGCGTTAAAAACCCGATGCTCCCATAACACCACCCAGGCCGTGACTGCTGTGTCACACTGCCCCTCAGTCCGGTCACACCGCAGCACTGCGCAGGTGGGCGCTGAGGGTCACCCCGCCCGCCTTCAGTGACAAACACGGGCCGGGTGCTTCGTAAACACTCACAGAATGAATGGACAGATGGATGGACGAGTGAATGAAAAACATCCCAGAGGACAAACGTAGGCAAAAACCAAGAATGAGCCCTGGCCGGTTTGGCTCAGCGGTTAGAGCATCGGCCTGCAGTCCCAAGAGACCCAGGTTCGGTTCCCGCTAAGGGCACGTACCTCTGTTGCAGTTTGTCCCCGGCCCTGGTTGGTTGTGCGGGTGGCAGCCACTCCATGTGTCCCTTTCACATCGATGTTTTCTCACACATCGAGTGGCTGCCACCCGCACGATCAACCAGGGCCGGGGACAAACTGCAACCGAGGTAGGTGCCCTTAGCGGGAACCGAACCCAGGTCTCTCTGGACCGCAGGCTGATGCTCTAATCGCTGAGCCAAACCGGCCAGGGCTGAATTCTTCCTTTTAAATGAAATTTCTGGTGAAACGAAGACGGGCCAGTTCAAGAGATATTGCTATTTTAAAAATATAATAATGTACTTAGAATTCTCCTGGAATCGACTTTTAGATTATTGGTAAGGTATAAGATTGGTTATGCCTACAGCAATCTGATAATATTTATGGATTAACTGAATGAAACTTTACTGAGTATGTCTATGAGCAGGGGTCAGAGATGGATCATAATTTGGTATGTAAACTGGTAACTTTAAAAACAAAAGAATCTTAATTTGTCTCTGGTAAAGAAATGTTTTGCGTGAGAGACAATGCTTGAATGTGGCAAACTGCTGTATTTCAATAAACTTCAAAATATGGAAAAATAAAAAAACTAAATGTCAAATTTCTGACCTAAAGTCCATAAATATAAGAATAGTGATACTTGTTTGATGTCCTATGGACTTTTAAGTTCAGTCAATAAGCTCGGCCAGTGTGGCTCAGTGGTTGAACATTGACCGTGCACCAGGAGGTGGCCAGTTCGATTCCCAATCAGGGCACATGCTCAGGTTGTGGGCCCAATCCCCAGTGGGGGGCGTGCAGGAGGCGATCAATCAATGTTCTCTCTCATCAATGTTTCTCTCTCCCTCTCCCTTCCACTCTAAAAATCAATAAAGAAAAAAAGTTAAAAAAATATTTAAAATAAATAAATGAATAATAAGCCCTGGCCGGTTTGGCTCAGCAGTTAGAGCGTCGGCCTGCGGTCTGGAGAGACCCGGGTTTGGTTCCCGCTAAGGGCATGTACCTTGGTTGCAGTTTGTCCCCGGCCCTGGTTGGGTTGTGTGGGTGGCAGCCACTCAATGTGTCCCTTTCACCTCGATGTTTCTCTCTCTCTCTCTCCCTCTCACTCTATCTGAACAAAATATCGAAAAATGTCCTCGGGTGAGGATAAAAATAATAATAATAATAATAATAATAATAATAATAAATGAATAATAAAAAAATTAATTCAGTCACTAAGAATGTGTGAGGTGACCACTATTTTCCATGTACTGTCTTAGGTACTGGAAGACTGAGGTAAGATATACAATTTCTGAAAGAGTTCCAGTCCAGTCCTAGTACCAAAGAATTTAAATCGCCTTTAAGATACTATCTTGTAAATTAATCTCAAAACATGTCAGCTCAGTCGATGCTAGACAAGCATAATTATGCAGGCTCGAATGGCGGGCTGCCTCGGGTTCATAAATCATCTCGGTGTTGGGGAGCGGGGAGACCCACCCTGCAGCCCCACCACAGGCTCCCTGGGAACACGAGAGCGGGCTGTTTACGCGCTCACTCTCTCACCAGGCTCCTCCAGGCTCCTCCAGGCTCCTCCAGGCTCCTCCAGGCTGCTTATTGTTTACGCTCCACTCTGTCTGCCTGGCCTTGTATCTGCTGTGACCCCCAAACGGCCTTTTCCCCTGGCGACCCCCAACACTCATGAAAGACTGGCCTCTTCATTCGCCCAGGCCAGTCACTTGGTGGTGTTTCTTCAGTGCACAGTGTGGGGACCATCAGGACCATTTGCACGTGTCCTGCTATTCTGTGCACGGACTGGCTGTCTTATTTGTTCTAAAAGTTGCATCATCAAACATAGAGAGATCTATTTTCCTTTTGACTGAAAACTTAAATATTTACAGACTTCAAGGATGCCCTCTGACATGAATTTTATTGATCCACAGAAACAGGGCAGCTGCTCCTTCTATAGACATCATTTGCCTCGCTTTGTACCGTAAGTGTAGAGACCTTCAAGGTACAGACTAACTCAGGGCAGCAAAGGTATGGATCGCGGAGGCTGAGGGTGAGTGTGCTAACGTGAGGTCCAAGTTCAGGCCAGGCGTGAGAACCCTCCACGAGAACTGGGCTAACGACGGAGAGACCAAGCGCTCCCCCAGACCTCTCACTAGATCTCCAAGGGGACACCCCCATGTTACAGCCCAAGGAAAGTCAACACCACCAGCAGCAGAGTTGTGATGGAGCCCTAAGAAAGCGAGACTCAGAGTCGGTGAGGAGAATTTTTAAGCAGTTACTGGGGAGCGGTTGCGGTTAGGTCCCAGAGGAACAGAGCCAAAAGGAGAATGAACGTACATGAGTCTGAAAGCCTGAGAATCGGGACACCAGAGGCGTGAGTTACAGCTCAAAGCCAGCAGGCTCAAACCCCAGGACAGCTGATGTTTCAGGCCAAGGCTGACGGCTGCAAAAGAACCACTGCCTCAGCTAGGTGGTCAGGCAGGTGGAGTTCCTTCTTGCTCAGCCTTAATGTTATACTCACGTCTTCAACTGATTGGGCGAGGCCCACCCACAATAACGAAAGCAATCTGCTTTACTCAGTTTAGTGACTCAAATGCTGATCAAATCCAGAAACACCCTCACAGACACACCCAGAAATAACATTTGTGTCCTGGCACCCAGGGCCCAGTCAAGTTGATATAAAATTTACAATCACGGGGTGAAAGTCTCCATAATTTAGAACAGAGCCAATTCAACTGACCCACCCCAAAATCACACTGCCAGCTCTGTCCCCTGGAATAGCAGGCTGAGTCACTCGAGAAGAACCCATGTGTTTTGTTCAAGGTGATCATCTTGAGGAAGTGGCCTCTCAGTATAATTCCACATGATAAATGGACTTTGTAAAATGCTCATAATAAAACTATACAGGAAGTATCCAATATCTCTTTTTGTTCACTCAAGCGCAAGGAATTTTGTATCTCATGGCATCTGAGTCAGAGAGAAACTTTCCTACTCCAGCCCCCCTGCTGACAAATGAGGCAGCCTGAGCGCGGAGGCTGGGGAACTGACCCTCGGTGCCGCCCAGGGATAGAACCCAGGCCTCCTGAGCTCCAGTCTAATTCTTTTCAATATCTTACTGAGCATTTCTGTCTGCAAGTTAGATTTCTTTCAGTATTGGAAGTGATTTAACATGCAACCTCAGTGACATATTTAGGTGTGCCCCGATAGTTTAGTAGTTAGAACTCAGGCTCTTGAGTTAAGCTTTCTGGGGTCAGATTGCAGAACCACCATTTAAAGGCTGGGGCACATTAGGCAAAAGTTACTTTAATCTCTCTGTGCTTCAGGTTATCTGTAAAAATGAGGATGATATCAAATGTATACACTGCTTATGATGTACAGGCTTGAGAACAACCCTGCAAACAAGACACTATCATCTCTGTATTTCCAAGTTGAGGAAACTGAGGCACAGAGGGATTCGGTGACTTGGCTAAGGCTGCACAGCTCATGGTTGAGGGAGGGGAGCAGGCAGCCTGGCTCCAGTGTAGGCATGCTCACCAGCCCATCACACCTACCTGCTGGCATATGTGTGGGATTAAATAAGATTGAGAACAGTGCCCAGAACAGTGCCGGGTCCCCAGGAAGCCAATTTAGCTCCTATTAACACGCTGCTGTGTAAAAGCATTTTAAACCTTGACAGAATAACAGACACTGTGGAAACCCAATTCCTTATCTTAAATGATAACCCTTAAAAATTCAAGGTGAGCCAAATCTGAAAAACATGGTGAAAAATATTTTATGTAACTGCACAATGAAATGTTCTTCATTGAGTTTGGTTTTATGTAAGTTTAATGGTCCAACCAGAAGTCCCTGTACTTTTAAGACTCACCTCAAATGTTTTTTGGTCTATATTCCCTTCAGGATAGCAACGCCTCCTCCTAACATATTACTTCAAAACACAGGTAAACTGAGGCAGTGCCAAAGGTGCCAGAAGATTTGGCCTCGTTTTGAACACATTCTGTATAAACCCAGGCTGTGACTCAATCTCCCAAGATAAATGCAGGAGTGCACACCATGGAAGACAGCTGCGAACCTTTCATTTATCCGGGGCTCCACTCCTCTGATGAAAACCCAAATTGGAATTTGAAAGTAAATAAGATTGTTCTTCATTTAAAATAGGAAACAGCATTTAACACTCTCTCTGGTCAGTTGCAGGTATGCTAAGATATCATACAAATGCAACTTACTTTGAGAATTGTTTTTCGTTTAAAAGAGCCCATTTTGTTAAACCTGGTGGTTCAGTTTTTAAATTTCTGCACGAATTAATGCTAAGGTGAGGCCACACCGCAAGCTCCACTTCTTTCTACTAAAGGGAAAGGTTCGGACACCCTGCACAGACAGATGGGGGCCAGAGGCCTCCAGGGTGGGAGGTGGTCACCTCCGGACGCTGGGACCCGTGGCCAGCCTCTGCCCAGGGCTCGCCACCCAGCGGCTACCCATCTGGTCTGGACGTGGGCTGCGGTCCTCCCTTCGAGAAAGGATGGGGCTGGGGTCCCTCCCCCTACACTACCCCCGAGGCCTCCCCACCACGGTTCAGTTTCTTTCTTCCCGAGTCTCCCCGAAGCGCTCCGCTCGTGGTCCCCCGATTTCCCCCACCGATTGGCTCCCCTTTCTCTCGGGGTCTCTCACATCGCTCGGTTCCCCTGTCTCTGGATCTCCTCCCAACCGTTCGGCTCCCCTAACCTAGGGTCTCCCCCACGGCTTGCCACCCCTCTCTCCAAGCCTCTCCCACGGCTCGGCTTCCCAGTCCCCAAGCCATGCGGTGGAGCCCGTCTCCCTCCCGGGCTGGGCTGGCGGCACTCACCGCGCGGCGGGCAGGAGCTCCGGACGCGGCTGGAGGGAGGTCCCGGGCGGCGGCGGCTCCGGGCTGCGGCTCCGCAGCCGGCCGACTGGAGCGCAGCCTCCCGCCCTGGCGAACCCCGCGTGTCATTTGACCATATAAGGAGACAGACGCACGCCTCCGAGACGCCGCGGGCGCGGGCTGGCGCGCTGGCAATGGGTGCGGGGGCGCGGGGGCGCGGGGGCGCGGGCCCTCGGCCTGCCTGTCGCTGTGCCAGCGCCCGGACTGGGCGCGCGGACCCCGACTCTTTGTTAGTTTGGGGCTTTTCCTTCGTTCCCTCGGGGTCTGTAGCGCACCGGGTGACGCGCCGCTTCGCCCCCGGCGCTGGCGGACGCGGCGAGTTTGGGGCGAGGGCCCCAGGTGGCCAGAGCGGTGAGCTGGGACCCGCCAGGGTGGCAGGAACCTGCCGGGGTCCCGGGCCGAGAGTCAGGCCGGAGCCGGAGAAGGTGCAGCGAGGGGGAGTGATGGACCCGGACTACCCGTCAGGGCCTCGAGGGCCGGCGGCATGCGCCTGCGAAGCGTTTGCGCGGTGGGCTTGTCTGCCGACCCTCAGAACCGGCTCTCTCACGAAATGAACTCAGCCAGTGGCCCAAAAGAATGTTTAATGCTAGGTTCTTCGTTCCGCTAGAAAGGGACAGGAGAAGGTCCAACCCCCAAACTCCAGGGGCGAGGGGCTGAGACGGTCTGTTGTTCTGTTGTCCTTCCTGGGCGAGGAACCACACGTGTAGTGGAGAGAGTGCGCCCGCACTCAAAGCCCAGACCCTCTGCAGGGAGCACGCACCGGGAGACGGGGCACCAGTCGGCCTGGCAGGAGAAAGGGCCCTGGCAAAGGGGCATCCGGAAAGAAAAGTTTGTTCTTAAGAACATGTGCAGGCCGAGTGGAAGATGAGCTGACGGACAGCGAAGGCACAGGAGAAACACTGCGGGCAGTTACTATGTTCAACATTCAGTGGGCCTCAGAGAGGAAAAACTATTGGGTTCTTCCAATGTCTGGAGATATTTCAGAGGCCCCCGCAGGTCTCCATCATGCAATCACGGAACTCCAGAGTCATCACCTTACTCCCACTGACTGGGCACTAGCTCTGTGCGGTATTTTATTTGATCCTCACCCCTTTGAGGCACAAGGGGTTTGATGGTGAGAAAGTAGAGGTTTGCTCACTGCCTCCTGGGCAATAATTATGCCAGCTGAGATGTGAACTGCAGTCTGTCAGGTGGAGTCTTACAGGAAATGGAATGCCCCTCATCCAGTCGGTCACTCCACTGCCTTCCAGAGGGCCAAGATATAAACCCACACAGCTGGATGTGAGGAATCCAGCCCCCCTCTCCCAGTCCTCCCTGAACCTCTCAGCTTCTCGCCAAGAAGGGAATGGGGTCTCCTAACCTGAGTTCCCACAGACAGGAAGTGTGTGTAGAAAAACCTTTCTCTCTGATATTACCTGGATTTGTTGTTGTCTATATAGTTGCAAATTACAAAATGATCTCCTAATTATCAAATCATGAGACTAAAAAACGAGTTTAAGAATTATTGAAACATTATTTTCTGCATTTATCTTCTTTCTTTTGCCTAACTTTCTTTTATTTAGTTTTCTCAATTGTTTTGCATTCATTTGTTTTAATTTTATTTTTTATCAATATAGTTATTTAGTTCTATAGATCTTCTAATAACTGCTTTGACTGTGCCATACAGACTCTGAAACGTTGTGTTTTCTTTACTATTATTTTAAGCAACTCTTCAATTTAATTTTGTATTTCACCTTTGACCTAAAGGATAAAGGCACATATTAAATGACCCTATGAGGATGTAATTAACAAAATCCAGACTCTGGAAGCTATTTACCCAGTTTCTACAATAATGTCACAAAAGAAAGAAAAAAGAGAGATGGAGGAGGAAATCAAAAGAGTAAGAAAAGACTTAACCAACTGTAGTGAATGGATGAACCTAAGTTAAGCTCTGCATCAAAGAACAGATTATTTAAAAATAAATTTCCTTTTTTTTTTATCCTCACCTGAGGACATTTTTCCATTTTTTGTTCAGATAGAGTGGGAGTGGGGGAGAGAGAGAGAGAGAAACATCAACGTGAAAGGGACACTTCAAGTGCCTGCCACCCGCACGACCCAACCAGGGCCGGGACAAACTGCAACCGAGGTACGCACCTTTAGCGGGAACCGAACCCGGGTCTCTCTGAACCGCAGGCCAACGCTCTAACCGCTGAGCTAAACTGGCCAGGGCTTAAAAATAAATTTTCATGAGACAATCTGGGTTTAATAAATTAATAAACTATTATTAATTTATTTTAGGTGTGATAATGAAGTCTCACATACACATTTTTAAAGCCTTACTTTTCAGAAGTAGTACCAAAATATTTACAAGTGAAGTAATATTATGTCCGGAGTTGTTCCAAAATCATTTGAGTTGCAAAGGATGGATAGGAGATACACACACACACACACACATACATATATATATGTGTGTGTCTGTGTGTGTGTGTGTGTGTATATATATATATATATATAAATAAAATTAGCCATGGATTAAGGGATATTGTAATAACTCCATTCTGACCCTCAGTTACTGCACATACACACCTGGGCAGTTGCTTTTTTTGGTAAACATAGGACCTTGAAAAGCCCCAAAAAACTATAAAGATAAGTGGTTAATGAGAGCCTTGGACACTCAGAGAAATCATGAAAAGAAAGAAATTAATGGTTGCCCTGACCTCTAACAAGCTCCTCTCTCCCCCTTCTCTGTATCAACCCCCCTTAATGGTGCAAAAGCGGCACCAAGAGAATGTAGTTTGTTTGTTTTTTTCTGTAGTTTGTGCCTTTAAAAGCAGACAACAAAAAAGGCAGGCTGCTGAGGATTTGGAGAGAGCCCCCCATCCCGCCAGTGTACAATTTGGCTGTGCATCTCTGGTTATCTCGCTGACACCTTACAACATTTGGAGGCCCCAGTGAGATACCTGGTGTTTTAGGGCACCAGGGGCTGGACACCTAGGGCGGGCGGCCTCTCCCAGTCCAGCCACCGGATACCTGTAGATCTTTAAGGGGGATACCCCCTGAGACGTTCTAGGGCCTCAAAGATCATACTTAGGTTTCCAACAAGCGGCTGGGAGATGTCAAGACATCCCCAAAAGATTTAAGGAGACCTAATAAAAAGCCTCTGGAGGTAGGTTCTGGGTGACCCGTCTTTCTGGATGAGAGTGAGAGGGCCGGACGCAGTGTACCTCTGCTCTCAGGGATCCCCCTAAGACATTAGATGGGGTTCATCATGTTCCTGCTGGATAAGGAATTTTCCTTGGCCCACCGCTAGGGCGGAAGGGGAGTCTGATCACTTCCCAGGAGCTTCTGGTGTGTGAATGTGACTGTGTGGATGCAATTGTGTGTGAGTGACCGTGCTCCACAACACTTGTTATGGAGCTTGTATAAGTCCTTACCTGTGGTCCGGTGACAACCTCATAAAGCTAAGGGCAGTATCAGATTTGTGGGGACATTCTGGTCTCCACCTGCAAACCTGATCCGTACCGGGGTGTTATACCGGCCTGCCTATGCCTAGAGGTGTCTAAATCTCCGCGAGGGAAACAGTGAGGTGGACGAAGAGAAAAGTTTCTGTCTTGTGTTTTCTTTTGCCTCTGTTCCTCATACATAGTCCAAGTGCTTACTCTGTCGCTTCAGCCTATTTGTCCATTGTCTCCTTGAGGATACACATTGGTGCCGGCCGGTCTCACTAGAGGTTGAGGGTATTTCATCCTGGCTCACAGACCTTCTACTACAAGGAAGCCTACAGCTCTTTAGCCCTTGGGAATTCTCAGTTTTCTCTTTTTTCCTGTTTAATCTGAGGCCGGTTTGTGGCTAAAATTTATCTACTTAGAGAGGATGGAAAATAGGCAAAGTTCACAAAAGACCCCCTCGAATGCCTCTTACAGCATTTCAAAGGAGCTTTCGGAGATGAATATGGGTATGAGATTAAATTCTCAAAAGGTAAATTGTGTACTCTCTGTAAATTAGAACGGCCCACTTTCGGGGTAGGATGGCCCATTACAGGCAGAGTTAGTGCAGGCAGTTTGGAATCAGGTCACTAGGGATCGGGGCATCCAGACCAATTTCCCTATATTAATCAATAGCTTTATTTATTTATTTATTTATTTATTTATTTATTTATTTATTTTTTATCCTCACCCGAGGACACTTTCCCACTCCTTGTTCAGGTAGAGTGGGAGGGAGAGAGAGGAACAGAGAGAGAGAGAGGGAAACATCGATGTGAAAGGGACACATCGAGTGGCTGCCACCCGCACAACCAACCAGGGCCGGGGACAAACTGCAACAGAGGTACGTGCCCTTAGCGGGAACCGAACCCGGGTCTCTCAGGACCGCAGGCCGACGCTCTAACCGCTGAGCCAAACCGGCCAGGGCTCAATAGCTTGATTTAATGAGACATCCACCCCCACAGTTAAAGAGCCATGCCCCCCAGACCAGGGCACAAATACTAGCAGTGGGCTCCAAACTGGGCCCAAGAGAAACCTGGGAAAAGGTAGGGCAGTGCCTGCGAGGCAGAGAGACAGCGAAGCCGAACAAGCGTCCGGCACAAACATTTACTCTTTGGTCCCTAATTAGAGATGCCTTGATCCGGTGCAGGGGGCCAGTCAGGCAGGGAAACAGGGTGTACTGAAAGACTTGACAAAAAGCCGAGAAAGTCTAGGAGTCTTTAAACACCCCCACTGCCTTCCCTCCAGCTGTGATTAATATTTGTGCTTTGAAGGTCTGGAAAGAGCTCCCAACAGAAGGGGGAAATTCGCCAGATCTTACATCCATCAGACAAGGAACCACGGGAAGAGGGAGGATCCGGCTCCATAGACGGAGCCTATTGGGCTAATCACCCAAGGTCCCCGGGAATAGAGCTCAGTTTGAATAGAAAGAAATTTACAGGTATTTTAGATACGGAGTAGATGTTTCTATGGCCGATATACAAGGAATAGGACAGGTTTCCAGGCCCCAACAAAGTGTATAGTTTATCAAATGGAAAGATTCTGAGGGTAACACTAGGTTTTTCAATCCTATATTTTAGATCATTTGCCTATTAATCTAGAAGGACCGGACCCTGTCCTTCTGCCCCTCCTCAGAGGAGGCCAATCTCCCCTTCCGGCCCAGGCCCCAACACACAGACGGCTGTGGCAGATGCACCACGAAGGGGGAAGGGCCGGAAAGGGGCCAACCCTGCCGGTGGGCCGCCCTGTGCTCTCACATAGCGCTGCACGTCCCAAGGGGCCTGGGCGGAGAGCTCCTTGTCCTAGGAAACGGGGCGGCGGGTGGGCACGCAGGAACTCACCCAGAGGCCACAGGGCCCGCAGGGTTCCCGGGGGAGGGCAGTCCAGCCGCCGAAGGGGCATGTTCCTTCAGTGCCAGCCAGGCTGCTCCTCCACAGCGGGTTTGGTGGCAGCAAGTTTCCAACCTACTTCTCTGAACTTTGGGGAATTGAAAATAAGGATCCTGGGCACGGGCGCGAAGTGCTCTTAAAGAGAATTGAAAAACACTCTGCCCGCGTAAACACGTGCCCTAGGAGGACGCTTCCCTTTCCTGCATCCTTTTAAAAAACCTGGGGTCACCCTGGGTGGTTTGGCTCAGCGGTTAGAGAGTTGGCCTGCGGTCCGGAGAGACCCGGGTTCGGTTCCTGCTAAGGGCACGTACCTCAGTTGTAGTTTGTCCCCAGCCCTGGTTGGGTCATGCGGGTGGCAGCCACTCGATGTGTCCCTTTCACATCGATGTTTCTCTCTCTCTCTCCCTCTCTCTCTCTCTCTTCCACTCTATCTGAACAAAAGATGGAAAAATGTCCTCAGGTGAGGATTAAAAAAATATATTAAAAAAAAAAAACCACAAAGCCCTGGCCGGTTTGGCTCAGCGGTTAGAGCGTCGGCCTGCGGTACAGAGAGACCCAGGTTCGGTTCCCGCTAAGGGCATGTACCTCGGTTGCAGTTTGTCCCCGGCCCTGGTTGGTCATGCGGGTGGCAGCCACTCGATGTGTCCCTTTCACATCGATGTTTCTCTCTCTCTCTCCCTCTGTCTCTCTCTCCCTCCCGCTCTATCTGAACAAAAAATGGAAAAATGTGCTCGGGTGAGGATTAAAAACAAAACAAAACAAAAAGAAACACAAAAACCTGAGGTCAAAGGAAATTTTCTCTTCCCTCTGCCTGCTGTGGGACCCAAATACTGCTGGGGGGGAGGGCTTCTTTGGATGGTTTTCACCATGTTCTGTTAGGCTTAAAGGCCAAATTGGTTAAAATAGCTCAAAGGTATATAATAAAGTGACACTCCTGGGGAAAAACAAGATAAAAGAATAACAAAGATAATAATAGCAGCCTTAAGGAAAACACGAGGAAGGGTCAGGACGGCAGGCCTAGGTCCCAGTTAGAGATAGAAAAGACAAGGGTAAAGTCAGGTGTAGAGGAAGAAAGTAAAAAGCCGTCCTTAACGTAGGAAAATGCCAGGGCTAGGGCTCCTTCCATCTGAGCCCTCTGGAGCCCAGAACAATATAAGACAGTGGGGGACAAACTAGGTAGACACTGGTGCAGCAGACTCAGTCCTGACTGAGCTCATAGGGCACTAACCTACCCCTGGACTTCAAAGAAAACTATAGTCCTTGGGAAAAATGCTGTGACTCATTCGTTTCTGGTCCTGCCGGAGTGCCCATACCCCCTACTCGGACATGATCTCTCCAGAGATCATTCAATTGCTGGCCACTGCCACTCCAGGCCAGCCCCCGCATCAAGTTCCACAAGATGTGGGCCATCAATCCTGCCAGCCTGCCTCCAGACGATGACCCGGAGAAACCTCTGCAGGACCGCCCAGAGGCAACAGACATAGTGCAGAGGCCCGCCCAGACCTCAAGGATGTCCCACTGCCATCATCAGATGAGGTATTGTTCACAGATGGGAGCAGCTGTGTCCAGGAAGAAATCAGGTATTCCGGAGCAGTAATAGTAACTCTGGACTGTCATCTAGTCACAGTCATTAAGTAGGGGAACCTCAGCCCAATGAGCTGAACTCACAGCCCTAATCCAGGCTCTCGGATGGGGCAAGGAGAGCTGCTGCAGACCAGAAAGCTTAGGGGGCAGCCCTAAAACCAGTGGGGCCTCTCCAGACACACTAGGTCAGAAATGACTTAGCCAAGCAGAAACAATCCATAAAAGAAATCTGTGGATAGTGGACACTGCCTGATGGGAAGTTGTTGGTCCCAGAAGCTCTAGGTCAGACTTTAGTCAACCAGCTGCACCAGACTACCCACTTAGGTTACAGCAAGCTCACTGAACTCCTGAGAGGCAGGCGATGTCCAGTGAGGTCCCAGGGAAGGGAGAAGGCGGAGGGGAGCAGGGATGTGTGGGTCTGAGTAGGGAGGAGGAGGAGGAAAGCTGGGGGGTGTGCAGACAGCAGGTGGACGGAGCAAGCTCTCAGGTTCATGTCAGGGGAGGGACTAGGAAGGACCCAGAGCGTCTGTCAGCAAGCTGAAGAAGGAGTGTGGAAAGGGAAGAAATAAAAAGATTATACAAAGGAAATAAAAAAATAAGAAAAGATTAAAAAAAAGAGACATACGTATTACAAGAAGACAGGACATTGGAGGAATACTCTAGAAGGGAAGAAAACAGGACACAGAGGGAGAGCTCACCCCTGGTGGTGGAATAACAGTCGGGATGTAGTGAAGGGAGTAACAGATTTAGGCTACTCCTGACCCTTAGATCAGACAACGGCCCCGCCTTTATAGCAAAGATATCACAGGGTATCTCTAGGGGGTTAAATATAAATTAGAACTCCATTGTGCTTACCGCTTACCGCGCACAGAGTTCCAGGCAGGTAGAGCGCATGAACAGGAAACCTTAACCAAATTTACTTTAGAAACCAGTGAAAACTGGACCACTCTGCTCCCCTCGCCCTCTTACAGTTCTTACAGGCCCTGCAGTCTGCCCAGAAGGCCGTCCATAAACACATCTGCGATGCCCTGCCTGTGGTCACCTCGGACCCTGTGCACCCCTTCCAGCCCAGGGACTCAGTGTGGGTAAAGAAGTTCACCACCCAGGGACTGACTCCAGCCTGGAAGGGACCACACACTGTCGTCCTGCCTGCACCAACGGCTGTCAACGTCAACGGCATCCCAGTCTGGCTGCACCATTCCCAGCTAAAGGCTGGAAAAGCAAAATGGACGGTCCAGGCCTCTCCAGGTCTCTTAAAAATGAGACTCTTGCGTTTATCGGAACTCTAATTTTTCTGATTATGACTGTACAGGGAAATCTTTATAGATCTGGAAACTTCGAAATGAAATATTGGGGGAGGTCTTAAGAAATGTCACCAAAAAGGGGATAGAAAAACCTGTTTTCAATCTCGACCTATGTGACCTCATGAGAGGCACCATAGGCACAGATGTTATTACTGAAGATTGATGTCATATAGAAGGGCCCCTTCCCTGGGGTTATGGGACAGCTACGGGGGAATGGGGACTACAAGGGGTAGGAGTCTATATATGCCCAAGGAGCAGTACAATCACCACAAGTTGCTTGAATGCAAATGAATACTTTTGTCCATCTTGGGGTTGTGAAATCATATTTACTACTAAGGACTATCTGAGAAGCAGGGACCCTCATATAGGTTTTAGAAGGTTACCCAAGACCAGGGTTTCCCTATAGAAAAATCTGACCCCATTCAGATTACTGTCATTAGTCAGCCAGACCTTTATTGGGCCACAGGAAGGTCATAGGGGCTGACTGCTGGTTATGCCCAAATTCGAGGCCACATTATTATATAGGGCTAGGCCTCTCCGGGCCAACTTCCCAGACCCCAAATACTGATAACTGTACATGGGACCAGCCCAAATTAACTTTGGGGGATATCCAGGGGCAAGAGACTTGCATACTCCCACCTAAATATAACCTCCAGCAGTACAAAACAGATGAGGTTTAGATCTCCCGTTCCTCAAGCAGGGAGGACTCTGTGTAGCACCAAGTGAAACTTGCTGTTTCTATGCCAATAATTTAAAGAAATACAAAGACAGAGTTAATATCCTTAATAAAAAAAGGTCAATGATTTGACTTATACATAAAACCAGTGATGTAATAACTCCATTTGACCCTCAGTTACTACACATACACACCTGGGCAGTTGCTTTTTTTGGTAAACATAAGGGCCTTGAACCCCCCCCCCCCCAAAAAAAACCCCATAAAGATAAGGGGTTAATGAGAGCCTTGGGACACTCAGAGAAATCATGAAAAGAAATTAATGGTTGCCCTGACCTCTGACAAGCTCCTCTCTCCCCTTCTCTGTATCAGCCCCCCATTAACGGTGCCAAAAGCAGCGCCAAGAGAACGTAGTTCTTTTTCTGTAGTTTGTGCCTTTAAAAGCAGACAACAAAAAGGGCAGGCTGCTGAGGATTTGGGGAGAGCCCCCATCCCATTGGTGTAATAAAGTGCTGCGTTACAATTCGGCTGTGCGTCTCTGGTTATCTCGCTGACACCTTACAACAATATATATATAATAGTGTCAGCCATTGAAGCTGGGTGACAGGCATGTGGGGTTCATTGTACTAGCCTAGCTCCTTTTGTAAAGCTTAAAAAATTCCATAATGAGCATTTTTAAAATTATAAATACAACATACCATTTGCCCTTAAACCAGCATTTCCCCTTACAGGAAATTATCTTACAGATCAACTTGCTCACATGTAAATTGATATACATAGGAGAGGAGTCATTCTAGAATTGTTTGTGATAGTGAAATACTGGACAATGTTATATGTTCATCAACAGGGCCTAGTTAAATAGCATATGGTACATTTTAAAATTATTTCTATGTGCATCTGTTAAAAAGAGCAAGGTACTACATGATCTTCAAGATACATTAAGGAAAAGGAAAGTAGAGACCACTTTGTAGAAAGTAACAACTGTTTGTGCTAATAAACAAAGAGAGGAAGGGAGGAAGACAATATGCACCTTTAACGTGGTTGCCTCCGGGGAGATCAGGGGCTGGGGGTAGTGAGTGAAAGCAAGATTAATTTTTACTGCATACCCTTTGTTTCTTCTCCATTTTGAGTTATATAAGTATATTATCCATTCAAAAAATAAATCTATCTTAAAAATTAACAGATACACACTCCTTCTTTAAGAAAAATATGAAACAGCCCTGGCCAGTTTGGCTCAGCAGTTGAGCAATGGCCTGTGGGCCAGAGAGTCCCAGGTTCGGTTCCCGCTAGGGGCATGTACCACCAAAACAACAACAACAACAACAACAAAAATATGAAACAAATTTGTTAAACTGAGTTCGCAGAAAGTCAATAGGTTTGCTAGAGGAAGGAGGAATGCAATTCTGGACTTAAGGACATATGTACTTTTCTGAACAAAGCATTCAATCAAAGGACAAACTATTTAAAAAATACAACTTCACAAAACATTCTGGTAAAATAAATTTTGAAAAGTTCGATTTTGTACACCACTGTATTCCTCAGGCCTAACACATAGCATGTACTTAGTCAATACAGATAAGAAACAACTGGATGGATTGCAGAAGAAATGGAATACCTCTCGTTTTGTAATTGCTTACAGTACAGCAGATAGAATACTGCAGACAGTATGACAGTCTAAGGCAGTGCAGCTTAACATCTGGAGTCACTTCTGGATTTGATCCCTACACAACTTCTGTGGCCTGGACCAGCAGAAGCCCGTCAGTTTGCTGCTCATACGTAAAATAAGCTGGTAACATAGACATTGCAAAATTGTTGGGAAGGTCCTCTCACATACTGCATATGAATCACTTAATGACTCTTAGCACAGTCCTTGGCACACAGTAGGCCCTCAGTTATTTGACAGGATAGGGCAGGTGAATCCAGAATGAAAAGGAAATGCGAAAGTGGTTAAAAGGTATAAACTTTCAGTTATAAGATAGATAAGCACAGGGGACGTAATGTACAGTCAATTCTATAATGTATATTTGAAACTTGCCAAGAGAGTAGACCTTCACAATTCTCCTCATCAGAAAAAAAATATTACAATCATGTGTGGTGATGGATGGTAACTAGATTTACGGTGGTGATCACTTTGTAATGTATACAAATATTGAATCATGATTCTGTACATCTGAAACTAATGTTTTCCCCTTTTTATTGAGTTTTTTTGGCTGACCCTGGTTAACAAAACTATACAGGTTTCAGGTGCACAGTTCTACAGCACGTCATCTGTGTGTTCACCAACCACTGCAAGTCATATCCCCATCCATCACCATTTATTCCCCTTGACCCATCTCCACCACCTCTCCCCCTTCTGCCCCTTGGGGGGTCACCATAATATAATGTTATATGTCAATTATGTATATCTCAATTTTAAAAAAGAAAACATACTTAATTCTCATCAGAAGGAAGCGTTAAGGTTTAGGTCATGTTCTACATTTTTGAGAGAAAAATGTTCTGCTGTAGATAAAAGGCTAATTCATGGAAGGAAAAGTTAAGAAATTATATTTTTCCTGAAAGGGATCAAGCGGCAATTCTGATAGGTTATTCAAGTCCTTCTCTTGTTTATTTTGGTTCCCCTACAATTTCTTCCCCAGCCAGCAAGGCCCTAACTTCTTCCTCTTTTGCTGTGGCGGTTTCAGGGAGAGGCACAGCTCGGAAGGAGGGAAAGAGAGGGCAGAATTTATGGCGTAGGCCAGTGGGCTCAACGCTGTGGTCTGGGACCAGGAGCAGCAGCAGGACCACTGGGAAACTTGTTAGAAGTAAACATCCTTGAGCCCAACTCTGTTCCAACAAGCCCTCCAGATAATGCTGATGACTGACAGTGCTTTGGGGTCCCACACCCTCTAGGGGTTCCAGCTCTGGACTCTGATTTACCTGAAACCCATGTTAGTTTCTGTGGGGGAAGGGAGTTGGACTCAGGAACTCTAGATCCAATTGCAGGGATTACTCTGTCAGATAGAAAACTTACAAGACAGAAAGTTCTAGCCTGTGTCAGTGGTACAGATGCTGAACTTAATTCTCTTCGCCGAGAGGCCCCAGAGGCAGGCAGAGCTTCCGGAAGTGGCCAACGGCTGCAGACCAGTGGCGGGTGGTCGGGCGAGCCAGCCGGGGAGGCTGCTGGGCCAGGACCACACCACGGGCACTAGGAGACTCACCCTGACCGGAAAAGGGAAACCCATGAAAACATGAAGTTGGGGGGTGGGCGAGGTGTCAGACCTCCCTGCCTGTTACCCTACCCGATCATTTCAGTGGAGATTGTTAGAGACTTTTGTCCTATTGGAGAAGATTTCTCAGGGGCAGTTCCACCACCCAAACCGGGCCGGCGACCAGCCCTTGATTCAGAGGCGACCCTTCTTCACTGCCTCAGATGTTTGGTGGGTAAGTGTCTCAGATCATAAAAGCTGGTGGTCAAAGGGTGAACCCCTCATGCTCCCTGGAGGGAGTGGGGTCAGGAGGCAGGTCTTTGGGAGCCTCCCCATGACATGTTGCCAGACCCCAGTGTGGTGGCTTGGACACCTGGATTCACTTTTCCTAAAAGCACTACTTTTGAATGAAGCAGGAAACCTCTGTGGAAGGTGACCCTGCAGGCAGGATGGTCCCCTGGCTGCGCCCCTGTTCGTTCTGCTAGGACCCTGATGTCTGTTTCCTCCGCAGGCAAACACTCTTCCTGCCCGTCCCCTTTGCCATGCTCTGGTTGGGAAGGAAATGCTTGGCTTTTCCTTAAGAAGCCAAGTTTCCGTATCTCATTTCTTTGCTCCTTCACAAGTTGAGTTATGTACGCAGGAGTCGGTGTTTCAAGTCTGAAAATATGTCTGATTCTGAGCCAAATCCACAAGCAACAGCTCCATGAGTCTGAGTTGCCATCATTGGTTAATCGTATTTGGAGCATTTGATACAAGTTTCCATGTGGCTTTGATAACTCATTAAGAAATTTTCTCACTGATCACTGCGGTCGTGGTCAGTTGTGGGTCAGAAAATGATGCTGGACTGTTTCAGATGAAAACTATTTGCGATGCGAACCCAGAAACAGCCCGCTGCTTCTTCGCATCGTTTGCCTCTGATTTCAGTCCTTTCCTGCGGTGACCCATTCACCTCTCTGGCTGCAGCAGCTCCCCTCATCCGCGCCCGCAAAATCCCTTTAAAAGAAGTGTGACTAAGGTCTGTGCAAACCTGGCAGAATCTCATTTTGAATGAACCACGTTTGCCGCCCTGAAATACCCGAATTTTTTTTTTTTTCCAGTTAGGAGAGAAGGTTACCTGAAGCTCCGACATTCCATGTGGCCTCCGACATTCTTCCTGGCATCTGGAAATAGGAGCTTGTCATGCCTCGCTTGTTTCTCAGAATGTTGATTTTAAAACATGCTGCGATCCAGATATTCTTGATGAAATAACTTTGAGTCAGTACTGCAACTAACTAAAGTCACAGGCTCTCTCTCCCCTGCCACCACAGTCCTTCTGTACTCTTTCTGCTTTGATCAGGGCCACTACCAGCAAGCCCACTGGTCCAGCTGGAGGAGCAGGGCCAGCCCTGGGAGGAGGGGCTGCGTGGGCCCAGGACGGCCTGTGGAGCAGTGTGCGCTCCAGGTGACAGAGACGTTACCCTTCGTGTGTCCCCACTCTCTCACCTGTGAAACGAAGGATGAACCACCTCTCTTCTTACCTTAAAGGGTTATTTCGAATTATTTCAGTTTTCCCAAGTCATTTTTATGGCTAATAAGTAATTGAACATTTTCTAGAATGCCTCCTGTGGCTGGGTCTTCGTGATGTGGATTGGCTGGGATGAAAGCTGTATCGTATGTTGCTGTAAGTTCTTTTTTTTTTTTTTTCAGTTTAAAAGCATTTTATTTTTAGACAACCTACACGGTATATATTTTTGCTCAAAAAACAATGCCTTCGCTCCAACTAAATCGAGATGGAAATAAATGAAGAGCTGAGGATAACATCAGTTCTATGTGTGGGTGACAAGCAGCAGCCACTTCTGATGACAGGTGATAGGTCCAAATTGACAGATTTGTTAACCTTTTTTTCTACTTCTAAACCATCCTTAAAGAAAACAGTAAGGCTCACTGCATCCTCACAGTGGTCCAGCGAGCAACCATGCTGGGGGACCCATGTTCTCTCCAATGCATAGCGGGTCGTTTTGGAAACGAGGAAATGTGCCTGGTCTGTCCTGCAGCCCGTCATGCAGGCGTCACTGTTTCTGGCCTCGGTCCTTCACCTTTCCCTCTGCTTGATTTCATGTGGTCCTTGGTGTGCTTCTTGTAGGCTTCTGTTGTGAAGCTGGTTCCTGCAGATGACGGCTCACGGCAGTCTCCACACCAGCCATGACTGTGCGTTCGGTACCTTCGTCGTGGGGCTGAGCAGAGGCATGTCCACCAGTAAGCAGCCCGCCATGTTCCCTCTGCCCAACTGACCCTCTGACCCTCCGCCCCAGGCACAGCAGTCTGCGGCCTCCGGACCTTGCAGATATCAGAGAACAGCTCACCGTGGCCGGTGAGGTCCCGGCGGACGATCATGATGGCAGCTGGAAGGAGCCAACACCAGGAAGGAGCGGACATCAGGCTGGCTCAGCAGGAGCCCGGAGGAGCTCTACTGAGCAAGGTGCAGCCTGGCTGGTGCTCAGGGCAGGGGAGCGGGCGGAAAATGTTCTTACAAAACAAGTTAAGGGACATCTCCCACCTATTTCAGAAAGCGCTTGACATTGGACCTGAGCGTCACGACAGAGCTTTCTGGAACAGCCAAGTCTTTCTACGTCATTGCAATGGTTATTGACTGTTGAAACACCAGGAACAGATGTAAAATATCTGACCTTCAGTATCTACTGGCAGTACTATTTGCACCTCCTCCCAAATCTTTTAAAATTCCGGGCCCTCCTAACTGCACAAACATTTTTGGAAACTTGTGCACAGAGATGGTGAGCAGTTTCTCGGTAACAGTCCCAGATTGGTTAGGAGCTCCCCCCCCCACCCCCCCGCAGGGACAGAGGCTCTGGTGGCAGATTACCTTCGATATCGAAAAACATTCAGCGAGCTGTCTTTAAATTGGAGATGTTTCCTTTTTCTTTTGCCTTCATTTCAACAATTTTTTTCTTTTTTTCTTAATTTATATTTGTTACAGATGTTTCTCTTTTGTCCCCCATTGACACCCTCCTCCAGATCCTGCCCCCACCCCCAGCATTATTGGTTCATTTCAACCATTTGAAATTGTATTTCCACCATGCAGACGACCCTCCTGTCTAGCTCCTCAGCCTGCTGCGTTCTGTGGTCTCCCTTCCTGCGCGTGTGGAGTGTCCGTTTCCCTGGGCCTCCTGCACTGCTCCCTGGAGTTCCCAGGTCATGGTAACAGATTAAAGGTATACTTTTTCTAAGAATATGTTTGGAAAGTTATCAGGCCAGGAGGGCAGGGGCTGAGATCCTGTGTTAGGACGGCTTGGAGACCTTCCAGCTCATTCTCTTGGCTCCTGTATACTCCACCTGCGGCTGGTGGGGAGGGCCGGGACGGGGGCGAAAGGCCTTTCTTCACTCTGCTCTGCCTGGCACACTCCTGTTTATTCTCTAAAACACAGATAAGGTGTGTCCCCTGTAGAGGATGTGTGGGGAACCCATCAATACTCTTGTTTTGTTTCTGGTCATTCCATACACTCTCATCTGCCCTTGTTTACAACAACAGAAGAAAGAGTGTGATCCCCAATGGACAAGGATGGAGACTTTCATCTCTGTATTCTCTGCAGTTTGCAACTTTGTCAATATTTACTAAGTTCAAGTCTGGTTTGCTAAAGATGCTTAATTAAACCAATATAGGGCAGCCATCCAAGGGCTCATGGGCCTACTTGAACCAAACCAATGCAGCCCATTCCCAGGTGGGCAGTTCAGCCAGCTAGGCTTTGCACTGAGATCCAGCTTGCAAGCAACTTGAATTCAAGCAACGCAGAAGGGCCTGTCTTTGCCGATGGCGTCAGAGGTCAGAAGCTGGAAATGGCTGCAGGGTCAGCATGGGGAAGTTCTTGGGATCGTGCTTCTATCTCCAAGCGTCTAGTCTTCATGAGGTGGGGGCCGCTTCTCCTGACCCGCTCCTGCTCCCCTATCCCACCGGGGCCTAGTCAACCACTGAGAATGCTGCTCCCTGAGGGATTTCCTTGAAGCCTACATTGTGGGGTAAACTGAAGCCACCCTCTTCAGTTTTAGCAACTGAATACAGTGTTTGTGTGTTTAAATAATGCTTGGGGCATGTTCGATTTTCTATCAAATGCTTTTAAAAAGTCTATCTGTACCAAAGGGAACATAGAAATAAAAACTCCTGTCTCCCACAGAAATACAAAAAGGTTCTCTCCTCTATAGCCGCACGAGCAAGTGTTGTGGGCCATTGTGGGACCAGGTCTAACCTGCTGTGGTTTGGAAGAGGGTCCCCCACTCTGGATAAACAGGTTGCAGAGACTGGCCCAGACCGAGCACATAGCCTATGCCCTCCTACCCATTCGTTTTCAGGTGAAATGTATAAACACTCCCAAAGGTAGACCAGGTTAGTAAGCTTCTTCTTTCCTTGACTGTTGGCATCCACACTCACAGATGGATCCTAATTTCGACTTAACCACCAGCAGGCAATCTTAGAACACTTCCCAACCAAGACTGGAACCCGCACCCTGGCTGGTTCGGCTCAGCTGTCAGAGCATCAGCCCGCGGACCGTAGGGTCAAGGGTTTGATTCCTGGTCAAGGGCACATACCTGGGTTGCAGTTTCAATCTCTGGCCCCAGTTAGGGTTGTGTTGGAGGCAACCAATCGGTGTGTCTCTCTCACATCGATGTTTCTTTTTTCTCCCTCCCCACCTCCCTTCCACTCTATCCAAAAATCAATGAAAAAATATCTCGGGTGAGGATTAACAACAACAACAAAGACTGGGACCAGCACTTCCGCTAACAAGGACCAGTACCCCACTATGCAACACAATTCTTCTTTCTTTCTTTTGACTGCTGAAACGGTGGCATCTAGAAAGGTGAGATGGGTGTGGGTTTCGACTCAGATTCTTGAGAGACTGATTCCGTCCCCTTTTTGTCTGCGACTCTCGGAGGACAGCCGGTGTCAGAGGAGCTCCCCATCCCCCAGGGTGCCAGGGTGGTGGCAGAGGGGAGGCCGGGGAGCACCGGCGGCCACCAGGAGCTCTGTGGCAGGACGGGCTGAGGGGCTGTGGCCCCGAGGTGGGGGAAGTGCGTGTGAGACTGGGGGCCCCGGAGCCGCAGAGGCAGCCGGGAAGGTGTCCCAGGGAGCACAGGACGTGTCGCTGCAGGGAGAACGGGGAAGTGAGGGAAAGAAGAAGACAGCGAGAGAAGTGGAAGGAAGCTTCCACGTGGGAAATGTGCGAGGAGCTGGTACTTAGCCGGTTAATTTATATAAACAAATAAGGTGCTGGATACTACTCCCCTGGAAGTCAGAAATGGTTTCAGAGGAAAGAGCTGACTTTATCCCAAAACTGTCCCTATGACTTGGCTTCCCACTGAGCTCCAGCTGTTTCAAGCGACGCCACATATAAACCCAGCAAGACAGCAAACCAGGGGAGTGCAGAGGGCTCCGCCAGCCTAGCAGGCCAGCCCCCAAGTGAACGGTCAAGTTCACGTTTTTGTTTAATAGAGTTGTGAACTGTATTGTAATTGTGCTTAGGACTTACAAGAGTTACCTTTGGTCTGTTATGGAGAGTGTTGCATAGGACACGTAGTAAATAATGCAACATTGTTGTGCAGATGCCTATCGAGGACTTGGTCCCAGACAGAGGGGGCAGAGGTGCCATGTCCACCCTGGGGCCGCCTCAGGCTCCCCCGACGGCCCTGGGCCCGGGAAGAGCAGGGGCTGTCCTCGGGGACAAGCTGGAGCCTGGCCCGGCCCGGCCTCCCCCAGAGCCGTGCCAGGAGGACAAGCCGACTCCTGCCTGCTTCCCACCACGAGCGCCTGCGGCAGGCTCACCCGAAACAGAGGGGTGTTCCAGAGGCAAGGGGTACCGGGAGCCCTGGTCCAGTTCTTGGGCGCGGGTGGGCCCCAGGCTGCCATCCGCTCCCTGGCAGAGCTGGGAGCAGAGGCTGTGCTCACACCGAGGGCAGATGCAGGACAGCGGGCAGCAGGGGACTCTCCTCCCCACGGGGAGCCGCTTGCCGCTGGAGGAGACCGGGAAGTCTGAAACCCGGGCTGGCTTTCCTGGCCACTCCTTCGCTTTCGAGAACTGGCTTGTCTGCCTCTTCGTGGTTCTGAGAGTAAGTGAGCATGTGCCCTGAGGAGAAAAATAACCCCAGTAGCTGCAAAATGAATTCCTTCCTCTTCTCCCCGTCGGGAGGGTCCAGGCTGGTCTCCTGGCAGCTGGAGCGGGTTGAGGTCAGGGGCCACTACCTACTTAACTGAGCATCTCTGCTAGAGGTTCTCGGCAGGTCAGAAGGCTACCTGCTGGCAGGTTTATTAGGGCGATGCCTTTGAAGTCTGTTCTGACTGCTAATCTCAGGGAAAGGTGCCATCTGTTACGCTGCTAGTTGGCAGTGGTGTCCAAACCAGCATTTCGATCGCCTCGCTCAGACCAGAGGACTTGGCACAGGCAGCCGGAGGGAGGCGTGAGTCCGAGTCAGCCTGTGTTCTGCTGCGCTGGCACAGGGGTCCACAGAGGTGGGCAGAAATACGGCAAAACCGAACCAGGAGCAGTGGACGGGTCTCTGTAGGAGAGACGTTAACAGGCGACAAGGCCAAGCGCGGGCGGCGGCGGAGAACGGCGAGCACGTCTTCTGTGGCAGAAATATACTGCTGTTTTAGGAAGCGACACACTGCCCGTTAAACAAACCTCAGGTAGGAGTTCAGGGGTTAGTACATAAAAGGATTATATTTTAAGATTTGAAGTTCCATTTCATCATTTACAAAATGTTCACATTCTGGCCCTGAATCAAGTCCTTGTGCAGTTTCCGGAGGAGAGCAGTAATGTGAGCCGACATGAAAGACTCCCAGATAGCTCTCCGTGGGCACCGTCATCCCTTCTGGTAATTAGACGCGTTCATTTTCATCTCAGGTAATAAAACTGATCCCAAAATTAGGGCAGACTAACACCCACTCCATTTTAAACTGTAGACAAAATTAAAGGATATTAACATAATTTCCCAGTATTATGTTTGAGTTAAAGTTTTAACGTGTAACTTTGAAAAATAAAAACAAATGATAACTTTAGAAAGAATATTATCAAAGACCAAAGCTGTCAGGTTTATAGTAAACCTACAGAAAACAAAGTATAATGCACGACATTTCTTTCTTATCAACTATTTTCAAGCTCAACCTAGTAGCTCTTATTTTAGTTAAAATTCTTTTTCCCTACTCACCGAAAATCTGAATCTTTAAAATAAAGAATTTCTAAAAGATCCTGGTCTTGGGGCTATTTGACAATAAAAGCTCACTGGACAACCTTCTCCTAGCACTTGGGTTAAGGAGGGTAGGCAGGAAGCACTGATCGGTCAGAACTTGCTGTTTGCTAAGTGATTCATCTTCAGAATGCCACAGGGATGAAGCAAACTCAGCCCATCCCTTCCAGAACCTAAAGACCAATGTGGCCAGGAGGGAGGGAGCCAGCGGGGTAAATATGAGAACCTGATAAGCTCTGATCAGGGTTCACCTATAGAAAGTATATCCCACTCTGGATAAAGTTATATCCAAAAGAATTGAAAGCAGAGTCCCAAAGAACTGTTGGCACTTCCGTGTTCATAGCAGCATTATTCACAACAGCCACCAGGTGAAAGCAGCCCGTGCCCATCAGTGGATGAATGAACACACTGGTCCATACATACCGTGGAATATTATGCAGCCTTAAAAAGTAAGGAAACTCTGACGCTGGCTATAACATGGATGGACCTTGAGGACAGTATACTAAATAAAATAAGACAGTCACAAAAAAGCAAATACTGTATGATTTCACTTCATGAGGTACCCAGAGTAGTCAGATTCACAGAGGCAGAAAGTAGAACGGTGTTTGCCAGGAGCTGGGGGAGGAGGGATGGGGAGTTAGCTGCAGTGGGTACAGGGGTTCAGATTTGCAAGGTGAACATGTTCTGGAGACCTGTTGCCCAGCAACGCTGGAACTGGGCAAACAGGACAGGGAAGGAGAGAAAGCTAGCAAGAACATGGTTTCAGCCTAGTCCCAGCCTCAGCCCGTGAATATATTTAACACTGAAATCACATTTAAAAGCGGTTAGGACAGTAAAACAACGAGAAGATAGGAAAGTGTACGTGTAGAAAGTGAGGCAGCACGAGGAGAGCACTTCCCCGGCCCCCGGCCCAGGGTCTGGGGTTGATTTCATGTGCTCGGGATGCTCCCTCAAACGTGGCTTTGGACGTTTTTGCTGTTTCTGGATGCAGCTGGCAGGTGGAGCACTGAGTAAGCAGACTGCCTCCCTAACGGGGCAGGGCCACGGGACCGACTGCAGGCCGGACTGGAACAGAAGCACTGACCCTCCTCGGAGTGCGGAAGAGTTCTCTCTGCCTGACTACCTTCCAGCTGGGACTTCAGTCTTCTCCTGCTTTGGGACTTGAAAGGCAACATTGGCTCTCCTGGGTATCTGACTCACTCTGCAGATCTTGGGACTTCTCAGGCTCCGTAATCTCGGGAGCCAGTTCCTTATAATAAATCACTCTCGTGCACACACACACACACACACACACACACAGCGCATCGGTTCTGTCTCTCTGGAGAACCCTGACTAATACGGGTCCTAGGAAGGCTTTCTCTGGAGGAGACAGCATCCGGCCGGAGCCTTGACAAGAAACAGAAGAGGTGGCCAGCTGGACACAGACCTCTGTGACACGCCGAGGCCCGTGTCAGGTCTCGCGCGCAGTTCTGCATCACCGGGCCAGGCCTCAGAGCACTGTGTGGCCACGCTCAGGAGCTCTGTCCCCTAGGCCAGCGCCTCCCACTCAGGCCCATGGCAGTGTGTAAGAGATGCCTCACATGGCACACACGCAAGCACGCACCCCAGGTCAAGGTCGCAGAGGGCTGGTAACTCCCCTGTGAAACAAGTTGACAACTTTCTTTACTACAGGAATTTTCAGAGCTTTTAATGAACCAGTGTGCAGCATGAACGTCAGGAGAGGACGTCCTATTTTAACACTGACTCCCTCCCCCGTCTGACTCGATACCTATTCAGAAGTATCGAAGGAGGCCACTTTCCACAGAGAGCCGCTAGGAGGCTGGAAGTCACTGGAAGAGCATAAATGGAAGACTGACTTGACTAGTTCTTTGACATTGGTCGGTGACTTTGACTCAAGTGTAGAAATCGACCAGGGGCTCTTTTACTGTCTCTGTGTCGCCTGCCCTTGGACAATTGGGGCTGAGCTACTCCCCTTGGGGTGCCCTCAGCAATGACTGACTGGTGTGGAAGTCCAGCCTTCCTGAGTGGGGTCAAATCCCCGGGATCCGGCTGAGGCTGAGACCTGGCCTGAAACCAAGTTCTCGCTGAGCGTCCTGCCCTCCTGTCCTGTTTTCCCCGCTGTCTCCTGGGCACTTCCCCGGTCAAACCGAGACCCTCTCCTGGGAAGCTCGCCCAGGACGGGAGGCTGCTGCCCTGTCCTTCCAAAGGCAGGCAGGCGGCGAGAGAGTGCAGAGTGGGGTGAGGGCGTCCGTCTCAAGAATTTTCAAGATGGAAAATCAGTAAAAATTGTGATGGATGATGACTGGAACCTGAGGATGAGTCCAAGGTGATTTCTTTGGCTTAGATAAATGACTGGGAACATCATCGGGAAAACAGAAAAACAAGTTTGTGGTGGAGGATGACTTCAGTTTTGACCTACTGAAACGGAAGCGTTCTGGGGATGGCCGTCCGAACAGAGACATTTCCCAACCCCGTATGAACAGCTGGAGGACGGTCAGAGTCGGTGACATGGCTGTAACGGTTCACTGGCCAGATGGCAGGTTAAAAACAGTAACAACCAATAGAGTGAGTCACCCCAGAGGGGGTGTGGGTTGTGAGGACTGGGTCAAAGGTCAAGTTCCAGAAGCCTTTAGTGGAGAGTATGAGGGGCAGGCAGAGGGGGAGGCATCCACATGGACCAGGGATGGATGGGGAAGCAGGAGAGAGAGGATTCACTAATGACTAAAAATATTTAAGGCATAGTGGCCAATAGTGCTGAATGGGGGCGGGGAGCTGCTAGGTGTAGCTTTTTGAATGTTTGCAAACTGTACCAGCTCAACTTTCAATTATTTGGAAGCCCCTAGAAGATTTCAAAAGCATATTGCATGAACAATAAGCCTTTTCCAATATGATTATCTGCACTCTCGAGGAGAGGAGATTGTGGTACAAAGGAAGGAAGTACTTGCGTGGACACTCAGATGAGTCCCCCACATTGCGGGCGCAGGAAGACTGTTTGTCTTTGCGTCTAGCCCGCCCGGTTAAAGGGTGTCTGCTTCCGCTTGACAGCATGTAGGCCCCACCATGTCAGCATGCATTGCGGGAGTCTCCGCAATGGACGGACACTCGTCAAGGTGCTCTGGACTCTTGGAAACATAGGTTCTGTGCTCCCGTAGGAAAAGGGAAGAGCATAATACCCAGCCCCCTGGAGGGCAAAGTGCCGTCTGTCCCAGCCCCTCGCCGTCATCCCCACCAAAAACATCAGTATGCGTTTTTGATGTGGAAAAGCACTTGCTTCTAAGTTACTTTAACCAAGAATCAGAGCTCCATAATTCAAGTCAAAAGAAACCAAAACAGAATGAAAAACAAATGGTAAAGAATGGAAACTGCCTGTCTATTGAAATACCTATGCCATTGGCTTTATCTCTCCTTCCAGACATCCTGCCTAGGGTGGGTCCCCTCTGCTCTGCAGCAGGGTCCCCTCTTCTCCCTTCCCCTAGCCTGCAGTCATAGAAGGCAGCCTTTGATGTGAGGGTAACAAGTTAACCACCCCCAGCCCTTCTGCAAATTACAGGAAGAGGCTGCTGCAGAGACCCTGATACAATGAGGAAGGCGCGAGCCCTCGGGCTGTGAGGTTTGCCTGTTTGGCGGCGCAGAGGGAGGTGGATTTGAGTGTGGCACACACAAACAATCGGTTTCCACACTTAGGCACCAACAGTGTTGGGTGGCAGGGAGGCCGGAGGCCCTACAATGAGCCTTGTGGCTTTCAGGCTTCTCAGAGCTCTGCTCGCTGGACCCTTTCACTCTGGCGCACACACAGGTTCTGCTGTTTTGTTTTGTTTCTTTGCCCTTTTCCATGAAGACTTGATCAAGTAGGAAACCATTTCACTGGCTCCAGCCTGAAGGCTCACCCTCAGCCATCTGCAGAGAGACGGGGTGTCTGCTGGCTCGAGGGAGGGTGTGAACTGCCCTGGGCTGGGGGGTCCCGAGAAGGGAAGGGAACCTGCAGAAACGGTTCCTGGCAGAGGGTCTCCACTCTGACAACAGCCACGCCAGGAACAATCTGTGAGCCAGGGCATCCATTTTTACACGCAGCCCCACTCAGTGCCGGAAAAATACTGTAATGAAATAATTCTTATCCTTACCATGCCAGATCTGTTCTGTTCTCCTTTATTCTGTATTCTTCTATTCTAGTTTATTTCATTTTATTGTTTAAAAATATATGGGACTTGCCCTGCTTGGTGTGGCTCAGTTGGTTGGAGCGTTGTCCCCTCTCCGTAGAGGTCCGGGGTTCGATTCCTGGTCAGGGCACATACCCAGGTTTTGGGTTTGATCCCATCAGGGTGCATATGAGAGGCAACCAATCAATGTCTCCCCCCCCCCCCCCGCCTCTGTCTCTAAAATCAATAGAAACATATCCTCAGGTGAGAACTTAAAAAATATTTAAAAAAAAAATGTGGGTGTCAGCCCACCGAACGGACGCCCCGGCTCACGCGGAGCCGTGACACCGGCCCCCCGAATGGACGCCCCGGTTCACGCGGAGCCGTGACACGGGCCCACCGAACGGACGCCCCGGCTCACGCGGAGCCTGACACCGGCCCACCGAACGGACGCCCCGGCTCACGCGGAGCCCTGACGCTGGCCCCTGGTCTGAAAAGCTTTCATTGAGGGCAGGCTCGAGCCACAGGAAAGTTTCCTGTGAGCTCACGGTTTCCCCGGGAATCTGTGGGGTGGCAGCTGAGAGGAAACGCACCTCAGTTTAGGAAATCCTCACGGAAGAAAGTCAAGCCACGAGCAAGGTCTTGAAACTCAAATGTCAATAGGCTTTTGAACAAAACACATTTGATTTTAACACAGTGGCCAGTGTACGGGGGTCACGTCCTACACGTACCTTATAAGAAACTGTACTTCCGTTCCTTTTCTTCCTTGTGCAAGGAATAAAGACGTCTGAGGGTGCAGGGAGCGTATGGGGTTGAATCATCTCTCTAAATGATTGTTTCCAGCCAGGCAGCTCCACAGGGACCTTGCGGGATGTGAAAGAGGGAGGCCGGGGCCCAGAGACTGGACCCTCCCCAGCAGGGGCACCGACCTGCCGTTTCCACCTGCTGACCCAGCACACTTAGGAGAAGCATTCTCTCCCCTCTCAAAGTGCCCCAGTTTGCACCACGGCCACCCTAAGTGGGGATGATTGAGGAACGTATGTCTACAACACACAATCTGTATTATTATTACTACTAGTGCTTTGCGACAAGAACACACAGCTCATGTTGTTCACTGGTTCCTAACACTGAAGCAGACATGAAGGACAGGGTTGGAATAGCGCCCTGAGACTCGTGGCCATACCCCGTTCCTGTCGTCCAGGGGTCAGCTGAAGCCTTCCTGCTGTCCCTGCCACCTGGAGGGACCCAGTCCCCTTGTATGTTCTCCCCCCGGTGGCTCCTGAGCCATCCTCAAGTCGGGGAAGGGTACATGTATATATTTAGGGGCCTGACAGTTCAGCTGCCACAGATTTGGGAGCTGGGGGCCTTGCTGACCTATGGACATCTTATTTTTGCCAAACTTCAGGCCATTCCCAGCTTCTGGCTTCTCCAATCCCACTGGCCCCTGAGAGCTTGGATGGGTCATCGCCCGCCTGTGTGGCTCAAACGCCTGCTGGACGCCACCTTCCACGGAGGACACATGGTCTCACTGCCCAGTCCCTTTGCTCCTGGTGCAGCAGGCTGCCCCGCTGCTGGCTGGCACATCCCTGGTCATGGCGCGGCCAGGCCCTGGACGCCCCACTGGAGCACCCCGAGCTGGGCCACCCGCCGGTGCTCGTGCCTCTCAGTGTTATGGGCTCTTCGTGGCCTGCTGTGTTCCTGGGGGCATCCCGGTTCCAGGATGCTGTGGGGGGCGACTGCGCCCTCTGCCCGGCCCCTCCCCACCCCACGCAGTGAGGCTCCAAACAGGACTTTGACTTCCACTTTGCAACCTACATTTACAGAATGTCTGTGGTTTCTTGAAAGTCAGTACTATGTCTGAGGATAGAGGGAGAAAGAATATTTTAAATATTGTCAATAAGATAGAGTCACTTTTAGGGTTAACGGTGACTCTTGGGCATGCTGGGCATTGCAGGGCACAGGGGGCGGATCATCCTGTTTAGTGTCATATGAAATCCAAATATGAGCTCCAAGCCTTTCGCCCTCCCTCCATTAGAAGCAGGGGAAAGGTCTGCAGAACCCAACGGCTGTGTGGTACTAAGTGGTCCAGTGGGCAAGAGGTTAGAACTGGGCACACCCACGTCTGCCTCTGAGTGACCGGGGGCAGGACAATGGCTTCGCAAGCTGTTCGCATCCTCATGCCCAGAACTGGCGGTGGACTTTGCAGATGTGATTAAACTCGAGTTAAGTTAGGAAGATGATCTGGATTATCCAGGGGGCCCAGGTCATCACAAAGGTCCTTAGATAGGAAAGAGCAGACAGGAGGGTCAGAGTCAGAGATTTGAAGGTGGAGAGGAGGCCGTGAACCAAAGAAGGCAAGAGGCCTCCAGCACCGGGAAAAGGCCGAAGCGGGGTTCTTCCTGGGCCCTCCAGAAGGACCGGTGAAAAGGACCTCCCATTTCAGACTCTGGCCACCAGGACTACAGATCAATTTGTGTTGCTTTCTGACAACAGGTTGGGGTCATTTGTTACAGAAGCAATAGGAAACTAACTTGGCAACTTTGTCTCCTCCGTTAAGGTACTTTTCTGGATTTTACTTTATTGCCTCATTGGTAACCTGGGAATAATAATAGCGCCTGCCTCATATGGTTGTTATGAAGACGGGAGGACACGAAGCAAAGCACATGCACAGTACACCTTATGGCACGTGGTGTGTGCTCCTCAATTAGTGGTAGCTATTATTATTATTACTGCCTTGTTGAATCCTTACAAGTGCCTTAAGAGGTTCTTGTTATTATCCTCACTTTAAAGATGAGGCTGCTCTGGGAAGCCGAACTCTCGCCTGGGCTCGTTGTATGGGGCAGAGCTGGGATCCAAGCCCAGGTGGCCTGACCCCCAGCTCCCAGTGAAAGTGACAAGGCCCTGGGGCAGGGCAGTGCTTGGCACAGTTGAGGAAGGGCAGTGTGTCTGGAGTATCCTACATGGAAGAAAGGGAGGAGATGAGAGCAGATTCCTGGGGTCTGGGTCACATAGGGCTTTGTTTGTTGTGTAGTATTATATTATTACATTATTATATTTTCACTTGGGAAGCCATTGGGGAGTTCTGAGCAGGTGCAAGGCATGATCTAATTTGTTATGAATATGATATCAAGTTCAAAAAAGAGATTTGTGGTTCCATTGAGCTCACGTTGGCCTCTGGAACTGCCCAGCTGCTCCTGCCTGAGGCTGGCAGTTTGCTACCAGGAAACTGAGGTGTGTATACAAAAGTAAAAACAGCTCAGGGCGGGGTGCCAGGATCCTGCCAGAGCAAATCCCCAGCCAGGCTGAATGGTGGCTGAAGGCTCCACCAATTCTATACAGATTTCAGTATTTAAATGATGTTGAACTTGTCAGTGTGAATTTCCAAACCTTCTGACTTGTTGAGAACCCTGCCCTCCTGGCTGCCCTCAGATTGTTTCCATCTGAGAATATTTTAGACATGGAACCATGCTTGTGAGTATTTCTCCCTCACGTGTATGGTTGCCATGCTGGTTAATCTGAGTGCCAACAAACTGCACCTGTTTATAGGAGTTTGCTTTTAAATGTGTGGGAGCAGAGAGCTGCTGGGGAGGAGCTCGTCTCATGACTTTCCAAATTCTTCACTTTCTTTATGTCCCATACACGTTATGATTTTTTCATGGAACTTAACTGGTTTGAAAGTCTCCCTGACCTCTGTCTTTTGCTTTAAGGATTGGAAGGCCTTCATGTTTTTCTCATAATTCAGTGTAACTATAGTCGGGGGTTTGAAATAAGGAGGCTCACCTCTCTCACCTGCACTTGTGGTGGTTTACTGAATTAAATGTAAACAAAGCAAAATGGTGTTGTTTCTTAATAATGAATGGAGCGATTCTGAACAAAATTGGAGCGCTTTGGAAAAAGGAAGCTTACACTGCTTAGAATTTATTCAGCATCGCAACCTCTTTCCTGTCCCCCAGCCAAACACACACATTCACACACACCACACACTCACCTCCTCCCAGACTTTGGTGAATGAAAACTTCCAAGTCAGAGAATGTACTCCTTAGAGATACATTGCCATCAAATATTAGTGTTTACTGCCTAATAAAAATTCCACTTAGAAACACCGTTAGACTGTCAGTCCTGTCCCGGCTGCGCACAGCGGGCGGCGGACCCAGGCCTGTTTGGAGCCGCTGCTGGGGGAGGAGGAGCAGGGAGGCTGGGCGCTTGCTGGGACCCTGACCCTCCGGGCCCGCGGGGCAGCTCCTGCAGCAGAGGGGGAACAGGAGCAGGGAGGCTCTGTCCCTTGCTGGGACCCTGACCCTCCGGGCCCGCGGGGCAGCTCCTGCAGCAGAGGGGGAGCAGGAGCAGGGAGGCTGGGCGCTTGCTGGGACCCTGACCCTCCTGGCCCGCGGGGCAGCTCCTGCAGCAGAGGGGGGAGCAGGAGCAGGGAGGCTCTGTCCCTTGCTGGGACCCTGACCCTCCTGGCCCACGGGGCAGCTCCTGCAGCAGAGGGGGGAGCAGGAGCAGGGAGGCTCTGTCCCTTGCTGGGACCCTGACCCTCCTGGCCCACGGGGCAGCTCCTGCAGCAGGCGGCCACAGGCAGCTGCGCTCCTGGCGGGGCTCTAAGGAGAGGAGCACCTTCCCATGCTCTCGGGAAGGTGCTAGAAATAAAGGGCAATTTAAAAAGGGAAAACAAAGGGTAGTTACACGCCCTCAGTGATTTTCAAGGTGAGGTCGTGTCCCCCCCCCCCCCCGCCATGCTGTCCTGTCCCCCTGCCCCGCCTGCTGGCCCTGGACCCTTCGCTCCTCGCCGGCAGCCCTCAGAAACAATACACACATGCATACACACATCACACAGTTAAGGTCATGTATGAACAAGAACCGCGCAGCCTCGCAGAGCCGTGCGGATCCCATGAGCGCGCCTGGTGCCGGGACGCGCACTCCACGCCCGCTCCGACTCAGGCTTCATTTCCCTGAACCTAGAATTCAGATTCGGACTACTTCAGATTCTTTACGCAGAGGGGTGGTGTTTGGGGAGCCAGGAGACCTCCTCAGTTCCTTTGACAAAATGTTGGTCTTTAGAAACCTCTCAAGAAGAACAAAGACAAGCCAGGTAGGCATTGTCCCAATGGTTGCTCCCCCTGCCAGCATGGCAGGCACTTCGCACATGTCCTGTCCGTCCAGTCCCGCCTTTCGTAACTTCTCACTTCCCTTAGGCTCCATACTTTATGTAATTTTACCCCACGTGGGTCCTTCCTAGCCCGGGTACTATCCCCGCAGGATAATCACCCACCAGGCCAGGGCATCGCGACCACCGCACCCACACTTCACCGCGGTGGCCTCTGCGTCACTCGGGCCCTCGCAGTGCTAGAGCATGAAGCCCCCAAGCCAGACTGGACCTTCAGTCTGGCTGCAGCTTCTGCAGCGAATAACTGTGCTAAACGTGTTTCCTTACCTGGAAACAAGGATAATAATCCTTAGACCGTATAGTGTTTGTGAGAATTAAGTGAGCTGTTGCATAGTTTCTGGATATAGTGATCATTCAACATAATTTCAGCATAGAAAAAATATAAAGTTTCTACCAACCACTCTATCCCTAAGAAACAACACTTTTATATGCATATAGTACACAGTTAAGATCATATATTATGAATATGGCTTTGTATTCTGATTTAAAAAAAATAAAAATTCCATGCAAACTTTCTGATGGTTGTATATGTTCCGTACTGTGACTGTATCCCAATTAATTTAACCATTCTCAACTTGGGCCAAGAAGTTGTTTATCATTTTAGTTATTACATATACTATGTAATCACAGAGCCCTTTGTGCTTCCATACTGCCATACTGTTCATCTTATCTGCCTGCAAAGGCTATGGATAAGGGAGAAGTGGAGTGGTCGGTATCATGTTTTCTTGTGTTCATGCTAAACCATGCTCATTGCTGAACATGAAAATAGTTCCACACCCTCCAGCCAGGTCCTAGGCAGCCCAACAAGGCTCACTTCTTAAAATCCAAACAAAATTTTTGCACTTTCCTTTTAAAATCTAATTACATGGCTTTCTTTTTTAAAAAAAATGAATCAATTATTTTTTTTGGTTACAGATGTCATCCCCCCCCATTGACACCTTCCTCCTGCTCCCGTCCCCCACCCCCACTTCATACTATTGTTGTCTGTGTCCACTGGTTATGGATATATACATATAAGTTCTTTGGTTTATCTCTTCCCCTCCTCCCACCTCACTTCCCTCTGAGGCCTGTCACTGTTCCCCACTTCCATGTTTCTGGGTCTGTTTTGTTTGTCAGCTTATTTTGTTCATTATATTCCACAAATAAGTAAGATCATGTGATATTTGTCTTTCTCTGACTGGCTTATTTTGCTTATACACCACTTTCTTGATAAGACACATGGAACATATTTTACATGTTTTTGCCTTGATGTAGTTTTATTTTGGTTTAACTTTTGGGTGTTATTTTTTAACTGTAGTAAGTCTTTTTTTTTTTTTTTATCCTCACCCGAGGACATTTTTCCATTTTTTGTTCAGATAGAGTGAGAGGAAGAGAAAGAGAGAGAGAAACGTCGACATGAAAGGGACACATCGAGTGATTGCCACCCGCACAACCCAACCAGGGCTGGGGACAATCTGCAACCGAGGTACGCGCCCTTAGTGGGAACCGAACCCAGGTCTCTCCAGACTGCAGGCCAACGCTCCAACTGCTGAGCCAAACCGGCCAGGGCGTAAGTCTTCTTTTAAAATAAATTTGTATTCCTCTTTTCTCTATATAAATTTATCTTTTAAAGTCAAACAAAGCTCTAAATTATGAAATTGTCCTCAAAGTTCAAATTGATTTTATTTTTATAAGCTTATGCTTAAAAATTAATGGTATTTATGAAATACATCTGTTAAGTACCATATTTTTCAGAACTTGCATTAATTTCTATTTTTCATTCTTATTTTAGTATATTGGAGACTAAGTGATGAAAGGCTGACAAATTGAGATAATGAAGAAAAATCTGTAAAACAAGTTTTGGGGGAGCATAGAGAGCAAGGTACAAGATGGTCGAGTCTGCTCACTGTTCAGTGGGGCATTGATAGTGAAGAATTAGCAGCTCATACTTCAAAACAAGTTATAGTCTGAACAAATTACTTATCTAAATCTCAGTTTATGCTTTTTACTTCCAATTTACCTGGCTGCTATGAATATTTTAACATTCTGGTTAAATGAAAGAAGTCATAATGTCATATAAAGATAACCAATTTTCAATGAATTAGAATTTAAATACACAGTAAAAATACATTGGCTATAAATAGGACAAAGTGTAGATAACCTGATCATATCTATGTATTCATATATATTTCTTTTTTTTTTTTTTTTTTTAATCCTCACCCGAGGACATTTTTCCATTTTTTGTTCAGATAGAGCGGGAGGGAGAGAGAGGAAGAGAAAGAGAGAGAAACATCGACGTGAAGGGACACATCGAGTGGCCGCCACCCGCACGACCAACCAGGGCCGGGGATAAACTGCAACCGAGGTACGTGCCCTTAGCGGGAACCGAACCCGGGTCTCTCTGGACCGCAGGCCAACGCTCCAACTGCTGAGCCAAACCGGCCAGGGCCATATATATTTCTTAATTATAATTTATATTTCCCTGATAATTTATTATTTGGGGACTCATTTTAATATACATCATAGTGGGAAAATTTTCCCTCTCTTTTAAAGCTAATCAAGGACCTCTTAGAATAGTTAAGATGAACAATAAAGTGCTGAGTATTTTCTTACCTCTGCTGGTCTATATTTTCTATGGTGAACATACGTTTTTATAGTAAGAAAGAAAAAACAAAAGAAAATATAAACATTATGTATATAATTTCACCTCTTTTTCGGTGGTGTTGGAAATAAGGCAACAGGCCCCAGTAGAATTGCTTATGCTAAGCCCATGCCATCAAACTGTATTTAACTTAATTACAGTTTCACCTCTCCCAGAAGTGGAATCTGAAACCAGCCAATCAGGAATCATCTGACCAGCACTAGTGAGGCAATCTGCTTGCCGGGCTCCTCGTCATTCCCTAAAGGAAAGTGACCTTGCAATAATCAGCCCCCTTTTTTGCTGGTATAACTTCCTAGTCCCTGTTCCCTTCTGCCTGTCTTTCATTTTGCTCAGCTCCTTTGAAGTCCTTGCTCCCCACTAGATGGGATGCTGACCGGGTCACAAGTCACTGAATAAAGCCAGTAAGACCTATAAAATGTACACGGTTGATTCTTTTTTTTTTTTTTTTTTTTATAACAGTGGGGAGAAGACAATTTAAATTTAGAGTTTCTTGGCTATTTATTCTAAATATAAAATATTTTAGAGACCAATAGAAAGTACATGGATCCCGTGTTAATAGTGTTGGGACGGCAGAGAGAGGTACAGCGTGGCCTGGCCTCCACGATCTGAAATCCATGGAGAACTCTGGAAGCTCTAAACAGAACGATGAAGCCCCCAAAGTGAAAAGCACGCTCAAAGGCAGGCAGATGTTGGGTGAGCAGCCAGGGGACGCTTTCTGGGAAAGTACATACACTAAAATATTTTCTTAACATTAGAAAAAGCCTCCAAAGTGTAATCATTTGAGTTGATTTGGTGGCTAGTCCATCTAAGATGGATCGCAGTGTGACCGACTTGATCACAGCACACCTGGGTGCAGACTGAACGGTGAGACAAAACTGGAAAGAGTCTGAACTCAGGAGACAAACAGAGCAACCAACCTCGTGAGAGCAAATGCGGGCAGTTCTGGTTTTTAAACTGGACTTGATAGGGTGCCTTGCAAGGAGTCTGGCTAGCACGTGTTTGTATGTAGATGATACATTTCATCCTATATACATATACAATTCTTTCAGTATCAACATTATTTACGCCATTGGCCCAGGCATTACTGAGTACTGTGCATTTCATGTCTATTCTGCTCTAGAAGTTAGTAAAACATTATGCGTTTCCTTCTGAAAGCACACAGAGCTATCTGTCCCTTCGAACCATGAGCTGCAACCAGTCATCTTGTATAAACATACTTTCCCAGCATAATCGGACTCATCAGTAATTTGCCTTTTCACCCCAGGCTCTCTGGAAATCCTGCCAGGGAGAAAAGTTCAAAAGCACTGTGGTTTTTTCCCCATCCAGTGTTTGTTGTTTGTATTTTTCTTCTTCTGTCCTCATCGAGGAAGAGCTTTGCGGTGTTCAGAACCCAGTCGGTGTAGATCCTGATTCCCACTCAGAGACGGGAGGCTGCCCCAGGGCTCCCGTGTCCCCACGGGCACCTGCTGCAGGCTCTGTCTGTTCCCTGCCGACCCAGGAGCAGGAGCTGTGCTGCCAGGGCCGCCGGGTCTCTGCTGGGGTCTGCACGTGCACAGTGCCAGGGAGCTCCCTCCTAGGGCGTGGAGCCTGCACAGCTGGTGCCCGAGCCACACAGACACAGGGGAGGAAGGATGGCAAGGGAGAGGCAAAGGGGAAGAGGAAACCTGCGGCACTTACCTGTCTGTCTTCTGCCCTCCAGCCCGACCAGAGGGGACAGCGGTGCAGGGCCAACCACCCTGTTGGATTCCCCCAGCCCTGTATGCAGCTTCGGGCCAGTGACTCGCTCTTGCCAACGGGGCTATAAATAAGGCACACCCAGAGCACAGGAGATAAGCATTCAGCCCCTGGTTCCCTCCGGCCTTGTAAGGTATCCAGAGGGGAAGGGGCTGCCAGCTCCGCTTTTGGCCTGCCTGCCTCAAGGACACCCTAGCCTCGCACATGTTCCAGCCATCCAAAGAGCTGCAAAGGGGGACAGTGAGGGACCTCACATTGGCAGAGCCTCCAGGCAGCTGCCTGCAACAAGCCCCTCAGATCAGGCAGCTGGCATTGGGGTAATGAGCAAGAGGGAACTCACCCCAGGCCACACAGCACCTCTGTGGGGTGGAAGACATTTTCAAAGCTGCCTCTTGGACAGAGCTCACTGACCCCCTCCCCCTGGCTTCAGAGGCCTTTGCTTGGGTGACAGGATTCTAGGGAAGACCAGGGACCAGTAAGGAACGCCGGGCACATGGAAAGCCAGCGGTGGGGTGCCTTTCGGGGAGTCCTTCTCTCCCACCCTCCCCACTCGTGGGTGCTTCCGAGGGTGTCCCCAGCACATACGTTTTCCCCATAGAACTAAAACAGAGAAATTGTACGAGAGCCTTTCAAAACCATGTGCTAGAAGAGGAGAGAGAAGACTAATCTGGGGAGCAACAGTTCCTGATCATTCTTAAATTTCTTATTTCTGAGAGATCACATCTGTGGCTGGAGATGGGATGGGGGAGAGCTAGGGTCAGCCCCTCCCGGACTGTGGCGACAGATGTCTGCGTTAACACAGTGGTTCCAGGCCCAGGAATTTGTCCTAAGGAAAAATTGTGGGTACGGGCAGAGATATAGCTAAAGGGACCGTTTTGCAGCTCTTTTAGTAATTGTGCAAAGTTGGAAATACTCTAAATAGCTGACAACAGGGACTGGTTAAATGAGGAGGAGCACAGCCACAGGAAACACTGCGACCTTCACAAACATCCCGGAAGAACATTTAATCACACGCACAATGTTGTAATCTATTGGTAATAAAGAAGCAGGTCTCCTTGAGGGGGACGTGGGGTATATGTTCTAGGTCACTGCACGCCGTCACCCCACACATGTGCTGTGGAGGGCGTGCGGCTCTGTGAACGTCGTGATGGCCGCTTGGTAGGATTTGGGCTGGTTTTATGTTCTTCTTTGGCTGTAAATAATTTCTAAATTATTTACAATGCTCTTGTATTTCTTTTATAATAAGGACATTAATTTCATTTACAATCTAAGTTTCTAAGAATCAGAAGAGACCTTTCTGTGTTTCTGTATTAATGAACCCAAATTTATTTTAGCATTACAGAATGTCTTGTGATCAGTAGCTATTTTTCATGCCAATACCAACAATATGATGTCGCAATGTCAATAGAGTCCCCCAGTACCCCTGTCAAGGCCAAGGAGAGAGCGCAAGGGAAAAACTTAAAAAAAACACACACCAAAAAACAGGAAGAGAAAAGGAAGGAGGGAGGAAATTAGAAACGTAATAGGGCTGATAGACGGTAGCCACAGCCCAGGTCACCTCTATGGAGCTAGCACATCCCATTCATGCTGTGCCCAGGACAAGCAAAGGCGCCGATCGAAAGGATCTGTGTTTCTGAAGGTGACTTCCCGTTGTAGTGTTTCTGACTTAAGTGATGGCCTCCAAGCCTCACTGTGACAGAGCATACTGCCCAGGTTGTGTGATTGACGGGAGCCTCCCTCCCATGGGGCCCGGGGGCTGCTGGCACAGAGGGGCCTTACACCCTATAAACACCTCCCGGGGGCGTGCAGAAACGAGAGTGGGCTGCCTCCTTTATGAATAGGACCTGGTCTAAGGCCGGGGGCAGTTTCAAAGCGTTGGGGTTGCTAATGTTACAGGAGGGGGTCTCGAACACACACTGGTGACTCGGGGGCAGACTCAGGGGGAGTTTGAAGGTGGCCCCCCTCAAGCACACCTTCAGTGCCTACCTCAGATTCCAGCTGTCTTACTCATTCCCCGCAGGAATCTGATGAGAAGGCAGGACTGCAGTCCAGGTCAGCCCCGCATGAGGGCAGATGCGTGCAGGCAAGGGCTGAACGGGGACTCTTCTTGGAGGAAGCTGCCCTGGGTGAGGAACAGGGGCGCCCACATGATGGGCGACCTCTGTGAGGGCTGGTGTAAGGGTGCGCTAGCCTGTGGGACTCATCCCAAAACTGAAGGACATAACGGTCTGGAACAAATATCTTGATTCTATTCAACAAGAAAATTTTAATTTATTGTTGAGAGTATTACAGATGTTCCCCATTTTCCCCCTTTTGCCCTCCTCCACCCACCTCCCAGTCCAGCCCAGGCCTTCACCTGTCTATTTATTCTCTGTGTCCATGGGCTATGCATAGATGCATGTAAATTCTTTCATTAATCTCTCCTGCCCTCCTTCCCAGCATCCCTCTGAGATCCGTCAGTCTGTTTCATGTCTGTGGTCTTATTTTATTCATCAATTTTGTTCCTTAGATTCCACATATAAGTAAGATCATGTGGTACTTGTCTTTCTTTGAAGGGTTTATTTCGCTTAGCATAATACTCCCAGGTTCAACCATGCTTTTGCAAAGGGTAAGAGATCTTTTCTTTTTCATAGCTATATAGTATTTCATTGTGTAAATGTACCACAGCTTTTTTATCCACTCATCTACTGATGGACACTTAGGCTGTTCCCAGATCTTAGCTATTGTAAATAGTGCTGCTATGAACATGGGGGTACATATATTCTTTCTGATTTGGTGTTTCAGGCTTCTTACGGTATATTCCTAGAAGTGGGATCACTTGGTCAAATGGCAGTTCCATTTGTAATTTTTTGAGGAAACACCATAGTGTTTTCCATAGTGGCTGCACCAGTCTGCATTCCCACCAGCAGTGTACTAGAGTCCCCTTTTCTCCACACCCTCGCCAGCACTTGTTGCTAATTGATTTATTGATGGCGGCCATTCTGACAGGTGTGAGGTGATACCTCATTGTGGTTTTTATTTTCATTTCTCTGATGGTTAGTGACATTGAACATTTTCTCATATGTCTCTTGGCCATCTGTATGTCCTCTTTGGAGAAGTGTCTATTCAGGCCCTTTGCCCATTTTTAAATTGGATTGTTTGTCTTCCTCTTGTTGAATTGTATGAGTTCTTTGTATATTTTGGAAATTAACTCTTTATCAGATGTATCATTGGCAAATACGTTCTCTCATACTTTGGGTTCCCTTTGCTTTTTTTCTTTTGGTACGTGCCCCTAGCGGGAACCGAACCTGGGACTCTCTGGTCTGCAGGCCGACACTCCAACTGCTGAGCCAAATGGGCCAGGGCTCCCTTTGCGTTTTGAGGTTGGTTTCTTTGCTGTGCAGAAGCTTTTTAGTTTGATGTAGTCCATTTGTTAATTTTTTCCTTTTGTCTCTTGCCCTAGGAGATGTATCAGTAAAAATTCTGCTACATGAGATGTCTGAGATTTTGATGCCTATGTTTTGTTCTAGGATTTTTATGGTTTCGTGACTTACATTTAAGCCTTTTATCCATTTTGAGTTTATTCTTGTGTATAGTGTAAGTTGGTGGTCTAGTTTCATTTTTTTTTTTGCATGTACCTGTCCAATTTTCCCAACACCATTTATTTATTTATTTTTTTAAACTTTTTCTTTATTGACTTCAGAGAGAGAGAGGAAGGGAGAGGGAGAGAGAGATAGAAACATCACTGAGAGAGAACATCGATTGGCCACCTCCTGCATGCCCTGCACTGGGGATCAGGCCCACAATCTGGTCATGTGCTCTAACTGGGAATCAAACTGGTGACCTCTTGGTGCATGGGTCCATGCTCAACCCCTGAGCCACACCAGCCGGGCCCCAACACCATTAACTGAAGAGATTGTCTTTACTCCACTGAATGCTCTCACCTTCTTTGTCAAATATTAATTGGCCATATGGGATGGGTCAATTGCTGGGGTCTCTGTTCTGTTTCACTGGTCTGTATGCCTGTTCTTATGCCAGTCGGACTGTTTTGATTACAGTGGCTTTGTAGTATAGTTTGATATTCAGTACTGTGATCCTCAACACATATGTTTTGAGCCTCCACTAGGAACCAGACCCTGGTCAGCACAGGGTAGGGAGATGGGGAGACTCCCAGCTGCCCCGTGAGCTCCAGGACTTCATCCTCAGCCACTGGCCTGGGCCAGCACACCCACGCTGCCAGGGCTCTCTGGGGTTCTGCTTGCAGGCATTTGGTCCCGGTGTCATGAAACCTCCTTGTTCGTCATTACTAGTTACTCATTTTTTCAACATATATTCATTAAACTTCTTTCATGTGCCAAGCATGTGGCTAGATCCTGGCTCCTGAGCCCCGAACAACCCAGAAGAAACGTCACCTCAGGACCTTGTGGTCTGTCGTGTGCCATAGTCACACGCTGGGCGAGCCTGAGCCTCTCCCCTCGAACCCGGCCACTGTAGATGCCATTTACTGCTGGGCCACCACAGCCATCTTTGAGCATGGTCCCTGTCATTGTCGCTCCTTGCTCTGGGGTGGGAGCCTTCATCCCCCTGTGAACCTGGTTCTGCATTTCCAGAACCTGCTGGAAGTGAGTTTCATAAGTGGGAGGGGCCTCCCCCAGGTGCCTGCGCAGCACTGGGCCCGAGCTGAGCCTGGCCCGGGGAGTGTGTGCTTCTGCACCTCACCAGGCCAGCAGGGCCCACCATCGCTTCCAGGACTGCCCTCTCCTCCTCGCCATCTCTGCCGTGGGCAGGCACCTGGGCTAATGCACCTGCCCCAATGGAGGGAGAGAGTCTCTTCTACCCCAGACACGTTTCCTTGTTGGATCTGTAGAGTCCATGACAGAGGAAGACGAGCTGGCCGGCACGTCGGACAAGGACAAGCAGGCAGCAGGGGTGTTGAGGCCAGAGCCCTGAGAGCGAGGAGGGACGCGGAGAGTGAGGGCGACGGGGAGTCCTCAGTGCAGACTGTGGGTGTCAGGGGTGCCCAGGGACACTGGGTTACGGAGTGTGCCGCCCACTGAGTGTCTGTCCACAGACGCCTGCAGGACAAGTCCGGCTCTGCTGCCACGTCCTTGTTTTCAGATGAATGCCTGCCGTGGTCTCCCTACTCCATTTACTGAAATCTCTGCATAAACATTCCTTCCGCACTTCCCAGAACAATAAACAGGCAAGAACAGTTGCATAAATGTCCAGCAGTGTAAATACGTCTATGAACGGCTCTGGAAAGTTTCAACCTGAAAAATAGCATCGCCATTTGTTGGTGTGATAGAATCCAGGCATCTCTTCTGTTTTGAACTTGGCTGATGTTGAACTAGTTTGGGTTATCACACTTGCAGGAAGAAAGCATGTGAGTGTGAAGGGCTGGGCTGAGCTTTCCTCAGCTAGGATCCTCTGGATCCAGTGCATCGCTGCTGCAAGTCACATGCCAAAAACATACAACAAATGCCACAGCACAGTACACCAGCGACAACGCCAGCACCAGCACCAACACCAACGCCAACACCAAGGGACGTGCATTGTCTCTTATGATCCAGACCTTGTGCACTCGAGTCTGTCCTGTAAATCTCTAGCAAATCTGCTCTTACCAACTCTGTCCTCACCTATTCTATTGTTGAAATAAGCTGGGGGCCTGGCCAGTGTGGCTCAGTGGACTGAGAGGTCCCGGTTTGATTCCTAGTCAGGGCACAAGCCTGGGTTGTGGGCTTGATCCCCAGTAGGGGGTGTGCAGGAGGCAGCCGATCGATGTTTCTCTCTCACATGGATGTTTCTATCGCTGTCTCCCTCTTCTCTCTCTAAATAAATCAATAAAAACATATTTTAAAAAAGAAAAAGAAAACAGCTGGGAGAATCTCTGCCTAAAACTATCTGTACCCTAGTAAGGATAAAATGTCCAATCAGCCCTGGCCAGTTTGGCTCAGCGATTAGAGTGTCGGCCTCCGGTCCAGAGAGACCCAGGTTTGGTTCCCACTAAGGGCACGTACCTCGGTTGCGGTTTGTTCCTGGCCCTGGTTGGGTCGTGCGGGTGGCAGCCACTCAATGTGTCCCTTTCACGTCGATGTTTCTCTCTCTCTCTCTCCATCTCTCTCTCTCTCTCTTCCTCTCTCTCCCTTTCACTCTATCTGAACAACAACAACAAAAATGGAAAAATGTCCTCAGGTGAGGATAAAAAAAAATGTCCAATCAAAAGGATGAAACTTTAACCAGTGACATGTCAAGCCTCAACTAGAAGCCAAGGGAACTGGGAGGGACTGGACCTCCTAGTCCCCGAGTTTATACATGGAGCCACTCCCAGATGTGTCCCGTCTGCGCCGGAGTTAAGGAATGGGCTGGACTCAGGTGGGCAAGACGGTAACCCTAGACCCCTGATGCTGACCATGTGGCGGGGCCAGAGGAGAAGCCTGACCCTCCTCAGAGAGGTGATGCAAGGGTTCCCGGAGTGGAAGGGCCTGAGGGGCCTTCTGTTCTCTCCTCCTCTGTCCCCCTTGCTCCCTGCGCAGGTGGTGGATGGGAATGAACACCAAAGGGCTCCTCTGTTCTCTGGCTCTTGGTTGGGTTTAGCCAGTGCAGGGACCCGCAGGAGGTCAGAAGACTGGGGAGGGCTCAGGTGCTCTGGTGCCCGGATGCTCCCGCAGGAGCCCAGGTTGGCTGGGTCGGCCCCTCTGGGCTCTGGTAACAGTTTCTCCCCCCTGCCCCCAAGGGCTAAGGACGGAAGGACTTTCCACCGTTGCAGGTCCAAAGGCCCGCACTGTTCCTCACTGACTTTCCTAACTGCTGCCCACAGCTGTGTAAATAGCATTTGTTAAGCTTGTCCTCCGTTTACCTAGGTTGGGTGTGGCATCTCTTTCTTGCCAGGACCCTGGCTGACTCAGAGGAGAGCTGAGTAGCTTCCAAAGCAGTTAGAGAGAAGGAGTCCCGTGCCCCGCCCCGCCTTCACCGCATGGGGCTGTGAACGGAAGAGGGGGTGTGGGTTCTGCGATGGGGGGGGCCTCTGTGCTGCTGCCTCATGTGGCCAGGAGTTTGCCTGAGATGATGGGATGGGGGCGCCCACTGCATGGGGCACATAGCCTCCAGGTTGTGGAGCAGTGAAGCTGGGGGAAGGGTCCCAGTAACAAGAGGGGAGTTTCTGCCTTGGTGGAGTGGGTGCCCAGAACCCTAACTGAGTGTGTCAAGGGAAACAAAGCAGTGTTTCCTGCATACCTGCGTTTGTAGGCGAGACACACTCGTGCCTTAATAGCAACGCCTGCTATTTACTGAGCTCCTAGGATGTGCAAGGGCTGTAGGGGAGGGGGCAGCTCACACGTGGGTGCTCAGGCCTCGAAACCCAATATGCTAATTACAGAACCATGTTCACAAACGCCACACATCTGACCTTTCTCTCAGTGGACGTGCGGAACACATACTGGTTATAGTGAAATAATCTTAGGAAGCGTAGGATAAATGCGCAGGGTCATTTTATACAGTTATTCTCTTCATTTGTTTATTCTTCCTCCTACAGAGGTGGCAGTGAGGGCACCTCTAAGTCTAAGGCAAATCCAGCTTGTCCCTGAAGAAGAAGGGAGCCTCCCAGACCAGCAGGCCGCCCATGCTGCTGGAGTCTCCCTGTTTTCTAGAGTCTGCTGTGTCCTCAGGGGCTGACGTCCTAGAGCCAGACGAATGACAAGCTGGAAAAGACAGCTGGGAGAGACAGCAACTTGCTCTTTTCCCCCAACTCAGCCAGTCTACATTTCAATTCTACTTATTCTTCTATTCATAAAAATGGAAACCAAAGAACACAGAGAAAGAGGAAAATAATCGCTCATTTCCTGTTTTTTTGCATCATTCCTGCTCCAGATGATTGTGTTATTGCTTCTGCCCTGATTGCCATGACCGGAAGAGACAGTTTCCCCTCTCAACGTCGCCCGTCCAGCCCTCCCGTCTGGACTAACCTAAGCATCCCTGCCTCCCTTATACTCCAGAGTAGCGTCACCTTATTACCAAAGACCAAGCTTCCAACTGATTGCAAGGCCAGATTATTTTATGAGTCACTCAGAGTACAGTCCTATGACTCATACTGTACCTGCAAAAGTACAATAATTTAAAATGTCCTAAATGTCCAGACTTAAGCATACAAGTTTAGGAGGAAAACCACAAGGTAAATCTACTTTTTTAAATTAAAAAAATTTTATTGTGGTATAATACACGTAATAAAATTGATCACTTTAACCATTGTAAGTGGACAGTTTAGTGGCATTAAATACATTCACATTGTTGTACAACCATCACCACCATCCATCTCCAGATATTTTCATCTTCCAAACTGAAACTTTGCACCTATTACACAGTTGTTGGGGAGAAGGAAACTTTCCTCTACCCTTCTAGGTTCTCTTGGCTGGTCTAGTAATGAAATCAACACGAGACAGACTACCAAGAGAAAAATAACCAAATTTAATTTCATATGTACATACGGACACCCCACATGCACGAGAGAGTCAGGACCTCACACAGGAGATGTTCAGAGACAGAAAGTTAAAATTGGGTATATGTGGCATCATGAGCTAAGGATGAGGTAAGACGCCTGGGGCTTTAGCTGGGACAAAGGTCTTTGCGGGAGGATAAGAGGAGCAGATGTTCAGTAATTAGAAGTTTGTTCTGCCCTGTAGGCAGGTCAGGAAAAGATATCTCATTTCTGGTAATAACTCTTATCATGGGCAAGACCACTAATTTAAATTCTTCTAGGTAATTAAGAGAGGAGCAGAAGTTTTTTTTTTTTGAGCCTGCAGGGTCTTGATTGCCTTCAGCTCAAAATAATCTTCATGTTGAGGTGGCCCATCCTGGGAGCCTGTTCTGAACCCCCACAGTAACTCCCCAAACTCCCTCTCTTCAGCCCCTGGCAAGCACCGTTCCACTTCCTGTGCTAGGATTGGACTGTTCTAGGGACCCATGTAAGTGGAAGCACACAGTGCTTGTCCTTTCTGGATTGGCTAAAAGGAACAACACTTTTTCCTTTATATTCTCACAGCATTTCACTTCTGACACCACGTGTATGGTTTCTTCCTCCCACCAACCGTTCTCCAGTTCTCTATGGACACAACTGGGTGTCCTACAGCTCAGTCTAGTGCTACACTGTGTACCTGGGTTGGCATCAGACCGCAGGTTAAGGGCTCAGCCCCACAAGACTGCCCCCTTCAGGTGCCAATCGCAAGTGCTGGTCTCTTCTGACTTCTGACTGACTGGCTATAATCAGAGTTTCCCATGACCCCCTTCTTGGGTTCTATAATTTGTTTACATCTGCCTGTTTATTTTAAAGAATACAACTCAGAAACAGCCAACTGGAAGAGCTGCACTGGGCAAGGTGTTTGGCACCTCAGGCAGCAGCTGTGGCTCTTGCCCGGGTTCCGGCACCGGTTAGGTGACCTCAGGCTTTGGGCCCCGTAACTGTTTCTCACTGAGGCCAACAGGGGCTTCTCCATCCTCCACCACCTGTGTGGCCAGTTCTCGCATTAAATTCCCTCTGAAAATTACTTGAAGTAGATTCGATTTTCCTCTTCAGAACTTCTAAGTGGTTTCTAGAAGCCCACAGACGTTATGTGAAAGTCTCATGATATACAGATGTCTGGACAAGTGAACTAGCAATGCATCCCCGTCCTCTGAATCAGACGAATTTCTCTTTTCCTGTAAGTGAGCTCCGTGTCCTCCAGGACCAGGAGAGAGATGTTCTGAGGTGTGTTCCTACTTAGCCTTAATCAGGGACCAGGACTTGGTACAGGGCACTGGCTACCAGTGTCCCCATCAGGAAACTGGATTCTTTGACAGCTGGAAAACAGGAGAGCTCAGACTGCCAGGGATAACCGTAAAGAGGACATGAAAAGTAGAGTAAATACATTAGCCACTCATTTAATTAATCAGTTTGATGGTTCTACTGATTAGAAAAAAAATGTATTAAAGGAAAAAGAATATTACATTTAGTCAGTGGTAATGAAATGTGTCAACATGGTGAATCCAGGCTGTGTGCTGGTCATCAGAACACCAGGAGCTGGCTGGCAGCAGAGGGTGTAACTGAGCCTGCACAGGTCCCTGCTCAGGCGGAACCAGCAGGGAGGCGGCTGGGACTGTCCCAGGCAGGCCAGTTCCCAGGGCTTCCCTCCACACACCCAGGGCCACGGGCAAAGTGGACTCACGAACATCTAGTTAATTCATTGCACTATCAGTCACGTGAGCCTGAGCTATAGCAGGTGTTCGGTCCCATGACTTCCTGAGCACACAGGTTCGATGCCTGTTCTGTTGCTTCACCCTTCACTTCTGGTGAGGTAACCAGTAAGCACAGGAGGGTGATTTGGATAAGGGTGGAGCAACAGACCTAATAGTTAGTGCTTGCTTGGTTCCCATAGTAACAAGGCCAGCACTCTCCTGGCCACGCCCCGGTTGCCATTTCATTGAAGAAGTAAGGGCTACATGGAGGATAGAAACTAAGTGAATCCAAGAACAGGGAGGTGGGACCACACACGTCATCGTTCCTGGAGGAAGCAAGGCGATGTTTGTTTGTTTGTTTTTATCCTCACCCGAAGACATTTTTTGTTCAGATAGAGTGGGAGGGAGAGAGAGGAAGAGAGAGAGAGAGAGAAAAACATCAACGTGAAAGGGACACATGGAGTGGTCACTACCCACACAACCCAACCAGGGCCAGGGACAAACTGCAACTGAGGCACATGCCCTTAGCAGGAACCAAACCCGGGTCTCTCTAGTCCGCAGGCTGACGCTCTAACCGCTGAACCAAACCAGCTAGGGCAAGGCTATGTTTGGTTTTAACAAGCAGCTCAGGTGAGTCTCTGCCTCCCCTCCAAACTGGCCTCAAAGACACTCCAAACAATCCTGTCTGAAAAAGAAACTCGAGAGCAGAGTTCCTGTATTTCTTTACCATGACCAGCCACAGGTATATAATTTAGCCTTATTCTGTTCACCAGTAATGTGCTTTGAGAGTTTTGTTCGTTCATTCATTCATTCATTCATTCATTCATTCGCATGCATTCGTGCATTCGTTCAACAATCCTTACAGGTTGCCTTTCAGCTCAAAGGTGCTATGTTATTATACATAACCCTGGGTATTTATTTCTCACCGTGGCTTCTCATTACCTTAAAAATACCCTTTTCTGCCATATTAAGAAGAAATTTCCAGATGCAATTCATATTTAGTTATTCATTTCTGAATCCCTGATGACTTTCAATGATTTTGCTTTATCTTTTTTTTTCCTTCATTGATTTTAGAAGGAAGCGAGAGGGGAGGGGGGAGAGATAGAAACATCAATGAGAGAGAACATCAATTGGCCGCCTCCTGCATACCCCCCACTGGGGATTGGGCCCACAACCTGGGCATGTGCCCTGACCGGGAATTAAACTGGCGACCTCTTGGGGCATGGGTCTACGCTCAACCACTGAGCCACATGGGCCGGGTGATAGGCCGGGTAACTTTGTTTTATCCTTAGCTACCCTTTATCTTTGTATAGTGGAATTAAAAGTTTGGGCCTAGTGCAGTTTGGAAACTCATCTCATGTATATGAACTTGTTAAGAAAGAAACAAACACAAAAAGCTTTCGCATATAAGCATAAACGAAGGACACAGACAACAATGCTGTGGGGGGTGGGAGGAGGGTGTCAATGGGGGGAAAAGGAGAAACAGCTGTAACAAAAATAAATTCATTTAAACAATAGAAAGAAACAAATAAAAAACACTAGCAGCTTAAAGCTTGAAGCTGCTGGAGTCCCAGGAGGGGCTGACTTTTCCGACTGCTGTCGCTGACACTGTGCTCAACGTATGTGCACAATTCCAGCCGTGGACCCAAGTGAGACAGTAGTCTTGGAAGCACAGCCGCAACAGCTGGTGCTGTGATAACTAATGTTCATTTTCTGTGATCATGTCAAGTCGCTCCTGGCAACTGATTGGTAACCAGAGCCCTGGCAGCGGCCTGGCCAAGTGCAGATGGACGGCTGCCGTCACTACGGTGAGAGGGATAGCTGAGTCGATCCCCTTAGCACTATGGAGAGAATTTAGGAATGGGAGTGGACCTGGGTCGAGAGACAAACAGTAGGGTGGTGGTAAGTTACCAAGTAAAGATGAGTTTGGAAGGTGGATGTCCAACTAATTGTCAGATGCTGAAACTCATTGAATGCATTTTCAAAGTCTTGAGATAAGGGAAGACATGAAAAACTGAAACCATAAAAACATTGAACTGAACTACATTAAAGGGCAAAAAAACCCCGTGTACAAAGGACAAAAGGCAAACACAAACTGGGGGAAAATTTTACGATACAGATGTCAGAGTATTAATATCCCTAATATAGTTTGTGTAAATTAACATAAATTAACACAACAAGGTAAACAATTCAGTAGAAGAGTAGATCAAGTACATAAAGCTGGTAATTTAGCAGTGCGATTTTCTTCTTTTTTAATGTATGCTTTTTTTTTTTTTTTCTTGCATTTATCTTCAGATAGACCAGGAGAGAGAGAGAGGGAGGAAGAGAGAGAGAAACATCAATGTGCGAGAGACACATCGAGTGGTTGCCACCCACACGACCCCAACTGGGGCCGGGGACAAACTGCAACCAAGGTACATGCCCTTAGCAGGAACCAAAACTGGGTCTCTCTGGTCCATGGGCCAATACTCTAACTGCCGAGCCAAACTGGCCAGGGCTTTAATGTGTTTCTTAAAATTGGTTTTAGAGAGAAAGAGGAAGGGAGAGGGAGAGAGAGAAAATTATTGATAATAGAGAAACATTAATTGGCTGCCTCCTGCTAGCCTCCTACTGGGGATCCAGCCCGAAAAGTGGGCATGTGCCCTGACTGGGAATCGAACCTGCAACCTCTTTGTAACACAGCGATGTTCAACCCACGAGCCATAAGAATTTTTAAAACATGCAATACCTGACTATTTAGTCTGGGGCATCGACCTCTTCTCCCTTAGATTATTAAATACAAAAATGACAGTAGCCGCCCTGACCGGTTTGGCCCAGCGGTTAGAGCGTCAGCCCCGGACCAGAGAGTCCCGGGTTCGGTTCCCGCTAAGGGCATGCACCTCGGTTGCAGTTTGTCTCCAGCCCTGGTTGGGGTCGTGTGGGTGGCAACCAGTCTATGTGTCTCTCTCACATGGATGCTTCTCTCTCTCTCTTCCTCCCTCTCTCCTTCTTGCTCTATCTGAAAATAAATGCAAAAATGTCCTCTGGTGATGATTAAAAAAAAAATGACAGTAGCCAACACAACAATAACCATCCAGTGTAAATGAATCAAAATTAGACCTTTTTTTTTAGTCAGACTGGCAAAAATCTGTAGTTGTGGGCGTGCTGTAGAACTGCCAGTAATCAGGTCACGTGTGCCACGAGGTGGGCCGGGCAGAAAACCCGGCTTTCGCAGCGCCACGAGAAGAGGGTGAAGACCTTACAAAAACGCCCAACTCACAAGCAACAAAAGAAAGGGAAACAGAAACAAAATTGAGATGCCATTTCTTCGATCACATGGGTAACGATGAAAAGTTGGCGTGTCGATGGCTGCAGAATCAACTGACAACTCCCACGTACTTTGGTGGGTGTACAACAGAAATTAGGTCAGATTTCTGGAGGACAGTCCAACAGGTGTGTTAAAATTTAAAACGAATACGCCATTAGATGTAGAAATTCTGTTTCTAGAACTCTGTTCTAAGATGTTTGATAACTGTGAAAAGATACAGATAGAATGGTTTGCATCGACTTACTGATAGCAGAAAAGATAGGAACCTCCGAAATGCTCAGCTACAAAGTTTTACTCAAATAAAATTACTGTACTTTCAAATGTTGTAATGCTTTGCACACAGTTCCATCTTGAAGATGGAACAGAGCTATATACACTGACCGAGTAAGGTGTCTGCAGCACATATCAAGTATGAAACGCACATACTACATGAAATTGCGTGGAGAGCAAAATCCCATTGGTGTAAACATACTACTTGCTGTGTGTTTATACAGGTACTATGCAGAGTGCTGTTTAGAAATATGTTCATTGGAATGTAAACATAAGAACCAGTGAGTTTTCTGCGGGTGGTGGACAATTGGGTAGTTATTATTTTATGTTTCAGATTTTTATTAGTTATTTTTTTATAATGAACATGTACAATTTTTATTAATTTATTTTTTAATTTTATTTTTGTTACAAATGTTTCTCCTTTTTTACCCCATTGACACCCTCCTCTTCCTTTCCCCGACCCCGTCCCCGGCTTTGTTGTCCATGTCCATTGGTTATGAATACATGCATATAAGTTCTGTGGTTTATCTCTTCCCTCCCCCCACCAACCCCTCTTCGGAGGGTTGTCAGTCTGTACCCTACTTCCATGTCTCTGGGTCTACTCTATTCCTCAGAATGTTATGTTCATTATATTCTACAAATAAGTGAGATCATGTGGTATTTGTCTTTTTCTGCTTGGCTTGTTTCACTTAGGATAATACTTTTCAGGTCCTTCCATGTCATCTCAAAAGATAAGAGATATTTCTTTCATACAGCTGCATAGTACTCCATTCTGTATATGTACCACAGCTTTTTTATCCATTCGTCTACTGATGGATACTTGGGCTGTTTCCAGATCTTAGCTATTGTAAATAGTGCTGCTATGAACATGGGGGTACATGTATTCTTTCTGATTGGTGTTTCAGGCTTCTTAGTGTATATTCCTAGAAGTGGAATCACTGGGTCAAATGGCAGTTCAATTTTTAATTTTTTCAGGTAACACCATATTGTTTTCCATAGTGACTGCACCAGTCTGCATTCCCACCAGCAGTGTACCAGAGTCCCCTTTTCTCCACACCCTCGCCAACACTTGTTTGATGATTTGTTGATGGCGGCCATTCTGACAGGTGTGAGGTGATACCTCATTGTTGTTTTAATTTGCATCTCTCTGATGATTAGTGATGATGAGCATTTCTTCATTTGTCTCTTGGCCATTTGTATGTCCTGTTTGGAGAGGTGTCTATTAAGCTCCTCTGCCCATTTTTAAATTAGGTTCTTTGTCTTCCTTTTGTTGAGTTGTATGAGCACTCTAATATTTTGGAAATTAACCCCTTGTCTGATATATCATTGGCAATGATGTTCTCCAATACAGTGGGTTGCCTTTCCATTTTGATGGTTGTTTCTTTTGCTGTGCAGAAGCTTTTGAGTTTGATGTAGTCCCATGTGTTCATTTTTTTCCTTTGTTTCTGTTGCCTTAGGTGATGTATCAGTGAAAATTCTACTGCATATGATGTCCGAAATTTTGTTGCCTACCTTTTCTTCTAGAATTTTTATGAATTCACAGGTCAGATTTAAGTCTTTTACTCATTTTGAGTTTATTTTTGTGTATGGTGTAAGTTGATGATCTAGTTTCATTTTTTTGCATGTAGCTGTCCAATTTCCCCAACACCATTTATTAAAGAGGCTGTCTTTACTCCATTGTATGCTATTGCCACCTTTGTCAAATATTAATTGAGCATATTGCCTTGGGTCCATTTCTGGGTTCTCTGTTCTGTTCCACTGGTCTATATGCCTGTTCGTGTGCCAGTACCAGGCTGTTTTGACTACAGTGGCTCTGTAGTATAACCTGAAATCTGGTATTGTGATCCCATCTTCTTTGTCCTTCTTTTCCAAAATTGCTGTGGCTATTCAGGGTCTTTTTGGTTCCATATGAAGTTTTGAAGTATTTGTTCTAGTTCTGTGAAATATGTCGTTGGTATTTTGATGGGGATTGTATTGAATCTATAGATTGCTTTGGGTAGTATGAACATTTGTATGGACAATGATATTAATTCTTCCAATCCATGAACAAGGTATATGCTTCCACTTTTTAGATCTTCCTCTATTTTTTTTTCAATGTCCTGTAGTTTTTTGCAAATAGGTCCTTTACTTCTTTGGTTAAGTTTATTCCTAGGTATCTTAATTTTTTTGCCACAATGGTAAATGGGATTGTTTTTTCAGTTTCTCTTTCTGTGAGTTCATCATTGGTGTATAAGAAAGAGAACTGAAAAAACCAATCCCATTTACCACTGCGGCAAAAAAATGAACATGCACAATTTTTAATCAGAGTAAAAGGAAAGTTATTTTTAATAAAAGAATACATTTTCACAGAGAGTCAATGGCTGAACTACAACTCAAACTCTACCTCCTGGATTCTCTGTCCAGTCTTCCTGCATTGTGGCCCTGCTGTGTGTCTTTCATCGGCAATCCAAAACTTAGGTCCTGCCTGTGGGTGGTTAGAATGGTGGGAGGCAGAGGATGCCCCATTAGAAAGTTCTGGAACTTTCACGGTGAAATATAGGAATATTCCCAGTTCCTCTTTTATCAGTTTGTGGAGAATTCTCCAGCCTCTTCTGAACACCACCATGTCAACAATGACAAAAGTGCCTGCCATCTAAGTGGACACATCATTCCTAGTTCAATATTCTGTTTCAGGAGAAGCATCAAGTAAATAATCGAAGACAATCACTGTTCTTGTCATCAGCCCCAAACAGTTACAATAATATTGCAGAGCTCACTCATGTATGAAATACTCACATTTTAAAATTGAATATGTGTTTTGAGCCTGTTTACATCTTTGCCATCAGCATTCTTTATTATTTAAAATTTTTTAAAATTTTCAATTACAGTTGACATTCAATGTGATTTTGCATTAGTTTCAGGTGTACAGCATAGTGGTTGGACACCCATGTACTTTGCAAAGCGTTCCCCCCTCTCCGATATTTCCAGTTACCCACCTGGCACCATACAGCATTCTTTGAGAAGAGGTTGCTTTCCTCAGTTTCTTACAGGCTGTGCAAAGCAGTATTTCCTTGTATTTGTCCTAACCTCACTTATTTCATACTTTAGGTAAGGTGAGCTCTTCAGGGTTTGAATTTAAGTCTTTGTTCACCAGCAGCAAGGTCATCAACCATTGTCTTCTCTCTCTCTCGACAAAAGTTCTCAATTGTTGTATTCACATCACAAACTCCCAGCTGCCCAATCTTAGTTCCACTTAGTCTTTTTGGAATTGTAGCAACTAGAAGTGCTAAAGAAACATGAACCATAAGTTTTGCAGGGATGATGTCAGAAGACTTGCACTGCTGGAATGGCGGGCCAACCAGAATGCACGCAGGTCCACGGGCCTCCAACTGGGCCCCGTGCCAGGCGCTAACACTCACGTGGCCAGACACGTGGCTGTCCAAGGGAAGCTTGGGTGTGCCTCGGCATCTAGAGGCAACAGTGGGGACATTTGAGGAGCTTGAGAAGTGATCATCACCAATGGAAAAGGAAGTATTTCCTTTCTTTTTTAAATTGCTTTTAGTGAAGGAGAAGAAGTGAAAGAGGGGAGAGAGAGGGTGAGCGTGAGAGAGAGAGAGAGAGAGAGAGAGAGAGAGAGAGAACTAATCAGTTTTGTTGTTCCACTTATTTATGCATTCATTGATTGCTTCCTGATATGGATGATGCTCTAACCAACAGCTATCTGGCCAGGGCTGAAAGTATTTCAGTACTTTAACAATCACATGACAAGTCTTGGTTTGTGCCGGGATGGTTTTGTGTCTTCATCGTTGCGCTGTTATCCGGCTTGCGTTTCAAAGATGAACACTGTTTTCTAGTTCGGATTTCTCACCGAGCACTCTGGAGAATCTGGTCGGTAGACCCAGAGTCTGAGCTTCTCACAGAGTGTAGATGGAATGGGTCCCAGTAACTTTGATCATTCCTTCCAGACTTTGAACCACTTCCTCTAAATATAGTTGTTGATCTGAGCACACAACTTAGATGTTTCAAGTGTCCTCAAGCTGGATGACATCAGGCTGGGACTGAACGAAGTCAGGAAGGGCAGGCATGTCTTAAAGAAAACTGAGCCATGCCATAACCCTGGAACTAAGTAAGAATCTTCCGATCTCCAACAAACCGAGGATCGTGGGTTGCATAAAGGAAATTTCTATTTAAAAATGTCTTTATTTGCCAACCCTGTGTTCCATGTCAGTTTCTTGTTTTGCTCAATTCCTTTTTTTAAAAAAACTATTTTTTCTTTATTGATTTGAGAGAGAGAGGAAGGGAGAGGGAGCGAGAGATAGAAACATTGATGTGAGAGAGAAACATTGATTGGCCACCTGTTGCACACCTGGGCATGTGCCCTACTGGGAATCGAACCAGCGACCTCTTGGTACATGGGTTGACACTCAACCACTGAGCCACACCAGCCAGCTCAATTCCTTTTTAAATTCCGAATCTTCACTTCATTCTGCCCCAGCTTCATTGACATATAACATTTTATAGATTTAAGGTATACAATGTGATGATTTGATAGGTGCACATGCTGTGAAATGATTCCACAGTAAGGTTAGTTTCCCATCATCATCTCGCACAATGAATTACCTTTCTTTCTTTCAATTTGTTTTCTTTATTGATTTTTTTAGAGAGAGAAGAAGGGAGAGGGAGAGAGAGATAGAAACATTGATGAGAGAGAACATCAGTTGACCACCTCCTACATGCCCCCACTGGGGATCAGGCCCACCACCTGGGCATGTGGCCTGACTGGGAAGCAAAGCAGTGACCTCTTGGTACATGGGTCGACACTCAACCAATGAGTCACACTGACCCGGCTCTAATTTCTTTTATCAGTGTCTTATAATTTTCACTGTATAGGCCTTCATCTCTTTAGTTAAATTTATTCCAATGTATTATTCTATTGTAAATTGTTTTCTTTGTTTCATTTTCAGATAGTTTGTTGTTAGTGTATAGAAATGCAACAGAGTCTGGGAAGTATTAGTCAGGGCAATTAGTCAAGAAAAGGAAATAAAAGGCATCCAAATTGGAAAGGAAGAAATAAAATTGTCTCTGTTTATAGATGACATGATCTTATATATAGAAAATTCTAAAGACTATATAAAAAAACTATTAGAACTAATAAATGAATTTAGTAAAGTTACAGGATACAAAATCAATACGCAAAAATGAGTTGTATTTCTTCACTTTGATTCTCCTATCCTCACAACTATCACAAGGGCCACTCATCCTCCTTCTGTATTTTCATTTATTCCTTTTCCAACTAAGTGTTACTCTTTAGGGGGTGCCACAAGCATGAGCCACAGGAGGCAGGAAAGCCACAGAGCACCAGGGAAAGGCTATCAGGACTTTCAGGAAACAAATGACGATACTGAAGCATTGATGTGAATGAACTTCCTTTGAGTCAGTGGCCAAGTACCACCCCTTCCAGCCTGTGCCTCTCCTGTCTTTCTGATGATTGGCTCAGGAGACAGAGAGACGGCCGTGGGCCATGCGTAAAGGTGAGAAGAGAGGACGAGAATGCTCTGTGGGATTACTAAATCAAACCACGGGGGGACAGTCCTGGGCCCCAGGTCACACAGTGAAACTCCTTTTTCTTAACATTGGATTTATTGTGCTAAAGCTACCTTTAAAGTCAGCTTTGGACCCTTTTTTGAGATGGAGTGTGTTGTGTATAGGTTTAATATGATTTCAAATCCACTTGTTTATGACTTAAGTGAAGTTGTTTTAATACACTTATTTATGGCACAGACAAAAAATGTTGCTTTAATATAAGAATGAAGTAAGTTGTGATGTCACAATTCTCCATCAATTGTCACTGATAAGAGGCAGCAGCTCAGCTGTGGAATCATTGGGCACATGTGGAGAAGCAACCATGACAAGGGGACATTTAGACTATAAATAGTGCGAGTTTGTGAGGACTATTTGAGCATTTCAGTTTGGGTGCAACTACTCTAAAAACTCCCCAAAGACCTTTGGGGCATTTGCAGTATTCCTCTTAGACAGTGATGACAACCCACACAGCAGCCCCGTGAAAGAGGTCAGCCCACCTGCCAACGCAGGCATCTCCGTTCCAGAGCAACGTGTTCTAGCAACAGGGTCTTCTCCTTTGGGCTGGCAGCTGGAAATCAGCTCTGGTTGGGTGTAGTCTCTCCGGGGCCTACTTGTTGAAAAGGTACACTTCATATTGAACTTGGATTTTATTCCTTCACCTCCCTTTGCCTGGAACAGTAGTGTGATTGATCTGTCATTTGTTTGGAGTATGTTATTGCTTTATTTGTTTATTAGGAGATATTATCTTGTATGCTCTTGGCTTATGAAGTCATTATATTTCCCACAGTGAACCTGTGCTAAAAATTTCTGGCAAAGACAGACTTAGTTTCTAAGTATAACTTCTGCTGCCTCCCAAGACAAAAACAAAAACAAAACAGAGTGAAAGGCATGTTGGATTCAGGGATATGTGCGACCGAACAGAAAAAGTTCAATGCTGTATGTGTGTGCATGCACCTTGGTGTGCATGTATGTGTTTGTGTGTGTGAACATACATAGCTGCAGAGAAGCGAGGGATGCTCAGGAATTAAGTGTGAAACCTCTATTAAATGTGCTCTTGGCACACATAAAAAGGGAGCATTTTGACCAGAATCCCTCTCCACACACCTGGCAACCAAGTGATCCTGGCAAGAAAATCTGGAGTGTCTCCAGAACCATCCAGCTGCACTTAACTGAGGACACAATTTTGTCCCAGCTCAGACACCAGCTGGGGAAGAATAAGCCAGTCAATCAGCTGGCCCATTAAAAAAGGGTAAAGATTGGATTCAGGTGTTTGAGTACATTTGATGCGTGGAACAGTTCCAATCAGATTACAGTACCCGTTAAGGGAGCCAAGGACCGCCAGGAGACAGCCTCGGCCAAATGTGTCAGGGAGTTAGTTCCTTAAGGTCTGCGTGTTAGATAATACACTTCTTTCCCTAATTGTTCGTTGTCAATTCTTCAGGGTCACCACGAGAGTGAAAGGAGGGATTGACCTTTTTAGACAAAGATCTGCATAGCTCTACTTGAAAACAGATAATTTGATTTTTAGGCACATAGCTCTAGAGTAATTTTAACATTTTGAGCAGAATTTCTAAATCATTAAGCAGAGACACTATTCAGCTTCGAGCACCCAAGGCCGAAAGGAGAGGTTCCGTTCAAGTAAACACACATACACTGTTTACATTCTGCTGGGAAGCCCAGCCTAGTGGGAGGGAAACTAACAGATTTTAAGAGGGTGGCAGGCATATTGCAAATAAGTTTTCACAATGCATTCAGAGCACGGAAACCAATTTAGTTAACACACGAAGTAATGAGCTACCGAAATCCCGGAACAGCCCTGGCCGGTTTGGCTCAGCGGTTAGAGCGTCCGCCTGCGGTCCGGAGAGGCCCGGGTTCAGTTCCCACTAAGGGCATGTACCTCGGTTGCAGTTTGTCCCCGGCCCTGGTTGGTCGTGCGGGTGGCAGCCACTCGATGTGTCCCTTTCACGTCGATGTTTATCTCTCTCTCTCTCTTCCTCTCTCTCCCTCCCACTCTGTCTGTACAAAAAATGGAAAAATGTCCTCAGATGAGGATTAAAAAAAAAAAAAAAAGAAAAAAGAAATCCCGGAGCAGCTTCTGGATGGAGAAGAGCAGGCAGGAGGGGCAGGGGTCTGAAAGCACTGGGGTCCGGAGGCAGGCGGCAAAGGCTTCGGCGCGTCCAGGTTAGGCACGTCCTGATTCACACGTATAGCTCTCATCAGAAGTCCTGGAAAACGCTTTCAGATTGCGCTTGTATGCAGACGGAAGGATCGCTTGTAAGCCCACCTGCGGGATCAGGGTCGCATGCTCCCAAGTACAGTGCCTGGAGCCTGGAGCCTCAGAGAAAAGGGAGCACACAGGAGCAAGAACGCAGCACCACAGGCATCTGGCCTCCCTGCCCTGCCTGCAGCTGCCCGAGCCCAGCATGCCAGTGCCCCAGGCGCCATACGTGCCTTCCCAACTCCAGCTGGCTTCCCAAAGCTGCCTGGCACACGCAGCCTACACAGAGGTCACTGCTGTGTAAGACCACTTTCTGTACACCAAACAAGAGACACTGTGTAGAGGAAGCTGGGAGTTGTGGGGGCTCCCTGGGGACTGTGAGAGTGCTCCAGGGTCGGAAGTGCTGGTGACTGCCACTGATTGCCTCTCCCCATCCATACAGTAGGTAGGGGCTCTATCCATGTGCTCTGGCCTACCTACAAGGTCACTGCAGCAAGTTCCTGGATACATCACCTGAGCCCATTTCAGCCCTGCACAAAGGAGCAAGCAAGATGAACAGGGCACTACTACATGCACCTGGCCTCCTTACCTGGAGCCACCCCAGCCTGGTAGGCCAGGGCCCCAGACCCTTAGGCATCCACTTGGTTCCTACAGGCCTGCCAAAATGACCCAGCGCACACAGCCTACATAGAGGCTCCTTCTATGTAAGACTGCTTTTTCAAGACTAGGAGAGAGAGAGCTATTTTGTCTAATTCATATCAACAAACATAGAAAGTCAAACAAAATGAAAAGATAGGAAAATATCTCTCAAATAAAGGAATGAGAAAAATCCCCAGGAAAAAGCCCCAAGGAAATGGAGATAAATACTTTGCCTGATAAATAATTCAAAAAATGGTCATGGGGAAGCTCACCAAACTTGATAGTAGAGTAGAGGAACTTAGGGAGAACTTCAAAAACAGTTAGAAATGATAGTAAAGAACCAAGCAGACCTGAAGAATATAATAACTGAATGAAAAGATACACCAGAGGACATTAACAGCAGATGAGCTAACACAGAAATATAAATCAACAACCTGGAAGAGACTAGTGGAAATCAACCGTTCAGAACAAGGACAACAAAGAATAAAAAAAGGAGGATGCATTATAGGGATCCCAGGAGGGGAAGAAAGAGGGAAAGAAACAGAAACTTTATTTAAAGAAATAATGGCTAAAAACTTTCCCAACCTGGGAAAGGAAACAGACATCCAGGAGGCAGAGTTCCAAACAAGATGAACTACCAGGCATCTTGTAGTTAAAATGACATAAATAAAAGATGAAGATAAAATTTTGAAGGAAATAAGAGAACAATAATAAAAAGTTACATAAAAAGGAAATCCCACAAGGCTATCAGCTGAATTCTTAGCAGCACAATTCAAGCCAGCAGGGAGTGGCAGAACATCTTTAAAAAGCTGAAAGAAAGGAAATTACAACCTAGAATAATTTACCCAGCAAGGTAAATTATTCAAAATTCAAAATGGAAAGGGAAGTAAAAAGCTTCCTGGACAAGCGAAAACTAAAGCAGTCATCACTACTAAACGTTTCTTTACTGGAAATGATAAAAGGTCTTCTTTAAAGACAAACGAAAAGCCCATAACTAGAAATAAGAAAATATGAGAAAGGAAAAAAAAATCTTACAGGTGAAGTCAAATATTTAATAAATATAGTGAATTAAACATTTAAAAAGCTACTTTGAAGGTCAAAAGTATCAAACTCAACTCAAATAACAATAAGTAGTTAGGAGACATACAACACAAGAAAAGATTTAAAACACATCAATAATATAAAGCATGGAGAGGGGGAAACTGGTCCTTATGGAATATATTTACACTTAAATGCCTATCAGATTAAAATAGATAGCTATAGCTATAAAATGATATACATGAACCCCAGAGTAATCACAAACCAAAAACCAATAAGAGATACACACACACACACACAAAAACAAGGAGAAAGGAACCCAAATAAAACACTAAGAAAAAACAGAAAACCACAAGGAAAGAAATCAAGAGAAGAAGAAAGGAACAAAGGAGAACTATAAAAATAATTTTTAAAAAGTTAACAAAATGGCAATAAGTACACACTTATCAATAATTACTTTAAACGTAAATGGATTAAATGCTCTAGTAAAAAGACATAGCGTGCTGAATGATTAAAAAGCATGACCCATCTATATACTGCTTACAAGAGACTCACTTCAAATCAAAAGATACATACAGACTGAAAGAGAAGGGATGAAAAAGATATTCCATGAAATTAGAAACAAAAAGAAAGCTGGGATAGCAATTCATATGAGACAAAATACTCTTTAAAACAAAAAATGTACAAAAAGGCAAAGAAGGACATTACATAATTATAAAGGGGTCAATCTAATAAGAGGTTATAGCAAAATATCTGTGTACCCAACATAGGAGCATTAGATATATAAGACAATTACTAATGTAAATAAAGGAAGAAATTCACAGTGATAAAATAATAGTAGGGAATTTTAGTGCCCACTCACATCAATGGATAGATTATCCAGACAGAAAATTACTGAGGAAACAATGGCTTCAAATGTCTCATTAAGCCAGATCAACCGAATAGAACTTTACAGAACATTTCATCCAAAAACTGCAGCGTTTACTTTTTTTTTACAAGGGCACATGGAACATTCTCCAGGATATAGTACATATTACGCCACAAAAGAAACCTCAATATATTCAAAAAGAATAAAATCATATCAAGCATGTTTTCTGACTACGTGAAATCAGAAATCAAACTACAGGAAGAAAACTGGAAAAAACACAAATATGTGGAAACTAAACAACATACTACTAAACAACCAATGGAGCAAAGAGGAAATCAAATACGTAATACAAAACCTATCTTGAAACAAATTATAATGAAAACATGTTTCCAAATTTATGGGATGCAGTAAAAGCAGTTCTGAGAGAAAAGTTCATAGTTACACAGGCCGAATGTAAGAAACAAGAAAAATCCCAAATAAATAATCTAACTTTATACTTAAAACAGCTAGAAAAAGAAGAACAAACAAAACCCAAAGTAAACAGAAGGAAGGAGATAGTTAAGACTAGAGCAGAAATAAATGAAATAGAAATTAAACAAAAAATAGAAGAGATCGATAAAACTAAGAGCTGGTTCTTTGAAAAGATAGACAAAATTGACAAACCTTTAGCCAAACTCCTCAAGAAAAAAAACAAAAAGAGCTCAAATAAATAAAATCATAAATAAAAGAAGAGAACTGAAAACTGATATCACAGAATTACAAAGAATCACTAAATAATATGAACAATTATACAAATTTGACTCTAGAAGAAATGGGTAATTTCTAAAAGTCCATAATATTCCAAGATTGAACCCCAAAGAAATACAACATCTAAACAGACCAATTACTAGCAATAAAATTGAAGCAGCAATTCAAAAAACTAACAAGAAGTAAAAGTCTAGGACCAAACAAGTAAATTCTATCCAACATTCAAAGAAAAATTAATACATATTCTTTTAAAACTACTTAAAAAATATTGAAGAGGAAGGAATGCTTCCAACCCCATTCTATGAAGTTCCCATTACCCTGATATCCAAACAAGAGAAATTAACTAAACAACCCCATTATTTGATTTCATCAGTAAGTATAAAATACCTAGGTATAAACTTACCCAAAGAAGTAAAAGGCCTGCACACTGAATACTATAAGATGCTGAAGAAAAAAATTGAAGAAGATACAAATAAATGGAAGGCTATAGCTTGCTCATGGATTTGAAGAATTAAAATTGTTAAAACAGAGAGGGGAAAATGGCAGCAGAGTGAATGGAAGCTACACAGACCATCTCCCAGGACCAAACTGGAATTACTACTAAAATAAAGACAAATCTGTGGGAAAAACCAACTGAGAAGCAGCTGGAAAGAACCCTTATAACCAGGGATGGAAAGAGGACAACAAATCGAGCCTGGTAGAAACCGTGAAGGTGTGAGAGGGCGGCTGGGAGCCCACAGACAGCAGCTGAGGGCTGTTTTAGCTGTGAGAACTTTCCTCTGAGAAGTTGGGGGTTAAAACCCCAAGCCAGCTCCACAGCCCAGTGGCAAGACAGGGAAGGGCACCCACATAGCACCTGGCTGAGACCACCAGAGCTGAGGCTTTGTCCAGCAAGGAGAGGCACAGGAAAGAAAACGACACCTCCCTGAAGGGCCAGAGAACTAAATCATCTACAGCCACTCACCTTGGGCTCCTGCAGAGAGAGGGTGGGCTGGACTGAGGAGAGAGTGGGGAAGGAGGACACCGGGAGTTTTATGTGCAATCACTCCCTCATAGGACAGTAGCCATCTTACTCGAAGAGCCCCTTTCCAGAGCCCTTGGAGAAGCAACAGTCCCTCAGGAATTTAACACCACCAGGCCAGGCCAGAGAAATGCAAATTGGGGCTCATTAACAGCTAAAGGCTACCAGTAGGCAGTTGCCCCCCCCACACACACACACACACTGGAAATCCTCTTATCCTGTACACCTGAGGGATTTTTCATTCAGTTGATGGCGATAACCCAAGACTCATCAAGTAACTGAGACTCATAGCCTACAGGAAAAAGCTAGAAGATAACTGAACTTTTGGATGGCCTGCAAATCTAACCAGGAAAGTAAGACCTGACAGTGTGTTTAATGTGGGTCTTCCCACACTCATCCAAATCCAGTAGAGAGAGCCACAATCAGCAGAACATCAAAACCCACAGGGAAAATTTGGCAGGCTCCAAAACCCACTGAGACAGCCAAAATGGTGAAACAAAGAAATGAATCCCAAATGAAAGAACAAGAGAATTCTACAGAAGAAGAATAAACAAAATGAAATTAAGCAAGATATCAGAGGCAGAGTTCAGATTAATGATTATGAGGAACCTCAACAGCACGAATAAAGATATAGGAACATCGGCCCTGGCCGGTTTGGCTCAGCGGTTGGAGTGTCGGCCTGTGGTGCAGAAAGGCCCCGGGTTTGGTTCCCACTAAGGGTATGTACTTCGGTTGCGGTTTGTCCCCGGCCCTGATTGGGTCGTGCGGGTGGCAGCCACTTGATGTATCCCTTTCACATCAATGTTTCTCTCTCTCTCTCTCTCTCTCTCTCTCTCTCTCTCTTTCTCCCCCCTCCCCCCCTCTCCCTCCTACTCTATCTGAACAAAAAATGGAAAAAATGTCCTCAGGTGAGGATTAAAAAAAAAGATATAGAAACATTGAAAATCATCCAATTGGAAATGAAAACCACCAAGTGGAAATGAAGAATGACATAACAAAAATAAAAAACACATTGCAAGGAATAACCAGCAGAGTAGAAGAAGCTGAGGATTGAATCAGTGAATTAGAAGATAGGGTAGTAAAAAATCACCCAATATGAGAACCAAAAATAAAAAACAATTAAAAAACAGGAAGACAGTGGATCAATGTTCTCTCTCATCAATGTTTCTATCTCTCTCTCAGTCCACCTTCCTCTCTCTCTAAAAATCAATAAAGGAAAAAAATTTTAAAAAACAAACAAACAAAAACTTCTGGAGGAAATCAAAGAAGAAATCAACAGCAATACAATCATAGCAGAGGACTCCACTGACATCACTGGACAGATCCTCTAGAGAAAAAATTAACAAGGAAACAGAGACTCTAAATGCTGCAATAGATCAAATGGATTTAATAGATACCTATAAAGAATTACACCCCAAAACTGCAGAATTCAAGTGCACATGGGACATTCTCAAAGATAGACCACATTTTAGGACACAAACTAAGTCTCTACAAGTTCAAAAAGATTGAAATCATATCAAGCATCTTCTCAGATCACAATGGCATGAAACTAGAAATCAATTATAATAAAAACACTCAGAAACATTCAAACACATGAAGGTTAAATGGCATGTTATTAAACAATGAATGGGTTGCCCTGGCTGGATTGCTCAGCGGTTAGAGCTTCGGCCTGTAGACCAGAGAGTCCTGGGTTCAGTTCCCGCCTAGGACACGTACCTTGGTTGCAATTTGTCCCTGGCCCCGGTTGGGATCATATGGGTGGTTACCACTCGATGTGTCTCTCTCACATCAATATTTCTCTCTCTCACGTCCTCCTTCTCTCCCACCCACTCTATCCGAAGATAAATGCAAAAAAAAGTGTCCTCTGGTGAGGATAAAAAAACAACAACAATGAATGAGTTACCAAGGAGATAAAGGAAGGAATAAAACCTTCCTGGAAACCAATGAAAATGAACACACAACAACACAAAATCTATGGGACACAGCGAAAGCAGTCCTGAGAAGGAAGTTTATAGCACAACAGGGCTACCTCAAGAAACAAGAACAATTTCTAATTGACTATCTAAGCCCAAACTTAAAGAACTAAAAAGCAAACAAAAACAAAAACCCAGAGCAAGTAGAAGAAAGGAAATAGTAGATCAGAGCAGAAATAAACAACATAGAGACCATAAAAATAATTCAAAAGATCAATAAAACAAAGAGCTGGTTCTTTGAAAAGATAAACAAGAGCTCTGGCCAGTTTGGGTCACGGATTAGAGCATCAGCCTGTGGACCGGAGAGTCCTAGGTTCGGTTCCCACTAGGGGCATGTACATCGGTTGTGGTTTGTTCCTGGCACAGGTTGGAGTCATGTGGATGGCAACCACTCGGTGTGTCTCTCTCATATCGATGTTTTTCTCTCTCTCTCCCCCCCATCTCCTTCCCTCCCTGTCTGAAGATGAATGCAAAAATGTCCTCGGGTGAGGATTAAAAAAAAAAGATAAACAAGATTGATGGACCCTTAGCTAGACTCATCAAGAAACAAACAGAGAGGATCAAAATAAACAAAATCAGAAACAAAAGAGGGGAAGTAACAATTGACATCACAGAACTACAAAGGATTGTTAACAACTACTATGAACAATTATACACCAACAAATTGGACAATCTAGGTGAAATGGACAAATTTCTAGAAACACAAAGTCTCCAAAAACTAAGCAGGGAAGAGACAGAAAACTTGAACTGACCAATAACAACTAAGGAAATTGAAAATGTAATCAAGACTCTCCCAGCAAACAATGCCAGGGCCCAGACGGCTTCATGGGGGAGTTTTACTGAACATTCCAAGAAGATCTAACACCCATTTTCCTCAAGCTATTCCAAAAAATTCAAAAAGAAGAAAGACTCCCAAACATGTTCTATGAGGCCAGCATAATTCTAATTCCAAAACCAGATAAAAACAACACAAAGAATGAAAACTACAGGCCAATATCCCTGATGAACATAGATGCCAAAATCTTTAATAAAATATTAGCAAATTGGATCCAGCAACACATTAAAGAAATTATTCACCATGACCTAGTGGGATTCACCCCAGGGATGCAAGGCTGGTACAATATTCTCTAATCAATAAATGTGATACACCACATAGACAAAATGAAAGATAAAAACCATATGATCATATCAATAGATGCTGAAAAAGCATTCAACAATATCCAGCACCAATTTCTAATAAAAATGCTCAGCAATGTGGAAATAGAGGGATCATATCTTGACATAATAAAGGCCATACATGAAAGACCTACAGCCAACATACTCAATGGGCAAAAACTAAAAGCATTTTTTTTTTAAGAATAAGAACGAGACAAGAATGCCCACTTTCGCCACTCTTATTTAACATAGTACTGGAAGTCTTAGTCACAGCAATTAGACAAGAAGGAAAAATAAAAGGGATCCACATTGGAAATGAGGAAGTGAAACTGTCATTATTTGCAGATGACATGATATTGTACATAGTAAACCCTATAGACTCCATCAAAAATCTACTAGACTTAATAAATGAATTTGGCAAAGTAGCAGGATACAACATGAACATCAAGAAATTGATGACATTCTTGTATACCAATAATGAATTCACAGAAAGAGAAACTAAAAAAAAAAAAAAAAAAAAATCCCATTTACCATCGCAGCAAAAAACTAAGATACCGAGGAATAAACTTAACCAAAGATGTAAAGGACCTATTTGCAGAAAACTACAGGACATTAAAAAAAGAAATAGAGGAAGATATAAAAAAGTGGAAGCATATACTTTGTTCATGGACTGGAAGATTTAACATCATTAAAATGTCCATACTACCCAAAATAATCTATAGATTCAATGCAATCACCATTAAAATACCAACGACAGCCCTGGGTTGTTTGGCTCAGCAGTTAGAGCATCGGCCTGTGGTCCAGAGAAGCCCGGGTTTGGTTCCCACTAAGGGCATGTACCTCGGTTGCAGTTTGTCCCCTGCCCTGGTTGGGTCATGTGGGAAGCAGCCACTTGATGTGTCCCTTTCATGTAGATGTTTCTCTCTCTCTCTCTCCCTCCCACTCTATCTAAACAAAGAAGAATGTCCTCAGGTGAGGATAAAAAAAACAATAGCAACTACAACCCAGGCCAGTTTGCCTCAGTGGTTAGAGCATCAGCCTGTGGACCAGAGAGACCTGGGTTTGGTTCCCACTAAGGGCACGTACCTCAGTTGCAGTTTGTCCCCGGCCCTGGTTGGGGTCATGTGGGTGGCAACCAGTCGATGTGTCTCTCTCACATCCATGTTTCTCACTCTCTCTTCCCCCCTCTCTTCCTCCCGCTCTGTCTGAAGATAAATACAAAAATGACCTCGGGTGAAGATAAAAAAATAAAATAAAAATACCAGCAACTTATTTCACAGAACTAGAACAAATACTCCAAAAGTTTATATGGAACTGAAAAAGACCCTGAATAGTCACAGCAATCTTGGGGAAAAAAAAAAAGTAGAAGGGATCACAATACCAGATATCATTTATACTACAAAGCCATTGTAATCAAAACAACCTGGTATTGCACAAGAACGGGCATATAGATCAATGGAACAAAACAGAGAACCCAGAAATTGAACCGAGACAATATGTTCAATTAATATTTGACAAAGATGGCAAGAGCATACAGTGGAGTAAAGACAGCCTCTTTAATAAATGGTGTTGGGAAAATTGGACAGCTACATGCAAGGAAATGAAACTAAACCATCAACTTACACCATACACAAGAATAAACTCAAAATGGATAAAAGACTTAAATGTAACTCGTGAATCTATAAAAATCCTAGAAGAAAATGTAGGCAACAAAATTTCAGACATCACATGCAGCAGAATTTCCACTGATACATCACCTAAGGCAACAGAAACAAAGGAAAAAAATTATAGATGGGACTACATGAAATTAAAAAGCTTCTGCACAGCAAAAGAAACAATCATCAAAATGGAAAGGGAACCCACGATATGGGAGAACATAATTGCCAACAATACATCAGATAAGGGGTTAATTTCCAATACATATAGAGTGCTCATACAACTCAATAAAAGGAAGACAAAAAACCCAATTAAAAAATGGGCAGAGGAGCTGAATAGACACCTCTCCAAACAGGACATACAAATGGCCAAGAGACATATGAAAAAATGCTCAACATCACTAATCATAAGAGAGATGCAAATTAAAATAACTATGAGGTTTCACTTCACACCTGTCAGAATGGCCGCCATCAACAAATCATCAAACAACAAGTGCTGGCGAGGGTGTGGAGAAAAGGGGACTCTGGTACACTGCTGGTGGGAATGCAGACTGGTGCAGCCACTATGGAAAACTCTATGGTGTTACCTGAAAAAATTAAAAATTGAACTGCCATTTGACCCAGTGATCCCACTTCTAGGAATATACCGTAAGAAGCCTGAAAAACCAAATCAGAAAGAATATATGTACCCCCATGTTCATAGCAGCACTATTTACAATAGCTAAGATCTGGAAACAGCCCAAGTGTCCATCAGTAGATGAATGGATAAAAAAGCTGTGGTACATATACACAATGGAGTACTATGCAGCTATAAGAAAGAAAGCTCTCTTATCCTTTGAGATGACAGGAAGGGACCTGGAAAATATTATGCTAAGTGAAATAAGCCAATCAGAGAAAGACAAATATCACACGATCTCACTTATTTGCGGAACATTATGAACAAAATAAGCTGATGAACAAAATAGACCCAGAGATATAGAAAGTAGTATGGTTCAGACTGACAAACTTCAGAAGAGGGTGCGGGAGGAGGAAAGAGATAAACCAAAGAACTTGCATAACAAATGGACATAGACAACAATGCTGGGGGGGGAGGTCAGGAAAGGGGTGTCTAGGTTGGAAAAAGGAGAAATATCTGTAACAAAAATAAATTAATAAAAGAAAAAAAGTAAAAATAAAAATTGTTAAAATGTTCTTGGCCTGGCCAGTGTGGCTCAGTTGCTTGAGCATTCTTTCCTGTGCACCGAGAAGTTGATGGTTGGATTCCAATCAGGGCACATTCTGGGTCGCGTTGTGGGCTTGATCCCCAGTGGGGGTGTGCATGGGAGGCAGCCCATTGATGTTGCTCTCTCACATTGATGTTTCTGTGTTCTCCCTTCCTCTCTCTTTAAAAATCAATAAACTGCCCTGGCTGGTTTGGCTCAGCGGTTAGAACATTGGTTCACAGACCAAAGAGTTGCAGGTTAGATTCTGGTCAAGGGCACCTACCTCTGTTGCGGTTCGGTCCCCAAGCCCTGGTCAGGTCATGCAGGAGGCAACCAGTTGATGTATCTCTCTCACATCTATGTTTCTCTCTCTCTCTTCCTCCCTCCCTCCCACTCTATCTGAAGATAAATAGAAAAATATCCTTGGGTGAAGATTTAAATAAATAAATAAATAAAATAGAAATCAATAAACTAGCCCTGGCCAGTTTGGCTCAGCGGTTAGTGTTGGCCAGCGGACCAGAGAGTCCTGGGTTCGGTTTATGCTAAGGGCACGTACCTCAGTTGCAGTTTATCCCTGGCCCCGGTTGAGGTCAGGTGGGTGGCAACCAGTCGATGTGAGACATCGATGTTTCTCTCACTCTCTCTCTTTCCCCCTTTCTCCTTCCTGCTCTATCTAGAGATAAATGTAAAAATGTCCTTGGGTGAGGATAAAAAATATATTTTTTTAAATCAATAAACTATTCTTTAAAAAAAATGTTCTTACTACCTACAGCAATCTACAGATTTAATATAATCCCTATTCAAATAACAATGGCATTCTTCTTAGAATTAGAACAAGTCATTCTAAATTGTATATGGAACCACAAAGACCCAGAACAGCCAAAGAAATCATAAGAAAGAACAAAGTGGGAGATATTATGCTTCCCAATATAAAACTATACTATAAAGCAACAATAATCAAAATAGCATGGTGCTGACATAAAAACACACATATAGCCCTGGCTGGTTTGGCTCAGCAGTTGGAGTGTCCGCCTGCGGTCCAGAGAGACCCGGGTTCGGTTCCCGCTAAGGGCAAGTACCTCGGTTGCAGTTTGTCCCCGGCCCTGGTTGGTCGTGCGGGTGGCAGCCACTCGATGTGTCCCTTCACATCGATGTTTCCCTCTCTCTCTCTTCCTCTCTCTCCCTCCCACTCTATCTGTACAAAAAAATGGAAAAATGTCCTCGGGTGAGGATAAAAAAACAAAAACAAAAAAACACACATATAGATCAATGGAATAGACTAGAGATGCCTCAAATAAATCCTTGATTATATTATCAATTTAATCTATGACAGAGGAGGCAAAGCTATATAATGGGGTAAAGACAGTCTCATTAATAAGTGGTGTTGAGAAAACTGGACATGCACAAAATTAAATTGGACCACTGTCTTATAATACATACAAAAATAAACTCAAAATGTATAAAAGAGTTAAATATAAGACCTAAAGCCATAAAATCTAGAATAAAACATTAAACTCTTTTAACATCACTCTTAGCAATATCTTTTTGAATATGTCCCCTTGGGCAAGGGAAACAAAGAAAAAGTAAAAAATGGGACTGCATCAAACTAAAAAGTTTTTGTACAGCAAAGGAAACCATCGACAAATGAAAAGACAACATACTAAGTTGGAGAAGATTTTGCCAATGATAAATATGATCAGGGGTTAGTATCCAAAATATATAAGAAACTCATACAACTTAACAGCAAAAAAAAATCTCCAAACAATCCAATTAAAAATGGGCAGAGAACCTGAATACAGAGAACATACAGATGGCCGACAGACATATGAACAGGTGCTCAAAATCACTAGTCATCACGGAAATTCAGATGATAACTACAGTGAGATACTAGCTCACACCTGTCAGAATGGCCATCATCAATACATCAGCAAATAGCAAGTGCTGGAGAGGATGCAGAGAAAATGAAACCCTTATACACTGTTGCTAGGATTCTGAATTAGTGCAACCACTATGGAAAACAGTATGGAGATTCCTCAAAAAATAAAAAATAGAGCTGCTTTATAATTCAGCAATTCTACTTCTGGATATTTAGCTGAATAAAACAAAAACATTAATTAAAAAATATATATGCACCCCTATGTTCATTGCAGCATCACTAGTAATAACCAAGATATGGAAGCACCTAGGTGTGTATCAGTAGATGAATGGAGATACACACACACACACACAGACACACACACACACACTTGAATATTATTCAGCAATGCAAAGAGTGAAATTTTATAATCTGCAACAAGATGGATGGACTTAGGCTAAATGAAATAAGTCAGACAGAGCAAAACAAATACCGGGTGATTTCACTTACATGTGGAATCTAAAGAGCAAAACAAATAAATAAACAAAACAGAAACAGACCCATAGATATGGAGAACAAGCTGATGGTTGCCAAAGAGGAAGGGTTGGAAGGATCGTAATAAAATTAATAAAGAATAAAAATAAAGGATAATCTTTATTCCTCCCCAAAAAAGAACTTGAGTGAAAACATTAAGTTGCAGATAGGTACAGAGACATTTAATGCATTTATGTAATATACTGATCATTTAATATATTTACATGTATATGTACCTAGATGATTATAAATTTGGGGTGGGGGGGATTTCATATATGCACACTGTTGAACAGGGGAAATAGAATACATTTTGTCAAATTTGGGACCTTCTTCCAACATGTTGTAAGGCTTCACATCAAGCCATACAAAATCTGGGAATGATAACTTGTTTACCCTTAGTAAAATATGATTTCCTGTTTGGGAGCCTGGGAGGAAGAAAGCCTTTTAAAAGAGGCTATTAACCTCTCGTAGAGTGTTCTTGGACATTAAGAAAATAATAGTTGGCTGTATTAAGTGCAAATGTGATAGAAACATAGGGATTACATTTCACCTAAAGTACACATGAATTAAAAAGTCCAGCAAGGGAGAAACTTGGTTTTACTAAACTGAAATAGTTGAAAAATAAATGGTGACATTTGACAAAATCAAGATGTTACCATATTTGCGAACCTCTCCTTGCAGTGAGCATGAAACCAGAGGCCTCGTCTCCTAGTTAACTTCACAGTACTACTTCGTTGAAACTTACGAGTACAGGGAAGGCTCACAGCAACCCACTTCACCGGCACGACTCTCCAGACACACTGGGGGCGACCTAGGCTTAGACTGATTCTTGGATGGTTCGCTGGAACGGTAGTGAAGCTGTTTTAACAGAGGCACAAAGAACTAACACTGAGCCAGAGGAAAAGGGTGCTCAAAAGAGGCTGGCCACATTTCAGGCTGGACTCCCACCCTCGGGCAGGAAGCCGAGAGCTTACGGCAGAATAGGGAGGTGGGTGGGACCGCAAAGAAAGGGCTGAAGGGAAGGAAGGAAATGGGGGTGCTGGAGAAGAGGATGGGGAGAGGAGAAAAGGAGGGAGCTAATGAGAGGTGTGCAACCAGGAGGAAATGGGATCAGAGTTGTCCTTCCTCGTACAGGAGACATCCAGAAATAAATCGGCTTGTCAACATGCCACTAAACTCCCCAGCAATTAACTTAGCGAGGAGATGGGACTGATTTTCAAAGAAAATGTCCAAGTGATAACATAGATAAAGAACCTTTCAGCCCTGGCCGGTTTGGCTCAGCGGTTAGAGCGTCGGCCTGCGATCCAGAGAGACCCGGGTTCGGTTCCCAGTAAGGGCACGTACTTCGGTTGCAGTTTGTCCCCGGCCCTGGTTGGGTCGTGTGGGTGGCAACCACTCGATGTGTCCCTTTCACTTCGATGTTTCTCTCTCTCCCTCCCTCCCACTCTATCTGAACAAAAAATGGAAAAATGTCCTTGGGTGAGGATAAAAAAAAAGAACCTTTCAGCCCTGGCTGGTTTGGCTCAGCAGTTAGAGCACTGGCCTGCAGACAATGGGTTGTGGGTTTGTTTCTAGTCAAGGGCACGTACCTTGGTTGTGGTTCATCCTTGCCCTGGTTGGGTCGTGGTGGAGGCAGCCAGTTGATGTGTCTCTCTCACATCCATGTTTCTCTCTCTCTCCCTCTCTTCCTCCCTCCCACTCTGTCTGAAGATAAATGGAAAAATACCCTTGGGTAAGGATAAAAACAAAGAACCTTTCAGCCCTGGCCAGTTTGGCTCAGCGGTTAGAGTGTCGGCCTGCGGACCAGAGAGTCTCAGGTTCGGTTCCTGCTAAGGGCATGTACCTCAGTTGAGGATTGTCCCCGGCCCCAGATGGGGTTGTGTGGGTGGTAACTACTCGATATGTCTCTCTCACGCTGATGTTTCTCTCTCTCTCTCTCTTCCTCCCTCTCTCCCACTCTATCTGAAGATCAATGCAAAAAAAAAAAAAAAGAACCTTTCAAACTAAGCACAAGGTAAGGAGCTAACTCAAGAGGTTCTCTTTTCTCCATGGGCACCTATCTCCTTATGTACATGTTTTGTACAGTCTGAGAAAGCAGCAAGGAAAAGAAAGTAGTTATTTAATAGGGCATTGCTATCTATTGTGACACAGACATTCTTTTTCTTGTGGACACAGACATTCTTAAAGTGCACAATATTTGCCATGTTTTTCCCATCATCAAGGTTTTTGTCATAAAAAAGCATGAGGAGTAGGACACCCCAAGTTACTGTTCTATTTTGGGCGGGAGTCAGAGAGGGCTTTGAGCAAGGAGTCAAATTTGTTTTCTTTTGTGAAAGTATCAAAATAAGTAATTTTTTTCTGCTCTAATCATTTGTTTTGACGTGTTTAGGCATAACCACAATGAGGAATTTTAATCCTGAGTGTCATTAACTCCGTGTCCTGTGTGTGATGATGTTTCCTCCTGCGGCTGCCGGTGGGCTCCGGATGGACCTGTGACCGCGATCTCTTTGGCTTAAGGAATTCTCACCCGGGTGCCGGGACCAGTGTGCGGATCTGAGAGAACATGTGCATTGGCCGATCGTGTCCCCGAGAAAGTCAAACAAACAAAAACAAATTAGAAATGTCTGCAGCTTCCCGGTATCATGTTCTTTCCTTTATAAATGGGTGTATTTATGGAAAGTACGCTTTTCTGAGTAACATTCCAGGAGGAAGAAACTCAAGGTCTGTTTTGCTTAAGTTGAAAAGAAAAATGTAAGAAGGAGGGGAAAGGGGAGGGAAGAGCAAACAAAGAGGCTGATGAGTGTAGGTTTTGTCTGGAAACCTTGACCAGCAGGGCTGTGGCCACACCGCCGATCCTGGCTGGATTTTCCTGTGGCTGTATGATCTGACTCCGGCACACTGGCCTTGGATCCTCCTCCAGGGCTGTCTGTCTGCGACACAGCTGCGTCCCACTGCGCACGGTTTCTGTGGCTCCAGTGGCCGCCTCAGGGTCTCCCCGCCGTCCCGTCGCCTGGGGTCTCTGCCTCACACTCACGTGCACCTGCGGCCGCTGTATGCACACAGGACTGTACTCTGGGTCCTCACTAAAGATTGCGGAGGCAGTGAATTCATTCTGAGACGCTGCCAAAGGGACAGGAAACCTGGGACAGGAAGTCACTGACTCCAGCACGTCCCATAGCATCTCGGCTCGTGCCCAGCCGACTGTCCAGTGTGCAGTTTTATGACCCCTGCATCTGGACGGACCAGACGGTGGGGCCCACGGACGGTGACTCCCAGCCTGCTCCAGCTACACAGCGTGAGAACTCATCGGGTCTTCTGGAGGCTTCTAGTCCTTGACTAGAGTTTTCCTTGTGGCTCATGCTAGAACCGGCACTTCCTGCCCAGCTGCCGCCGCGGCACACACACCTGGACATCAGTCCTGAGTCACATGCTGCTTCCTCTCCTACACTCACGGAGACCTTCCATGCCATCTGTCTCTCCAGCGGGGCTGTTTTCCTTACAGAGACCTGAAGACCAGCCTGGGGACCATGTTGTCTCAAGAATTTGGTGGAGCCCTGGACGGTTTGGCTCAGCGGTTAGAGCGTTGGCCTGCGGTCCAGAGAGACCCGGGTTCAGTTCCCGCTATAAGGGCACGTACCTCGGTTGCAGTTTGCCCCCGGCCCTGGTTGGTTGTGTGGGTGGCGGCCACTTGATGTGTCCCTTTCACATCGATGTTTCTCTCTCTCTCTTCCTCTCTCTCCCTCCCACTCTATCTGAAAAAAAAAAAAATGGAAAAATGTCCTTGGGTGAGGATAAAAAAAAAAGAATTTGGTGGAAAAGCAGTAATTCCGAGTTTGGGCCTGTCTCTGTGGCCAGGCTTGGCCTTCAAGCAGGAGCTGGCTTGCAGCTTGGGGGCGGGGGGTCACTTTCCCTTTGCTGCTGGGTGTCTGCAGGTGTCGTGCCTCAGGTTCTCACCAGCCCTCAGGGGCTAAGAGGGTGTTTCCTAAAATACCGAACATTTAGTTTTCTCCCTGAGAGAAATTCTGGTACCAGCTCTTTTTTGTGTGTTAATAGATGTATGAAGTATACAGAATCATGCTGTTATAGGCAGTTAGGCAGACATGAGCAGATCATGGACGATGGGACAGGTACAGAAGGTCACCAGGGCGAACGCCCCAGGTGCCTGGCAAGGGGAGTGGGAAAACAAGGACCTCACCCAGGGTGCCCTTGCCTCCCCTCGCTTGGCCCTGACCATGCGGTTTGGACCCCTGACCTTTCCTCCCTAAAGATAGCATCTAGGCCTCAGCGTGTTTCAGCTCCAGGCCCAGAAAAGCAGCAAAACCAGACAAGTGACACTGTGGCTGACCTCAGGGCCAGCTGCGCTGACTATTGACCCCGTGCCCTGGTGCTGAACACCAGGACCCCGGAAGAGCACACCTGGAAAGCTGATGAATAATCTATGGACTCTCTGAGACCTCCCCTAAGATTCCCACCTGCAGGAGAGAGAAACCCCTCAACACAAAGGACCCCGAGGGCCCTCCTTGGGGGAGCACGGCCCCTGTCATCCCCTCCTCTCCTTCCCCCCAGGCACATATCTCCGAACCTCGACGGGAGCAGTGGGCTAACCCCGGGAACCTGTCTCCATGGCCCCTTTTCCCTGGTTCTACGCTAAGCCCTTCCTCGTCCCACTGTCCTGAGCGCGTGCGCTGCGGCCAGGGAGCTGGCGGGCCCTTCGTCCCCGCCCGAAATCTCTCCTTCAAGAACCGGGCTCTCCTGGTCTTGCCGGTAGCAGTACCAGACAGTATTCAGTTTTGGATACTGTTTTTTTCTTTTACCATTTGGTGAACATTTTCTTCATAGGAAACAAAACTTTTATTATAAAAGCAATGAAGGCAAATAACAGAAAACAATTAAAATAAAACAAAATGCTAAGAAATGACAAGTAAAAGAACCTGGCTTTAACTTGAACCCCTGCCCCCGCCCCGGCCCCTCCCCACCACCTCCACCGCCACACACAGAAAGTGCGTCTCAGGGAGACACGGTAGCTGTCAGGCCTCAGGAGTAGTTCAGCTCCAGGCCCCGAAGGGCAGCAAAACCGCACCCCTAGTCCCGCTCTCCACCCACCCCCGAGCCTGGACGAAGTGAGGAAGGGGCAGAGGGGAGCGCAGTCGGAGTGGACACAAGGACGGTGGACGCTGCTGTGGAGTCCTTGCCAGGTCTGTGGCGAGGGACAGACTGTGTGCTCCATCCTGAGGGATGTCCCTGCTCCAGAGCCAGCCGCGCTCACAGTGAAGACGGAGATGGGAGCGATGGTGGTGGGGGTGGGAATAGAACTCAGTAGATTCGATGTGAAATGACTGAAAACACTAGCCTGACCTTCTCCATTAGGCGACATGGGAGCTCAAGGTAAAAATTAAAAATCACATATAAAAATAAAAAAAGATCCCTTTTCACGTTTGGGTTTTTAGATTAAAACGGCATACCACTATTGACTTCACCAGTTCAAGAACTTTTTCTTTATAAGAAACATTTGAGGAACTAAAATAATCTTTGCAACCCAATCGGTGAGTCTCTAGTAGATGGTATTTAGACAATCTAAATATCCCCAAAATTCATGTCTTCTAGAAACCTCAGAATATAGCCTTGTTCAGAAATAGAGTCTTTGCACACGTAATTAGTTAAGGATTTTGAGATCCTGGATTTAAGGTGGGCCCTACATTCAATGACTGGTGTCTTTATAAAAACAAACAAACAGGAGAGCCCTGGCTGGTTTGCGCAGTGGTTAGAGCCCACAGACCAGAGAGACCCGGGTTCAGTTCCCGCTAAGGGCACGTATCTCGGTTGCAGTTTGTCCTCAGCCCCTGTTGGGGTTGTGTGGGTGGCAGCCAGTCGATGTGTCTCTCTCACATTGATGTTTCTCTCTCTCTCTCTCTTCCTCCCTCTCTCCCTCCCACTCTATCTGAAGATAAATGCAAAAATGTCCTCGGGTGAAGATAAAAAAAATGAGAGCATCACTTCTTTGCCTTTTGGCTAAGATGTAATGAAGAGAAAAGAGAGAGACTCAGACACAGAGAAACCAGGAGAGGCGGTGGAGGGAGCTGGCTTTCAGGGAGCCAGGCAGTGCCAGGGGCCACCAGGTGCTGGGAGAGGCGAGGCAGGATCCCCCCAGCCTCGGGGCCTGCTGGCTTCTTAATTTTGGACTTCTGATTTCCAAAACACTGAGAGAGAATAGATTCCTGTTGCTTTAAGCAGAGTCACGGTAATCTGTTACAGCAGCCTAGCAAACCAGTACATTTTTAGGTTCAGTGCTTTGCCGGGCAGGGCATGAGTGCTCTCTTCCCTCTGCCTGGGAGACACCCCAGGACCCCATGATGCCGTCAACAGCTCCGTTCTGGAGGAAGAGAACCCAGTTGCTTATGAGCATCGATCCCTCATGTAAACTGGTGTTAATTGAGTAGCTGTTTTAAAACTTAGCTGGGAGCCCAGGCAACCGTGAAGGAGGTGCTCACTCTTGAGTGCTCACCCTGCCCTTGCACGAGCCCATGGAGGAGGCCCCCTTCAATTTTGCACCCTGGGCTCCTGGCTTGCCTCACCAGACCTTGGCCAAGGTGAGCAGAGTTTGCAAGTGCTCAGAAAACAGCCACCAATCCTTGTCACCATCGCTGTTACCAGCATCCTTTCAGGACGGGATGGAGGGGCACCTCCTGAGGGAGGGCCTGACCCAGCCCCTCTATGGGGCAGGACCCCTCACTCCCCCAGTGGGGCCCCCACTGAACACTGGGCACATGTTGTGGCATCGCTAACATTTCTTCATTTCTATAAGGGCAGAGACCCTACACTGAGTAGACCCTCAGGCCCAGGAGACAGGGTCTGTGGCTCATCGTCTGTGCGTCCCTGACACCCAGCACGGTGCCTGGCACAAGCAGGCAAGTGGTGTTTCCCAGAGGCTTCACTCTGACCCCAGGGCATGTGGGTGAGGCCAGGCCTGCTCTGTACTCTGCAGTGAGCTAGTGTCAATGTCCTGCTGCTATTCTCTTAAACTGCCTCCGTGGTACTGTGGGCAGGTGGTCTTCCTCCAGATTAAACTTGCAAAATCCCCCCACTCAAACTCTTTCTCCTCTCCCCAATATTTCTACAATTCTCTTGGGAGCAGATGGATTCCAGATCCTGTTATGCCAGACGACATTCAGCGGAGAACATTTTTGTGCTAACTGTTCTATTTTGGAAGAGTCCTCTTCCGCTCTCCTTCCAGCAAACATAAATCACCTCTAAGCCTTTGCCGAGAGGACAGCCCCTGGACCAGAAGCGAGAGCCTGATGACCGGCGGCTGGGGCAGGGGCCTGCGGGCGAGGAAGCAGATTCAGACCGTTGAAAAGGTGCCCTGCGCCCTGAGGGGTACCCTGCTCCAGCACCCCCACTTTCTTTTTTTTTTTTTATCCTCACCCAAGGACATTTTTCCATTTTTTGCTCAGGTAGAGTGGGAGGGAGAGAGAGGAACAGAGAGAGAGAGAGAAACACCAATGTGAAAGGGACACATCGAGTGGCTGCCACCCGCACAACCGACCAGGGCCGGGGACAAACTGCAACCGAGGCACGCGCCCTTAGCGGGAACTGAACCCGGGTCTCTCAGGACCGCAGGCCGACGCTCTAACCACTGAGCCAAACCGGCCAGGGCCAGCAGTCCCACTTTCAAAAGTGACGGTGATGATTTTGCACCGACAGGGAATGGAAATGGAGAACTTGACGTATCCTCAGTCTTACCCACACGCCTGTTGTTCTGTCCTGGGCGACACTTGTCTTCTTGGAAGGGCCGTGGGGAGCCAATGACACACCTCGCCACCCGGCTCCGAGCCCTCTGGGGGGCAGGCCTTCCAGTCTCTCCTGCTGAATGCTGAAGACCACCGAGAACTAGGATTCTTGGGGAGTCTAGGGTGTTGCCATTTTAACGTGTATGTGACAGTTTTGTGGCCGTGGTCCGTGGACAGAGGCGCAGGTGAGCTTGCTGTCCCTGCTGTGAAGACGCTCTAAGGCCCGGCTGTCTTTCTCTCCCTAGGGAACTGGGGCAGTACGTGCAAGAAATCAGATGCCCCCTTTTCAAATCCCACATGTTCTCACTGTGGTGTGATCATAACAGAAAAAGTGGAAAACAGGAAACGTCTAAAGAAATTGTGATGCTCTATGAGATAGGGAGCCTGCAGCCAGAACACAAGAATGTGCTCACCAGTCGCCGATGAAGGGAGCTGGGTATGAGAAAGGGTGAGGAGCCCGGCCATTTGCCCAGCGGTTGGAGCGTTGGCCCGCGGACCAAACGGTCGCAGGTTTGATTCCGGTCAAAGGCATGTATCTCAGTTGTGGTTTGGTCCCCGGCCCTGGTCCGGGTGGAGCGGGAGGCAACCGGTCGATGTGTCTCTCTCATGTCGATCTCTCTCTTCCCCCCTCCCTCCCACTCTATCTGAAGATAAATGGAAAAATATCCTCCTGTGAGTATTAAAAAAGAAAAAAAAAATGGGTAAGGAGCACAGTGCCACTGTTTTAATCTGAAAACACCTACACATGTGCACAGAAAAGACACTGACGGATATTCATCAAAATGTTAAAAATGGCCCTGGCCGGTTTGGCTCAGCGGTTAGAGCGTCAGCCTGCGGTCCAGAGAGACCCGGGTTCGGTTCCCGCTAAGGGCACGTACCCAGTTGCAGTTTGTCCCCGGCCCTGGTTGGTTGGCCAGGAGGCAGCCACTCGATGTGTCCCTTTCACGTCGATGTTTCTCTCTCTCTCTCTTCCTCTCTCTCCCTCCCACTCTACCTGAACAAAAAAAATGAAAAAATGTCCTTGGGTGAGGATAAAAAAAAAAAGATAAAAATGGGTGATGAGAGTACAGGTAATTTTTTTTTTATCATTTTCTTAATAATTTTCTCTAGCTTCCTTTCTTTAACAATAAATATTTTTTATAATAATAAAAACTTATTTTAAAGTATGCATATGCATTCTTATTATATACGTGTTCATGAAAGTTAATCAACAGGAATGATTAAGAATTTTAAGAACATCTCATCACTGTTCTTTACTAGAAGTAGAAGGTGGACCCGCTGATATACCAAAATCTATTTCCAAATAGATACTACTTGAAGCCAGTGTTTAATACGGATAAAGATTGAAAGCCCATGACATCTTCATGAAGTGAAGAAACCATACAAACGTACTGTGCTGAAGCTTATCCTTCTCCCTCTCCCTCTCCCCTCCCCGCCTCGGGCCTGGTCTGTGTCTGGGAGGCTGGCTTTCCAGGGTGAACCAACGGACTGCACAGCTTAGCTGCCAGGGCCTCTGGCCAGCGGGAGCCCTGGGAGGGGACAGGAGAGAGTGAAGTTGTGTCTATTCGCCCCCCAGATCTCTTCCTGTTGTTTCTTCTGTTTTTCCTTATGGAAAGCATGGTGCCTGCCAAGTGGTCCTCTGTACAGCGATGGCCTTTTTCTGGGCTCTGGTATCACTTCTTCTCTTACCCCATCTAGTCCTGGGTGGTAAACACTTTCCCTTGTTGCTGCCCTGAGAGGCTGCATCATTCCTTGTGGGAATCCCTTTAAATCCTAGGAATCCAGAAACACCAACTGGAAAGAATATATATTACAATAGTTAAGATCTGGAAACAGCCTGAGTGCCCATCAATGAGTGGATAAAAAAGCTGTGGCACATTTACACAGTGGAATACTATGCAGCTGTACAAAAGAAGGCGCTCTGACAGCATGGAGGGACCTGGAGAGTATTATGCTAAGCGAAATAAGCCAGTCAAAGACAAATATCGCATGATTTCACATATACGTGTAATCTATGAACAAAATAAACAAAATAGGTCCAGCAGCATGGATTCATGGAACTGACTGATGGATCTCAGAGGGAAGGGGGTGGGGGATAGGAAAGATTGACCAAAGAACTTATGTGCATATATGCACAGTCCATGGACACAGACCATGTGGTAAGGGCCTGGGGTGGGGTGGGGGCTGGGTGGAGAGGGAGGCAAAGGGGGGAAAATGGGGGACATCTGTAATACTCTCAACAATTAAAAAAAAAATAGTCCCTTTATCAAACTCACTACAAATTAGCCTCTTTCAGAGTGTCATCTGCTTTCTGCCTGGTACTGACTGGCACGACTGGTCACGTACCCAGACTCCTGCTTCCCACCTGTGGTCTGAATGAAGCCTGTTAACCCCCTTGCTCTGCAAAGGGGAAACAGTCCTACCACATGTAAACTGTAACAGGACAAGCAGCAGACAGGAGAGGCAACAGAAGAAGAATGTCACCGACTGTGGGTAATGATTTTTATATAACCTGCGTTCGTAGACATGCTGAGCAAGCCAAACAAGGAGCAGAAGGAACAAGCCATGATTTTCGAGCATCATCTCTTTGGCGACAAGTTAAAGAGATGAAAAAGGACCAGCTTCCAGACTGTCTTCCTTCCTATGTTCATGCCCCATGGGCGGCCCAACATCGAGCCAGAACATGTTGTCCTCGGGGCCTCACAGTCTCCCCTCCTAACCTGGGGTCTCCACCCTAAAGGTGATGCTGCCTGTCCTGAGGCGGAGGGGGCTCTGACATGACCGGATGAGGAATGTGAGCACGAGGTCGGGGGGCTGGAGGGGCGTGCCTCTCGCTCAGACGCACTCCTCCAAATCCTACTTGCTATTCGAGGTGCGGCTCAAACCCCACCACTTCCTCAAGGACCAGCTGTTCTCTGAACTCTGCTGCAATTCATCAAGACACACTTTAAAAATATCAGGGCTCCGTGAACCAGCGGCTCACAGGCAGGTGGGCTGTCCGTGGCCCACTGCAGGGGGCTAACACCAGATGTAATAACGGCACACACTGGATCACACACTGGATCACACACCAGGGACGTACTGCGTTTCCCTGCGTGTCTTCATTCCACCACATAGTTCCTGCGGCAGGTAGGCTCTCTAGTCCCATGTTACAGATCGTACAACTCGGGCTGAGAAACTGAAAGCCAGGTTCTTCACCTCTGGGCCATTCTGCCTCTTCTCCGTGGTGACTGTCCCACCCCTCATAATGACAGTTTCAGTGGACTGGTCCGTCATCCATTCAATGAAGTCAAGAGACCTGAGTCCACAAGGACTACACCTGCGAGAGGAAGAGCCCCTTCGTCCCCACCCTGTGTCCTGCTTGCCTTGGGGCGGTGGTGTGGAACCAGGGGCCAGCACCACTTTCTCATGGGCCCCACCTGAACTCCTCTGGCACTGGGCTGGCCCTTTTATTTTCTTTAAAAAAAATTTTCTTTCTTTATTGATTTTAGAGAGGAAGGGAGAGAGAGACAGAAACATGGACGAGAGAGAACATTGATTGGCCGCCTCCTGCATGCCCCCCACTGGGGATCGGGCCCACAACCTGGGCATGTGCCCTGACCGGGAATCGAACCGGCGACCTTTTGGTGAATGGGTCAGTGCTCAACCACTGAGCCACAGCAGCTGGGCTGGCCCTTTTCTTCAGACATGGCCTTCTGCTTTTCCTCCCAGTAGAAGGTCTTTAGAACTCCCAATTTTAGAAACGAAAAGAAACAAGATGACTAAGTTTCTGTTATCTGTGCATTTTGCCAAGCCGCCCGAGGGCATCTCCAGGGTGCAGAGGCCGCTTAGGTTCCCCTTCCAACGTTCACACTGGACCGATGAGATGAAGCAGCTCTCCCGGTGTGTGGGTAAGACCTGGACCACAAGCCACAGAACATATTTGGTCAGCAAACACTTTTTCTGAAGCCCTGGAATGGAAAGTCTAACTCAAAGTTACTGAAGTGGTCCTGAGATTTTCATTCTGTGAAAAGAATATACTTGGTGGATTCACTCTGGATATTCTGCGTCACCGAAGCGCGTGAGCGCAGAAGCCACGAGCGGGGGCGGGGGCGGACCTAGAGCCACCGAGATGCCCTTGCAGTTTCTGAATGAACCGCTAGGTCCAGGTGCAGCCGAGCAGCAGGGAGCGGCCGAGGAAGGCACCGCGGGGGGTGCCTCCCTGAAAACATGCCTTTTCCGAGAGCAGCTGCCCCTTCGACCGGCCACCATCAGCCACGCTCCGCAGGCCGGGAAGCGTGGACGTGTGCGCAGTGCTCGCTGCCTTTTCCCAGAACAGGAAGGGGTTTGTTGAGATGGAAAGTAAACAGAGCTATCAAGAACACCGCCTGTTACTTCTCTACTTTTAAGTAACTGAAAGAAAAAATATGTTGCTGTTTTCTTTACCAAGTTGATATAAAGAGCACTTTTGAAAGAATACATACTTCGCACTAGGTACATCTGTCCTACCTGTGCTTCCTGTGGAAGCCACACGGAATCCGTGCACCAACTGAATAAAGAAAAGAAGGATCACTTACAAAATCCCAGTCTTGCCCGGCTGGCGCGGCTCAGGGGTTGAGCGTGGACCCTGCACCAAGCGGTTGCCGGTTCGACTCCCAGTCAGGGCACATGCCCAGGTTGTGGGCCCGCCCCCGGGGGCGGGGCGTGTAGGAGGCAGCTAATCGATGTTCTCTCTCATGGATGTCTCTCTCTCAAGCAATAAAATAAAAAATAAAAAAATGCCAGTCTGTTTTCCCACTGTTCCTTTTTTTTTTTTTTTTTTTTGTAGTAAAATATACATACTATGAAACTTACCATCTTAGTTTCTGAGTGTACAGGTCTGTGGTGCTGAGTACATTCATGGTGGTGTGTGACCACCAGCACCATCCACCTCCAGAACTTGTTCATTTTCCCACGCAGAGCTTCGGTGCCCACTGGCTCCTCGTGCCCTCCTCCCCCAGCGCCCAGCCACCGTCCTCCTGTCCGAGTCTGTGAATCTGACTAACCGAGGCCCTTAACAAGTGGAGCCTACAGTGTTCGTCTTTTTGTGACTGGCTCGTTTCACTTAGCATTGTCTTCAAGGTTCATTCATGCTGTGTGTGTGCCCAGTGTCCTTCCTTCCCAACGACACTCCACTCCCTGCTGTGTGTGCGCCGCGTGCTGCTTATCCTTCGCCCGCCTTGCACACTCAGGTTGCTGCCACCCTTTGGGTGTTGTGAATAATGCTGCTAAGAACAGGGGTGCAAGTATCCTCCTTTTGGTTCTTTACGGCGTATGCCCGAGGTGGAGTTGCTAGATCATGTGGTAGTTCTATGTTTAATTTTTGGAGGGACCCCCACACCGTTTTCCGCAGCGGCTGCACCGTTCCACACTTACGCCAGCAGTGCACAAGGTCCCAGTTTCTCCGCTTCCTCGACATCCCTGCGATTTCCTGCTAATAGTTGTCCTATTGGGAGAGACATGGCTCCTCCTTCCTTGGGGCTTTTAAAAGCAGCATAACTCAGGTGTGCTTCAAACAAAGTGGTGGTTTTGCCTAGATTTTGAAGGACTTTTCTAGTTCAAGCCACTGAATTTATGCATGTATCCAAACAACAAAAATGCAAGTAAAACTTACATGGAAGATGAAAATAAAGTGGGAAAAACAATTAGGAAGAGAAAAAGTTTAAATATATAAATATATTGACCCAGTAATGGCTTAGCTACTGATTTACATACCTGGATTAGAGTAGGCTTCTGAGAAACTTCCCAGGTCACCAGGCACATTTGATGGACTTGGCTTGTGGGTTACCAGTTCCGAGATTAAGGGGATGCTCTCTCTCACAGTGGCCTGGAACATGAGAGCTCCCTCCCCTCCTGTTCGGGGCACTTCCCCAGAGAGAATCATTAACAGCAGTGCCCCAGCCTGCCCACTGGAGAGTAAACACCTGCTTTCCTGCACGGGGAGGAATCACTATGAGAAAGTACAAACGACAGGGCAGGTACAGACCCGCGGCCTCGTTACAGACCCACCGCTCTCCTCTGCAGCCCTGGTCCCTCCACCTTCCTGAAAACAAACAGCGCTCACTGCTGGGAGAGCCCTCTGTCCTATCCCTGGCTTTACCCCAGGACAGGCAGTAACCTGGGCGTCAGCGGAAGGGGGCCAGTTCTGTTTTGCTGGCTTGACCTTGGGTGAGGGGTGAAGCTGGAGGGGCACATGGTCCACTGGGGGAACCAAGCCAAAGGAACCTGAACAACTTTAATAAAAGCCAACTCCTTTCCTGCCCTAGATCTGCGAGGTTCGCGCCCCAGCTTTGCCCTGTGCAGGAGTTCTGAATCCACTGCACTCGCCTGGCCGTATCTGGAGCGTCACATAAAGTGCTGCTGGGTATAGAGAACCGGCGCCGTCCGCTTAGTTTCAGACAGGTGTTGGCAGGCTGGTCTCTTCTCGCAGGTCTTGCCTTGGCATGTGCCCAGCTGTCTTCTCCCTGTGTCTTCACGGAGCTTTTCTCTGTGCGTGCCCTCGTCCTGATGTCTTACTTTGAGCTGCCATAGCAAAGTATCAGAAACTTGGTAACAACAGAAAGGAATTTCTCCAGTCCTGGAGGCTGGAAGTCTGGGGCCCGGCTGTCAGCGTGGGTGGGTTTCAGGCAGCCACACTCTCCTATGTCCTCACACGGGGGCAGGGCAGAGAGCAGATCACTGACCCCATTACCCACCTAATCTTAATGACCCGCCAAAGGTTGGCCTCCTGATACCATTGCATTGGGGGTAGGGTTCCAACATGTGACTTTTGAGGGGGACACATTGAGCCCATGGCACCTGATTTCTTCATCGTATAAAGCTCTAGTCATATTGGATCAGGGACGACTCCAATGACCTTAATTTTAATTACCTCTTCAAAGGCCTTTTCTTTAAATACTGCCACATTGAGGTAGTAGGACTTGTGTCGACTTCAGTGTATGAATTTGGGGTGGGTGCCGCAATTCAGCCCATAACACAGTTCAAATACAGATGCAAAGGAACCTGAACAATTTTAATAAAAACTGACTGGCAGTGCCCCTCTATGGTGTCAGGCTTCACCCAGACACGGCGACAGAGGAGCCAGCAGGAGGGGTCACGTCATGGTCGTGTGCCTCCGGTCAGGGGGCAGGCAGACCTGGGCGTGAGGCCTGGCCCGCGGCTGCTGGCGCGTGGACAGGGCGGCCTGTCAAAGACAAGAACAGGACAGCTTTCACACCCACTCATGCGGAGGATGACGGGTCTCCCTCTCGGAGTTGTTCTGAGGACTGGAATGAGCCTAGACCTCTGTTACCAAAACGTCAATGTACACATTAATCACTTGTGGATCTTGCAAAAAAGAGGATTCTGACCCAGGAGGTCTGGTGGGGGCCTGCGTTTCTGCATTTCTAACCAGCCCTCTGGTGATATTACAAAGCTGATCTGCGCCCCCCGGAGAAGGCGGGTCTAAGACACCTCGCCAGCAGCGGGCACACAGTAAACGGCAGTGTTTAGGTAGAAACCTGGCCCTCAGACGCATCAGCAGCCTTGGCATTTCATTTCCTTTCCGTTGGGCAAATCCCTGATGGAGCTCAGTGGGTGAGACACAGGTGAGCCACTCTCTTCTAACCACAGCTATTTTCTAGGTCCATTAGAGATGGAATCCATGCATCCCCGGATTTCTGATGACAGTGTTTAAGGCATGAGTTTGGATCCCAGGGTCTGGCACTTGAAGTTTGATTTTTTCCACAGGTGGCCGTCAGTGACCGGTTCCCGAGCCCTCTGTGTCCCCTGGGCTCAGCACATGCTCCAGGGCAAAGCGGCACAGAGTGCCGGCCTGACCTCCTGGGCGTCGTCCCCTCTGCTGCCCGCCTTCTGAATCTGGCAGCTCTCTGTTGACTCCAGGTAGATTTTCTCATATTTTGTCTGGCTTGTGTGGTATCAGAAGTGGGTGGGTCTGAAATACCCTAGTCTGCTGTCCCTGGAGAATATAGCATTACACAGTGGCTATAAATTTTTTAAGGATTTTCTTAAATTAAATAATTATAAATTTAAAAAGTTTCAGAAATCATCTGTAAGAAAAGATCTTCACTTCCTCTCTGTGTGAACATACAGTTAAAGTGCCCCAGAGGAAAGCAAATAATTATTATTACTGATGACAAATATCTGTAAAAATACAAGTATTAAGGAGGTCTGGGGTGGGAGGAGCCAGCAGGAAATACCATTTTCAATCATAATAGAGTAGCTAGTATTGAAGTAATACTCTTTCTGGATGCAATAAAAGCTAACAAAACAACATAATGAGCTGTTTGAAGGCACGGAGTGCGGTCAGTGCAAGCCGTCCTGAGAGAGGGGCATGTCGGAGCCCCGCAGCCCCACCCTCCTCTGGCAGCCTCACCAGCGTCTGCCCAGCTGCGCGTGGCCCTGGCATGCAGTGCAAGTCCCGTTGCGTTGAGGAGGCAGGGGTTGGAGTTCCAGGCTCTAAAAGTGGCTGCTTGAGAGGCAAATTTGCATCAAGGAAGGAACTGTAGAGAAATGAACCAAAAATTCTACATGTACTTTCCCTTGAAATACTTTCCCACTCTTAAGGTGGACATGCATCAGGCAGACCTGAGAAACCAACAGAAAGTTGCAGCTGAGAGCTTAAAGAGATGACCAGGGATTAAATTTAAGGCCCACAGAAGAGGCGAACCATTGGTAAATAACACAGAATCTTGACTGAACTCCCAGAAGGGCCCTGACTTAGGAATAAGAGCTATATCACAGAAATAAAAGGGCCAAGTTTAAACAGATAGTATAAAATTACTCCATGACAGGATTACAGTAATCAGTGGTTAGGACCTCTGCCCACCAGATGGGCCGTTAACCCATCCTACAGGAAAACAACATCTTTAAGAGCCTTTCAGATGCAATATCCTGATGACTGAAAACTAAGAGAAAAAGTTCAAATAAAAAGTAATACTGTCAACAATAACAACAGAACATCACAGGGAAACTATGTTTTGAATAAATGGAAATTCTATTTGCAATTTTTCTGTAAATCTAAAACTATTTTAAAATAAAGTTTATTTTAGAAAACGAAAACAAACAAACAAAAAAAGCCTCACAAATAACTTAGATATTGAGTTATCAGAGACTTTAATATTAACTATGACTAACATCCTCAAGAAACAGTGGAAAGATGGAGAATCTTATCAGTATTCTAAAACTGGAAAAAAATACTCTAAGTAAAATTAACAGTTAAATGAATGGTTTTAAGATAAGATTAGACTCAGCAGGGGAAAAATGAATTAGTAAACTAAAGACAGGAAAATAAAAAAATATCCATATTAAAGTACAAAATGGAAAAAGATATAAAATAAAAAAAGAAACACAAAATACAGGGAACATTCTGGATAAGTATATGTGTGGATAACTGGATTCCCTGAAGAAAAGGAGGGAGAATGGGACCAAAACAACATTTTTTAAAGTGCTGTTTTAAAAAATACTGTCTGTAAGATTAATAAAAGACAGTGAGCCATGGATTCAAGGATCTTGGGGAATGTCATCAGATAAATATAAAGATACCTGTGCCCAGTCACATCATAGTCAAATAGCTGAAAGTGAAAAATAACAAAATTTTAAGAGCAGATAGAATAAAAAGATATATTATCTTCAAACTAGCAACAGTAAGACTGATGATTGATTTTCTAATAACCAGAGGACAACGCAATGACATCTTTATAGTGCTGGTTGAGAAAAGTACCTACAAGACACTTTTCTACAAATAGAAACCCTCATTAAAAAGATACTAGAAGAAATTTTTCAGACAGGGAAGTAATCTCAGATGGAAGTACAGATATGTAGAAATAAGTGAAGAGCACCCAAAAAGGTACATATGAGGGCAAATAAAAATTAATAATGATTTATGAGGTTTAAAATACAGGTAAGGTACATGACAATAGCTCTAAATTTAAAAAAATACACACAAGATGAGTGTAAATGAAGTTAAACTTTAAAAAAAAAATTTTAATAGCATACTAATGTTCTTTTCTAATAATAGAAAATTTATCTATTTACATTTATTCTTACAATGAATTCATCATGTTACCTGATATCAAACTATACTATAAAGCCATAGTAATCAAAACTGCATAGCACTGGTATTAAAACAGACATACGGATCAATGGAACAGAATAGAGAGCCCAGCAATAAACCCACACCTTTATGGTCAGTTACTATTTGATAAAGGAGGCAAGAACATACCATGGGGTAAAGATAGTCTGGGAAAATTGGACAGATACATGCAAGAAAATGAAACTAGTCCACCTTCTTACACCATACACCAGAATAAACTCAAAATGGTTTAAAGACTTAAATGTAAGACTTGAAACCATAAAAATCCTAGAACAAAACATAGGCAGTAAAATCTGACACTTCTCATAGCAATATTTTTTCCTGATATATCTTCTTGGGCAAGGGAAACAAACAAAAAAATAAACAGATCGGACTACATAAAACTAAAAAAGTTTTGTACAGCAAAGAAGACCATAAACACCATGAAAAGACAACCCACTGAATGGGAGAACATATTTGCCAGTGATACATCTGACAAGGGCTTAATATCTAAAATTTATAAAAAATTTATACAACTCAACAAAAATCCTCCCAAACAATCCAATTTAAAAATGGTCAGCCCTGACCAGTTTGGCTCAGCAGTTAGAGCGTCGGCCTGCGGTCCAGAGAGACCTGGGTTCGGTTCCCAGTAAGGGCAAGTACCTCTGTTGCAGTTTGTCCCTGGCCCTGGTTGGGTCATGTGGGTGGCAACCACTCAATGTGTCCCTTTCATGTCGATGTTTCTCTCTCTCTCTCTCTCCCTCCCACTCTATCTGAACAAAATATGGAAAAATGTCCTTGGGTGAGGATAAAAAAAGTAAAATAAAAATAAAAATAAAAATGGTCAAAGGATCTGAAAAGTATTTCTCCAAAGAGGATATACAGGGGCCAATAGACCTATGAAAAAATGCCCCGTGTCACTAATCATCAGAGAAATGCAAATTAAAACCACAATAAGATATCACTTTACACCTGTCAGAATGGCTACCATCAACAAATCAACAAACAACAAGTATTGGTGAGGAGTGGAGAAAAGGGAAGTTAAACTGTTCTAAGTTTCTTGCATTGTTCAAGGAGTTGGTAAAAGTATAAATTTAAGATAGACTTACTAAGTCAAAGATGTATTTTTAATATCATGATTAATCACTAAAATAATAATTTAAAATGTACAAGTAATGGGCTAATAGATTGAAAAGAACAATAAAAATGCTTGATTAGTAAGTAAATCTATAAAGGAGAAATAAGGAAACAAAGAAGGGACAAATAAAAAAATAATTATCAAGATGATAGATTTAAAACTGTCAATAATTTCATTAAATGCCAGTGGCCCATTACTCATATTAAGAGAAAAAAATATTAGATTGGATTAAAATCATAATTATATGCTGATTATAAAAGACACATTTAAAATATAAAATTACAGACAAAATGAAAGTAAATGGATAGAATACATACCAAGCAAGATCTAACCAAAGTAAAGCTAGGGTAGATAAATTACCAACAGATAATGAAAATTTTAAGAAAACAATAAATTATCAGAGATAAAGATGAATATTAATGATAAAACATCGGTTCAATAGGAAAATATAACCATTGCAAATTTCTGTGCACCGAATAACGTAGCTTAGAAATACGTAAAGAAAAGATGACAGAACTAAAGGAGAAATAGACAAACACACATTCATAGTCGGAGGTTTTAACATACCTCTTTCAGGGACTATTAGAACAGACACAAAAATCAGTAAGGATATAAAAGATTCAACTTGACCTATTTGAGATTATATATATATATATACACAAACACACACACATATATATGTGTGTGTATTTATACACACACACACACACGCAATTATATATAATATATATAATTATGCAAACAATAATGGCAGAATACAATATTTTTCATGGGCACAAGGAATGTGTACCAACATACACCATATTTTGAGCCATACAGTCTCAACAAATTTCAAAAGACTGAAATCATATGCAATATGTTCTCTGACCACAGTAGAATTAAATTAGAAACTAAGAAAAGAAAAATAAATGGAAGATCTATACATATTAATAAGGTAAGAAACACATTTCTAAATAACATATAGGTAAAATGAAAACTATAATGGAAATGAGAAATATTTGAAACAGCTTATAATAAAAATCCAACATATCAATACCTATGGGTTTCAGCTAAAGCAATGTTCAGAGGAAAATATGTAGTTTTAACTGTATATATTAGAAGAGAAGAAAGACTACAAATCAATGATTAAAGCCTCTATTTCAAGAAGCTACTAAATGAACATCAAACATAAACCAAATGTGTGGGACTAAATGCATATATTAAAAAGGCAAAAATGTTGAAAAATGAATGCTCTACTTTTAAAACATTTATTTATTGATTTTTAGAGAGAGAGAGAGAAACACTGACTTGTTTCATTTATAGATGCATTCATTGTTTGATTCTTGTATGTGCCAAGAATACAGGGCTTGAACCTGAAACCTCAGTGTATCAGCATGGTGCTCTAACCAACTGCCCTACCTGACCAGGATGAACAATGAATCCTCTAAATAGAAGAATGGAAGTTAGAAAGTAAGAGCAAAAACCAGTGAAAGAAAAACAAGCACGCGATAAAGAAAATCAAGATAAAGTTGATATTTTCAAAGTCTTACAAAATTTATTTATCTATTTTTTAAAATCCTCACCTGAGGATATTTTTCTATTTATCTTCAGATATAAAGTCTTATAAAATTAATAAACACCTGCCAGACTGAGATTCTTATGTTCTAAGACCAGCGTGACCCTAATATCAAAACCTGACATGGATGTTACAAAAAGAAATATTACGGATCAATAGCTCTCAAATTTAGATACAAATCCTCAATAAAATATTATCAAATTCAGTACAGTAATATTTTAAAAAATAATATGACAGACCAACCAGGGTTTATTCTACAAACAAAACAATTTAAAAAGTATTGAAAATAGATCACTATACTTTATTATATTGAGTAACGGATAAATCTGTATGATCACCTCAAATAATGCCTTAAAAAGCTTTTGTAGAATTCGTCACCTAATCATAATTTTAAAAAATATTCTCAAAAAAAAAAAAAAGGAATTTTCTTAAATTTGACAAAGAATCTACAGTGAATATTATAAGTGATGGTGAAATATTGAATGCTCTCATTCTGAATTTGCTAAAACAGGGGTGTTCACTAACACGGCTTCATTTGACATTGCACTACAAAGTGTAGTGAGAGTGACAAGCAAGATAGAGAAATAACAGTTTAAAATACTGGGAAGAATACACCTGGCTGGCGTGGCTTAGTGGGTGAGCGTTGACCCATGAACCAAGAAGTCACTGGTTTGATGCCAAGGTTGGGCTCGATCCTCAGTGGGGGGCATGCAGGAGGTGGCTAATCTATGTTCTCGATCATGTTTCTATCTCTCTCTCCCTCTCTATTTTTCTCTGTAAAAATCAATAAAGAAAAAAATTATTTTAAATATTGGGATGAATAAAAGAACTGTGAATTCCTTTCAGATGTGAGTATGTGAATATGTATGTAGATGACCCAAAACTCTATAGGTAAAATATTAGAATTTATATGTGTTTTTCAAGGTCACTGGATATAAAATCAACACACAAAATATATTGCATTTCTATACTAACAATAAACAATTAGAAAATAAAATTAAATAGAACAATAACATTTAGAAACCTCAGAAACATTAAAAAATGAATAACTGTAATTTAAAATGTACAATTCTACATAGAATTTTACAAAACATTGCTAAGAAAAATTAAAACTTAACCAAGTGTTCATGAATTAGAAGATGAATATTATTAAGATGACAATTCTCTAAATTCAACTCTCTATAAATAGACAAGTCTCTAAAAGTTAAATGCAGTGCTGTGTGAAATTCCAATGGATTCTCTATAGAAACTGACAAGATAGATTTTGAATTTTATACAAAATGGCAAAGGGCTAAGAGGAGTCAAGGCAATTTCGGGGAACAAAAACCAAAAACGAAATAACAAATTGGAGATATTACTCTCCTTTGTATCAAGATTTTAAAAATAAAGTTATAGTCATTTTTAAATGTGGTATTTGTATAAGAATAGACAAACAAATCAATAGGATAAATCAAATATATTCACAAAAAGACCACCTTTATTTACAATAAAGGTGCTATTTTAATGTCGAGGTAACAAATAGCCACTTCAAACACGGTACAGGATCAACTGGCTAGGTTAAGGAGAAGTCTTGAGGCTGGGCCTCTGACACCACAGGCCAACACAAGCAAACAAACGAAATCCTGGGAAGACTGCAAGACTGAATGAAAAATGCGAAACAGTAAAGCTTCTTAAAAAAAGGTTGGACTATCTTTATGACTGATGGGCTAGGCAAAACTTTCTTAAACTGGGCATGCTACCAATAAAGAAAAGATGGAAGAATCTGTCTTCATTAAGGGATAGATACTATGTAGAAGTTCAAAAGATCAAGCCACAGACCAGGTAGACATTTGCAACCATATATTTGATAAAGATAAGTATTAAAATATACTTGAGCTCCTGCAAGTTAATAAGGAAAAAACAAGTAAGTCCTTTTTAAGAATGGGAAAGGGTTGAACAGGCAGTTCAAAAAATAGAGTATTTGAAGGGCCAATGCTCTCATAAAAAAAAAAAAAAGAATAAAGCACCCTGGCTGGTTTGGCTCAGCAGTTGGAGCATCAGCCCCAGGACCAACGAGTCTCAGGTTCAATTCTGGTCATGGGCATGTACCTTGGTTGCAGTTCAGTCCCTGGCACTGGTCAGGGTCGTGCAGGAGGCAAGCAGTTGATGTTTCTCTCTTTCTCCCTCTCTTTCCCTCTCTCTCACTCTACCTGAAGATAAATAGAAAAATATCCTCGGGTAAGAATTAACAACAAAAAAAGAAAGCTTAACATCACTAGTCATTAGGGAAACACTGAAACTAGAAGGAGATAAACCTATACATGCTTAGAGGAAGAGCTAAAGTCGAAAAGACCGACAACACCAAATATTGGAGAGAATGCGGAGCAACCACAACTCTTGTGCAAAGCCAGTGGGTGTGTACATCGGTACAGCCATTTACATTGTAAACTGAACATATGACTATGCTATGGCCCAGAAATTGCAATCAGAGGTAAACGCCCAACAGAAATATGTGTGCACTTTTCACCAGAAGGCAAGTACAAAATGCTCATAGCAGCTTCATGCGGGATAGCCCGGCACCGTCAACATCCCAAAGGTCCAGCAGTAGCAGAAAGGATACATTGTGGGATAAAATGTTACACAGAAAAGGAACAAACCACAGGTATGTGCAACAACACATATGCATCTGAAGACACTGATTGTAAGAGGGCCCAATACCCTTGACGAAGTTTGAGAACAGACAAGATGATACGGTGACAGAAATCAGCACTAGGGCTATATTCAGGGGGGACTTGATTTATCTGGGGGCTGAAGATGTTCTGTATCTTGCTTTGGTTAGTGCTTACTCCAGTATGTACATGAGTGGTTACACATGTGAAGTTTTATCACAGACTTAAGTCTTGTACCCTTTACCGCGTATATGTTATGTCTCAATTACTTAAAGACTGTTCAAAAAGAAGTCTTTGTTTCTGAAATGCCCAGCCCCACCCTCGTCCCAAACTTCCTTTTGAAGCTCCTGCCTGTATGCTTTTTTGCTGTTAAGTCTGTTAAATGCTGGATGATGGACTCTATCCCACCAGCCTGAAATTCTGAAGTTTTTGAACAGGAGCCTCCATTTCCTGCAAATTACGTCGCTGGTCCTGCTCCTAGGCCTTGTGATCTTGAAATGGAACAACCTGGATCCCAGAGACTCCCAGTTACTTGGATGGGGTGGAGCGGAAGCACCGGGAGCTTTGCCGCTGGGGTGAGAGCCGCTCCCCGAGGCGGGATGGCTGGTCTCCCTGGAGAGGCAGCGCGAGGCAGTGCGCACGCGCCTGGGGCTTGCAGGGGTGGGCATCCTCGGTTCGCCCCTGGGCCATTTGGATATTTATAACGTCGTTCTCAGCCTAAAAATTAGCCTGCTGCATTTGGTCAGGCTGTGATGTGAGCTGGTATTATTTCACCGGCCTTACAGGGCCACGGCACGAATGCCCCCACCCCTGGCTCCCGGATGGAGAGGTCCGTGCGGCTGCGTAGCCAGAGGCCTCGGAGGAGAGATGACACCCGGACTCGGGTTTACGGGAAGGAATCAAATGTGCGGTATTACAGGAAAGTGTGCCCGAGGGCCCAAGGGCCAAGTCCCGCTGCAGCCTCCTTCCTCAGCTAACTTTCCTGCACTGGCATCAGTCAGTGAAATCCCATCAAGCGCTTCTAATGAAGAAATAAAGTGGACGAAGGATAAAACGAGGGATACAGCCCCCAGTTTGTGTTAGAAGGGCACAGGGTCTCCGTTTCAGGGGTGGTATCTGCAAGGTAGCTGCTGTCAAGGAGGAGCACTGGAGGCCGTCGGGACAGAGCCCCTGATTCTCACCCTGGCCCCAGCTGCGTCACAAGGCACGCGCTCAGTTCGCTGGGCCTCAGTTTTCTGTCCAAAAATTGGGTTGATTTGATCTCTAAGTAATCTTCCATTGTCAAAAGGCTATAACTGTATTTTTTATGTTATTTCTTGGCTATACATCCTGTCTTACAAAGTTATAGGTTGTAGATTATTTCTTATTATTTTATTTTATTTTTTAATCCTCTCCCAAGGATATGTTTTTAATTGATTTTATATAGAGAGAGGAAGGTAGAAAGAGGGGGAGAGAGAAACATTGATGTGAGAGAAAAACATTTATCAGTTGCCTCCCGTACACACCCGGACCGGTATTGAAACCTAGGTGTGTGCCCTGAGTAAGAATCGAACCTGCCACACTTTGGTGTGTGGGACGATGCTCCAGCCCACTGAGCCAGGGATTATTATTATAGATCAGAAACTGTCAAGCAGAGGTCCATGGAAAGAATCCAGACAGCACACTTTTATTATTTAGGCTGAGTGATATAGTTTTTTAATGTCTTGCCAACATTATGAGATTTTATATAGAACTGTAGATTTAGTCCCTTTTGAAACAGCAGGAGCTGTGTCCACAGTGTGTCGGGCGTTCCCGAAGACGTCGGCGCCAGGAGGGCTGCTCTCCCAGACAGGGCATTCACTGGCAACCCCCCAGACCCCCCCACTCCGTTCACCCTGATTGACTTGATTGGTCTCCGCGACCATCCAGAGCCCTGGTGGGGGCCCTACGTATCATGATGGAGCTGGTACCTTGGGAGCCCCTGTGAGGATGTCTTCAGTAGAGTGTTCATTCTCTTGCTGGCTTAGAATTAGAATGTGTTAGAAACGACAGGCTCATGAGTATTCCATGTTCTTTTCCCTCATTTGTCTTTTCTGACTGTGACCTTAGAGCACTTCTCTGATCTGCAGCCTCAAAGAGGATGACCTTCTTTGGATATTATTGGTTCCAGACAACAAATGAAAGCCTGGTAATTGGGTGTCTAAAAGAATGTGTGTTTATATCAGTCTTCCTGGAATCAGCTGCATTTTTTAGGCCCTTGGAGTCTTCTAAACACATAGGCCAAGTCATCCTGAAGTTATTTTCCTAACCACAATTATCCAAGTCCTGTTTTGTTTTCCCTTTACTTTCCAAGTATTCAGTTTGTGTTACGTAAGTTTTGTGTGGGGCAGCAAAGCCTTCCTTGGTCAAGAGTGTTTTCCTGAGCTGTGGTCTGAGGCCATCCGGCAGGTATGGACAGTTCGTGGCTTCAGCTCAGCACCTACGAGGCCACCTGCCAGGACCACGTCCTCCCTCACTTCAGCCCGAGGAGCTCCTTGACGTGTCATGTGGACTAGAGAGAAAGCAGCCTGTCCAGGCTCCTGGTTTGATGAAGTTGGCCAGTGGTTCTTCTCCAATGTTGGACATGAATCACTCAAGTCTCAGTGTTTGCTATGCTTCGGACGTCACCCTCGTCCAAGAGACCTGCCTGCGCAGGGCACTTGACAGCTGGCGTCTGCCGTGCAGATGGTGACGGGCACACTTTGCTTCGTCCGTGCTTCGATAAGAGTGCGCCCTGTTTCCAAGTCTAAAGTGAGCCTGGCAAACTCGATTTTGTGATTAGAAGTTCATGGAACATGAGAAACTATTAATGAATAGAGGAACATCTTGGTGAGTGGCCTATTCCAGGAAGAGAATCCAGTGTCCTCTTAATTACGCTGATCAAATTGCCACCACAGTGCCTGAGTCCCCGGAGCTCATCAGCAATTCCCTCTCCTGTCACCTTCAGAGAGAGGGTTAGAGGGAGGGCAAGCCTCTTCCTTCCACCCTCATTTCTTCTGGTGAATATAAATCATTTGCCCCCAAGGAGAGACCTCTCACAAAGAAAAGCTTAAAAAGTAACAGGAAAATAAACGAGAGACGGCTGACCCACACTGGGGAAGGGCTGGGGAGGTGTAAAATGTCTTCCAGGACACAGGAGCCCGCTCCCTGGGGCTTCTTTCTCGCTATCTTCTCACTAACTCCCCCTGACGCCTGCACTTGTAGTGAGGCAATGTTTCTGCGTTTCCAGTTATGACAGCTGCTGTAGGTCCCCTTTCTGTTAAGCCATTCGGCAAAATTTGCATATTATTGGTATCAGTCACTGAAGTCAAGTCTCTTAAAATAGGCTTTTGGGATTCTGGGCACTGATGTTCTCAAAGCTCAGTGACACAGCCGCTGAGTGCTGGTATAAAAATAGACAGGTGTGAGCGGTCTGCCCTTGGCCCTGGCCCGTGCTCACCACCTCCTCTCGGCTGCCAGCTCCTCTGTCCTTTGATGTCTCACCTACTCCCTATTATCCACTCCCTCTTATCTCCACTTGCTCTCCTCCTTATAGTGGAGCCACTGGGCAGCGTTCAGTGAAATGTGGCCACCGAGTTTCCCATTGTCTGGCATATGGAAGATGAAGATACATCAAATTAGATACCCACTCATTAGAAAAATGACATAGGTGTATATTAATGCTGGGTCTACATGTACAATCAACCCTAAAATTAGGGTCGGTACAATATAATAGAACACTCTAGCAAGGAAGGGGTGTTAGACCTGAATGTGTTTTGAGGTAGCTGTTTATTACCATTGCTGCTGTTTTTAGGAATCTGATACTGATCTCTCCCTCCTCATTTCTGAGCAAATATAAAAGAAGCCCTCATCTGGCCAGCATTCGGATCTCACCAGGATCACCACAATCTGCCGGGAGACTGCACTACTCAAGACCAGAGGGCATCATTCCCATGACTATGAGGTAAATGTTGTGCCCTGGAGTCATGCAATGTGACAACACTCCCACCCATAAGTTCTGTGGTCTGTTCTCCCCAAGTCTTTCTGTTCTCTGGGTGACAGTAGGTGGAAATGTGAGCACTTCAAGGTAAGAAGAGTTTGAACTGGAAGGAGCCTTCTTGTTTCTTCCTTTTGATCTGTTTCATGCTGCAATCGTTACTCATGCCACTTTCCTGCTTTTGCTTTAATTGGTCTAAGAAGTGATTGATCTTGTTCTAGGACATTTGAGAACCCGTACTCAGGGATTGGCACAAGTGAGTACTCCCTTGTAGTTGAACTTTCTTCACTCATCTGATCCCCTTCTATCCATCTACCTGAGAAAGATAAGGATGTAGAGGTCGTTTGCTGTCAAGAAAGACTCCTGAGATTCTAACATTGATGGGGCTGAAATCAGCATTATTTGAATACTCCTTAAATTGGAAAAGATCTTAGAGTTAGTTCATCTACTCCAAGCCTTCACCCAGTGGAGGAATCCGATTCCTCTTCCTTACTCCAGTAATTACTCATCATCCTGTAGCCTGTCATCCTGTTCTAATCTGCATTGATTACATTCTGGCTGCAGAAGAGTTTTCCTTCGCTCTCCTCTTGAGAATTCCTTTCCATCTCTCCTGGGTTGGATCTATCTATAGAGACCATGCCCTCCTCTTTCTTGGAACATTTACTCATTTTGATGGAACACATTTCTTGAATAGCTTCTTGAGAAAAAATGGATAGGCAGTAAAAACTCTGAGACCTTGAATTTGGCTGGGTATGGAATCCTAAGATGGAAATAACTGCCCCTCAGGATTTTGAAGATATTTCCCCATTGTCTTCAAAGTTCCAGTTTTCTGTTCAGAAATGCAATGTCATTCCAATATGTGTCCATTGATTGTTGCCTGGTTGATTTTCATTCTGAAAGTGGTTAGAATTTTTCTTTGTCCCAGGGTTCTGAAAGTTCACAAGGAAGAGTCTTGGTTTAAACCATTTAGAGTTCTTTTAGTCTTATGAGTTTTCTTCAGTTCTGGTAAATTTTCTTGTATTATCTCTTTCATTATTTTCTATTTAATCCATTTACTCAGTTTGCTCTTTCTGGAATTTCTATTATCTTGAACAGATTCACTAATATTTTTACTTTTCTAATTTCTTATTTTCCCCCTTTTTATTATTTTTTATGAACTTTACTAAAATTTTAACTTTTAACCCTTTTAATTAAGTATTCATTTTTGCTATCATAAGTTAATTTTTAGAGCTGTTTTTATCTTTGAGCACTCCTTTCTACTTAATCCTGTTCTGTTTACACAAATATGATATCTTCCCTTATCTCTCAACACATTAATTTTAGTTATTTTTTTAAATGTCTTCCTAGCTATTTCTTATCAGTTTGCTTTCCTGTTTGGTTTAGTTTCTGCCTTTCATATTAGAGATTTTTCTTAAATCGTTGATCTTTGCCTATACATTTAAAAACTTTAAGACTTCAGAAGCCTTAGGCAATCCCCTTTACTCCTCAGTACAATCAGCTATCACTCATTTTATATAAGCCAAAATTGCCTTTGGAAAAAAAATTCCATTTTGGATCCATTTTAATTCAATTTTAATTGAGTTTTAAGTGTCTGGTACTATATTTAAAAAGTATATTATGAATTATAACTTCCATTTTAAAAAGTCTGACACTAGGCTTTAAAAAAATTCTTTAAAATAAGTATTCCTGCCCTGGCTGGTTTGACTCAGTGGTTAGAGCATTGGCCTGTGGACCAAAGAGTCGTGGGTTTGATTCCAGTCAAGAGAATGTACCTCAGTTGTGGTTTGGTCCCTGGCCCTGGTCCGGGTCGTGCAGGAGACAACCAGTCGATATGTCTCTTTCATGTAGATATTTCTCTCTCTCTCTCTCTCTCTCTCTCTCTCTCTCTCTCTCTCTCTCCCTCCCTCCCCTCTCTTTTTCTCTCTCTCTCTCCTTCGAATTCTATCTGAAGATAAATGGAAAAATATCCTCAGGTGAGGATTTAAAAAAATAAAAAGTAAGTATTCTTGGTTGAACTTTGTATTCAACTTGGTTGAATTTTAGTTTCCATTGCCAGAGATCATCTTGCAAGAAAGCATGATGTGCCCTGGCCGGTTTGGCTCAGCGGTTAGAGCGTCGGCCTGTGGTCCAGAGAGACATGGGTTCAGTTCCCACTAAGGGTATGTACCTCGGTTGCAGTTTGTCCCCGGCCTTGGTTGGGTCATGCGGGAGGTGGCCACTTGATGTGTCCCTTTCACGTCAATGTTCTTCTCTCTCTCTCTTTCTCCCTCCCATTCTATCTGAATAAAAAAATGAAAAAAATGTCCTCGGGTGAGAATAAAAAACAAACAAACAAACAAAAGAAAGCTTGATGTTTGCCATTGTGGAAATAAAGTGTGGAGTGAGAACTGGGAGAGGAAGGGATGAAGCTGGGGGGGGAATAGCTGAGGAGTGAGCTCCGGCAATGCGGAGAGGGCAGCAGTTTGCCGGCGGAACGCGGAGCCCCATGTGGCACGCAGGGCTGGGCAACGGCTGGCATCATGAAGCACGTACTGTGCCCCGACTGCGTGCCGTAAACTCTTTACCTGGATTATCTTGGATGGTCTTCACAATTTTATGATTATTTTTTCAGGTGAGAAACCAGGCTGGGAGGTGCAGTAAAATGCTAATGTTACAGAAGGACTGTAAGTGGCAGAACTGGCGTTCAAGCCTGGGGCCGCCCAAGTCGAAGCCCCATGTTCTGGAACTGTCGAGCCTCCAGAGTGGATCTGAAAGCCTCTTTCAAGGGTTCTAGAACGGCCTTCCATACGAGTGACTTCCAAAGAAGAGCTGGAAATGGAGCTACAGTTGTAACTACAGTTCCTGACTCAAAAACGTGTTTTCATACCAGCTTTTCGTAGAGCCTGTTGATACAACACACTGTATTTCGGATGCAGTTCTGATTGTAATTATGCGTCAACTCTCTCCTAAGACAGGCAGCAGCTTTTTCCTGCCTGTTACCCGGGGTGTCGCTGGACAAACTCACACTCCTTGGGCCCTTCCCGAGCAGCTGGACCCTCAGCTACTTTGCTGAAGGTTCACAGAGGTGCAGAGCGGAGTGGGAATGCCCTCCAGACCACAGGGCATGTGTGCGGGATTAGAATCTGTTCGAGGATTTCATCCGCACTCCAAGGAATAAAGCATGGGTGTGAAATCCATTTTCGGTGCAGTGCTGGTACTTTGGCAGTACCAGGAGAAGAGAAACCCACACAACTTTAAGTTGCTCTGTGTTTCTGAATTCCCAGGTGATATATCTTCTCTTGTCCTATTCCACAAACTCAGGCTTGACAATCATGCATGAACCGAGGTCAGAGTTCCTGAATCGTAAGTGGTAGGTGATCAGCTGTTGAAGGGGAAGCACGTAACCCCTTCTTCCTTTTGTTTCAGTGAAGGCAAGACTCCCTTTCTTGCACTAAAAAATCACACACAACGGAGGCCTTATTTTGAAGTCTCTAAACTCCAGTACAGAATCACCTGTACTGTCCTCCTGGGTCCTGCCAACGCCCGCAGAACGCCCGGCCTCGCTCGCTCCGCTGGGCCAGGGCGGACAGCTCTCGGAGGCCTCGGTCTGCGTGGCTGGCCTGCCCTAAGGCAGAATTGCTGCCTCTCAGGGAAGGAGCAGACTGTTTCTTCCTAGAAATTCAATTTTTACTCAAAAGAATGTGAAGTCCTATGCTTCTGAGGGGTCTGCAGTTACAAGCTGGTCCCCTTATTCTGCAGCTCCTGCAACAGCAGCGTGGAACCTCCCACCCTGTCTGGAGGGCGCATGAAGGCGGCTTGACCTTGCTGCAGGGCAGGCCCCGGAGGGAGGCGATGGCCTGAGCTGTCATCGTTATAAATAGCCGGCCTCCGCTCTCCAAACAGAGGCATGCGTGGCTATCTCGAGCAGCATGTTAGCAGAGTTCTGGAGAAAGCAGTTTCCAGTGGCCTTTTTGATAAACACATTCTTGGAAAGGGCAGCCTGCACCTACCGAGGGACCCTGGGAAGATATTTTGAGCAAGTCTGGAGCTGTCTGTCTGGACGCTTTGTGCCCAGTTTGAAGTAGTCTCTGGTTTAATTGTCAGGAGTGATGAGTTGGGACCCAGCTAGCAGTTTGGATCCCTATCTGTAAACCATCTAGTTTTGAATCAGGTGGGGAGCTGGAGCCCAGGAGTGGAAATTTCCATGGTCTTTTCTGAGACAGGACACCCTGCTACCATCACGCCTGTGGCTATTGGGATGCGACAGGAAGGGCTAAGATCTCGCCCACAGCCCACAGCCCACAGCCCACAGCCCACAGCCCACAGCCCACAGCCCACAGCCCACAGCCCACAGCCCACAGCCTGGGTTGGGCCCCGTCACCCTTCACTTGCACTTGCTCTTCTGCCTGAACTATCTTGTCCCGCACACTCAGTCCACAAACTCAGGCCTTTCCCTGGACAGAGGGAATCTTGAGACACGGCTACATATTTGGGGTGTGTGTGTGTGTGTGTGTGTGTGTGTGGTCTCACAGGCACTGTTGTCTTCTTGACCCTCTTGGGCATGGTGCTCTTCCTTCATCATACTTCTACCCCTGAAGCTCAGATATTTCTCTCAAATCCCTGATGCCAAGGCACCTCCCCCACTGGACCTTCTATTCATCCTTCAGTTTCAGGAGTGAATGAATCTCCTAGAACTTTGATATCTTCATTCTCCTGGTATTTCCTCAATAAGTCCGCAGAACATTCCTGAACTGACTTTAGCGCTACTGAGAGTACTTAGCCCCACTCAGCCCAAGACCGTCTGAAGGGAGGTGCCATCCGTGCCCACCTCGTAGCGCCTGCGCCCGCGCCCTTCCCGCCACTTGCTCGTAGTGCAGTGATGTTGAAGCATATAAAAGTGGGGAATCTCACGTCCTAACATTTTTGTCAAAAGGTGGCACTAGCTCTAGAATTCTCTTCCAACTTCCATTTCTGATCTCTCTGTCTGTCTGTCTGTCTCACGCACACACATGTATACACCAAGCTCTCTTCCTGAGGAATAATATTTTTGAGAATTTATCTCAAATAAACACCAGAAAAATTTTAACATCATAACTTAATTGAGTTTCACTTCTGTCCACCCCCTTCTGCAGCCAAGTGATAAACTCCCTCCAACCCAAATAAGGTAGTTTAATGTCCCAGTGTGATCTCAGAGGTCATAACGTGAATGATTCTGTTTCTTGTGGAGGTTTAGATATATAGGGAAGGGGGAAAAGGCATGTGGGTTATAACTTAAAGCAAAATCATCAATGAGATGGTCAAACTAAGTAACATCATCTCATATTCTGACTATATTTTCAATATGAAATAGTTTTTGCATAGAAGATTTTTTAAAGTATCACACGAAGAACACATAGAAAACAACTGATTTCAGGGGTTTCTCAAGGCCCCCAAAGAGAACGTCACAAAGGCATGTGCTCCCTTCCTGCCCCTACAGGACATCGGAACACATGAACACTCTTGCCAATGTCAGCTTGGCCAATAGAACAGAACTAAGAATAGCTCCTGGCTCCCATCCGGGGAGGTACTTTTCTCGTCAATTCTGGGCTCCTGAGGGTTCTGAAATGGAAACAGATGGGGAGGACGTGGTATCAGGGAACACAGCGAAAGTATTTTCTGAACTGTCCAAAGATTGTTTGGAAAGTAGGAAGAGGCCTGGACTTTTGAGGTGTCCAACTGCACCACTAACTAGCTAGGTGACCAGAAGCATGTCCATCACCTCTCGGTTTCTTCCTCTGCTATTTGGGTGAATAATACAGTTGTCGCGGGGCCATCATGATATCGAGATGAAATAACAAGGGAGCATTTGGTCTGCACATCGGTCCTTGTTGGATCAAAATTCAGTCACAATAGCACTTGTCTCTGCTCCTTGGCACAGCTGACATACTGGAAATTTGGGGTCTACTTTTCTTTGAAATAAGAGGTATTTTCATAGTGTAAGGGATCCCGTGATCTAATATATGACACATTTTATAAGCTGTCACCTCTATTCTCTCTCAGTTACAGGGAGCTAGGGAAAATTGGGAAGAACCTGAGGGCTCAGAATTTTAAAAAAGAAAGAAAAAGACAATAATGGGTACTGCCCATGGGGACACAAATTAGAAGTAAAACCACAAAACTATCACAGAAAATATATGACAGAACTCACACCACCACCTAAGCTCCCATGCTCACCACATCATCAACACCTAGAAAGTCTGATCCTGACTTGAGGTGCACCAAACAAAAAGTGCTCTCTTTCATTTTTCTAAATTGAATTGGGCTTTCTTCTAACTCCTACCTGTAGTCAGTGAGACTCAGTTATTTCAGTGTCAAATTGGACTGAAAGCTAAGTCTGATCCATTCTTTTTTAATCCTCACTCGAGGACATTTTCCCATTTTTTATTCAGGTAGAGTGGGAGGGAGAGAGAGGAAGAGAGAGAGAGAGATGTGAAAGGGACACATCGAGTGGCTGCCACCCGCACGACCAACCAGGGCTGGGGACAAACTGCAACCAAACCCGGATCTCTCTGGACCGCAGGCCGACGCTCTAACCGCTGAGGCAAACCGGCCAGGGCTGATCCATTCTTTTAATCAGTCCATTTAGGAAGCATTCGGTCTTCCTGTGTAACATTCGCGTTCTCGGAGAGAGCCCCGCCCCCCATTCCGCTTCTCTGAGGCGGGGAGAGGTGGCTTATGTACGGCCTTGGGGGGGGGGGGGGCTAGAAACCTTAGGTGCTCTTGTTCTGCCCTCCGGTTGCTGGGGACCAGCTCATCCACCCGATTGCTGCACGCCCTGTGGTCACTCACACTTGTCTGGTGTGCAGTGGAGTGACTTGTGATCTGTTCTGGGGTAAGGCCTGGTGATGTCTCTGGACTATCCAGTCTTAACCTTGGCTCTTGCTGGAGGCCTTGGGACCTGAGGCGCAACACAGCACTGAATTCCCGAGTTCCCTTTGCCCTCATATGCCCCGGAGTCGGTGCTGGGGTGGCTGGCAGTCTGGAAACACTGTCCGGTGAGGACAAAAGTCCAAGCAAAACCTGCTCCCTTTAGCCAAAGGACCAAGACAGGAGGCACCTAGCAAGTTAAAAGATGGAAGAACGTGTACAATGTAAACATCCATTTTTAAAAAGCAAGATTAGCTATATTAGCATTAGATATTATAGATTCAAAGCAAATTACAAGGACAGGGAGACTTTTAAAAAACATGGTAAAATGATTTGACACATGATACATGGTAAAATGTATCAATGACACATGATACTCTGAGTGTGCTAGCACTAAGCAACAGTGCTGTGAACACAGAAAGCAGAAATGGATACAACTGGAAGGAGAAATTGACCAACCCATCACTGCAGTCAGAGATTCAACAGCCCTCACTCAACAACTGGACAGAAAATGAGTCTGGAAACAGAAGAACTGAATGACACCATCAACCAAGACGTTCTGTTTGACTTTTATAAAACATTCCATCTAACAACAGCAAAATACACTTTTAAAACAACTAAAGAAGTAATGCCAATGTAGATCATATCCTGGGCCATAAAACAATCCTTAACACATTTTATGTAATTGAAATCAGATAGAGTATATTCTCTGATCATAAAGGAGTCAAACTAGAAACCAATTCTAGAAATATAACAGGAAAATCTCTGAAAACTTGGAAACTAAACATCACATTTCTTTTTTTTTTTTTTTTTTTTATCCTCACCCGAGGACATTTTTCCATTTTTTGTTCAGATAGAGTGGGAGGGAGAGAGAGGAAGAGAGAGAGAGAGAAACATCGATGTGAAGGGACACATCGAGTGGCTGCCACCCTCACGACCAACCAGGGCCGGGGACAAACTGCAACCGAAGTACGTGCCCTTAGCGGGAACCGAACCCGGGTCTCTCTGTACCGCAGGCCAACGCTCCAACCGCTGAGCCAAACCGGTCAGGGCTAAACATCACATTTCTTAATCCATGGGTGAAAGAGTAAGTCTTGAAGAAAATAAAAAATAAATTAAACTGAATCAAAATCAAAACACAACATATTAAAATTTGTGAAACAAATTTAGAGCAGTGACGAGGGGAAATTTATAGTAGTAAATGCATACATTAGAAAAGAGGAAAGACTCAAATCAAAAACCTAAGTTCTAACCTCAAAAAACTAGAAAAGCAAAAGCCAAATAAACCCAAAGCAAGGAGAAGGAAGGACATAATAAAGGTAAGGACAGAAATCAGTTAATTTGAAAACAGAAACAAAAGAGAAAAATCAACAAAACAAACAGCCACTTCTTTGAAAAGATCAATAAAATGAACAAACTTCTAGCAAGATTGACAAAGAGAAGACACAAATGATCAATCTCAGGAATGAAATAGGGGTTATGATTATAGACCCTGCATGTATCAAAAGGATAATAAGGAATACTACAAACAACTCTACACACATACATTTAACAACTTAGAAGAAATGGACCAGTTCCTTGACACACACAAACTACCCCAACTCTCCCCAAATAAAATAGATCATTTTAATAGCCCTACAACTATTAAGGAAATTAAAATTTTAATTTGAACTCCTCCAAAATCTATAGACTCAAATCATTTCACTGGAGCATTCTACCAAATGTTAAAAAAAAGAATTAACACATTTTATGCACAATCTCTTTTAGGAAATACAAGATGTGGGAACACGCCTCAATTTATTTTATGAAGCCCGTATTATTCTGATACCAAACCTGATAAAGCTATTGCCAAAAAAAGAGAGAAAGAGACAGTTATAAACCAGTATTTCTCATAAATATAAATATAAAAACTTTAACAAAATATTAATATGTAGATTTCACAATATGCAAGAAGAAATACATACCAAGTGGAATTTATTTCAAGGACGGAAGACAGAGTCAACATTGGAAAATCAGTGTAATCCACTATATATCAACATTCTGAGCACAAAAGTCATCTGGTTATATTAATTGATACAAAAAAAGAATTTGATAAAATCCAACACCTATTCAGGATAAAAATTCTCAGAAAAGCAGGAACAGAGGGAAATTTCCTCAACTTGATAAAGAACATCTGTAAAATGTATACAGCTGTCTCTGGCTGGGTAGCTCAGCTTAGAGTATTGTCCTGATAATGCCAAAGTTGCGGGTTCAATCCCTGGCCAGAACACATACAAGAATCAACCAATGAATGCATAAAAAACTAGAACGACAAATCAATCTCTTTCTCTCTCCCTCAAATCAATTTTTTAAAAAGTATAGAGCTAACATTGTTTTTAATGCAGAAAGGTTGAATCTGTTTTCCTAAGATCAGGAGTATGTCAATATATTGATGATTGAATGCTTTTTTGACACTTGACAAGTGTCAACTTTTTAAGATTAATTATAATGCATAAGTAGAAATCATATTAGTGAATATTTTATACCCTACCGCATTAAGTTCTATTAGTCTGTTTTGCACTTTGAATCGATTTTTTAGCCATGCATAATTTCTAACTTAATATGTTGGTCATTTAGAAAAATATTGGTTCACTGAATCATGAAGATATATACAATATTAAACAATGATAGTCATACCATATAAAAATCACGTTTGCTAGTAGCACCACTGAACTCATCAAAGAAGTCCTTATTTGGAAGTTGTCAAGTGCATGGTCATGGATACAAGTATTACAAAATTTTAATTTTTTCATGAAATTTAAAAATGTATCATTGACATATGCTATCAGTAGTTTTCCTTGAATTGATAGGCCCAGTCTTTCCCTGTTCAAGAAAATGTCTACCAAATACCTAATGTGAATAACCATCATTTGTCAGTTCTTTCAACTAAACATAGTATTTCTGAAAAAAAAGTGGCTAGTTTAGCTTGTAATTCAAGTAATTTCACAAGTGCTTTCCCTTGAGACAACCATCTTTGATAGGCCGTAGGGGTGACTTTTTGCACACTCCACATTCCACAACACAGAGTATTGAAAATAATTGTATAGGCATAGCTTGGAGATATTGTGCTTTTGGTTCCAGACCACAACTATAAAGCAAACATTGCAATAAAGAAGTCATAATATTTTTGCCTTCCATTTGTTAAAAAAAAAATTTGTGAAGAGCATTAAAGCAAAGTGCATTAAAATAAGGTATGCCTGTATACAAGAGTTCACATTTTATAAAATTAATAATTTTTACTGATTTAAGAACATTTTTCTTTTCTTTTCTTAGGGAGGACATTTTTAAGTGAAACTGTTTTTCCTGTGAGTACAAATAGAATATGTGAATAGAAGTAAAGAGCAGTTGACTATCATCTCCCTGATCTGTGCTGAGGTACCAGCCATTTTAGTCCCTCTTACTTTAGCAATAGCATTTAGTATTATTATAAAACTGGTTTTGATTTTGAGGATCCCTTGAAAGAGTCTTGGGGATCTTAAGAAGCCTGAGAACCCTACTTTGAGAACTGTTGTTCCAGAGCAAATGAAGTCCAGAAGATTGGATGGGTATTAGAACATTTCCATCTTCACACCCACATCGACTGATTGAAAATTATATAATAAATGCTAGTGTGCTCAGCTGAATGCCAGGGGACCGCCAAGAGTAAGTGCCTGAACCTTCCTGAACATGCCCATGTAGCTGGAAAGCCAAGGAAATATAAAGAATTAGCATATTGTGGTTAGACCTTTATATAATTTACATAAGTTTTGTACCCACCTAGCACCAACATAGTTATTACAATATTATTGACTATATTCCCTGTGCTGTACTTTATATTCTCGTGACTAACCACTATGGTGCACACCTGAAATGAATATATAATAATATTGAATGTCAACTGTAATTAAAAATTTAAAAAATTTAAAAAGAAATGAGGAAAAAGAATGAGCATATTGTGAAGGCCCTAGATTCCTTTAAGAGCTTCCATTCCCTCTTATTTATAATGATAAGTTTCAATATCGTTATGATGTCTTTGGTATGGAAGCGATTTCAAAGACAACATTTGGGTCCACATTTATTAATCACAATGTGAGTACCGGTGTATACATATGTGAAACCTTAAGAATTATGTCCGCTCCTCTCGCCAACATTTGCTCTTTTATCCTCCATAGAATAACTTTTAAGAATTTTCTTCAGGCATTTTTTTCATCCTGTTCAAATTCCGATTTGAATTTTACGTGAGCAGGTTGGTGGGTCTACTGCCAAGGGCCCTCGGGCTCTGAGCTGGGGAGGTCAATAATGAGGGAAAAGCTCAATTACATAAATATTTTGTATGAAAAATGCATCAAGAAAATTCTAAGTAATTTTCATTGTTTGGGTGTGAAATGAAACCCTTCTGGAGCTTAGAAACTGAGCAAATTTAAAATTCTAGGAAATGAGCCCTGGCCAGTTTGGCTCAGCGGTTAGAGCGTCGACAGGTGGACCAGAGGGTCCCGGGTTTAGGTACCTCAGTTGCAGTTTGTCCCTGGCCCCAGTTAAGGTAGTGTGGGTGGTGACCAATTGATGTGTCTCTCTCACATCGATGTTTCTCTCTCTCTCTTCCTTCCGCTCTCCCTCCTGCTCTATCAGAAGATAAATGCAAAAATGTCCTCGGGTGAGGATAAAAAAAAATCTAGGAAATGAGAACCTGATACTTGTCCTAACAAACCAAAAACAAGACCAGCTACCTCTTGCCAGGACTCTGAAGTAAGATTCTCTCTCCTTCTGTGAGAGGTGTTTTCCTGCTGGGTCCGTTTTGCCATTTAGTCTTTAATGGATGTCTTTGAATCAGTTCTTATATTAAGAAAATAAAACTCAAAACACTTCATTCTTTATGGTCCAAAGGAAGTAGAACTTCTACAATGTTTCACCTTCTCATGGGTTGTGAAAAGAGGGTCTTAAAGAACCAATCAAAAAAGGAGAGCTTTTTTCTTTTAAAAGCTATATACAGTCCGGCCGGTGTGGCTCGGTGGATGTTGTCCCATGGACCGAGAGGTCCCCATTTGATGCCCAGTCAGGGCACATGCCCAGGTTGTGAGCTCGATCCTCAGTAGGAGTTGTGCAGGAGGCAGCCAATTGATGTTTCTCTCACACTGATGTTTCTCTCTCTCCCTTCCTCTCTCTCTAAAACAAATTTAAAAAAAATTTTTTTAATCCCCAATAGCCTTTCATATACTCTATGAAGGATGGACCTATACTATTAGGGAAAAAGCAAATCCAAACCTCAGACTTAACCTCTTAAGTCTCTGTTGTTTTTCAGACCGTGGTCCACAGTTCGCCACTGTCTCGTTAGCTCTCCAGTGCCTTTAAATAGATGGTTTTCAATATTTTGTGCAGTTATTGCAGATGTCATCAGAAGAAGGATTTCTCTAAATTGTTAGGTCTGGCATTATTGAAAGCAAAAATTCCAGACTGAAAATGTTGATGCAAGGTTGCCAAGGCATGTACTACACTAATAGCCACCGAGCCTATAAGGTTACCTAGAAATAACAACAAGACAGGAAGGAAGACAGGAAGTCACACTTCTCAGTTCACACCAGCGAACTCTCTTCAGAGCATCTCTGGTCTGTGTCTCCCTGTTTCTTCATCATCTCTTTTCTGCATTATTTTCATTGTTTCAAATCTGTTGTTAAGCCCTGGCCGGTTTGGCTCAGTGGTTAGAGCGTTGGCCTGCGGTCCAGAGAGACCTGGGTTCGGTTCCCGCTAAGGGCACATACTTCGGTTGCAGTTTGTCCCTGGCCCTGGTTGGTCGTGCGGGTGGCAGCCACTCAATGTGTCCCTTCACGTCGATGTTTCTCTCTCTCTCTCTCTCCTTCCTCTCTCTCCCTCCCACTCTATCTGTAAAAAAAAAAAATGGAAAAAAAAAATCTGTTGTTAAAGTTTCATCCACCATCCCATTATTTTTAATCATCTCTACGCTTAATCTGAATACTTTGAGACGGTGACGTGGACAAACAGGCAGTCTCCAGGCACCGCCTCTCTCTGTGAGAGGCACCCCTCCCCCTCGAGTGTCCAGGGTCCTATGCTTCTCCCTGACCAAAGGAGCCACCACTGTCCATCGCAACCAGCCTCGCCCTCCTGGAGTAGGGCCCCATGAGTCCCCTCCCATCATTTATAGCCAAAACCTTAGGACAAACCACAATGACGGGAGACACCATGGAGGTCATTGTGTAGGATCATGTTATGGAGAAATTAAGAAAACATGTCTGAAAAGATTAAAAATAAGATGCTACTCCTCCAATGTTTGCATGGGGTAGATGTTGCCAAATATTACAGGACTTCATAGACATTTCGGGTAAGGAGGACATTTTCCTGGCTGCATAAGTGTAGGTATGAAAAGTAAAATATCATTCCTTGGTCTACTTTAGTAATTATGCCCTAAGCCATTTTATAGGAGTACAATGTACTATTATCTCTTGGTATAACTAGAATACATTTGGTACACGAAAAACAAAACAAAAACAGATGCTGAGAGGGGAAGCAGCATAAGAGTGAAAAAGGAGGGAAATGAAAGGGAAAAACCCGGCTGCCTGAGACCTGCCCAGCTCTTCAGCATCTGCTATTTCCCGGTGTCTTTCCTTCCCCGTTTCCCAGCCCTTCCCCTCATCGTCCTCCTCTGGTCCACACTCGTCCCCTCCTTTCACCATCTAGGATGCATATGTGTACAATTCCTTATCCCAGGAAATTTTCCCTGGTCGGGAAAACAAGGTTGTGTTTTCATGGACACGGCCCAGAATCTCAGTGTTATCAGACCCCCCCCCCCCCCACCCCAGAGCAATGGAGTCTGACGCAGCCGCCCTCTGGAGCTGAACCGCTCTCGTTGGACCTGCGAGAGCCTGCCGTGCAGACTCTGACCTAAACACTAGAGGATGTGTATCCACAGACTGTGTGTGAACTAATGCACCCCTTTGCAACATCCCCCTTTTCCGGACTTTTCACACATCTCATTCTATCAAATGTGAATACATAGATTCACTTAAAAAAAATTTTTTTTTTATCCTCACCCAAGGACACTTTTCCATTTTTGTTCAGATAGAGTGGTAGGGAGAGAGAGAAACATCAACATGAAAGGGACACATCAAGTGGCTGCCTCCTGCACGACCCCAACCAGGGCTGGGGACGAATTGCAACTGAGGTACGTGTCCTTGTCCGGAATCGAACCCATGACTCATTGGTCCGTGGGACGACGCTCTAACCACTGAGAAAACTGGCCAGGGCCATAAATAGACTTTTTATGCCAAGTAGTCTTTATGGAAATCAGTCAAAGATAAATATCTATTCCTTTGGGCCTTACAAAAGGCAAGCCCATCTATCATGGTAATTCTGCACAATCCACACTTGCCTAAATATAGACCTTTAATGCTTTGCATACTTCCCGATTTGCTGATAATGTAAGGGGAAAAGTAGTCATTGTTTGTTTGTTTGTTTTAGGGTGTATTTGCTTCCCTAATGAGTCCCATTAAGCTATCAAAATACAAACCCTGGAAATCCACTTTGTTCAGCAACCCCAGCAGCCATATTTTACAGTTAACTGGCCAAGAGCATATCAGGACTTCTTCGGGGCTGGCTTCCTCCAAGAAGATGGAGATGATGGCTCCATCTGCCGAAGGCAGGCTTTGCAAGTCGGCCCTGGCTCCTGCCCCCTGCGGGGCGGGCAGACCTCACGGGCTGGGCGGTGAAGCCCAGGGCGGTAGGGTTCCCCTCTGCAGAGCGGGTCGGCTTCGGGGGCCTGCGGACCTGCCTCCGCCTTAGACCCCGTGAAAGCCTCTCCCGGCTGGGCCTCTGTTGCCTGGTAGGAAGCGGACCAGCAGCCCCCACGGCAGGGAGTCGTTCCCAGGTGTTTGCAGTTGACAGCTGCCCCTCCCCGATTTCCTCCGCGTCTCCCTTCCGCCCTCTGCGGGTCCCCTCTCCTCGGTTCTGCCAAGGCAGCTGGGTCCTTCCGCTCGCTCCCTGCAGGGACAGTGAACGGCAGGCTCCACATGGCGCCAGGCGCCTTGGCGAGTCCCCGCGTCGCCCTGCGCCGAAGTAGCCGTTGACCACCACGTCCTTGGCCGGCACCGGTCGGTCCACGGAGCCTTTCTCTTCGCGCCCTTTGCTCAAGAAGACTGCGCTGCCATGCCTCTCGGGATCTACAGTGGGCATCTGGGGGGGCTGTTTTCTGTACCCCACCCCGCCCTGCCAGCACCAGGCCCCCAGGAAATCCAGTGGATATGTAGCTCCTCCCTTTTCTCCAGCGACTTGGAGGATATAGTAGCTTATTTGTATAATGATTTATAGTTTTTGCACGTATTACTTCAGGTCTCACACATTCTGTGAAGTATGGGAATGAGTAGAAGCATTTTACAGAAATGGGAACAGAGCCTTGAGTTTGGCAATAAAGTAATAATTGCTGGTGCTGTGTTGCGATCTAAGCATTGCAGGTTCTGCCCTCATTCTCTCCTAACTAAGCCTCTATCTTTATACCCCGAGTCTTGTGCTTTTAAGGCTTTTGCCCTTTAGTGCTTCCAGACGACTCAGTTGTACTTGGCAAGCCTGGCACTCAGAGCTAAGTGTACGTGTGGACACAAGCGTGCCCAGGGTGACACTGGCAATCAGCCCGGGTCTGTCCCCAGATGCTTGCTCCGTCCCTGGCAGCAGCTGGCGGTTTCCATTCAGCCCACGTGCTCCCTGGAGGGAACAGCACAGGGCAGAGGGAGCCACAGCTGAGCAGGTCCGGTGAGTGTGCTCTACTGCCTGCGGGGAAAAGCCTGGCTCCTTAACGAGGGCACGAGCTCGCTGCCTCTCCCCACCCCTGCGCCTGCCCTCTCCCCTCCCCACTGCCCCGCGCCCAGACACCCCCGACTCTCCATGCTCCTTTGAGCCTCTGGTCGCAGGTGTTGTTCCATGGCCCCTGGTATCCTTTGCCCTTTCCTTCCCTCCCCCGCATGGTCCCTGGGGGTGAAGTGGACCCCCTGCCGACTGATGGTGGCCCTGGACATATGACATGCTTTGACCAAGGGAATGGGGCAGAAGGATATGTTCTGGGCCAAGGTCTTTTTTTTTTTTTTTTTAATCCTCACCTGAGGACATTTTTCCATTTTTCCATTTTTTTGTTCAGATAGAGTGGGAGGGAGAGAGAGGAAGAGAGAGAGAGAGAGAGAGAAACACCAATGTGAAAGGAACACATCAAGTGGCTGCCACCCGCACGACCAACCAGGGCCGGGGACAAACTGCAACCGAGGTACGTGCCCTTAGCGGGAACCGAACCCGGGTCTCTCTGGACCGCAGGCCGACGCTCCAACTGCTGAGCCAAACCGGTCAGGGCATCTGGGCCAAGGTCTTAAGAGGCACTGTGGGTTTCTGCTCACATCTCTTAAGCTTTTCCCATCCATCATGAGGAGAACACGCCCGAGTGACTGCTGGTCCCCAAATCCAGCAATGTGGGGAGCACAGCTGAATCTCGCCCGCAGCCAGGGCCAGGTCCCGCCGAGCCCAGCAATGCCCCAGGGGACCCTGGGACCAAAGTGAGAAATGAATGCTTGTAAGCCACTGAGGTTTGGGGTCATTTATGACTAGTTTTACCACGCATTAAATGTCACTCACTGCGGCGTACACCATGGGCGTGTACACACAGACACGCACTCAGAAAACTCTTTTTCCACCTGACAAAGCTCCCACTCGTTTTTCAGGACTGAACTTGAGGGCAGATGCCTCGGGCAGAGCTGGTGTCCCCTCTCTCCAGCCCTCTGCGTGGCTCCCACCTGAGCCCTGCCGGGCCCCAAGCGGCCTTCCTGCCAGGAGCAGACCCGGCTGCACAGAGTGTGAACCTGAATTTCATGGGGGTGGCAGTGTTGGTGGCGAGTCAGCGGCCAGTCTTGTTTAAAGGAAGGAGCAGGGCCAGGCTCAGGAAGGGGCAAGAGCAGCGACAGTCTGTGGGCCTCTGCCAAGCCCCGGGCTACGGGGTCAGCAAGCTTGGACGGGCGAGTGTATTCGTCACGAAAGGACTACAACAACCCCCCGATTCCTACACCAAGATGCCGCAGCCCACCCCCAGCTGACCCTTTGCTGGTGTAAGGCATTCGGGGCTACGATCATTCACGCTGATCAGAGAGAGTAGGACAGGTCGGGTGGTGGCAGAGACTCATTAAGCCACATTTGTGAGGTGTCAGCACGAATTGATTTATCAAACGAACCCGCAAAACACAGGGCCCTGGTGGGTGGGGACCAGGGGACACGTCTGGATGGGACCCGACGGTAGCAGTGGGACTCAGACTTGCTTGTTTGCAAAGCACACGGGCACCCCAAAGCACACATGCACCCCTGCATCTGTCATCAGGCCGGAAGTCCCCTTGGTTTGTTCAGTTTGATTTCTGGACAGTAGTGTGAAAAAGCAACTTGGGTAGAGGATTTTTTTGGTTTTAAAGCCTCTCCTTGTGCCCTTGGTGACACGGGCGCGGCTCCTGGGCCTCTGCAGCAGACTCGGCAGGCGCGCGGACTTGGCCTGAGCACCAGGCGCGTGTGGGCCGGGCGCCCGGGGCCTGCAGCCAGGATTCGGGCCTTTTGGCGCACTGCCGTCTCACACTGACCCCTGCCTTCTGCAGAGTGCCCTGCGAGCCCCGGGGACTTGCTGCTAGCTGCTACCTCGGCCAGCGTGGGCAGGCCCGGCGGAGCGACCCTGCAGGCCGGGTGCCCGGCACCGACCGGCAGCAATGACCTCGTGTCCTCAGCGCTCCTCTGCCCGGGCAGGCGGGGAGAGAAGGAAGTGGGGAAACATTTGGCATCGAGGGGCAGTCAGGAAGCATGGCATGAGCTCGGGCAGAGGGCGAGTGTGACGTCAGAACTGGCCACGCAGACCTGGGTGTGCATCCTGCCCTCCGCATGACACTGGCATGAGCCGGCTTGCGGCTGACCCCCAGCTGGGTCCTCGTGGGTGCAGGTGAGCGGAGTCTCGCAGGGTGCCGAGGGGCTGACCGAGAAAAGGCCAGTGCAGAGCTCAGCGTGTGCATCGTCAGGAAAGCCCGCTCCTTCAGTTACTGCCACTGCCCCGGCCAGAGGCCCTGGCCTGGGCGCGAGGCAGGCCGGGGAGCGGGCTGGGGGAGGCAGGTTCTAACACTCAGGAGCTGTCCTCTCTACAGCCCGGCACAAGCACAGGGCTCACCCAGTCCTCCCAGCAACCGAGGAGCTTGGTCTGGCATCCCCAGGTCACACCTGAGGGGTAGAAGCTCAGAGAGGCACCCAGCCAATGAACAGAGTCACACGCACGCCCTCTCCTCATCTGCTTCCCCAGGAGACCCCAGAGGTCCCAGTTCCCTCCCCGCCCCTCATCTCCACCCTGCTGAGCTCTGTTATCTACCCGAGTTACTTCCCTGCTTAAAAAAATAAACATTTGCTCTTGTGGGAGAGGAAAAATCATTTTTCTTCCTACCTTTAAAAATTCTTTCTGGCCCACCCTGGCCAGTTTTGCTCAGTGGTTAGAGCGTCGGCCTGAGGTCCAGAGAGACCCGGGTTCGGTTCCCCTAAGGGCACGTACCTCGGTTGCGGTTTGTCCCCGGCCCTGGTTGGGTGGTGTGGGTGGTGACCACTGGGTATGTCCCTTTCACATTGATGTTTCTCTCTCTCTCTCTCTTCCTTGCTCTCCCTCCCACTCTATCTGAACAAAAAATGGAGGGGATGTCCTCGGGGGAGCTGAGAGAGGGATGAACAACAGAATTTATATGCATATAGGCATGAACAGTGGACATGGACAACAATCGGGGGAAGGGGCGGGGAGGGAAGGGGGAGGGGGGAACCACTGGGGGAAAAAAGGAGAATCATTTGTAACAAAAATTAATCAATAAAAAATAATAATAATAAAATAAAAAATTCTTTCTGGCTGGTCTAATAATCAAATGAACATGAGATAGATTAACAAGGGAAAATGATGACATTTTTTTTTTTTTTTTTTTTTTTTTTATCCTCACCCGAGGATATTTTTCCATTTTTTGTACAGATAGAGAGGGAGGGAGAGAGAGGAAGGGAGAGAGAGAGAGAAACATCGACGTGAAGGGACACATCGAGTGGCTGCCACCCGCACGACCAACCAGGGCCGGGAACAAACTGCAACCGAAGTATGTGCCCTTAGCGGGAACCGAACCCGGGTCTCTCCGGACCGCAGGCCGACGCTCTAACCGCTGAGCCAAACCGGCCAGGGCAATGATGACATTTTGTTACATATGAACATACGAGGGTTCCACAACAACGTGGGTCCCAGGCAGGCCAGCAGTTGATGCCATATGCCCCCTGAGCTAGGGAGAACGCGCAGGCTGGGTTTGGACTTCACATGGAGACAGAGATGCAGGTGTTTGGTAGACACGAGTGCTGGGCTGTCTGTGACAATGGGACACAGAGCGGACTTTGAACAGATGGCCGCTGGGTTCCTCTCTGTCTGTCGCACTAGTTCATGTCAATCCCTAGCTACCTGGGATGGAGCTCCTTCCTAGAGCAGGTCCTCTGAATGCTTTTAGGCAGTTAGGGGCAGGGTCGAAAATGTTTTCTTAGTCTTTCACTTCTTAAAATAATAATAATAAAAATAACCAGCTTAAAATGGTTAACATTCCCCAAAGGCATATTTGGAGTAGCAAACTCTGCTCCCCCCAACTCTACAAGATTAATCTCAGCCCTTAGCTCAGCCCAGAGACAGACCTTACTCCCCAGCTCCCGCCACATGTGACCCACCGGCTGGCCGGCAGGCAGATGGCCCCTTCTTTGCCGCTGTACCTCCCCTGACCCTCCTGTCCTGTGCACCCCTAATCTCTCTGGGGAAGCAGCGCCTCACTCCCACACAGAGCAGGCCTTCCTCTGTGCTCGGGAGGGTGTTACAGCTGCCTGGTGTTATGATCAGCCGTGCACATGTGTGTGTGATGAGCAGTTAAGGACAATGCAGTTGAGCCCACGACTGGTGGCCTCCGACTGGTGGCCTCCGTTGCACTGTGGGGCTAAAAGGGGTATTTCGTTCACATGGTTTTTAAAAAAAATTAAATGAGTTAATATAGGCAAAATGCTTGAATGATGCTTGGCTCACAGTAAGAGCTAATAAAAGTTGGCTGCTACTAATACTACACTCTCGGTAGAGGTTAAATTAATATGGGAAAATAGAATGAAAAGGAGCCCAGTGTAGCCTTTTGCCTCTCAGACTTTTGGTTTCCTTTTGTCCATATCTATTAAAGAAATTGTTTTGCCCAAAGTGGCTGTTCAAAATTAATTATGTGCAAAGAATGAATTGGTTTAAATATCACAGAAAAATATAGCATGCTCAGTCACACAATGTTACTTAGTGGAAGGTGTCAAGCATTCAGACTATATGGCACCACTAAACTTTAGTTTGTCTTGAAATAAAAATCCCCCCTGGCCGGTTTGCTCAGTGGTTAGAGTGTTGGCCCACAGATGAGAAAGGCCCAGGTTCAGTACCTCAGTTGTAGTTTGGCCCTGGCCCTGGTTGGGGTCCTGTGGGTGGCAACCATTCGGTATTTCTCTCTCAAATCAACATGTCTCTTCCTCTCTTCCTGCCTCTCTCCCTCCCACTCTATCTCAAGATAAATGCAAAAATGTCCTCGGGTGAGGATAAAAAAAATCTCTTTTTCTTTAATCCTCACCCAAGGATATTTTTCCATTTATCTTCAGACAGAGTGAGAAAGACAGAGCAAGAGAAACATGAACATGAGAGAGACATACGACCCCAACCAGGGCTGCCGGCACCGAACCACAACAGAGGTATGTGCCCTTGGCCAGAATCAAACCCGAGACTCTAACGCCTGAGCCAAACCGGCCAGGGCTAAAAATCTATTTCTTTACAATAAAGAACGTGCATCAGAAAAATTAGCAAGCTTGATGCTAGTGCAGCCAGAGGAAGCTATCCTTTGAGTGTATTTTGGGCTAGTTTTAACCAAATTAATTTCAGTTTTGGTGAAATCAGATTTTCCATTGTTTTTCAGTGATGTAGACACACATTGCTATTTTGTTTACTTTTTATCTTCTGGTTTTCCTGTTCTCAAGGGCTCTAATCATATACCGAGGAACAGAAAGGACTGAAGGTCATTAACATCTACTGAATTCTGATGGCCCGCCAGGCAGAGTGCTCGGGTAAATAATCTCATCTAGGATGTGGGATAGATAAGAATGATACTGTTAAATATGTGGAATAAAATGTAAGCATTTCGGGAATCTACAATGCAACAAACTGTCAACCCCCCTTCTCCTCCCCACTCACGCACTCATTCATTCATGCCCCGGCACTGCGGGGTGCTACACTGTACCCGCCCAGCGCCAGAGAGGAATCAGATGCAGTCAGTCTCCGCACTTCCAGGATTCTGTGTGTGAGAACAGCGCTAAGACGGGCCCACAAGTAGTCTAAGTGACAACACACGCATGAACTATGACATTTCATAGTCTTAGTCATCGTTACACTTTTGGAATCTAGTGCCAAATTTTGAAAAATATGTGGTAGTGCTATAACCTATGTGGGTATTGTGTCTGCTGACTGGTCAATTATTGCTAGAACTAGAGAGGAGGTGTGCTTTCTTATAGCAGGCAGATTAAATGTTTATTTACTAGTTGTTTAAAAGGAATTTCTCAGGATTCCAAAATGGTGGCAGAGTGAATGGAAGCTACACAGACCATCTCCCAGGACCAAACTGGAATTACAACTAAAATAAAGACAAATCATCAGGAAAAAGCAACAGAAAAGCAGCTGGAAAGAACCATATAACTAGGGTCAGGAAAAGAGGACATTGAATCTAGCCTGGTAGGTCTGCAGAGGCCCGAGAGGGCAGGCTGGGAGCACATGGACAGCAGCTGTTTAGCTGTGAGCAGCTCCCTTGGGGTTGAAATCTCGAGCCGACTCCATAGCAGAAGGCCGGGACAGAGCACTAAATTAGCTACAGCCACTAACCTTGGGCTCCAGTAGACGGAGGGTGGACTGGACTGGAACTCTGTGGGGACACTGGGGATCTGGAGGGTGCTCAGAGTTTTTGCCAAGTCTAGGCCACACAGGACAGTGGCCAACTTACTCCCTCCCAGAGCTCTGGGGAGAAGCAGCAGCTCCTCCCTCAGAGATTTAACCCCACCCAGGTGGGCCAGAGAAATGCAAATTGAGGCTCATTAACAATGAGCATCTGTCCCACCCTCTGCAAATCCTCTTACGCTAAACACCTGAGGAAGTTTTTCATTCAGCTGAGGGCTACAACCCAAGGCTCATCAAGTAACTGAGACTAATAGCCTCCAGGCAAAAAGCTAGAGGATAACTGAACCATTCCTGGGCTTGCAACTCTACCCAGGAAAGTAAGACTTGACAGTGGTGTTTAATGTGGGTCCTCCCACACTCATCCAAACCCAGTAGAGGGAGCCACAAACAGCAGAACACCAACACCCACAGGGAAAATTTGGCAGGCTCCAAACCCCACTGAGATAGCCAAAATGGTGAGACAAAGAAACAAATCTCAAATGAAAGAACATGAGAACTCTACTGAAGATGAGATAAATGAAATGCAGTTAAGCAAGTTAGCAAAGGTAGAGTTCAGAGCCATGATCTCAACAGCATGAGTAAGGACATCAACACCAAGAGTAAAGATATAGAAACATGGAAAACCAACCAAGTAGAAATGAAGAATGACATAGCAGAAATAAAGAACACATTGAAAGGATTAATCAGCAGAGTAGAGGAAGCTGAGGACCAGATCAGTGAATTAGAAGACAGGGTAGAAAAAAATCAACCAATCAGAAAACCAAAAGTAAAAACACAATAAAAAAACAGAAAGAGAGCTAAAGAGAATTGTAGGACAACTGGAAACATAATAACATTTGCATTATAGGCGTTCCAGAAAAAGAAGAAAATGAGCAAGGGTTAGAGAATATATTTGAAGAAATAGTGACACAAAACTTCCCTAACTTGGTGAAGGAAGAAGGCATTCATGTTCAAGAAGCACAGAGAACGCCAAGTAAGAAGAACCCAAACAGGCCCACACCAAGACACAAAGTAATTAAAATGCCAAAAATTAAAGACAAAGAGAGAATCCTAAAGGCAGCAAGAGATAAGCAACAGGTTACCTACAAAGGAACCCCCATTAGGCTCTCAGCTGACTTTTCAACAGAACACTACAGGCCAGAAGGGAATGGCGTGAAGTAATCAAGGTCATGAAAAACAAGGATCTGAATCCAAGACTACTCTATCCAGCAAGGCTATCATTCAAAATAGAAGGTCAAATAAAGAAGGTCAAAAAAAAAAAGCCAAAGGTACTATATTAGCATCAAACTAATGTTAAAAGACTGCTGTAATCAGTAGAAATAGGAAGGAAAATATAGCTACAATAAACCAAAATGGCAACAAATAAGTACATATCAATAATAACCTTAAATGTAAATGGACTGAACACCCTGATCAAAAGACACAGAGTGGCTGATTGGATAAGAAAGCATGACTCACATATATGTTGTTTACAAGAGACCCACCTCACAACAAAAGACTCACATAGATTAAAAATGAAGGGATAGAAAAAAATCTTCCAAACAAACAGAAAGGAAAAAAAAAGCTGGGGTAGCAATACTCCTATTTGATAAAATAAATTTCAAAATGAAGGCCATAACTAGAGACAAAGAGGGCCATTACATAATATTAAAAGGATCTATCCAACAGGAAGATATAATCTTGGTAAACATATATGCACCCTATATAGGAGCACCAAAATCTATTAAAAATCTTCTGGCGGACTTCAAAAGAGAAATCGACAGCAATACAGTCATAGCAGGGGACTTCAACACCCCACTGACATCACTGGGTAGATCCACTAGACAAAAAATTAACAAGGAAACAGAGACTAAATAATGCATTAGATCAAATGCATTTAACAGATATCTACAGAGAATAACAGCCCGAAACTGCAGAATTAATATTCTTCTCAAGTGCACATGGGACATTCTCAAAGACAGACCACATGTTAGGACACAAAAGAAGTCTCTACAAGTTCAAGAAGATTGAAATCATATCAAGCATCTTCTCAGATCACAATGGCATAGAAATCAATTTCATCAAGAACATGCAAAGACATTTGAACGCATGCAGGCTGAATAGCATGTTATTAAACAATGAATGGGTTACCAAGGAAATCAAGGAAGAAATTAAAAACTTCCTGGAAAATGAACACACAACAACACAAAATCTATGAAATGCAGCGAAAGGAGTTCTGAGAGGGAAGTTCATAGTACTACAGGCCCACCTCAAGAAATAAGAAAAAATTCTAACTGACTTTCCAACCTCACAACTTAAAGAACTAGAAGGCAAACAAAAAGGAAACCCCAGAGCAAGTAGAAGGAAGGAAATAGTAAAGATCAGAGCAGAAATAAATGACATACAGACTAAAAAACAATTCAAAGGATCAATGAAACAAAGAGCTGGTGTTTCGAAAAGATAAACAAGATTGATGGACCCTTAGCTAGACTCACCAAGAAACAAAGAGAGAGAACCCAAATACACAAAATCAGAAATGAAAGAGAAGTATCAACTGACACCACAGAAATACAAAGAATCGTTAACAAATACTATGAACAATTATACGGCAAAAAATTGGACAATCTAAACCAAATGGACAAATTTCTAGAAACACATAGGCTCCCAAAACTAAACAGGGAAAAGACAGAAAACTTGAACAGACCAATAACAACTAAGGAAATTGAAGATGTATTTGAAACTCTCCCAGCAAACAAAAGCCCAGGCCTGGATGGCTTCACGGGGGAGTTTTACCAAATATTCAAAGAAGAACTAACACCCATTCTCCTCAAACTATTCCAAAAAATTCAAGAAGAAAGAAGATTCCCAAACTTGTTTTATGAGGCCAGCATAATTCTAATTCCAAAACCATAAAAAGATACTACAAAGAAAGAAAACTTCAGGCCAATATCCCTGATGAACATAGATGTCAAAATCCTGAACAAAATACTAGCAAATCAGATCCAGCAATACATTAAAAAAATTATTCACCATGACCAAGTAGAATTCATTCCAGGGATGCAAGGCTGGTACAATATTCGCAAATCAATAAATAAGATACACCAAATAAACAAAAAGAAAGATAAAAACCATATGATCATATCAATAGATGCTGAAAAAGCATTCGACAAAATCCAGCACCCATTTCTGATAAAAATGATCAGCAATGTGGGAATAGAGGGATCATATCTCGACATAATAAAGGCCATATATGAAAAACCTACAGCCAACATAATACTCAATGGGCAAAAACTATAAGCATTTCCCTTAAGAACAGGAACAAGACAGGGATGCCCACTTTCGCCATTCTTATTTAAAATATTACTGGAAGTCTTAGCCATAGCAATCAGACATGCAGAAAAAATAAAAGGGATCCAAATTGGAAAGGAAGAAGTGAAACTGTCATTATTTGCGGATGACATGATATTGTACATAGAAAACCCTAAAGACTCCATCAAAAACCTGCTAGATTTTATAAATGAATTTGACAAGGTAGCAGGACACAAAATTAACAACAAGAAATCAATGGAATTCTTATAGTCCAATAATGAACTCATAGAAAGAGAAACTAAAAAATCAATCCCATTTAACATTGTGGCAAAAAAATTAAGATACCTCGGAATAAACTTAACCAAAGAAGTAAAGGACCTATTTGCAGAAAACTACAGGACATTGAACAAAGAAATAGAGGAAGATGTAAAAAAGTGGAAGCACATACCTTGTTCATGGATTGGAAGAATTAACATTATTAAAATGTTCATACTACCCAAAACAATCTATAGATTCAATGCCATCCCCATCAAAATACCAATGACATATTTCACAGAACTAGAACAAATACTTCAAAAGTTCATATGGAACCAAAAAAGACCCCAAATAGCCACAGCAATCTTGAAAAAGAAGGACAAAGTAGGTGGGATCACAATAGCAGATTTCAGGTTATACTACAAAGCCACTGTAATCAAAACAGCCTGGTACTGGTACAATGACAGGCAGATAGACCAGTGGAACAGAACAGAGAACCCAGAAATGGACCGAAGGCAATATGCTCAATTAATATTTGACAAAGGTGGCAAGAATATACAATGGAGTAAAGACAGCCTCTTTAATAAATGGTGTTGGGAAAATTGGACAGCTACATGCAGAAAAATGAAACTAGACCATCAACTTATACCATATACAAGAATAAACTCAAAATGGATAAAAGACTTAAATGTGACTTGTGAATCCATAAAAATCTTAGAAGAAAATGTAGGCCACAAAATTTCAGACATCATACGCAGCAGATTTTTCACTGATATATCGCCTAAGGCAACAGAAACAAAGGAAAAAATTAACACATGGGACTACGGAGCAAAAGAAACAACCATCAAAATGGGAAAAGAACCCACTGTATGGGAGAGCATAATGACCAATGATACATCAGATAAGGGGTTAATTTCCAAAATATATAGAGTACTCATACAACTCAACAAAAGGAAGACAAAGAACCCAATTAAATATTGGGCAGAGGAGCTAAAAGACACCTCTCCACACAGGACATACAAATGGCCAAGAGACATATGAAGAAATGTTCAATGTTACTAATAATCAGAGAGATGTAAATTGAAACAACAATGAGGTATCACCTCACACCTGTCAGAATGGCCGCCATCAACAAATTATCAAACAAGTGCTGGAGAGGGTGTGGAGAAAAGAGGACTCTGGTACACTGCTGGTGGGAATGCAGACTGGTGCAGCCACTGTGGAAAACAATATGGTGTTTCCTCAAAAAAATTAAAAAATAAACTTCCATTTGACCCAGTGATCCCACTTTTAGGAATATATCCTAAGAAGCCTGAAACACCAATCAGAAAGAATATATGTACCCCTATGTTCATAGCAGCACTCTTTACAATCGCTAAGATCTGGAAACAGCCGAGGTGTCCATCAGTAGATGCGTGAATAAAAAAGCTGTGGTACATATACACAATGGAGTACTATGCAACTGTAAGAAAGAAAGAGCTCTTATCCTTTGAAACGGCATGGAGGGACCTGGAGAGTATTATGCTAAGCGAAATAAGCCAATAAAAGAAAGACAAATACCACATGATCTCACTTATTTGTGGAATATAATGAACAAAATAGACCCAGAGACATAGTAAGGAGTATGGTTCAGGCTGACAAACCTCAGAGTTGGGGGGAGGGGGGATGGATGAGATGCATGTACGCATAACCAATGGACACAGACAACAGTGAGAATCAGTTCTAGATAAAGAGGTCACTGGATGTAGGAGACCACACACAACTTACACAGACCTGGTATCTGTTCAGTTCAGGCGTGTGCTAAGCAACCTTGGATTACAGGATTTCAGGAATTGTTTGAGGGGGGATGGGAAGCAGAGGGTCTGGGGGAGGGGAGGAGAAACATCTGTAACAAAATAAATTAATAAAAATTGGAGAAAAAAGATGAGATCTTAGGATAAAAAATAAATAAAGAAAAATTTTTTTAAAAAAGGAATTTCTCTCTTAGTATGTTAGTTTGTGCTCTCACGTTTAATAAAAAAAATAAAGTGAACACAAGAATAATAGCACACAAAAGAAGGCATACGAGTACAAATTAGTTCATTGTAATTGATGAGACTACTAGACATATCTGCATTTGGGGAACTGGATAGCTGAGGTTCTATAAATTATTAGAATGATAGGCCAATACATTGTATAATTGTATACAACAGTTTTTGAACCACATGAGAATTGTGCCGATCGGAAAGTAACCACAAATGTCATTTAAACACCCTTACTGCTTTGACAAAATAGGTATGAACTAGCCCAGTCACAGCCTTGAGAGTCTGGAATTCTCTTCCTTGAAGAAAAGGTTTAAGGTTAAATTTCAGTGTGTCATGTTCTAGCATGAAAGGTGTTACCAGGTCATTTTTACCTGACATGGTCCAACGCCGAACAGTCTGTGCTTATAAAATGGGCAGGCAGTTATTCTGGGAAGTCTGTTTTTAAAAAGCCGAAGGGGAATCTATCCTGCCCTCTGGTGTAATGTAAACAAGTCAATGCAACTCTTTCTCTCCAAACAAAAAAGAACTTCTAATCCAGTTATTCCTCACTGATGAAGGGTCATCACGACATGACAATATTCCTGCCGAGTTGTTCTTCCCAGGTCACTTAAACTTGTTACAGATTGCTAAAAGTTCTTGATGGGAATATTTCTAACGAATGACTCCTCTGCTGCCTGCAGCACCCCCTGCGCCGGCCCGGGGTGACGCAGCACTGCCATTAGGAGCATGCGTTAGCTCCTGTGTCTGGAGATGGCCTCCGGGCTGGGTGGACTGGCAGGACCCGCACCTGTCCCATCTGCTCTGTGTGCGTCCCTGCCCTGCCCTGGAAGTTGGCCGGGCATCTGGCGCCGGGTAACCAGAAACCTGTTGGCAGAAACCTGAAGCCACAAGGCAGAGATGGATTTGACTGACCAGGTGGCCTTCGGATGCAGAAGCAAACCCGAAAAGTGGAACGTAAAATCAACAGGTTAAAAAGCAGGGAGCTCACAGGGGACAGAGGGGAGACACCAAAGAATAAACATGAAGGGAAGAGGTGAAGTGAGACCAAAGGACGGTGTCCTGGTTCTGAGAACTGTAACCCAGAAGAAATTCTGCTGCTTCTTGACCAGGGCCCCAGTTCCCGGTCCCCGAGCTCCTGAATCCTGGCCTTCCCGCCCTGCGGTCGCAGGGTCTCAAACATCCCCAGGAAGCGGATCAGCCGGGACTGGTTTACACATTCAGACTCCCTGTGGGTTTTCCTAAGCTGATGAAACAGTAGATCAGAGATGGGGCTGCTGAGGCTTCAGGTTTTTGTTTGTTTGTTTGTTTGTTTTGTTTTTTAAATATGTTTTTATTGATTTATTTTAGAGAGAGAGGAAGGGAGAGAGAAATAGGAACATCAATGTGAGAAAGACACATCGATTGGCTGCCTTCTGTGCGCCCCCTACTGGGGACCAAGCCTGCAACCCAGGCATGTGCCCTGACCAGGAATAGAGCTGCTACCTCAATCCATGGGGCGGTGCTCAATCCACCGAGCCGCACTGGCCTGGTGAGTCTTCAGTTTTTATTTTTATTTTTAGGTAAGGCTTCAGTTTTTAATAAAACCCATAGATCACCTTGATCCAGGTAGTACAAAGCCCCAATTTGAGAAACAAAAGCAATTCCTGAAATCCTATAATCCAAGGTTGCTTAGCACACGCCTGAACTGAACAGATACCAGATTTGCCTCAGTTATGTGTGGTCTCCCAGACCCCGTGACCTTTTCATCTAGAACTGATTCTCATAACTGGGTGTTATCAGACAGAGTGCCCGTAATGCTGTGTAGGAAGAATTTATTGGAAATACATCTTTAAAAGTAAACCAAGTGAAGCTTAACGTTGCCTTTCACCCTGGGGAAAAGCATCCTGGTGACGTGACGGGCAGAGCCCTGATGCTAGGCTGCGAGATGAGAGGATTGGAATCAAGGAAATCAGTTCGAGCAAGAATTTACTTTCTAATAAATATTCGGTTTAGGGGGTCTTTGCAGCACCTCCTTGTAAATTTACCTAATTCTGTGAGATGAACATTTTTTGGTTCATCCTTTATTTAGCCTCTAAACTTAATTTCATTTGAAAACCTTTTGAAGTTTCTGTAAAATTTGTGTATTTTATCCATGTATAAAAACTTCAAATGACAATGCAGGATGACTTTCCCAAACATTTTTTTTTTCACCAAAAGTACATATTTCATATAAAGAAGAGAAATCAGTAGTTCTTCTTCCCTCCTCAGTAAGTGCTTGTGAATCGTCACTAGGACAGACTCCAGGCAGCCGGCATTTAGAGTTTTTGTTTTTTCAGGTGACATTTTGCTGTAATTCCTGACGGGTAGCCACAGGTAGGGTGCTTGTGTCCGTGTTTCCGGGGACCCTAGTTTATGCCTGTTGCTCTGGAGGCCTGCTGACGTAATGCCATTTCACTCTCAAAGAGGATCTCAGTTTGGATGATAAATAACATATTTACCCTAGAATTAGGTAAATAGTATCAACTCACAAGTAAATAGTATTCTTCTTCAGATTCAATGAAACCTTCACTTTTCTTGTCAGGAAAAAAAAAAATGCTTCTTTTAAAAAATAAAACATCTTAAGTACATTTGAAAAAGGAACCAGATATTTCTTTCTATATAACTTTGGAAATAGTCATCTAAAATGCAAATTTTTGAAAAATTCCACTTCCAGTTTTACAAATAACTCACCTACTAGAATCTTCTAGCTCCAGAAAATTAGAGAAGCTGAATTTAACAAAAATGTTGTATGTCCGGCAGGAATGTCTTTTATATTTTTTAAGAGTGGGGGGAAGCGAAGGCAGGCTACTCTGACACCTGGACGTTCTCTGAAGTTCAGATGTCAGAGTTCAGGAACGGCGTTCTGTCGGAACAGGGTCACGCCCTTCCCTTGGCACGTCAGCTCTGGCCGCTTCTGTGCTACCTGGCAAGGTGAGCATCAAGACAGACACCACAAAGCACGCAGCGCTTAATGACTTACGCCTGTGCACTCCAAGTTTACTGACTCCTGCTTCAAACACCGAGGGCACTTGGGCTTTCCGGAAAGATTGCAGTCAGTGTGCCCTGTTGTGGGTCCACAGTGTGATGAACTAGCTAACGAACTAAAAACAATAAACAAGCAAATACATACACACATGCACACGTGTATGGAAAGTCTTAGAAGGTCTCATTTCAACACATGAACATTCCAAAAAAAATGTAAATAAAAAATATTTTAATTAAAACATAATATAAAAAAGTGAAAAAAATAAGATACACATTCCCCTAACATCCCTTAAAAAAATCTCCAAATCAAAGGGGAACAAGCAGTGACTGGTGAAAGTCCGGCCCCGGAGACTGAAATGTTGCTGGGTGCTTTGAGCTCATTAGCATGGGGAATTGAGCTGCTGCAAAAGGGCAGGTGATTATTGAGGCCCCTTTTACAGGTCGCAAAACCAAGGCTCAAGTCAAGGCACACCTCACCTGCCTGGGCAGGAACCCGGGGGGCGGCGTCCCCTCTGTTCTGCCCTGCCACCCTGTGTGCTCCGCTGGGCTGGCCAGGTGGAAGAGCGGGGCAATCTCAAATCATCTCACACCGGGGAGGACGCCGTGTTGCCCAGTTCTTGGCAGTTGCCGATCCGACTCCCACCCTGGTGGTTCCAAAGTGCAGTGGCTGTAGCTGGCGCAGGGGAGTGGCCAAAAATCTAGCCGGAGAGAACAAGACCGCAGTGTATATGATGATGCCGACTGAGCCCGAACACTTCAGCTTGTGGTTTCTCAGTGTCCCCCTGTGTCTTAATCTCTGAGACCTGAGGGTGCTTCTGCCCTCCTGCCCGGGATCGATTCTCTGCGCAGAATCTAAGCACGGTGTGCAACTGAAGAAAAGACTTCAACTAATTTTCTAATGATGTTTCAGTTTAAAAAATGCCCCTATTTTATAAAATGTCTAGATAATTAAGGGAAGATTTATCTTAGATTACATGATTGATTACTCTGGGTTATATACTTTATACTTCCTAGGCATATATATTCTGATATAAAACAATGACAATAGTGTTGTTCCAGCAAATGAGCTTAACAGACAGTGAACCAATGCAGAGCTTGGCTGATGACCAGGAACGGCCCTCAACAGATTACAACCTCCCTGCTGATCAGTAATCTTTGAAATGCTGTGCCTTCCGGCCTAATAATGCTTAATTATGTACACTGAATAAGCAAAATAAATCTTAAACTTCTCCTGTTCCCATGTAAGGTGTTAAAATTTAAGTTCACTTTCAAGCAATGATTACGTCTAATTTTGATAACATTGTCTCCTTGCCTTTGACTAGCAAATTAGTGTAGGGCCGACGCCCCTTGCCCTGAGTGTCCTCTGTTAATATTTGGTTAGGGAATGAATGGATGAGTAAGTGGGTTGTTAGACCAATCCAGATGCCCGGCCCTGACTGCTGGGTAAGAGCGGAAGGAGCCACCTCTGAAGTTGGCTGCTTGTCAGCTGCCTGGCAGGGTCCAGGTAATTGTCCTGGCTCAGCCTCGAAAAGACTGTTCTGATGACCCATTCTCATTCTGTGGTGAGTAAGAACCGAGGTGGGCAGAGGTCATTTCTTAATTCACACCTGGGAAACCCAGGTTGGGGGTAGGAGTCAGCAGAGCAGGTGGCCTGGGCGTTGGCCCCTGAGCCTGGCTGTGCCCTGGGCCCAGACCACGGCTGCTCAGTTCAGTCCGCTGAGGCCGCACCTTTGCCTTCCGGTCCTGGAAGACTGTCGGGGGTGTGGGCCGTTGCCAGATGTCCTCATCAAATGTCATAGCCCAGCCTGCACAGGTTCCAGACAGGAGACTCTCCCCCACATTGGAGAAAACGGGAAAATAACGATCACCGAGAGCAAATCTGACAGGAACCAGGGGATGTCTGAGTTCGGTCTGTCGGTGGCTGAACTATTTAGGGAAGAGGAGCTACACATGACAGTATTCTCAACCTCAGGTCATGTGTGGGCTGGAAACCACCCTTTTTTCCTTTACCCAGCACATCCCATCCAACACCAACGCCTGTCCCAGCACCAAAGCGTCTGCTGGTCCATGCTCTGTGTCCGGTGTTCCCCCTTGAACTTTGGCCAGCCTTTGATTGGCACTGCCCTCCCTCTGGTCCCTGCACATTGCACCCCAGGCTACTCACAACAACCCCGTTCTGTCTCCCTGCCCTGCTCCAGAGCCGTGGTGCCCTCTGCCTGGGTCTGCAGGCTGCCCAGAGGCCCTCGGCCTCCACGCTCGGCCCACGGCCCCCAAGCCGACAGCGCTCCCAGGCCAGCCCTCCTACCGATGCACCTGCTCCCCAGCCCTTCCGGAGCGGAGCTTGTGTATGACCGTCTCTCGGAAGCATCCCCGTTTCGGGGTGCCCTTTCTAAGCCCGTCCTGCCAGCCTCTGTCCCAGTGTCACATAGTCACTTACTGATGTGCCTTCTGAGGGGAGAAAGAAACTTTCCTCTTCTCTTCAGGGACTCCCAAAGGGTCTCCACGACCTTCAGCTCAAAATAATCCACACTTCAGAGTGGTACATCTTGGGGAGACCTTTACCTTTACCTTTCTCCCTGACCTGAACAGAGGCAATGCCTGACACAAATGCCCACGGGGGACACTGAGTGGACAGAAGGACAGAAAGGTGTTGGCAAAAGATGGCATCCACCAGATTTTCTTGACCTGGTGAAACATTATAAAACTAGGGCATTTTCACATATGCCCCAGTCCCATTCTGACAGCCCTGGTTTAATTCAGTTCTTAAAAAGCTATGTCCGGCTGGTATGGCTTTGTGGTTGAGCGTCAACCCATGCACCAAGAGGTCACTAGTTCGATTCCCAGTCAGGGCACATGCCCAGGTTGTGGGCCTGATCCCCAGTGGGGGGCTTGCAGGAGGCGGCCTATCGATGTTCTCTCTCATCGATGTTTCTATCTCTCTCTCCCTCTCACTTTCTCTCTCTCTAGAATCAATAAAAGAAACAAAACAAAACAAAAAAGCTTGCCAGGTGATTATAAAGTACAGCAATGATTTGTCTAATCCTCTCATTTTTTTTACAGTTGTCTTTTATTTTTTTATTATTTATTTTATTTATTTTTGGTACAGAAGTTACACTTTTTCCCCCCTAGACCCCTCCTCCCAATCACTCCCCCCCCCCGGCCCGAATCCCAGCATTGTCGTCTGTGCCCATTGGCTATGCACACATGCATACAAGTTCTGTGGTGTGTCTCATCCCTCTCCCCACCGCCCTCCTCTGAGGTTTGTCAGTCTGAACCATACTCCTTTCTATTTCTCTGGGTCTATTTTGTTCATCAGCTTATTTTGTTCATTATATTCCACAAATAAGTGATACCATGTGATATTTGTCTTTCTCTGCTTGGCTTATTTCGCTTAGCATAATACTCTCCAGGTCCCTCCATGTCGTTTCAAAGGATAAGAGCTCTTTCTTTCTTACAGCGGCATAGTACTCCATTGTGTATATGTACCACAGCTTTTTTATTCACGCATCTACTGATGGACACTTCAGCTGTTTCCAGATCTCAGCTATTGTAAATAGTGCTGCTATGAACATAGGGGTACATATATTCTTTCTGATTAGTGTTTTAGGCTTCTTAGCGTATATTCCTAGAAGTGAGATCACTGGGTCAAATGGCAGTTCAATTTTTAATTTTTTTGAGGAAACACCATATTGTTTTCCATAGTGGCTGCACCAGTCTGCATTCCCACCAGCAGTGTACTAGAGTCCCCTTTTCTCCACACCCTCGCCAACACTTGTTGTTTGATGATTTGTTGATGGCGACCATTCTGACAGGTGTGAGGTGATACCTCCTAGTTATTTTAACTTTCATGTCTCTGATGATTAGTGACATTGAGCATTTCTTCATATGTCTCTTGGCCATTTGTATGTCCTGTGTGGAGAGGTGTCTATTTAGTTCCTCTGCCCATTTTTTAATTGGGTTCTCTGTCTTCCTTTTGTTGAGCTGTTTGAGTACTCTATATATTTTGGAAATTAACCCCTAATCTGATGTATTGTTGGCAATGATGCTCTCCCATAGAATGGGTTTCTTTCCATTTTGATGGTTGTTTCTTTTGCTGTGTAGAAGCTTTTTAGTTTGATGTAGTCCCATGTGTTCATTGTTTCCTTTGTTTCTGTTGTCTTAGGTGATGTATCAGTGAAAATTCTGCTGCCTGTGATGTCTGAAATTTTGTTGCCTACAGTTTCTTCTAGGATTTTTTTTTTTATCCTCACCTGAGAACATCTTTGCATTATCTTCTAGAGCAGGAGGGAGAGAAGGGGAAAAAGAGAGAGAGAGAAACATTCATGTGAGAGAGACACATCAACTGGTCACCACCCATATGACCCCAACCGGGGCGGGGACAAACGGCAACCGAGGTACATGTCCTTAGCTGGAACCGAACCCAGGACTCTGGTCTGCAGGCTGATGCTCTAACCACTTAGCAACCCGGCCAGGGCTCTCCTAGGATTTTTATGGATTCACAAGACACATTTAAGTCTTTTATCTATTTTGAGTTTATTGTTGTGTATGGTATAAGTTGGTGGTCTAGTTTCATTTTTTTGCATTTAGTTGTCCAATTTTCCCAACATCATTTATTAAGTAGGCTGTCTTTACTCCACCGTATGCTCTTGCCACCTTTGTCAAATATTAATTGAGCATAATGTCTTAGGTCAATTTCCAGCGTTTCTGTTCTGTTCCATTGATCTATGTGCCTGTTCTTATTTCAGTACCAGGCTGTTTTGATTACAGTGGCTTTGTAGTATAACCTGATATCTGGTATTGTGATGCCACCTACTTTGTCCTTTTTTTTCAAGATTGCTCTGGCTATTCGGGGTCTTTTTTGTTCTATATGAACTTTTGAAGTATTTGTTCTAGTTCTGTGAAATATGTCATTGGTATTTTGATGGGGATGGCATTGACTCTATAGATTGTTTTGCGTAGTATGAACATTTCAATGATGTTAATTCTTCCAATCCATGAACAAGGTATGTGCTTCCACTTTTTTTATGTCTTCCTCTATTTCTTTGTTCAGTGTCCTGTAGTTTTCTGTAAATAGGTCCTTTACTTCTTTGGTTAAGTTTATTCTTAGGTATCTTAATTTTTTTGCCACAATGTTAAATGGGATTGCTTTTTTAGTTTCTCTTTCTGTGAGTTCATTATTGGTGTATAAGAATGCTGTCAATTTCTTGATGTTAATTTTGTATCCTGCTACTTTGACAAATTCGTTCATTAAATCTAGTAGATTTTTGATGGAATCTTTAGGGTTTTCTATGTACAATATCATGTCATCTGCAAATAATGACAGTTTCACTTCCTCCTTTCCAAATTGGATCCCTTTTATTTTTTCTTCATGTCTAATTGCTATGGCTAAGACTTCCAGTACTATGTTAAATAAGAGTTGTGAAAGTGGGCATCCCTGTCTTGTTCCTGTTCTTAAGAAGAACACTTTTAGTTTTTGCCCATTGAGTATGATGTTGGCTGTAGGTTTTTCATTTTTGGCCTTTATTATGTCGAGATATGATCTCTCTATTCGCACTTTGCTGAGCATTTTTATCAGAAATGGGTGCTGGATTTTGTCGAATGCTTTTTAGCATCTATTGATATGATCATATAATTTTTATCTTTCATTTTGTTTATGTGGTGTATCACATTTATTGACTTGCGAATATTGTACCAGCCTTGCATCCCTGGAATGAATCTCACTTGGTCATGGTGAATAATTTTTTAATGTATTGTTGGACTGATTTGCTAATATTTTGTTAAGGATTGTGGCATCTATCTATTCATCAGGGATACTGACCTGTAGATTTCTTTCTCTGTCATGTCTTTATCTGGTTTGGAGTTATGCTGGCCTCATAAAATGAGTTTGGAAGTCTTCCTTCTTCTTGAATTTTTTGGAGTAGTTTGAGGCGAATGGGTGTTAGTTCTTCTTTGAATGTTCGGTAAAACTCCCCTGTGAAGCCATCCAGGCCTGGGCTTTTGTTTGCTGGGAGAGTCTTGATTATATCTTCAATTTCCTTATTTGTTATTTGTCTGTTCAAGTTTTCTATCTCTTCATGGTTCAGTTTTGGGAGACTGTGTGTTTCTAGAAATTTGTCCATGTCACCTAGATTGTCTAATTTGTTGGCGTATAATTGTTCACAGTATTTGTTAACAATCCTTTGTATTTCTGTGGTGTCAGTTGTTACTTCTCCTCTTTTGTTTCTGATTCTGTTTATTTGGGTCCTCTCTGTTTTTTTTTTTCCTTTGTTTGTTTTTTTATCCTCACTTGAGGACATTTTTCCATTTTTTGTTCAGATAGAGCGGGAGGGAGATAGAGAGAGAGAGAAACATTGACGTGAAAGGGACACATCGAGTGGCTGCCACCCGCACGACCCAACCAGGGCCAGGGACAAACTGCAACCAAGTTACATGCCCTTAGCGGGAACCAAACCTGGGTCTCTCTGGACTGCAGGCTGATGCTCTAACCACTGAGCAAAACTGGCCAGGGCTCTGTTTTTTTATGAATCTAGCTAAGGGTCCATTAATCTTGTTTATCTTTTCAAAGAGCCAGCTCTTTGTTTTATTGATTTTTGAATTTTTTTTGTTTAGTTTCTATGCCATTTATTTCTGCTCTGATCTTTACTATTTCTTTCCTTCTACTTGCTCTGGGGTTTTCTTTTTGTTTGTTTTCTAGTTATTTACGTTGTGAGGGTATATAGTCAACTAGAAATTGTTCTTGTTTCCTGAGGTGGGCCTGTAGTGCTATGAACCTCCCTCTCTGGGCTGCTTTCACTCCATCCCGTAGATTTTGAATTGTTGTGTGTTCATTTTCATTTGTTTCCAGGAAGTCTTTAATTTCTTCCTTGGTCTCCTTGGTAACCTTCATACAATCCCCTCACTTAAAAAATATATGTTTTGATTGATTTTTAGATAAAGAGGAAGGGAGAGGGTGAGAGAGAGAGAAACATCAATCAGCTGCCTACTGCATGGCCCCTACTGGGGAACGAGCCCACAGCCAGGCATCTGCCCTGACTGGGAATTGAACTGGCGACTTCTTTGTGCATGGCTTGATGCTGAACCACTGAGCCACACTGGTCGAACGACAATCCCCTCATTTGATAATGAGAAAATGGAGGCCGGTTGAACCTAAATGACTTGCCTACACACAGAGCTGAGTAACGGCAGAGCCGAGCTGGGATCTGGATGACTCACCCTCCCTGTTAGGAATGAAGTAGCTGAATATCCAAGTGTATGGGACAGAGTTCCAAAACAGGACCCTGGTGTCCTCAAGGGAGGAAGAACCGCTCACAGTGTCCTGTGTGCAGGGGAAACGCACAGGACACTGTAGTGTCCCAAGCATGGTGGCAGCCACAGTTACTGTCTTAGCCTCTGGGCTGCTGTAACAGAACATCACAGACTGGGTGGCTTATAAACAACATAACTTATTTCTCACAGTTCTGGAGGCTGGGAGTCCAAGACCATGTTGTGGGCAGACCTGGTGGCTGGAGGAAGCCCACTTCCTGGCCCACAGACAGCTCTCTTTTTGCTGGGTCCTCACATGGCCGGGGCGGGACGAGCTCTTCGGGGTCTCTTTTGCAAGAGCACTGATCCCACTCATGAGGGTTCCACCTTCGTGACCTAGTCACCTCCCAAAGCCCCGCCTCTAAGCATATCACACAGACACCAGGCTTCAACACAGGCATTTTGGAGATGCGAACATTCCGTCTATAGGTACACCCGGCCTGCAGGGGGGAGGGGAGGGAGTGGAATCAGGCGGAGAGAGGAGTGGAGAGCTGGCTTGAGGGGGGCAGTGAGCTCATCTCAAGGAGCCTGGGCAGCCTGACTTTGTAGGGAAACCAAGAAAAACAATACCTTGGCCTCACCCTCTGCTCCCCCCACCCCAACTTCTGCCTAACCAGTGATAACTATGACTTCAGTTCCATTTGGAAGCCATTAGCCAGACCTCCAGGCCACACAAAATGCTTGTAGAGAGTCTAATATACACAGAACTATTCTCTTTCCTTTCTCCATGGTGTCACCTTTCACCTCTAACCCATGGCCTTATATTATACACTTTTGCCCAAAATGTAATAGGTCAGAGGAAGGGCCCAGGGCACTGGAGTGGGAGGCTGGAGCCTAGATGTCCGGTGGCCAAGCACTAGCCCTGTGACCCTTTCTGTGACTTTAAAACAAGGACGATGACAGTTCCCACACAGCCCGTTCACTGGTCTGTTGTGAAGCCCAAGCAGGATGCTTTGGAAAGCATGACAGGAAACAAGGACGATGTCACCGTGCCACAAACGCGCCATCGAGGAGGAGTTTTTTTTATAATTAAGTACTTGCTTTCAGGTTATTCTGTGTAACTAATAGTTGTTGGAAGTACAGGCCTATAAAGTCTGCCCTGAAAATCTTGGCTCATTCAGTCGTCACTACCCACAGTGAGACAGCTGTTAACACCAGCTGACAGATGAGAAGGCTGGGGCCTGGCAGCTGGGGTCCAACACGAGGACCCAGGGCCCTGCTCCTTTCTCTCCCGGGGGTCAGTCCGCAGGAAGGGGTCCTGGAACGAGGTCACACACGGAAGCGCCTAGAACAGGGCCAGGCAGGGAGTAGACACTCAGTAACTGCTTGTATCCTTCCTGTTTGTCACAATTTCTAACAATATTGATATATTTGGGTGCAACTGACTGCTAGTGAAATATACCTCGGCTCAGATCTATTTACAAACCCCTGGTGTTCAAGACACACAGCGAAGTGGAGGCCCCCAGAGCAGCGGAGCCTGGGGCTGGGCCACAGAGCTCCTTGCAGTTGGGAAGGTGGTGGATCGTGGGAGCCGGTGCTGAATCGGGGAAACACGCTCATTGGGGACCCGAGCATTTCCACTCCAGTTACAGCCAGACCGAGCCTGTCTGGGCCACACACGTCGCTTCTCCTCCGTCCTACCTCAGTCCTCACCGCCAAACAGCAGCGACTGCTCACGAGCTGGGACACTTTATTCCTGATATAGCTGATGTAAAATACTACTAAAATGTTAGACTGATATTAATTTCCTGTGACCGCTTTTCAAGTTTCCATTTCTGAGTAGCTGCGTGCTTTCTGGCCCTGGACCTCCTCATTCCTGAAGGAGGAGCGTGTCTCCGGGCCGTGGGCTCTGGCACCGCGGGCTGCCGGCCCCACGGCCCGATGGTGATGCTGCCGACGTTTGTGGGGCCCCCAGCAGAGCCCCTGCACCTAAGACAGTAACACCATTTCCTTCCTGCTGCTTCCTCCTTTGCATTCTTGCTACTCTTGCAGCTTCCTCCCCCTCCCCCAAAGTTAATTAAATGCTGAGGGGACCCTGAGACTGCTGTCCTAAAACCCTCCCATCCCATGAAATATGTGGTTCCTTTTCTTCCTTCTTTTTTCACAGTTCAGTTGCGTTTCTCCCCCCGCCCCCCCCCCCCAGGCAGATTCCCGAGCTGAACGCGGGCGCCATCTCCTGGTTATCTTGGGGAGACGCGCCTATCTCAGGGTTTTCTCACCACCACAAGCATTTCAGGCATTTTCACATACTTTTAGAGAAATAGAGTAGCAAGTCAAACAGAATCTCAATTTCTTTGTATCTTGGCATCTTTGTTTGAACTTTCTGCAATTCCATGGCTGAAAAATGAAATAATTATTTGTCTATTTATTTATTTTACAAAATAATTTTTATTTAATTTTTTATTTTTTATCCTCACCCAAGGACTTTTTTTTTTTTTTTTTTTTTCATATATCTTCGGATAGAGTGGGAGGGAGAGAGGGGTTAAGAGAGAGAGGGAAACATCGATGCGAGAGAGACACATCAAGTGGTTGCCATCCACATTACCCCAACTGGGGCAGGGACAAACTGCAATCTAGGTATGTGTCCTTAGCAGGAACCGAACCCAGGACCCTCCAGTCCGCAGGCCAACGCTCTAACCACTGAACCAAACTGGCCAAGGCCAAAATGATTAAACAAAGAATCCTCACTCGAGCCCTGTACGATTTGGCTCAGCGATTAGAACGTCGGCCCGCGGATCAGAGAGGCCCGGGTTCGGTTCCTGCTAAGCGCACGTACCTAGGTTGTAGTTTGTTTCCGCCCCGGTTGGGGTCATGTGGGTGGCAGCCAGTCAATGTGTATCTCTCATATCAATGTTTCTCTCTCTCTATCTGAAGATGAATGCAAAAATGTCCTAGGGTGAGAATAAAATAAAATAAGGATATTTTTCCATTTATCTTCAGATAGAGTGGGAGGGAGAAAGGGAGAGGGAGAGAGAGAGAAACATCGATGCGACAGAGACACATCGATTGGTTCCTCCCGCACAACCCTGACCAGGGCCGGGTATCAAACCTGAAACCCAGGTATATGCCCTTGCCCAGAATCGAACCCATAACTCCTTGGTCCATAGGCTGACACTCTAACCGCTGAGCAAACCGGCCAGGGCTATGAAATGATTTTTATGTGAAGAGTTGAGCTTTTAAAAACTGGTTAAAACATTGTAGAACGTAGCAAATATGATTAGATTTGGAATCTGTAATTAATATTAATGTTTTGGATTGGATGAGCACATTAGTGATTTTGAATAAGGTTTAATTCTCTTGATCCCAATCTCCCAAAACCAAAGCAGTACCGTGCAGACACACAGGAGTTCTTTCCTAAGCAATGCATTTCTTTGTGAAGCTGGTGGTGTGTGTGGGGAACCACTCACCAGGCACCCCCTTTGGAGGCCTCTGCTCTCTCTCCTCAAGAAAAACTTGGTCCAGCCTTTGAAACAAAGCAGCTCCAGATGCCTGGGAACCTCGAGGTAAGCACTGAGCAGGCCTTTTCTACTGCAAAGCCCAGTGGAGAATCCTCCCACAGGGAGAAGACTTCTGCAGGAGAGCAGACAAACAAGGCGAGGATGGGAGAGAAAGATCCTCCAGAAATGCCGGGGGTGGGGCAGCCGGTTATCAGACTGAGCAGTGAGCCCTCCTTGTGCAGCTGAAGTGGTGGGTTTTTCAATGACACAGCCAGGAAGCAGCACCAGCCAGGGAGACAAAGGCAGGAGGGTGAGAAACATCCCTACAGTTCCTGTGTACATGAGATATAGAATGTGTGACTGTCACTTTTACTGCACACACCCGCCCTGGCTTCCCACAGCTTCCTGTAGCTAAAAAGTATGCACTATGTTAGTCTCTTAAATAGATGAGTTGAGGTTATTTGGGTACCCGAGTCCCTTGTTTTTAAATTCAGTTTACTACATGGTTGTGGTGTGTGCACAGCTTCCCGCTATGAGAACTAGATGCTTGCTCTCTTCCGTGCAAATGATAGAACCTGTGCTGAGGGGAGTCATTGACAGATAGCTATTAATAAGTAACTATTGCCATCTAAGTCTCAAATTCTGATTAAGTGTTCCCAACCTTTTTCTGTTTTATTTTTCATCATTCTAAAGGGAGTTACTACATTCAATTTTAAGTAATCATACATTTTAATAATAAATGACCTTAGCTATTTGCCAAGAAGTAGCACTGAGTAAGAAAGGCTTCCTATGGGCAGTTCCAACTGAATTCATGTTTATGTGTTCATTTCTGTAATGATATGCTTACTTTAAATTTTTTCTGGAATAAAATTCTTACAGCCAAGATTGTATTCCCTGTGCATTGCACCCACACCCTGGCCTCCGCTCCCACCTATTCACATGGAGCTTTCCCTTGGCTTCTCCAGCCTGGGCCTGTCCCTAGAGCTTTGGAGACATCAGATCATCGAACTGCCTACCCATCATCGCCTCCTACATTTTGCAAACTTAACATACTCAAAACCATTTTCTTGATTTTTCCTCCTCATCTTGTTCCTCCATCCCCCGCCACTGCTTTCCCCTCCCCCACATCGCTCCTTATACACCAAACTCGTATTCCTATTTCACCATGTAGTTGCACAAACCAAAGAACCCGGCAACCCTCCCAAATGCCACCCTCTCTTGCAGCATGTTCGGTTCCTTTCAATACCCGTTCATTTTCATTTGCAGTTGATTCATTCCTGTCTTCATGATCATCACCCTAGTCTAAATATAACTTTGGTTTTTAGCATATATTTTAATATAAAGGTACAAAACCCCAAGTTGAGAGGGTAGGCACTGAAGTTTCCCATGCTAGTCCCCTAGCCAACCTGTCACTCTCCCCGGGACAGCTCACGCTACCGGGTCCTTACGTGCTCCGATGCCATTGTCTAAATATCCAACTACTCTATTATGTAACTTGGGTGGGTTTTTTGTTTGTTTGTTTTTTAGCGTGAACTCACTACCCAAAGAGATGGCCCTGATTAAACCAGCACACCAAAACAGTTGCGTGTAAAGCGTCTGTGCTGATAACTGAACAGAGGGAGCAAGCATTGCTCGGTGCACTGAGCGCTCAGTCCTCGCGGCTACTCCTGCCCGGAAGGATGAGCGCATTTCCCTCCACTCTTTTGTAGACCGGCACAGCTGACGTTGTTCGTGACACATTCCAGCAGTAATGTCCCCTCTTCCAGTTTGCCTGTGAACAGGCGTTCCTTCCCTTGCCACTCCCGATGCCGGACCACGTCACCTCCGAAGCTGCAGGCGGTCTGAGTTTTCCCGCCTTCAGCTGTCGTTTCTTCGGACCTGATCCCCAGGTTTCGTGGACACTGCTGTTCCCAGCGTGCTCTGGGTGCCCAGGGTGGGTCTGGCGCCAGAGCGACCGCAGTCTGCCCGGGCCCAGGTGCCCGCTCCCCGCAGAGCCGCCCTCCCCCACCGCCTGCACCGAAGCCTTTGCTCTGGCTCCGCCCCCTTCCCAGCCGCTGCGGAGGCCGCGGGGCGCCTGGGCCCGACACAGACCTGGGCCGGGAGCTGGCCTCTTGCTGCTTTTGCTTGTTAGTTGTTTTTTTTATTAAAGCTTGATCTTGGTGCTCGTTCCCTAAAGAGTTTCTTTATTCTCGCCCTGGCGGTTTGGCTCAGCGGTGAGAGCCTCGGCCTGCGGTCCGGAGACCCGGTTCCTTCCCGCTAAGGGCACGTGCCTGGGTTGCAGTTTGTCCCCGGCCCTGGTTGGCCCTGTGGGTGGCAGCCACTCGATGTGTCCCTTTCATGTTGATGTTTCGCTCTCTTCCTCTCTCTCCCTCCCACTCTATCTGAACAAAAAATGAAAACATGTCCTCCGGTGAGGGAAATAAATAAATAAATAAAAATAAATTCCTAGCCCTGGCCAGTTTGGCTCAGCGGTTGGAGTGTCGGCCTGCGGACCAGAGTCCTGAGTTCGTTCCCGCTAAGGACACATACCAAAAATAAAATAAATAAATTCCTCAAAGTAAAGTTACTAGGGTAAAGGCAAAGCTACTGCCATTTCTCCTGGAAACGAGCATCCCAGTCGGTCCTTCAGCCACTTCGACCCCTGTGACCTCTCTCTACCCTGCAGCCAGAGTACCTTCTCCACGCAGGAGCAGGCGTCCAGCTGCACCAGCACCGCCTGGTGGAAAAGACTCTCCCTACTGCCTCTGTCAAACCTACTGACTGCACCTCTCTCTCAGAACTCTATTTTGACGTATTGATCTATATGTCTATCCATACATAAATTTCAGTCTTGATTAAGGTAACTTTTGCTATCCTGGATCTTGTATTTCAAGATAATTTTAGAATTAACTTCTTAAATTCTTTTTTTTTTAAACCCTCACCCGAGGACATTTTTCCATATTTTATTCAGATAGATTAGGAGGGAGAGAGAGAGAGAAGCATCCACGTGAAAGAGACACATCAAGTGGTTGCCACCCACACGACTCAACCAGGGCCGGGCACAAACTGCAACCAAGGTACAAGCCCTTAGCGGGAACCGAACCTGGGTCTCTCTGGACCACAGGCCGACACTCTAACCGCTGAGCCAAACCGGCCAGGGCTCTTAAATTCTTAAAAAAATAAAATAAAATAAAGGAGAGAGAGAAAACCCCAACCACCACCCACCACAAACTCCTGCTGGGTTGTTGAATGGGATTGTGTTGAGTCTATGTAGATCAATTTGACAGTTTGGAGAAAATCAATTTAGGGAAAATTATATTTTAATAATATTGAGTTTTTCAATAAATGACATATAGAGCTCTCATTTTATGTAGGTCTCTAGTTTTTCATATTATTCTTTTATAATTTTTAGTGTATAGGTTTTGCATATTTTTTGTTAAATTTATCTCTCTAAGTACCTTAGCTTTTCTGGTGCTACAATTTTTTTTTTTTGTACATGCCCCTAGTGGGAATCGAACCCGGGACTCTCTGGTCCCAGGCTGACACTCCAACCGCTGAGCCAAACCGGCCAGGGCTGGTGCTACATTTTTTTTTTTTTAATTATTTTCCATTTACAGTTAGTATGTAGATATAAAATGGTTTTCATGCATTTGTGATAGAAATTCTCAGCAAACTAGAAATACAAGGAAACTTTCTTAATTTAATAAAGGGCACCTAGAAATTCTGCGGCTGCCATCATACTTAATGGTGAACAATTAAATGCTATCCCCCTAAGATGAATAACAAGGCAAAACTGTCTTCTCTCACCACTCTGAGCTGGTGTGATAAGGCAAGACAAAAGATACTGAGATAAAAGGGAGAACTTTTAAAAGTATTTGGATTGATTTGATGATCTGATGATGTATTTATTTCTTTATTTAAATCCTCATCTGAGGATATTTTCTCATTTATTTTCAGGGAGACAGAGAGAGAGAGAAACATCCATGTGAGAGAGACGTATTGACCGGTTGCCTCCCACATGATCCTGACCAGGGCCGGGGATTAAACCCCAACCGAGGTACATGCCCTTGACCCAAATAGAACCCCGGGCTGATGTTCTAACCAGTGAACAACCGGCCAGGGCTGATTATCTATGTAAAAAAATCTCAAGGAATCTACAAAATGTTCCTATCACTAGGAAGTAAATGATCAGGGTTGCAGGATACAATGTCAATATATAAAGTTAGTTGTGTTCCATATACCAACAATAAGCAATTGAAACTTGAAATTTTTAAAATATTTAGAATAGAACCAAAAGCAAAAAAATACTTAAGTATACCTGTAACACATTTTTTGTGGGATCAGTATGATAAAAGCTACAAAACACTGATGAAATAAATTAAAGAAGGCATATTTTCATGAGCTGGAAGACTCAATATTGTTAAAATGTTAGTTTGTCCCAATTTTATCTGGAGATTCAAGAACATTCCAATCAAAATACCAGCAAGCTGTCTTTTCTTTTTTGTTTTTATTTTTGTTTGTTTGTTTGTTTTTAGATCAGTAAACTGATTCTAACCCTGGAAAGGCAAAGGAGCAAATATTGTCAACTGATTTGGACAAAGGGGCAGAGTGATTCAGCGGAGAAAGAATACTGTTTACAACAAATGGTAGAACAATTGGCTGTCTGTGTGCAGAAAACATACAAACAAAACCTCAATACATACTTCAGAAATTATTCAATATTAATTCAAAATGGATAAGACTTAAAGGTAAAACATGAAATATTAAGGTGTTGGATTATAATGTGAAGGATAAAATAAATATCTCTGAGCCCACATTGATATAAAAGATTAAATAAATGGGTATAAGGGGATAATTCTTCCTTACAGAAAAATCCAATTAATAGGTATAATAGGATTGAGCAAAATTGAAAATCACCACCGGGACATCGCAGTAATGATTGTTGCAGGCAAGACCCATCAATGAATGCTAAAATTAGTGGACAAAATTTGAAGAAGAAACAAGACTTTACATAGCTTCCAAGTATCACCCCCTATCCCCCGAAATGTCAATTCATTACTGTGGTTAACAGCAAGTAATGACTCTACTTCCACAAATTCTACCCTTTGGCACCCTCAATTAGAGGGGGAAATTAATTTAAGTAGATAAATAAAACATCCCCGTGAACAGGTACTTGCGGCAAGGCCTGCGTGGGGGACGGTCTGCTAGGGGTTTCCCGTGGAAACCGCAGGCGCGCCCCGAGCGCTTCCGTGAGCCCGGCGCCCGGCGGATCCTCTAATTCTCACTGCAGCTCCGAGGCCCGCAGGACCGGCAGATCCCTCCCAAGGCCACACTGAGCCACCAGGGCAAAGCGATGTGCCAACAGGAAGTTGAGGCAAAGAAGGTATCCCGAGACCCCCACTTTTCAGAAGGAACATTGTAAGGCCCCACACAGTCCAATCATTTGCCCAGGTGAATACTAGGAATTGGTGGCGCTGGGACTCCAACCCTGCGCGTGGCCCACGGCCCTGCTCTCAGCCCCCACCCTTCTGCACACGTGGTCTGAAAAGGCGCTTTGGGGTGAAGCTGGGTTCCGTTCTGGCCATTCCCGCTCACCTCGGCGGGAGGAAAGCAGGTTCTCCGGGCCCTACGCGGAACAGCCATGCCTGGGGTGGAAACGAGACTCTGGGCAACCAGGGACGGGAAGGGACGTCTGGGGACCAGCCCGGCGAAGGGAAAGGCTGAGGGCCTGCAGCATCGAGCACCTTCCCTCCCTGGGAGGAGAAGCACAGGGGACTCCGGGTTCGTGGACAGGCTCGATGACTACGTGAAGTCAAAGCTTAGACAATCGAGGTAACGTGGAAACGGGGTTCGGGGCATGCTCTGTGGCTAGGCTCCCACAGCGGTCATTTCATCCTTCACACTGAAGGGTGTTCGCTGCTGCCCTTCCCCTGGCCACCCACGGAAACCTCGCAGCTCCTCTGTCTGAAGCCTGTTTATTTAACTTTCTTCTAACAACAACAGGGTCCTATCTCGCGCTTCACCCCCTAACAGAAGACAAAACCATGCCCACCCCCACTGGATGTCTCCGCTGCTTGATTTCTCAGGGCATGGATGTCACAGTGTCACACTGCGCTGCCTAACACGTTGCTTAGCTCAGGGCTGCAGGGACCAGCCGTTGGCCTTTGTTGAGTGATGTATTTCAGAAGTGCAAGAGAGCTCCAGGGGCAGATAGGTCTGAACATGTGTGTTTTATAGGTAAACCGGCCAGAATGCAGAGGTCAGCCACTTGCCTGCATTCAGAGCTGGAGCTAATAACCTGGCCGGCCCAGCCACGGATGCGGTGCGTTTCTGCCCACGGATTACGTGAGGGCCGAGGGAGACGGAGACCAGGACAATGGGGCCAGGGTTCCTGCTGGAACACACTGTTTCCCAGAGTGCCAAAGAGTTTCCAGGGGCGCTGGCTCAGGTGCCAGCTCGGGGCCTCTAGATGTCCTGTCTAGTCATTCTGGAACGAGCCTGGGGATTCTGACAAGGCCGGGGGCTGCAGTAAAGCCAGCATGGGCAGGGCATGCCTCAGAGACAGAGAGCCAAGGAGTCCTCACTGTGTCCTTCGAACCAGCAAGTCTCCTGTTCTTCAACATTTCTTTAATTTGCAACAGGAACAGTGGCTGTGATAAGTGGTGAGGCTTGTTCAAGCAGCTGCAAGGGCGGTTAGCACTGAGGTGAAGAGGGAGCTTGGTGGACGGCCCTGTGGGCACAGAAGCAGGCAAGGAGTTTGTAAGATCCCAGGACACTGCCCTTTGGAGATGCCAGAGCCTCGGGGGCTCTCCGCAGGAAGGCGACGAGGTCCTGGTGCGCGGCAGGGTCGAGAGCAGGACTTGAGGTCACTAGTGTCAATGTCACAGGTGCACTTAGAGCTGACAGGTGGTCAGGAGCTTGGCCGACTGCTCCAGCACAAGACTTCGATTTCCCTGTATTAACTCCACAAAGTTCTCCTAGAACTTCAACTTTTAAGGGACCAAATAATCTCTTTCGATTAACATCAACCAATTTACTACTGAAAACAGACTGTTGGGAGTGACAGCTTAAGTGAATTTTCATATCCTGGGGCTTAGAGTAGGATGGCTACATAATTTGGGGGAGGGGTCAGTGTAAAATAAAATAAAATTTTAAAATAAAGTAAAATAAAAAAAATTGTAAAATAAAGTAAAATAAAAATTTCCATTAAAGGTATTAAAATATGAAGTTTTTTTTCTTTTCTTCCACAGTCTCTCTCACAACTTGTCATGGTATTTGCTATATAATGTCATCCTAAGTAAAAAGATGAAAAATTTACACTATTAGCATAAATTTTACTGTTCGTGTTTCCATTGTACAATGCTGGCCTTAGATGCAAATATAAGAGCATTTAACTCACATTTGAAAACTGCAAAATTACGCAATTTGTATTTCAATAGAAATGCTGCACAGAAGGAGTCCACCTGCCTGCATTTCACCTCCCACTGCCTGGATATCGTCCCTCTGGGTGGGTCACGTGCCTGAGAAGCCAGGCAACACACTGTGTACAGTAAAAGAATATGGCGAAGTGGAAGTCTACTACTTCTAGCAAATCAGCCCAGAATCCGGGACGACTGCATAACGCAGTGCAGCGAGATCAACGCGCTAGCTGTCAGGGTGATGATACCTGTTAGCTCAATTATTTACCAATCGGTTTCATGACATATTTACTCAGAGCATTTTCTAGGAGAAGATAAAGTTAACAACAAAAATGTAAATATGTTCCATTTTATCCTCTTCCTGTACTTTTCCTGTACGGCCACCTGTGCTTTAGATAGTGGACAGCCGGCTGTCACAGAGACAGAGTGAGCTGCACATGCTTCCCCTGGCCTGAACTTTTAAAACTCACTTGAATGTGGATTTCTATTAAATTGTTGAAATGCTGGAGTTCTTCTAAAGAAAAACATGAACATTCTTTTCTTTTATTTTAAATCCTCACCCAAGGACATTTTTCCATTTATCATCAGATAGAGTGAAAGGGACAGAGAGAGAAACATCAACATGAGAGGGACAAATCCACTGGTTACCTCCTGCACAATCCAGCCAGGGCAGGGATGAGCCACAACTGAGGTATGTGCCCTTGACCGGAATCGAACCCATGATTCATTGGTCCACAGGCCAACGCTCTAACTGCTGAGCCAAACCGGCCAGGGCATCACATGAACATTCTTGATCAACACGATACAAGTGGCTAAAAAGTAAGTTTCAGATATTAGGAGAGTCATTCTTGATTCTAGGAAAAATCAGAACTTTTTATAAGGCAAAATCATTCTTTTAACAAAGAAAAAAGTTCTTATCCAATGACATTTAGTAGGAAATGAGAAAATTCTTATTTTCCTCTGTCAAATGCTATTGTCAGAACATTGACACACGGAGAAAAGCATGTGACGATTATATGAGAATTTTTGCACACTATTATCTGAGATTGCTCTGGTCAACCACAGAAACTGCTTTCAAAAGAGAAGTCTACCTTTCAGAGCTAAAGTCACCATAGCAACATCTGGAATGCCCGATGGCTCCACCAGGTGAGCCGAGGGCTTTTCTTCTGAGCCAGGACAAGCAATGTACTGCAGGGGCCACTCAGAAAAATGCAGAGTGAGTTGAGTTTTCTGCGTGTCTAAAGGCAATGGTGTTTTAGTTTCTAGCCAATCATTGTGCTGTTGTAAAACACAGCTAATCAAGGGTGACCACCCTCTGTTCCTGTCATTTCCCCCTTGCACCGTGTTTCTTCAGAGCACGTTTGTGTACCCAGGAGTCATAGTGCACTATTCCAAGGAGGTGGGTTTCAGTTGCTTGGATCCTAGGAGATCTTCCCAAAGTGCCAGACAAATAGGAGGGTGGGAAGTGCTGCCTCATCATCAGTAAAGCTCTGTATTGTCATCCAATAACTGCTCAGGTGACATGCCCCTGTCTACCTGAAGTCTACCTGACGTGCAGGTGCAACTACTGCTGGTAAGTCCTTCTCACGGCACTGACTGGAGTCCGGCAGAGGGCTGCTCTCGTCATGGGCTGGAGCCTGGAGGGAGGGGCCCATTTGCGCTTGCCTCCGGGTGAGTATCTTCAGTCAAGATGAATACAATTTTGTTCTGTAAAATTAGAATTTATTTTGCAAGGCAGTAAGATTTCAATAGAGATAGGTGGTATATATTTTAAAAAAATAATCACACCTATGCCTGGCTGGATTTCAATCGAGATAGGTGGTATATATTTTAAAAAAATAATCACACCTATGCCTGGCTGGTGTGGCTCGTTGGTTGAGCATCGACCCATGCACCAAGAGGTCTTTGGTTAGATTCCCAGTCAGGGCACATGCCCAGGTTGTGGGACCCATCCCCAGTGTGGGGCATGCAGGAGGCGGCCAATCGATGTTCTCTTCCATCGATGTTTCTATCTGTCTCTCCCTCTCCCTTCCTCTCTCTCTCTAAAATCAATAAAGAAAAAATAATAATAAAAAGAATAATTACACCTATATTTTAGAAGGATATCGACAGAAACACAATTTTTTATGTCTTAATTTCACTAACACGGATTAATTTTTTAAAAATGTATAGGTAGCCCTGGCCAGTTTGGCTCAGCAGTGAGAACATCGCCCTGCAGTCTAGAGAGACCCGGGTTCGGTTCCCGCTAAGGGCACGTACCTCGGTTGCAGTTTGTCCCCAGCCCTGGTTGGTCGTGCAGGTGGCAGCCACTCGTTGTGTCCCTTTCACGTCGATGTTTCTCTCTCTCTCCCTCCCACTCTATCTGAAAAAAAAAAAACAAAAAAATGTCCTCGGGTGAGGATTAAATAAATAAATAAAATAAAAATGTCTAGGTACTCTGGGGAATAGAAAATGAAACCAGGCAAGGACCCCCTAGTCTAGGTAGTACATGACAGTGCAGGGAATAATAGATGTAGGTAAATAAAAATGATAAAGTGGTGAGAGGTAAAACAGGTAATACAAAGCATCGCTGGTGTTCAGAAAGAAGAGATAGTGCTTCTGGCTAGGGCGATACGAAAGGGCTTGGTGGGGGAACCAGCATTTCAGCTGGGGCTAAAGGATTGGAGTGTCTGTTAGGTGTTTTTCTGATATCAAACACACGGTGTCTTTCCAAACACCGACTGGTTCTCCAGTTCTCTGACACCAGCTGGGTGTCTTACAGTTCAGTTCTGCCATTACCCAGAGTTGTCACAGACCCCACAGGTGAGTGGGCGCAGTCCCACAAGACTGCCCCCACTTCAGGCATCAGGTACAAGACTTGTGCTTTTGTCACAATTAGCTAGTTAATATTTATCATAGGAGGAGAGCAAAGGGAGGCCAGACATTCGAAGCAGGGCCATCTGGGCAGCGGCACCTGGAAGCACAGCTTTGCACTCCCCAGGGAGCCACCAGCCATTCCCTGCAGATCACTGGGGGAAGGGACGGGACAAAGGGGAGACAGATGCTTGCACAGCGAAGTCTGGGTGATGTAGGGAAGGTGCTTGCCTGTCAGTCTAGCCTGGGAAAACAACCACACAATCCCGGAAGAGTAACATCCCCAAGAGTTCACGTCTCCTATGCTTCCTGTTCTCTCTCACTCTCTTACTCTGGGGCCCTCACTCACCCGTGTGCTCTCCCCACGGCCACGTGAACCCCACACACAACGGACCACAGCTGGGCACACAAGCTAAGCTGGCCAGATGCTAGACTGGACTGAGGTGTTTTAACATGGACCGAAACTCTGGGCAGTGGCCTTAATCCTGGCTCTGCTGAAGACAAGCTTGGACGTCTTCCAACGGCGAGACAGACAGAGATGGGACCTTGGAGGGAACCCCTCTAATTTTACATCATCAGTAAAGCTTTCACAAAACCCCATCCTCAGGAAATTCTTTTCCCTGTGGCACCCCAAGAACTCTATTTCCATGGATAATACTAGCATTTCTGATTAATGGCTCTAAATTCTGGAGCCCCTACTCCCCCTCCTCAGGCTAATTGCTAGAACGGCTCAGAGAACGCAGGGAAGCGTGTTAACTTACTATTAGCGACTTATTATGAAGGGGGAGGAGGGTGCAGTTTCCTCGCCCTTCCTGGGAGCACCGCCCCCTCAGATCGTCCGTTGTTCACCAACCCAGAAGGTCTGAATCCTGTTGTTTAGGGGATTGTATGGTTCCATAACGTAGGCTCAAGTAAATCACTGGCCATTGTGATGGAAAATCTTCAGCTCCTTTCCCCTCCCCAAGGTCAGGGAGTGGAACTGAAGATTTCAACTCTCTAGTCAGGTGGTTGATTCCCCTGGAAACCTGCTCTCGTCCTCCAAGGGTCACCTCATGAGTGAAAACTCAGGGGTAACTGAAAGCAGCGTGCTACAAATAACAAAGATACTCCTCTCATGCCTAATCAGAAATCCCTGGGGTGACTTGTTATTTACCACCGAGTGATTTAGGCACATTAACACAGAAATAGTAAGAACAAGGCAGAGCCGCCAGGCCAGTGTGGCTCTGGCTGAGCGTCGACCCGTGCATGAAAAGGTCGCCAGTTTGATTCTTGGTCAGAGCATATGCCCAGGTTGTGGGCCCGATCCCCAGGGGGGCATGCAGGAGGCAGCCAATCGGTGTTCTCTCTCATTGATGTTTCTATCTCTCTCCCTCTCTCTTCCTCTCTCTCTAAAATCAATATAGAAAAAAATTTTTAAAAAAACCCCAACAAGACAGAGCTACCTGAATTTCACATCCCATATTGGAAAAGGCAGGTCAACTTGTGAAGATTTTTTTAAGGAAAGGAGTTTCAGCAAAAGAAGTAAAAAGGTTTAATTTAAATTGCAGAGAATTAGATACCTGGCTAGGGGTGAGTCACTGCAGCGTTTGAGCCAGGAATCGACTTGATCTCTCAATGGTCAGGAAAGTGGTCCAGAAGAGGATGCAAGGTGGTTGAACCTGGGGAGAGAATGGAGGAAGACCGGTGGGGTATGAGGAATTCTAGGTAAAAAAAACAGCCACGCCTTGATCTACAGTGCAGGTGATGAGCGTGGAGAGGGCTGGGATGTTGTTTGGTTTGGGGGACAAGAGAGGCAGCACTTCAGAATCAAGTCTGGTTTTGCCAGAGCAGACGAGAGCAGACAAGGTCATGGCACAACATCAATGTATATGGTACAATATGCTTCCTGATAGGAATTTCCACCAGGTGCATTTCCTCATCTAATCCCTCTGCTACTCCATCTTTTCTAGCTATGTGGCATCTTAGGGAGTTATTAGCAATTGCGTTATTTTTGCATTTTCATAAGTTTATAGACAAGGCAGTTGACATGATCTGCTAATATAGAGACATATGAAATGCTAGTTGCTACAGTGCCTCATCTGGGAACATGGTCAGTATGTAAAATTTTATATTTTGAAATAATAGAAGAGAGAAACGTTTCAGATGAAAACCAAAAGTTTCTGGAAGCTTACAGTTTGCTATTTAAGAAGACTGTATATATAAGCTTCCTGTGCTCAGCTGTTTGTGATTGTGCCCAGTTTGGAGGGACAAGTGAGTACTCTACCGCAGGCTCTTAATTAGAGCTGAGCTCCTGGCACTGACCTAGATCTAATATTAGTTTTTCCCAACGTGTGTTATAAAGGTGGGAACATAGTTTTCTGAGTTGAATAAGGTTGAGAAAAGCTAGGTTGAATAATGTAAACAGGTTACTTTGCTGCAGGACTTCTCAGAGCCTTCAGTACAACAAGGTGCATTATAAATCTCTAAGGGCAGCATAGTATGTTGCCCTTATCAAATGTAGTTGTTCATAATTCACTTTTCATGTATTATCTCTTAGTCCAATATCCTTAGGAAGTACCTACCCACAATTCAAAGTGACCTAGGAGCCCCTGGGCTAAATGGCTTGAGTCTAATCCATATACCCAGAACCTATAAAGCAAGCTACCTCCTGAGTTCCAGGCCAGGGGACTGAGACAGAGGCCATCCTTTGTAGCAATGCTGCGCCTGTGCCTCTGTGGCAGCAGCAGCCTGCATACATGGCCCTGTGTGGTTTAGCCCCAGGCCTAAGCTGAGCGTGCTCATTGCGTATGGGACAACAGAAGGGGGCGGATGCAGAGGTGAACACGTTGGAGTCCAGAGACCTAAATTTCAGCCTTCAGATGCCTTGTCCAGCTTTCTGATCTTGGGCAAGTTGCCCAAACTGTTTGGGTCTCCTCTGAAAAATGCAGGTAACAATCCTTTTTACTCTTTAATAGTTACTGATAACTTTCTGTAGGCCAGGCACTGTTCTAGATTGTGAGATATAGTGGTTGCTCAAGCCAGGGTTTTAAGCACACCGTAACCGTGAAGCTTCCATTTTGATGCCAAGTTCCTAGCGATTATTGTAAGATGAGTCCTTCACAGTTTGCTTGAAAGATGACAGTAACTGCCGGAGGTGGACACCCAACAATTTGGGGCTGAATTACAGCCTGTGCTGAGAACACCCGGCTGCTGCACCTCGGGAATTTCTGAAGGCAGAACTTGGCCAATGTATCTTGTTTCATTTCCTTAGGGAACTGAACACTGCTAAATCAAGGCTCTTTCCCAGAAATGCGCTGCAGAAATGATAACATTTCCCCCGACAAGTCTTTTATATCAAAGTGGCTCCACATGAAGGCTGATGCTCAGTGGGAAGACTGCCATGTTGAGTTGGAAATGTCTTTTTCAAAGAGTAGCGCCAAGGTGCGGACGGGAGGCAGGGCTCTGGGAAGCTCGCTCCTGTGCCAGGTGGAGGGGATGCCGTGTCCCAGACCTGGCATTGCTCACCTCCACGTTCTTTCAAGGCAGCTACGCTCCAGGTGGTGGGTGAAAAAAGGGAGCTGTAATAAATCTAACCAACAGTGACCTCACAAGGTGATCTGATCATAAATTTCTAACTGGGCAGGTCATGGTGGGTAGTCATGCCAGGCGTTTAACTTCTTTAGTAGAAGGTTGATCTTTGCCTTAATCAAGCCCTGCCCATTGTTTCTGTGCAACTAGGTAACAGCAACTGCTGAAGGTGGAAAACCAACAATTTGGGGCTGAATTAAAGCCTGTGATGAGAGCATCGCCTGGCTGCTGCATCATGGGAGTTTTTGAGATGCTTCTTTTTCAGACTCCTTGGAAGCGTACCCACCCTCAAGAGAACGCATGATCTTGTTAACTAGCTGTAATCCAACCCCCGCCATGCTTTCTCCCTCCTGCTCTTCCTGTTCCAAATGATAAGGAAGCTGCAAGCGCTCTGGGAAGCACTGTTCTTCGTTGAGATCTCTATCATCTGTTTGGCTCCAGTGAACTCTAATAAACTCATCTAAACATCTTCTACAGGTTGGATGTTCATATGTCGACAAGATTTACAAAACGAAGTCAGTTCATGTATTCTGTCTCTGTACAACAGCACTTCAGCTTCTCTCTGCTTCTTGATGGGGAAGCTGAGACTCAGAGAGACAGTGTGACTTGCCCAAGGATGTATGAAGTTTTTTTTTGTTTTTTGGTGGTACGTGCCCCTAGCGGGAACCGAACCCAGGAGTCTCTGGTCTGCAGGCCGATGCTCAACCGCTGAGCCAAACTAGCTAGGGCATAGTTTTTATGACATATTAATAAGCTTGATCTATTAAATAACATTTATTTTTACTGAGTAAAGCATCTATATCAAGAAAGAGACGGCATACCCAAACAGGACACTCAAGGAGACTGCTTCACGCAGAGACCACTGGCGGAGGGTGGGCGAGGTTGGTGCTTCCCGGGTGGTGGCCAAGGTGCCAGCCCCGGGGAGAGGAGGCGAGAGACTGGGTGCTGGAGCCCAGGAGGCCAAACCTGCCTGCAGAGGAAGGACACAGCCCTGTCCAGATGCCCCGTGGGGAGGGAGCCTCTGGGACGACTTCCTGCCCCTGTCCTTCTGGCTCCCTCCTCCCTCCCTCCCAGTCCTGCCAGAGCGTCCCCACAGAAGCCAGGGGCCTGGGAACCCTTGATGTGGTTAGTGTAGGTCAGTCCTGGGGCAGAGAGCAGATGTAAAGGGTGAGGAGTGAAAATGAGCGCCGACCAAGAGCATAAAAATCTGCCCGGCCTTCCATGAGTCTGGGGTGACAGAAACAGAGGACACCCGCTGAGACGTGAGCAGTGTCCCCCCCAAGGACATGCCAAAGCCGGTCAGAGCCAGAGCGACCAGGGCACAGAAAGCGCTTGTTCTCTCCAATCGCAGACGCGGGAACTCGCTGTCCGAAGTGCTCGCAGCAGGAGGCAACCCCCACACCTGATCCAAGTCCTGACAGGAGAGGCTGCCTCGCTGGCACCCCGGGGGCAGCATTTCAACGGGATTCTAGACAGGAATTCCGCGTTCATCCTGCCGCGGTGATTCCCTAGGGGACAGGAGCTGGGCTCCGCAGCGCAGACCGCGGATGGGCGCCGACATGCAGCCCTGCATTGCTGAGTGCATGAGAGCACTGCGCAGGGACCTGTCCCGGCCCCGGCCCCTCCCCCACGCCTGCCCGCGGCGCCTTGCCCTGGCTTGACATCACTGCGCGCTGTGTGCACTCTCCCCGGCTTCGTCAGGTTTGCCCCGGGCCTGGCGTGGGCCAAGGTCAATGGAGAAACCTGGCTCACCGTCCAGACCTCCCCAGCTCCCAGGTGGAAGACTTAGCCCTTGCAAAGCAGGTACTAGATGTGGAGAGATGGGGCAAGGGCTGCCTGGGACACACCAGGGACAGGGCAGGGCTTGGTCACCGCCTACCCTCCCCCCCCCCCACACACACACAGTCTAGTCTGGGATCAACTAGATCCCTTGGGTTTTCTGGATCACTCTGAGGGACCTCTCTGTTGCTCTTCTGATTTAGAAATTGAGCAGCAGCCCCCTGCAACACACCTTCCTGAGCAGAACTCTGATGGAGGCGGCCTCAGGTTCATGCGCTGCCACTCTGGACAGAGACCTACCTGCAGGCACGTCTCCGCCTGCCCTCTGTCCTGAGGCTGGGGGTCATTGATCATGCCCCCAGGAGGCTAGGAGAGATGAAGTAACTTGCCCAAGGTCGTTCAGCCAGTGACTGGCAGAACTGGGGTGAAAATCAACACGCCAAGGTCCAGAACCACAGCCTCAACAGCTCTGTGATGCTGCCCCATTATTCTAATGATCTCATCTCATTTCCTCCACCACCCATTGTAGAGATGGGGAAGCAGAGGTCAATGAACTCCCCCAAGGTCACAGCTAGTGAGAGCAGAGCCTGAGTGGAAACCCTGGCGTGTTGGCTACTGACTGAAAAACAGTCGAAGGAAGGGACAGGAAGGGAAGCCCACGGACAATGAAACCAAGTCTTGTCTGCCATCAGTTAGGACCTGGGCTTCCGTGGGCTGAAGAGGGGTTCTGCCCAAAGTGCCTGCATGAGGCCAGCCAGCTGCTAAGTGGGTTCTGGTCTCCCCTGAAGGCCCTCCATAGCACCAGGTGACCCTGGGAGTTGGCTCCCTGCTGCAGAAATGGACCTTTGAGGCCCACTGTCTCCTCCCTTCCAGAAACACCCAGCACTGTCCTGAGAGGCGTCCTCTCGCCCCACCAGCCCTTTCTTCTGGTGAGGAGGGGCACAAAGCACAGGGCAGGCCTGACTTGGAATCCTGTGCAAAGCTGTGGACCTCTGGCAAGAGACTTAGCCCATGGAAGCCTCGGGGTCTGCTCCACAAACGGGGGCTACACCGCCTTGCTGGGTGGTGGCCCCCTCTGCCTATGTGCAGCGGAGGTGGCCCCCACAGTCTGTGTCTCTGCGGGATTCACCTTTCTCCCTCTTAGAGAGCTCTGCCCTTACTTTAGCAATTTAAGGTGAAATGAAGCCAATAGTGAGACAGCGATGCAGCCAGACAGACAGGGTGGGGGTAGCACAGCGGCGCTGGTGCCCAGGCCAGGCCAGCCACGCAGCGGGTTCAGACAGCCAGCCCCGTTGAGCAGGCCCTGGTTTCCACGGCCAGGCCCCAGCCGCGGGCATTACCACAGAAAGCGCAGAGATCAGGGAGCCCTGGCCGCACCCTCACCGGCTCTGTGACCGGGGCTTGGCACTGACTTGTCCGCATGGTGGCTTGCTCACCTGCAAGGGGAGGACAGAGTTGCTGCCTCACCAAGCTGCCTGAGCCCAGGACAGCATCTGGCTACAGCAGTGCTCAGAACCTCCACCGTCAGGGTGTCCACTCCTTTATTCTGGCTGTCTGACAGTTGACACTCCCTTCGGTGACAGGCACAGCATCTGAGAGGGTTCGGGAGGATGCAGATGGACCTGGAATTCACTCAAGCAATTCCTAGTGCCTGTGGGCTGGGAATTGTTTTTTTGATCCAGTTCCTGCTCCCACCCCCAGCCAACAGCAGTCAGCCCACACTGTCACCAAGCTGAACATAGGAGGCTCCTACGACCCCCTCAAATCAGCATCTATTCTTTTTCTTTTATCTTCACCTGAGGACATTTTTTTTCCATTTTTTGTTCAGATAGAGTGGGAGGGAGAGAGAGAAACATTGACGTGAAAGGGACACATCGAGTGGCTGCCACCCACATGACCAACCAGGGCCAGGGACAAACTGCAACCGAGATACGTGTCCTTAGCGGGAACTGAACCCGGGTCTCTCTGGACCGCAGGCTGATACTCCAGCCACTGAGCCAAACCAGCCAGGGCTCAGTACCTATTCTTGATCATTTACTAGCACACTTCAGGGAAGCCGTCTCTGTCAGGGGTGAGCAAACACGCCTTCACATGGCACCTACTGACCCCCAGTCTTGGCTGAGAGGGTCTGTACTCACTAGGCGCTCAGGCCATGAGGACAGACAGCAGGGCTGATGCTTATCAACGCAGCGACTCCTTGCAGGGACGTCCTTACTGCCCTTGGGCCCAGGAGAGGGTGTCCATGCGTTGCCCCGCCCACCACCCACTCTGCCCGAGTGAGCCTATACGTGGGGTGCTACGCTTCAAAGGAGCTGACAGCCTGTATTTGAATCTCTGCCTGGAAAACCAATTTGCTGAAGGCTTCCCGCTGCCTTCATTGGTTTGTGAGAAGAGTGGCTGAGTTGCAGTTAAGCACGGGACTGGGTGTGCGCACACTGCTCTTGCCTGGTGCCTGGGCACCGCCCACGCAGCCCCCGGTGTTGGTCTGGGGTTGGCTGCCGCGCTGGGGGTGTTACTGCTCCCCAGGGTCTGTCCCGTGAAGATCACGTTGAGAAGCAGTGTATTAGACGGGCCTGAGTTGAAATCCCCAGTCACTGAAGAGCCAAGGATTTTGGTGAAGTTGTTAAACTTGTCTGAACCTCAATTTCCTTATCAGGAAAAAGATGGATATAGTATTGATCCCAGAGCCTTGTCTTGAAGATTGAATAAGACAACGTGTGAAATGACTTGATGCCTAACAGCAGGTATGCCTGAAAAGGTAGGGCCTCCCCCATGGACGCCTACCTGGTCTGGTGGGTGGCAGGTCTTCAGGGAGCTGTGTCCTCAGGAGAGCCCTTAGCATGTTCGGACTGGAGCCCACAGACGGGTCATGTCCTGTGGCTTCTGCCTCCCACCTACCCATTCATGCCCCCCCACCTTCAGGCTGGGCCAAACATTCTGAACACCCCACCATCCCACCACCCCAGCACTTCAGCACCCCATCACCCCGCTACCCTTCCACCCACCACAGGCTGGTAAAAGATGGAGTATTTTGAAGAATTGAGTTTGTTGTTTAAAAACACCACAGGTACCTAGATCTCTGACTCTTCATCTCTTCAAGGTCATGGATCATGTGATGATCTTCCCAAGAAAACTCACTCAGGCACGTGGGAAGCAGTTTGAATGCAGCTCAGAGATGAGTATTGACCCTCTAGCGCAATCGCTAAGCCCAGGTTGAAAGCACCCAATCTGAATGAACCCAACCAAGTCTTGGCTGGGAAAAAGGAACCACAGAATTGAGGCATGGTGGAGTCAGGAAGAAACTCAGGCCGCTCATCCTGTTTCACTGGTACTTGGGGTTCATTTTACCTGCCCTTCAAAAAGGACTTAGAAGAAAAAGGAGCTCAGAACCCCTGTACTTGATTTTGTTCATCATGAAGTAGAGGTACAAAAATGTTTGTTAGGTGCCTCCCAACTTTAGTTAACCCCTTGTCAAATGTTCAGAGGGTGCCGAGCTCCCCTCTGTGACTGTTAGCTCCCTGCAACTCTGCCCGATGGCTTGTTGGCACCAACACTGGGTAGCCCCACAGGGGTGGGAACACATCTGTCCTGTTCACTATGGTGCCTGGCCCAGGCTGGCAATCAATACTTATTGAATGAATGAATGAATGAATGAATGAATGAATGAATGAAACAAACAAACAAGGGCAGTTAAAATAGTAAACATGATTAACTTAACTAAAATTATTCAACACAGCATTCATATGGAACTCTGGATTTTTAGTGCAAGCATTTCAGTATGGCGCTGGGCGTCCTCTCTCTTTCCCATCGCCCTTCGTGTCTGTTGTTTCTCAGTGTGAAGAGGACGCCGGAGAGCTCAATGGAGAAAAGCACCTGCCGGTTCTGATCCCAGGGACTCAAGCAGAAAGATCGGCGGGTGTCTGAGACATTTCAAAGCACGGACCCCCTCCCAGGGAGAGTTAAAGGCCGGCACCAGGCACAGGAGAGCCTCGGTGCTCTCTGGGCGAGGTGCTCTCATGAATGAATGACGCCCCTGTGGACTGTGTCCCCGAAGCCTGCAGAGAGCGGGCTCCGCGAGGCTGGAAGGCAGGCACGGAGCTGCGGGGGAAGGCGGATGGCGCAGCAGGGAAGCGGGGTCTTTGAGGCAGAGTCAAGGAAACCCAGGCAAGTGTGAGAGGTGCTTTTACAGTTTGGGGATGAGACAGATGGCAGTGGAATCTAAAACACAAACGCAACAGCAAAAGCGAAGCGCCAGTCTGCAGAGGAGGCTCTGAGCCCAGATGCCTCGCGGCCGCGCAGAGCTCAGGGAACTGGGTGGCCCTTGGAGACCGTTGCTGTGACTGACCTACTTTCCGCAGGAAGGACGTGCGCACTGAAGTGCTGCTCCGTCCGCCGAATGTTGTTTTAAAGCCTCCTTTCTCTGACTCCAACACGTCCATCCTGTGAAACAGGACATGTACCCAAGAAGAGTGGTCTACACCAGGGCTGGTCTAGGAACTTTCTGGAATGATGGGGTGTCCTACCCTGTGCTGTCCAGTCCGACCGCTGCCAGCCACGTGTCCATTGAACGTTTGAAATATGGCAGCTGGCATGACTGAGGAACAGAATTTCAAATTTCATTTAATTTTAAATTAATTTAAGCTTAGCCACTGCATGAAAAGATTTCCAAGCCGTGTTGTCAGAGTGGGAAAAAAAAAGCAAAACAAATTGCAGTGTTATATAATTAGGATAATTCCTTTTTTGAAAATACACTTATAGCCCCCTCCAAAATCCTAATACATTTACATTTGTATATTTAAATGTTTTCAAATGCATAGAAAAAATGGCTAAATTATAGCCAACAGACCAACAGAGCAATTACCTCTGGAGAGGAGGAAAGAAAAGAGGTTGTTTAAAATTCTGTAATGAGATTTTTCCAAGTATTATTTGTATAATGCATTATAAAAAGGCGAAACTTCTAAATACATTTGCATGCCTGTTGTATCTGGAGCTATTTCTTCCCTTGGGTCTGGTGATCACGGTGAATCTGTGAGTCTGGTCAAGCACGCCTGAGCAAGAGTGAACGAGCGTGCATCTCTTTTTCTAAGGAGCCCAGAGGGCCTTTGCAGCAGGTCGGGGACGAGTCAACACCCACAATGGCCCCGCCACCCCCGTGCACATGCAGCGAGGCACATGGAGCGCGGCACACTCTGTCGTCAACCTCGGCTGGGTCGGAGTCACCTTCCTGGCAGTGTCTGGACACTGCAGTCCCACCCCAGAAGGTAGACTTCCGTGTGTCTGGATGGCCCAGCCGGCGGCACTCCCCAACAGCTGCCCGGGTGACTGGTGTGCAGCCAGGGTTGAGAACATGGGCTGAGGCAGCCAGCAGGGGAGTGCACAGCAGCGGGGCCGCAGAGCGGGGCGGGGCCGCGGGGCGGGGCGGGGCGGTGCCACGGGGCGGGGCGCCCAGGAAGACCGGTGGCCCTTCCACCACCACAGGAGAGCGGACCCCGAGAGCTGCTCGGCTGGCCCCGGGTGGGAAGGTGCACGGCCTCTGAACTCTGGAGAGCCCTGAGCTCGAGTCCAGCATCTATGCCGGTGATATCTCCCGGGCTACGTCCTTAGGTCATTAACAGCATCTCCATGCAGTGACTGCGACTCTGCAGCCTCCAACCCTGTCTCCACACTCAGACGTCCAGCTCCCAGTGTGTCATCTGTCCCTGGGTATCTACTCAGCCTCAGTCATAGATATGGAATCAACCTCTCGGGTCCCTCTTCTCCCCACGGCCTCCTGATGTCAGAAACACCGCCATTCACCAGCCGCTCCAGCCAGAACTGATCAGAGCACATCTCACAACGCACACCCGTGTCATCATCGGTCCGTGGCTCTCATCTAGAAGGTGTCTTATCCGAGCAGGCCTTGCTGTTTCCAGGAGACTCGAGTCCAAGTCTCCACTGGCCTCTCTGAACACTGTGCCAGCCTACAGATGGGCCCCCACTTTCCCGCCTTCTCCGGGCAGAGGCTCCCAGCACCAGGGGGAAGACACTCACCAGCGCACGTGCTCAGAGCCCTCCTGTGGCTTCTCCTCCCGCTCAGAACATCCCTGACATGCTGGGTCTCACTCCCTTCCGGGCCCATTTCCTTCCACAAGCACAACCTTCCTCAGCAGACCGAGTCACAGGGTCTTCCTGGAGTTCTGGAATATTCCCTCCCCCAGAGCCTTTGTACCAGGTCACATTCCCTCCGCCACTTCACTTAATTCATCGAGGTCTCTTCTCAAACGTCACCTTCTGTAGGGGGCCTTTCCTGGCTTCCCCAGTCTCAATCAAGAAACCACCTCCCCCTTGACCTGGCCGGTATGGCTCAGTGGTTAGAACGTTGGCCCATGGATGGAGGAGTCGCAGGTTTGATTCCCAGTCAAAGGCAGATACCTGGGTTACAGGTTCAATCCCGGGTCCCAGTCGGTGTGTGTGTGGGAGGCAATCAGTCGATGTGCCTCTCTCACACTGACGTTTCTCTCTCCCCCTCCCTCCCACTCTATCTAAAAATCAATGGAAAAAATATCCTTAGGTGAGGATTAACAACAACAAAAAGAAACCACATCCCTCCCCTACTGGCATCCCTCTGCGCCCACCACCTGGCTCACTGCTCTGCACAGCACTGAGAAGTGCAGAACCTGCCTGCTCCTGTTCATTTGCCTCCTCCATGCCCTGCACGGGAAAGCAAGTGCCGGGAGGGCAGCACAGTCTCTGCTCAGAGATGTACCAGCCGCTCGCAGAGCAGGCCGGCGCGACCCGTGGCGGGGCAGGTGCCCAGCGCCCTGACTGCGTGTCTTCCTGATCAGCTGCTGCCTGAGCTAATGAGCACTGCCTGTGACCAGGAATAACCAAGTGCCCGAGGCCTGGTTACACTGAGCCCGCTGGTGACGTTCGGTCCACCGTGATCACAGCTCAGGGAGGGCACGGGCTGGAGGAGAGCACCACAGCTCTGCCAGCTGCAGAAAGAGAATTTGTTCGTGATGAGTTCCGCTGTCCACGTTGCCTTCGCATGTCTGTTGATCACCGGATCCAGCCATGCCTGAAGCCATGACCTTTTATGTCACATAAGCCCAAACTTTCTTTTTTCTTTTCCTTTAAAAAAACATTTTTTTAATGTATGTTTTTATTGATTTTTTTAAAAATCCTCACCTGAGGACATTTTTTTCTATTTTTTGTTCAGATAGAGTAGGAGGGAGAGAGAGGAAGAGAGAGAAAGAGAGAAACATCGACGTGAAAGGGACACATCGAGTGGCTGCCACCGCATGACCAACCAGAGCCAGGGACAAACTGCAACTGAGGCACGCGCCCTTAGCGGGAACCAAACCCGGGTCGCTCTGGACCGCAGGCTGACACTCTAACCGCTGAGCCAAACTGGCCAGGGCTGTTTTTATTGATTTTTTAAAGAGAGAGGAAGGGAGAGAGAGAGAGAGATAGAAACGTTGATGTGAGAGAGGTACATCAATCGGCTGCCTCCTGCACACCCCCTTCTGGGGATCGAGCCCACAACCCGGGCATGTGCTCTGACCAGGAATCAAACCGGGACCTCTAGGTCCTGAAATGACGCTCAGTCCACTGAGCCACATTGGCCGGGCTCTTTTCTTTTTCTTGGGCTGGGTTTCTCCCACTTGTAACCGGAGAGTGATGGGCTTGACGGTCCACATGGTCATCGCAGCTTCGTGCCGGGGGTCTTCACCGGCCAGCCGCCTTCCCCAGCTCTGCAGGCGGGACCCGCTCGGCACAGGGAGGGCCACAGGAAGCTCGTGCTGCTGAGCCGCCACCGTAAATCACCGCTCAGCAATGTTGTCCAAGTCATAGCCTCTTGGAGCACCTCGATGCCGTTTCCTTCGTACGGTTTCCCAAGCAGGTGACGAGACTGGCACCTCTGCTGGCGACCTACTTCGCAGCACCAGGGAAGGAGAGGCCCGAGCTGGGCGAGCGGAGGCTCCACAGCAGCGCCCGCAGGCCTCAGCTGCCCCCAGGGGCAGTTTCACGGCTTCCCTGGCTGGGACTTCAGTGAGGGCGGCCCTTGCGCTGGGGTGGCCATCGGCGCCCTGGGGAAGAAAACACATCATCTGAACAGTCCGTAACCCTGTGATCATATCGGAAAAATTAGATCCCTGAGGACTCTATATTTTAAATTTTTAAAAAAGTGGTGTTTTTTATAAAGAGTGGTTTTAATGTTTTATTCTGTGCTCAAAATTTAAATATGACGCACTAAGCCGTGGCCAGTTTGGCTCAGCTCCGGCCTGCGGGACGAAGGGTCTCAGGTGCAATTCCCAGTCAAGGGCTGGGCTGCAGGTTTGATCCCGCACCAGTTGGGGTCTGTGGGAGGCAGCCAACCAATGTGTTTCTCTCACATGGATGTGCCCCTCACCCCCCCTCCAGGCTATCTAGAAATCAGTGGGAAAATATCCTCGGGTGAGGATTAACAAAAAGACATAATAAATAAATAAATAAATAAATACGGCGCACTGAGCAGGCACTCAGTTTTGTTCTTAGCGAGAAATCATCAGCCTTGTGCCTGACTAGAATTCAACATTTTTTTATTTTTTACTTTTTTAAAATATGTTTTTTATTGATTTTTTAGAGAGAGGAAAGGAGAGACAGAAACATCGATGAGAGAGAAACATGGATCAGCTGCCTCCTGCACGCCCCCTACTGGGGATGGAGCCCACAACCCAGGCGTGTGCCGTGACCGGGAATCGAACCGGGACCGGGAATCGAACCGGGACCTCTCAGTCCATGGGATGACCCTCAATCCACTGAGCCACACTGGCTGGGCAGAATTCAGCTTTTACTAAACAACAATATTAACAGACAGAATTTTTGAAATATGTATGTATCTAAACCAAAACTTGCAAAGTGAGAAGCTTATTTAACTTCAACAAACTCTTACTATCTTCTAATGCCGAGAATGGAAAACCAAATAATCTATGGCCCTCATCCTTGAAGAACTGTCAGTCCATGACAAAGCATGATAAGGACCTGAATTTGGGAAAGTATTTTGGAATGCTTTGGGTTGCAAGAAGCACACCCACACACACACAAATGGATTTAATTAAAAACAATACAACAAATTTAAAAACTCACAAGAATTAAAGTGAGATTGTAGCTTTGCCTTCAGGTGGGGTTTGATCCAGGGCCTCAAATGCTCAGGATTCAGCTTCTTTCCATTTTCCCTCTTTGTCTTTTATCTTCCCCATTCCAGGCACTGACATTTTCACCTGTCCCATTGTACACCCGACCCCAGCCTGTACGTTCAATCCCTCTCCTGCCCCAGGGGATGGGAAGAGGTACTCAGAGAAGGGAATGCTTTGAACGTCGAAGGCAGACTATTGGACTGACAGTAAGGTCCTGCACATTCCAGCAGAGAACTTTCTCCTCGAAGGCAGGGCAAGCGAAGCTGCCGGAAAGTCCGAGGAACTGCAAACAGTTCAGGGTTGCTGGAGACAGAGGTTGTCTGAGGGAATTCAGTGAGTTATGCTGGGTGGGGGGAGGGGACCGGTGACTTCTGCCCTGAACTGAGCGGAGGAGGTGGCACTGTCCTGAAGGTCACAGGCAATGATTCTAAGTGGGGTGTGCAATGATAAGATCTTCATTTTAAAAAGAAAACTAAAAAGACGGACTCAAACTGATCTAAAGATAAGGCAGTTTATTATCTCACATAATTGCAGGTTCAGAGGGAGGATGGGTCTAGGCTTGTCAACGTCCGATGTCCTCATGGACCTGACTTCTCTCTGTTTCTCTGCTCTGCCGTCCTCAGTGTGCGCTTCAGCTGAAGAGTCTGGTCTCCCTCACGGTCACATGATGGCTGCCTGCAGCAGGCAGTCCATGTGCTGTCCCACACACATCCAGTGGTGGGGTCAGGGAAAGGGGGAGGGAGAGCTCAGAGAGGAGGAGAGAGGAGAGAGAAATGCTGTTCCGAGTGCAAACTCGAACTTTCCCCGGCGAGTGTTCGGTGGAGAACCAACAGTGTCCATGCAGCAGGCCTAACACTTGGCCAATACCCAGAGGCCTGTTGCATTTTGGAATTAGAGAGCCTGAATTCATAATGCCACCTCTCCCCCAGGGACCTGAGGCAGTACCCTACCCTCAGACACCGGAATGGCTCTACAGGAAGTGCCTGGGTCCCCATATCCGAGCGATAAAGACCAGAAACAGCCCCAGTGGCCAGGCAGGCTGTGCCCACGCACCCACTCCTTGCCCGCTGGGACACGGTGAGTGCGCCCAGGTCGGTGCAGTGCTGCTCTGCGGTAGAGGGGAGGGTAGCGGACAGGAGGGTCAGAGAGGCCATTTCTGAGGCTGCTGTGAGGACAAAGAGATTTCAGGGGGAAATGTGGAACCAGGTTACCTAGAAAATAGCAAAGTCCTTTTTCTGCCACTAGAGGTCCTGAAGAATGAAGACTAGGTCCACGCATCCAAGCTGGGGTGTCTGCAGCGTGTGAAAGGCGCTCGGACAGAGCTGGGGCTTCTGTTTGTTGACCTGTCTCAGGCACGGAGCGAGGGTTACTTTCCGCAGCATGTCAGAATGTACGTGTTTATGTTGGTAAGCGCTCCAGCTCCCCCCAGCCTTGAAAGGCATTTGCATGGCCTGCTCAGGTGCTCTGCCTCCAAGGCCCTGCCCAGGGTGGGCAGAGCCTCCAGACCCTGGGCCAGGCTGTCTGTCAGCGCCAGGAGCCCTGGCTCTCACTGCCCCCGGCAAGCAAGAGGAGCGTGAAGAGAGACACAGGGCGGACCATTCTAGATGGAAGTGTGCAGGGTAACAATTAGTGACCTGAGAGTGTTCCCTGATGTCCCCTCTTTAACCCACTGTCAATAATTCCATACTTACCAGGGCCCAGCACAGGGAAGGAAGTCAGGGAAGGGGTCAGGGCCCAGGACAGGGAAGGGGTCCAGGGCCAGCAAAGGGAAGGGGATCCGGGCCCAGCACAGGGAAGGGGTCAGGACCCAGCACAGGAAAGGGGTTCAGGGAAGGGTCCTGGGCCCAGCACAGGGAAGGGGTCCAGGGCCCAGCACAGGGAAGGGGTCCAGGGCCAGCAAAGGGAAGGGGGTCAGGGAAGGGGTCAGGGCCCAGGACAGGGAAGGGGTCAGGGCACAGGACAGGGAAGGGGTCAGGGCAAGCATAGGGAAGGGGATCAGGGAAAGGGCCAGGGCCCAGCACAGGGAAGGGGTCAGGGTTCAGGGCAGGGAAGGAGGTCAGGGCCCGGCACAGGGAAGGGCATCAGGGCCCAGCACAGGGCCGGGGTCTGAGGCTGAGGGCTGTGCAGAGCAGAGTGGGGGAGGGCAGTGGGGGGCCATGAGGGTGAGGGACAGGGACAGTCAGCGCAGGTCTTAGCCGTGTTTGTGAGCCGTGCGTGTGTGGGCCCTGTCAGACTGTTCCAGAAATACCTGGGCCAGGATGGAGATTTTGTCTGCTGAGCCACAGTCCTCAGTGCTGTGAGGACAAGGATGAGGGACCACCATCCGGGAAAGAGGGTTAGAGTCAAAGGGGCCCAGGCCCTCAGCGGGTCCTGACCGCAGACCTCTGCAGACACAGAGACCAGAGTGGTGAGGGGCTTCCTGAGTCCACAGGGCTGCCCTGGTGGGAGGCTCAGACTGTGGCTTCTGTGACCAGGCCGGGGACAGGGTCCAATCTGCTGGAAGGACCAGCCAGGAGCAGCTTACAGTTTCCACGCACGTCCGAGCTGGCCTGGCCCCTTGCGGGCCTCTGGTCCTCCTGCCCAGATGAAAACGCCTTTTCCCGGGTTTCAGCAGATCTCGACTACACCTTCCCTTGGAGGCCACCTGCTCCTGGACCGGCTGGTGTGCAGCCTGGCTTTGCCCCAGACACCTCGCCTCGGCTGCAAACCCGGCAACAGCGGCCTCCGTTTTCCGAGGCTCACACCTGCCTGGGTCTGTCCTAGTGTGAACCTGGTCTCCTGGTGCACTGACACCCCTTCTCGGGCTGCTTTTCTGGATTTCCTTGGCGAGATGCTGCCGGATGTCGGCCATGCTGGCCTCGGCCCCAGCTCAGCTGCCAGGCATCCCCGAGATGGCTGGGCTGCGTCCTGCCGCACACAGGGCCCCGTGCGGTGGCTGCACTTGGAGCGATGACTGCAGCTGGTGATCGCCCTGATGAGGCCAGGTTTTCCTTTCCGAGTGGGAGGGTCTCAGCCCACCAAGAGTTATGTGGACGACATGTGGTGGGGATGCCTCAGATCCAGTCAAGACAGTTAAACTGGAGGAAAGCCTCCCGTGGGCAAGGGGTGTTGTTAGATCCGTTGGCCATACACTAGTAAAGTGTTCTATAAAGTAGCCACTGGGCGTCATCAGGTGCTCTATGGTTGCTCATGGAAAGCTAAAGAACTCATGAATTTAGCATGTGGTCCCATAAAACCCGGAACCATTCCGGTGGGGAGGGGCCAACAGGACTGAGGGGTCGGAGGTCCACCCCTGGAGGGGCCGCCCACTCGACAAGCTCTGGGGCGCGCACCCTTGCCTGCGTGGGGCCAGCTCTCGGCGGTGTTTCCGGGGCTGCGCGCAGCCCCGGGTCAGATCTCGGTGGAAGCTGCTCCGGTGAAGTGAACAGGACTTTCCGGGCTGTGATTTCTCTGGCAGCCGGGGGGGGGGAACAGAGCGAGGTTAGGAAAACCCCTGTTAGGACTGGGTCCCCCCTCCGTGCTGTTTCTCGCTGCTACAGATAAGGACTTTCGAGGTGATTTTTACCCGGGTAAAGAAAAGTAAAAAGCATGCCCCGCCCCGGAGGTGAGATCGTCATCCCCCATGCACGACGGACCGAGTGTCCTTTCTCCTGGGCCCCTGGAGCCTCTGAGTGAGCCTTGTCCTCCTGCCCGAGGCAGTTTCACAGCTGCGGAGAACGTGTGCGGTTCCTCCTCCTGTCCTGCCGTCGCGCCGGCGCCACCCAAGGGAGCCAGCACAGGCCCCTTCTCAGGCCAGGGCTTCCAGGCCCGGGGGCAGTGCTCCCCTCTCCGGTCACTGTTTGCTTCGGGACCAAGGCTGCCCTGAGATCCTTCCTCGTCCTCCCGTCCTTTTCTGATCCTTCCTTCCCTGGGAGGGTCCCACGGGTCCAGGCTGCTAACAGCGACCACGTTTCAGCATGTTTCATGTGTTCCTCTAGGGAAGGCCTGGCCTCCTTCGGGGACGAGGATGGAGGGAGCGGACGTTGTGGGAAGTGAAGAAAACACCACACAGAGTGAGCAGACCATGTGTCCCTCTGGCGTCAGTGATCCTAGGCCTCGGTGTCCCCAGGAAGACCCCCACGAGCACACACCTGGGCCCTGCATCTGGAGCGCTCGCCACAGGTCAGGCCCTGGCTCCCGAACCGAGCACCAGCAGCACACGTGACTCGGCCCCGCCCTGAGCCCCGGCTCGCGGAGTCTGGGGTGGGGCTCAAGGAGCTCCATGCTGACAGGTTTCCAGGGGATGCTGACGCTGGGGTCCGGGGACCTGACTGGGAGAACCACTGGGACAAGCAACTGAGGCCGAAACCAGGCGAGCTGAAGTGCTCGGAGCCTGACTGTGCGTCGAATGGTTCAGTGACAGCAAATCCCCGCAGCGCCTCCCACGTTCCAGCTCTCCACCCGAACTTCCCTCTGTCAATACCGAGGGCCTGAGATCCGCCTGCTCAAAGGCCACCCTGCTGGTCGCCTGCCGCGGACCCGCAGACGCCGGCGGAAGACGTGAGATGCCTGGGCAGACAAAGGACAGTTTCCAACTCGCAGTCAGAGCAGCAGCCGGAGCCCCAGCACTTATGCCAGGACCCAGCAGCCCGTTCCCACAGGGTGCTGCTGGGCGGCAGGTGACAGCTGTACCTGGGCGGGCCGGGTCACACTCTGGGAACCTGAATCTTTTGTCAGTGACAGTAAGCTTGCCTGACCTTTGCCCTGGAGGGTGACATCTTCTTATTGCACTGACAGGAAAAAGAAAATCTGCCTTTGCTCCGGGGTAGAACTAGGCCCATGTTTCAAGACTGTGCCATACAGGCGTTCTTACCAAGATCGTCTGGAGCAAAGGCACCGTGCACCTCTGCTCAAGACCCACGGCGACAGTCTCAAACACCCTCTGCTGCTTCTACCAATCCTCCTCACTGGAAATTCCCCAAATCCAAAATTCTTTGAAGGCCATTGTGGCCCGCAGAGTAGGGCCTCCCCAGATGTTCGCAGCCTCGTTCCTGGAGCCTGTGAACTTGCTGACTTACAGGCCGCGTTAGTGTCCTGGGGCCGCTGTAACAAAACGGTCACGGGCCCCACCACAACGCTTCGGTCAACCCTATGGCCCGTGACACGGCAGCCGTGATGACATCCTAGCACAGTGCACCCCTTTCCTGCCTGTGGGATGTGGTGGGAAGGGCTGCCACACGGCCAGTTGTATGGACGCACAGCGAACAGGGTCGTGCCCTGTTCCTAATACTGCGTGAGGGTAATAACAGCTACGCCGCAGCTCTATGTACCTGCCATGCTGTACTTTTTTCCTTCTTCTTCATTGATTTTTAGAGAGAGATTCGGAAGGAAGAGGGAGCGAGAGAGAGAAACATCGATGAGAGAGACCATCAATTGGCCGCCTCCTGCACACCCCCACTCGGGATTTGGCCCACAACCAGGGCATGTGCCCTACCCGGAAACCGAACCGGCAACCTCTTGGTGCATGGGTCACCGCTCAACCACTGAGCCACACCGCAGGGCCCTACTACACTTTTTAATCATTCCCTTAGAGTCCGCGTTCCACTTTCTGAGAACGCGCTGCGAGACAGGCGCTGCGTCCTGCAGCAGCAGCCTCCTACGCTCCTGTCCACAGGATCTCTTTGTTGCGTGCCTTCCTCTGGTGCCTGATCTAATTCCGTGTGTTTCCTAGAGGCTGACACCGCGCAGGCTTGTGCCTGGGGGCACAGGGCTGTGCCGCAGAGCCGAGGTGCGCCATGGGCCGCAGCGGCTGGTGTGTTTGCACAGTGGTGACACTGCCTGACTAGCCATTTCTCTGAATGTATCCCCCTTATTAATGGTGGGGACTGTGCCCCCAGCGTGCTGTCCTAAGACAGCAGAAATGTATTTTCTCACAGTTCCGGAGGCTGAAAGTCTAACTTAAGGCGTGGGCAGGTCCACCCCCCTGTGAGCCTGCAGGGGAGACACTCTTTGGCCTCTCTAACTCTGGCCCCCCAGGCGTCCTTGGCTTGCAAGTCCATCCCTCCGATCTCTGCTCCCGTCTGCACGTGGCGTTCTCCTGTGCGTCTGTCTCCACACGGATGCCTTCTCGTAAGAACACCAGTTACATTGGATTAGGAGCCCACCCTACTTTAGTATAACCTCACCTTATTACATCTGCAAAGACCCTGTTCCCAAACAAGGTCACATTCAGAGGTGCTGGGGGTTGGAACGTCAGCACATCATTTTGGGGGTGACATAATTCAACCTATAACACATGACACATGACAAGGGGGACTGAGGTTGGTAATCAGTTGACCTTTATTTATTTATTTTTTATCCTCCCCCGAGGACATTTTTGCATTTATCTTGAGATAAATGCAGGAGGGAGAGAGGGAGGAAGAGAGAGAGAGAAACATGGATGTGAGAGAGACACATCGAGCGGTTGCCACCCACACGACCCCAACCGGGGCCGGGGACAAACTACAACCGAGATACGTGCCCTTAGTGGGAACCGAACCCGGGACTCCCTGGTTTGAGGGCCAGTGCGCTAACCATTGAGCAACCTGTCAGGGCTCAATTGACCTTTAAATGAGCAGATTATCTGGGGTTATCAGAGTGGGCCTGATGAATTCACAGGGTTCCTTGAAAGTGAAAACAGCAAGGTACATCGGTGGTCAGGGTGATGCAGGGAGAGGGACCCCCTGGCAGCTGGCTTTGAAGCTGGAGGAAGGACAGGAGCTCAGGGGCCGCCCCCAGCCCGAAGCTGGAAAGGTGAGTAGTCGATTCTCCCGAGAGCCTGCAGAGATGAACTCAGCCCTGCAGACGGCTTGGTTTTCGCCCAGGAGACTTCTGTTGGACTTCTAACCGACAGAGCTGTAAGATGATTAACTTGTGTGTCTCAAGCCACTGCATTTGTGGTCATTTGTTACAGCGGCCACAGGAAACACTCACGCCATGGAGCACGATACATTTGTGGTAACACGACTTTATTGCCCAGGCATTTTTTATGGTCTTGTACACCACAAATTAATGTGTCTCGCTGGTCCTTGTTTGCCGCTTCTAACCCATAACTGTGCGTTTGATGGTTTCTGAAGCTCAGAAAGAGGGGCATTTGCTCAGAGAGCCTGCTCCTCTCTGTGTCCCTCTTTTTGCCTTGTTTTGTGTTTCGCGTTTTAAGGGTGCACGTCCAGGCAGCAGGAATCACAGTGCCACTTGAGATTGGGCTTGGCTTTGCTTTTTGATTATAATCTTTTAAAAAATTTTTTCATTAATTTATTTTTGTTACAGATGTTTTTACTTTTCCCCCCCATTGCCACACTTCCCCCCATGCCCCCCTTCACCCCACCCCCAGCTTTGTTGTCTATATCCATTGGTTATGGGTACATGCATATATAAGTTCTGTGGTTTATCTCTTCCCCTCCACCACTCCCTCTTCTGAGGTTTGTCAGTCTGTACCCTATTTCTATGTCTCTGGGTCTATTTTGTTCATTACTTTGTTTAGTTCATTATATTCCACAAATAAGTGAGATCATGTGATATTTGTGTTTCTCTGCTTGGCTTGTTTTGCTTAGCATAATACTCTCCAGGTCCCTCCATGTCATTTCAAAGGATAAGAGATCTTTCTTTCTTACAGCTACGTAGTATTCCATTGTGCATATGTACCACAGCTTTTTAATCCACTCATCTACTGATGGACACTTGGACTGTTTCCAGATCTTAGCTATTGTAAATAGTGCTGCTATGAACATGGGGGTATATATATTCTTTCTGATTGGTGTTTCAGGCTTCTTAGGGTATATTTCTAGAAGTGGGGTCACTGGGTCAAATGACAGTTCAATTTTTAATTTTTTGAGGTAACACCATATTGTTTTCCATAGTGGCTGCACCAGTCTGCATTCCCACCAGCAGTGTACTAGAGTCCCCTTTTCTCCACACCCTCGCCAACACTTGTTGTTTGATGATTTGTTGATGGCGGCCATTCTGACAGGTGTGAGGTGACACCTCATTGTTGTTTTAATTTCGATGCCTCTGATGATTAGTAATGCTGAGCATTTTTTTTATATGTCTCCTGGCCATTTGTATGTCCTGTTTGGAGAGGTGTCTAGTTAGGTCCTCTGCCCATTTTTAAATTGGATTCTTTGTCTTCCTTTTGTTGAGTTGTATGAGCACTCTATATATTTTGGAAATTAACCCTCATCTGATGTATCATTGGCAATTATGCTCTTCCATACAGTGGGTTCCCTTCCCATTTTGATGGTTGTTTCTTTTGCTGTGCAGAAGCTATTTAATATGATGTAGTCCCATGTGTTCATCTTTTCCTTTGTTTCTCTTGCCTTAGGTGTTGTATCAGTGAAAATTCTGCTGTGTATGATGTCTGAAATTTTGTTACCTACGTTTTCTTCTAGGATTTTTATAGAATCATGAGTCACATTTAAGTCTTTTATACATTTTGAGTTTATTCTTGTGTATGGTGTAAGTTGGTGGTCTAGCTTCATATTTTTGCATGTAGCTGTCCAATTTTTCCAAAACCATTTATTGCAGAGACTGTCTTGACTCCACTGTATGCTCTTGCCACCTTTGTCAAATATTAATTGAGCATAATGTTTTGGGTCAATTTCTGGGTTCTCTGTTCTGTTCCACTGATCTATATGCCTGTTCTTGTGCCAGTACCAGGCTGTTTTGATTACAGTGGCTTTGTAGTATAACCTGATATCTGGTATTGTGATCCCTCCTACTTTGTCCTTCTTTTTCAAGATTGCTGTGGCTATTTGAGATCTTTTTTGTTCCATATAAACTTTTGGAGTATTTGGTCTAGTTCCATGAAATATGTCATTGGTATTTTGATGGGGATGGCATTGACTCTATAGATTGCTTTGGGTAGCATGGACATTTTGATGATGTTAACTCTTCCAATCCATGAACATGGTATATGCTTCCACTTCTTTATATCTTCCTCTATTTCTTTTTTCAATGTCCAGTAGTTGTCTGTGAAGAGGTCCTTTACTTCAATCACAATCTTTTGTTGGTAGAAGATAGAAGGAGCGCTTGTTTGTGTAGCATCTGTCTGTCTAGCTGGATGCCGCTAGATGTGTGTGTCACAGGAGCTCAGGAGATCAGCCACCACATCTGATGAAGCCGCATCCTACTCGTTGGTGCGCGTCAAGGCCGGGGTTTTGCTGTGGGCATCACAGCCTCTGTGGCGCATGTGTGCTGAGGGAAGGGACTGGAGCTCATGCACCTTTGAATTCTCTCACGTGTAGGGACATACTTCTGACTCTTGGTAAACAATAGTAAATTATTAAATATGGGGTAGTTGCTTTCTTGAGATGTTCTTCCGGTTTCTGGAAGCTCGTCTCTATTGTTTGCTGGTCTCCTGGTGCCTGCCGCGGTCGCCCCACCTGTCTAACTAAGCTTCCTGGAACAGCAGGTGCTCCAGGTGGCCTCGCCTGAGCCTCTGAGCTGGGAGGCAATGCTTCTCTTCACAATGATACCTTGTTCTCACCTGGCACCCCACAGATAAGCCCCACTGCTGGTGGCGAGCACCTGTGCACACCCTGTGCACACACCCACACACTCACACACCCACGTTCAAAATCTGAGCAAAAGAATGTCACTTCCTCCTTCAGAAAACAGAGATCTGCCAGCCAGGCACCCCCATATTTTTTTTCTAGAGACCCACTTAATAATACAGTGTGCTTCTAACAAAACCTAATAACATGACCTCAAACCTTTAGAGTATCTGTCCTCTCAGGTCTCAAATTGCAGGTGGAAACTTATTTGCCTGTATAACATCCCCATGGGAACAGCATCCCTGCGTTTGAATGTGATCCACTTAGTTTAAATGTAATGCAGGAAGATTTGGGGAAAAGTCCAGCCAGAGGGCGGGGCTTTTGAAAGAATGTGTAAGTGACATCAGTGAAACGGTATTCAGGAATGTGGCCACCAGGGAGGAAAGACTGAAGACACTTATCAGAAGGAGAAGGTGATTTTTCTAGAAGATTCAAGCAATTACTGGAAAATGTCAGCTGATGAGTTTCCTGAACTCGGGAGGCTTTGGAGTTGGTCATAGGTCAGCACCTGACACCACCCAGGTGTGCACTCAGATGGCCTCCAGGTGAAGGGGGAGGGACTGGGTCTGCCCAGCTGAGTCCAGCCTGCTGTGGATCACACTGACCTTCTAAGGCTGGGATGTTGTAAGAATTCCTGACAAATTCTGGCAAAAACCCTGAACTGGTTATCTTTCCTCTGGGTGTGCAGCTGCCTGGCTGTTTGGATCGATACCCCGGAAACACTCCAAATGTCCCAACAGATCTAAAACACCAGTTTCGGGGCTTCGTCCTTTGTTTCAGTGACACACACAGGCCTTTTAACTCACTGAAGTTTGCTTCTGATGATGGGAGGAACCCCCCTGTAGGACGCCAGGGTGTGCCCATCACGCTGGACATCACCTGCCGTACAGTAGAGCGGCGGCATCTCGTCCCAAAGTGGATCAGGTCAGACGAGATGTGGCCCTTAGTTTTTGATGTTCAAGTAACTGGCACGATGGACAAGTAAAAATATAAGTTGCAGCCTCCTGGGACTTTCACAGCCCAAAGTGGCCGCGAAGAAAACCACGCTCCCCGGGACCGTCGAAGCTGATGGGCGGGTTGCCCCCTTAGAGTCTGCGCCAAGGCCAGCGAGACACCTGCCTCAGCACTGGACTGGGGTCCGCGTTAGCTCTACCCCCTTTCTTTCCGTTTATCTTTACTGTTCAAAGTATTACAGATGTCCCCCCTCTTTTTCCCCATTGACCCCCTCCTGGCCTTCACCGCACTGTTGTCTGTGTCCGTGGCGGCTCTACCCCCTGGAAGTCCCACTGACGTGACTGTACTGGATCCTTACACGTCACGAGCCCGCAGAGACAAAGAGAACTGGAGGAAGACTGGACGCTGGACGTAGAACGGAAAGTGGCACTTGACTTAGCAGATTGGAGAAAGCGACACCCCGGGGCGGTGGTAAATGTGAGAAATAACCTTATTTACATGGTAGGTCCCTGTATATATATATTTTTATCCTCAGCCGAGGACATTTTTCCATTTTTTGTTCAGATAGAGGGGAGGGAGAGAGAGGAAGAGAGAAAGAGAGAAACATCAACGTGAAAGGGACACATCGAGTGGCTGCCCCCTGCACCACCCAACTAGGGCCGGGGACAAAGCGCACCCGAGGTACGTGCCCTTAGCGGGAACCGAACCTGGGTCTCTCTGGACCTCAGGCCAACGCTCTAACCGCTGAGCCAAACCGGCCAGGCTGTCCCTGTAATTTTCACAGACAAACACTCACAACTGGCAGAGGCAAGTGCTTCTGCAGGTGGGGTGAGGAGGGCCGGACAGAGGCCTCCCGAAGAAGCAGCGGGTTCAGGAGCAGGCCGGGGGTCATTGTCCGGAGGGGGGCCCGAGGCTCTCTGGACTTGAGCACCAAGCTCAGCTGAAGGAAGGATGTGGAGACAGGGAGAGTAAAGGGTAGTTTACAAGTAAATGTTCAAAACCCCAACATCCTTTCCATCGGGGATGAGGACCCTGGCAACCAGCCATGGGCCCTCAGGCAGAGAACTGAAGGTGTCTTTTCTGGGGAAAGCTCAGCACCAGCTGAGAAGTACCCAGAGACGCTGAGCCCAGGGTCTGCCGAGGAAATGGCCCAGCCCGACCTTCCTGCAGGGAGCCCGAGGGTGACAAGCCCCGCGAGTTCCGGTCAGGCCTCCGCGGCCGCTCTCACGCCGGCCAGCAAGGGTCATCAGGCAAGGTGCTGGGGAAGTCCACCCGCGGCGTGCAGGCGCGGCCGCAGGAAGCATGCCTGGGGGCAGACCGCTCAGACGGACGAGCACGCGGACCCTACCTCTGTGACACAGAAGACGTCTGCTGTGGAAGAAATCCGCAGGGTTCAGAAGAAATCCGAGGAATGAAACACCACAGCCGACATCCCAAACCCAGTAAGAAAAATGAATGACAATGCTGAGGAGAGTTTGCAGAAAACAGAGTAAGAAGACCAAGGAACTGGAAAGAGGTGGGGGAATAGGAAAATTAGAGAATTAATCCACATACGAATCCAACAAACAAATCCTAGGAGTGAAAACAGGAAGCAGGGGGAGGGAATCATTTTAAAAATATCAGGAACATATTCCGGAACTAAAGGACACTATTTTCCACATTAAAGGGCCAACCATGTACTCTGCCCAAAGCATGAAAATGACCCATACCGAGACACACCGCTGCAGAATGCTAGAATGCTGGGGACAGGGGGGACCCCCAAGCACTCCAGGAGACCAGCAGGCACCTCACAGGTACAGAATCAAGAATCAAAATGACATTAGGTTTCTTTGAATCAACCCCAGAAGCTCAAGACAGTGACACAAGATTCGCACGGTTCCAAGAAAAAAATTATTTATCTTCGAATTTGTCTCCAGATTGATAATTAAATATAAGAAGAGAATAAAGATCTGTGAGGACATGCACACTTTCTAGAAATTTACCTTAGCAAGGAATTACTCGGGAAGCTGCTACAGGATGTAGTCTGTGAAGCCGGGGAGGGGGCCGCAGAAGGGGAAGGAAGACCTGAGAGAAGTCCTCACGGGTTTGACTAGAGAGAGGAGGGCAAAGAGGACAGAGTTGGGCGTCCAGTCCTAATGAAGACACAGAGCTAAGTGTGTGTGTGGACATGCGCGTGTGCACACACACGACAACAATAAGATGCAGGGAAAACAAAATATTGTACAAGGAGGAAAGGAAAACCTAATATTGTGCAAGAAAGACAAGGTGATCGTGGTGTACGTGGCTCAGCTGAGAGCAGAGACAAGCCCCGTTACGGACGCTGACCGCGGCTGCGACCACTAGACACGGCTGCAGCCAGACGACGGGAAGATGACGTGTGTCTGAACACAGTTGGGGCGCAGTGGCCGGGCGATGGATGAGGCCTGACTCACTGTCCTCCGTGAAGGGAGGTCCACAGATAGTGCCTGGATGGAAGGTTCCAGGGAGGGGAACGTCATGGCTTTGGAGATAGGGAGTGAATGCGGAAGGAATGCGCTCGGCCCGGGGCTGGCGGCTGCCTCCGGAGAGCCAAGTGCTGGGCAGGTTCTGCTGTTTTTCATAAACAACCCGGTAGACAACTTGACTGTAAAATATGTGTGTGTGTTCATTTCATAGATAAAAACCCACAACCAAATGAGAGAGTGCGAGGACATGGATCTCTGAGAGCAGTCCACAGCGCACGGTCAAGACTGAGGACTGGGGCAGGTGACTGAGATGTGGGTGTCTCCGTGGAGCCAGTGGCTCGAGGACACCCTCATCCTTCGAGTCATATGGGGAGACCCTGCTGCTGAGATCTCGACCCTGCTGTAGGAAACAGCTACTCCCGTCAACCTGCCGCATTGCTGTAAAAGACAGGAAGTCTGTGTGTGTTTCTAGGGTATATAGATCATAATTCGCGTGAATGAATGAAGATGCCACTGTTAGGCTGGGTAGCGTGAGAATTAATTATAAATATGATTAAAGAGAGTCAAGTTCATTAAAAGTTAAGTGTTCTTATTTCTCAGAGTGTTGATCCCAGTTAGTAAAATGAGGCTCGCTGGTCTTGAGCTGGTCCTGCCCCAGGTCCCGGCTAAGGCCGAAGCAGGTTAAGGGCACCCTTTCCTCCTCCCTCGGGCACCCCTCTCGGAGCCGCGTGAACGTCCACGCAGACACACGTGACGGAACCTCTCTGACCCGCACCATTTCCCCTCCAGCCTGCTGCAGGCACCGGATGCTGTGAATTTTTAATTGAGCTCATGATGTATATGAGGTTATGCATTCTTTACGATTCAAAGGGGTTTTCTGATGCTGTTTGCCTGGCCTTTCCGAGCAAGGCCTGAGACACACCTCTCGGGAAAATAAAGTGTGGAGGAGTGCTCACTTTGGAAGAACCCAAGTAAGGGACGCTCACGGTCAGTGTTAACAGAAACAATAGCTGAGGCAGAGCCTGGTCTTGGTACTGTGCCGGCTGTTTCCAGGACCCCACTGTGCCTCATTTTCTGCCTTCCGCTGCCCTTGGGGCCCCAGAGGTCTCACCTTCCCCCTGCTGTGCTTGGCCTCTTGGCCCTTAACTTCTGGTGAGGTGCTTGGGCTCAGCTGGGAACGACGGGGTGGGGGGGCTGCAAACCTCGGCTGCAGCTGCACTGCCCTGGCCCCCAGCCCTCTCTGGGCCCCACCACGTGGCGCCCTCCCTTTGCTCCTCAGGCCCAGGGGGTTGACAGGTACTAGTCACCACCGCTTGTGACCAGTTTCATGGGTTTCCGTGAAACCCATCCACACTCTCTAATGTCGTTTATTAAAGTCACTTCAGTTAGACCCTCTGATTGTGCCATCCCCTTTCTGCCAAGATCCTGACTGATGTGAGTCTGGTTCTTAGCCACGTCATCTATTTGTTTCTTAGTGTCCCCAACAACACAGGCGTCCTGGGGGCATGGCTCCGGCTCATGCCTCTGTTTCCTGGCATCTGGAACAGGCCTAGCGCACCGTAGGCATCCGACCTGTGCTGATGAGTGAAACAGGCGCTTGTTCCTACGCGAGGGGCTTCACTTCAGAGAAGACGTTGAGGTCCTTTAACACATCCAGACCAGGGCACAAGAGTGGAGCCTACGTTTGGGAAAGAAATATTTACCACTGTCTGTGGTTTACAGTCGCTGATGGTTCAGGTCAAGCCTCCCTCCCAGGCCCTGCACAGATGTCAAGATTGCAGGCTGATAAATCGGCTCTCACGGGCTGTTTCATCGGGAGATGTGGGAAAAGCGTGTAAAACAAGCTCATGTGTACAAAACATGGAATGGGTCTGGACACCAAGTTTACTATTTTAGGTGCTTTCAGCCGTTAACAGAGTATTCCATTTCGGGGGGATTAAAAATAAAAGTTCACGATTATCTCACATAAAAATTCTGAAGACTCAGGGTCCTTCCTCTCTGCCACATCATCAGTTGGGTTTGTCCTTGCTGTCCTCCCCTCCCCCTCTGAGGCCACGAGATGGCAGCCACTGGCCTGGACACCATCTTCACGCAAGTCCACCGAAAGGAGAAAGGAAAGCTCTTTTCACTTGCGTTGTCCTCTTAGCGGGGCCTTCCGCAGCTGCACCCTCTTGCCCACTGGCCGCGGCGGCTCTCAGGCCCATGACCTAGCTGCAAGAGAGGCAGGGAAGTGACGACCTTGGGTTTCAGCCTCTGTCAGGGGAGGCAATCTCTACTCGCAAGGAAGCAGGGGCAGAGGAAAGGTGTTGGATAAGCAGCCGACAGTGTCAGCAACGTAAATCGAAGATGCAGAAAAGAAGAGATGCCAACATTGTGGAAGGTTTCATCCATGCTTAACTGAGAAAGTTATTGTACTACTAAGTTATTGAACACTAACGTTTGTTCTCCGTGTCGGTTGATTTATTTAGACAGAGAAACTCCAGGGCAAAAACCATGACTTCAGTCCATCCCTCCTGTCAGATGGAATTATATTGACAGTTGTTCCACGGAGAAAGGCAGGTGACTGGTCAGTATCCACAGGGCATGACGAGATCCGCGGATGTAAGATGTCACAGCTCTGCAGACACATGCCTTTGTACCTGACACTCTCCTCACTCGATTCCTAGTTGTATTTCCGTGGCTTATTAAATGTATTTGCATTTCATAGTAACGTATCTGACACACCAAAACGTCATGTTGGTCAGCAATTTTGCTCTAGGTCTTCTTTGGCCAAGGAATTGTTCAAACAATTGAAGTCATCTTCTGGTTAAAGTTTATGGTAAAATATAAAAAATTAGGTGCTGTTATTTCCTCAATTAAATTTAAAAAAAAGGTTAACTTTTTTATTCTTGGCCAATTTGGCTCAGCAGTTAGAGCATCGGCCCATAGACTGAAGGGTTGTAGGTTCAGTTCTGGTCAAAGGCATGTACCTGGGTTGCAGGTTCAATCCCCAGCCCGGTCAGTGTCAAGTGGAAGGCAACCAATTGATGTGTCTCTCTCACAACGATGTTTCTCTCTCTCTCCCTGTCTCTCTCTCTCTCTCTCTCCCTCCTCCCCTTCCACTCTCTCTAAAAATAAATGGGAAAATATCCTCAGGTGAGGATTACCAAAGAAGAAGAAGAAGAAGAAGAAGAAGAAGAAGAAGAAGAAGAAGAAGAAGAAAGACAAACATAGGAGAGAACAAATATTTATCAAATTTCTTCTGTATGTTAGGCATTCTTGCATGTAAGTTCTTGGACCGTCCAACAACCCTGTGTGTATGTGTTTTGCAGGGAGTATGTGTGGTATGGTGTGGATGTATGTGTGTGTTGTGAGTGTGAGTGTGTGTGTGTGTTGTGAGTGTGAGAGTGTGTGTGTGTGTGTGTGTTGTGAGTGTGAGTGTGTGTGTTTGTGTGTGTGTGTTGCTGTCCCCTCTGTAAAGAGAGGGCTTAGTTCCCCGGAGGCTCTGGGTGCAGGATCTGCTCCAGGTCTCTTCCAAGCTTGTGGTGGCTCCCAGCAATCCTGGCTGCAGACACATCACTCCAGTCTCTGTCTATCTCTGAGTGTCCTCTCCTCTCATACGGTCACCAGTCATTGAACTGAGAACCCACCTTAATCTAGTGTGACCCATCTCAACTAACCTGATTACATCAGCAAGGACCTGCTTCCATATAAGACACATTCTGAGGTCTGGGGGAAATGAACAGCTTTTGGGGGGGCGGTACAGGGGAGACACTGTTCACCCAGTATGATGAGCTTTGAGGGATGGAGAAACGGAAAGAATTTGACTTCCCTGATACAGCTGTCCACCTGCCATGTGGGCAGTCGGGAAACGTTTAGAAAGGACAGGGTGAGATCCATTCTTCCAATTCTTTCAGTAACTACCTACTGGGCATTTACTAGGTGTTCTCAGGGGTGGGATACAAGCGTGAAGAGCACAGACAAGGTCCCTGGCCTCCAGGTTTGCGGTCTGCTCTGCGCTTTGTCTCCTTACCACCCGCGGAGCAGGCAGAGCCGGCGCCGCTCCGCCGGGTCTTCCTCTCCTTTGTGCTGCCCAGGGCGGGACCAGTCCTCGCCACCATGAGCAGTCCCTCACCCCGACATGTCACACAACACTCGTACACACACAACCCTGTTCAATTCTCTGAAAACACTTCGACATGGTCATAATTATGTCCACCTTACTGATGAAAAAAAAGGTAGGTAATGAAGCTGGGACAGGATTAGGTCCTCCCCTCATTCTTACATGTTTACTTCTCCCCAGTGCCCAGGTCGGCAGACAGGTAATGTCAAGGCATGTAATAGTCATCAGGCAGCAGAGCATCATGGGGACCACGATGAACTGGAGACCGCGGATGTTAAATGCAGATTCAAATTCAACTTTTAAAAGTAATCTTGAGGCATTAGTCTAACTCATTTAGGAAAAAAAACCTAATCTATACCTACAATGGAAAATAAGTCTATTGAGTCATTTGTTCGTTTCTAGGGATAATTATGATCTTTACACAGAGCAGTGAGCTGTAAGTGCCCTATAGAGTGTGCACGAATACAGATCCCGGAGAAACGTCTAAGCCCCAGGTGGCTGAGCGCACCTGGCCCTCAGCAGCTCCTCAGGGGCTCAGTCCTGGCTCTGTGGGTGCAGCCACCGGTTACCACCTGGAACCTGGGGCCTGTGGAGTTCCCCAGCAAGGCATTCACCCCGGTGGCAGTCACTCTGCCTCCTTCTGATACATCCCAGCAAGGTCATGCGCAAAGGTCATGCTTACTGGAAAACACAGTAAGAAAAGAGGAAATGACCAGGGTGAGGAACCCGCATACGAGTCTATCAAAGGGCGAGCGCCAACCCAAGGTATCTCCAGATCTCAGCGCGCCACATGGCATTCTGCTGGGCCTTAGCGGGGACGCACCCAGCTGGGAGGCGGAGGTGCCGCGGCCACAGGCTCTGCCTGGCGCCTTTGCTAGAGGGGTGGACAAGGAGACCTCGGAAGTGACCCGCGAGGTCCTCCTAGCTGAGCGGCCTCAGGGCTGGGGTCACCAGGAGTAGAATGAAGGCCAGCAGCGTGTGGCCTGGCGACTGTGGAGGCTTGGACTAAACACGTCCCAGGTTCCTTAGAGCACGAGGGGTGGTCCCTGTGCGCAAGCAGGCAGTTCTGGGGAGGAGGGAGCTGAGTGTGCGGCCACACGATGGTGGCTCTGGCCCGCGTGTGTGGAGAAGGCGGAGCGGGGTAGGTCGTGAAGGACTGGTCTGGAAGGCGGAGACAGCGGCCTCTTCCCACCCCTGGCCCCCTCGCAAGCCCCTCGCCCTTCAGAGGCGGCCCCAACCAGCGGTGCCCGTGCCCCACCAGCCGCCCCCCACGGAGGAGGCTTTGTTCCTCTCTGACGCCCGCCTTTCCTGTCTCCCCGTGTCTGAACCAGGGAAGACAGGAGCTAAACCATCATCACTCTCCCCGGCAGGCGACTCCCACTCCTTGCAGAGCCCTGCACTGATGCTGGAGCACGCAGTGGGGCCGCAAGGGCTGCGGGGCACAGAACACTGGCCCTGTTCGCCACGAGCTTATCAAAAGATTTTAGTGATAACAACACAAGTTGGTAAGGCTGAGAGTCATGTGAGTGGTGAAATAAACGTGCCCCACTGGCTGCCAGAGCCATTCGAAGAATTCCCGGGCGTGCAAGACAGCAGCCGCCTGTCTGGGAGCAATGGGCACACGCCGGGTTGGACTGGTCTCGTGCTCTTGGGCGAGTCCTCTCCGCTCAGTTACTTCTCCTGCATGCAGCTAGGTGACTCCCTCAGGAGACCTGGTGGAGGGAATACCGTCTGGGTGGTCAGGAGGCCTCACGTGTCCTTCTTGCTCTGCCAACAGCAGAGGCAACGTGTGTACTCAGCCTCCTGAACCTGCACTTCCTCGCCCGTGCACTCATGGGGTGATGGTCTCCAGGGCTCTCCAGCTCCGAAACGCTGGGATGTTCTGATGAGATGACATGTACAAAACCATAAACATTACTGTTTGTAAGGCATTATTACGTTGTTATGATCTCTGGCAATGCAGATTTCATAAAGGAAGTGCAGTTTGAATTTGGCTTTGAGTGAAGAGCAGGATTCGAATCGATGGCAAAGTATGCGAAGGGCATGACGGGAGCCGGGGAGAGAGGAGAGAGCAGAGGAGATCAGGCAAGGCTCTGCTCAGGGGGCAGAGCTGACGGGTACAGGGGTCGAGCTGATGGCACAGGGGCCTCATCACTGACCACTTCCTGAGACAGGGGCTCAGGCAAGAGGGTTCTCTTCTGGAAATGCCTCAGAGGTCCTGGCCAAGGCCACAGAGGCCACATCTCCCAGTAGCCAAGTGCTGAGAACATCACGTCTTGTCCTCATGGGGAAGGCAACTAGAAAGCAGACCGAGGCCCAACACAAACCCTCTTCCAAAGAGAAGCCTGAAAAGACATTATGACTTTTTGGTTGACTGTCATTGAAAGTTTTAACCTCACCTGGAGGTCTCATCTGGGTTTTCCAGAGGCTTCCCCTCCTGGGGTTCTGGGAACCACTGCTCTGAAGGGTTAGCAGCCAGGGCATAAATGACTTCTCTTATGCAAGTGCATTTTTAAGTGCTTGGTACCGAAAATGTCCCAGGTCTCACTGGCGTTGGAGAAGTCACAAACTGCATTGCTAACACTGCACTTGACGTAGTCCCTGCAAGGGGGAGCTGTCCTTGGCGTGGGCGGTGCTCACATTTAATCATCATTCACAGACACCCCTAGAGTGGTCCCCGGACGCCTCAGCTACTGCTGACGCTGCTTCTAAAATAAAGTCTTGTGATCGTGTGTGAGTGGGTGACTTGCGAGTGTGCCTATCTTGTTTATGCAGGGTCGGTTTCCAAAGGAAGTTACAGAGCTCGACCGAAAGGGAAGGCCTTTCCCTGGAGAGCTGTGTCCAGGCTCGTCGGGAGGAGTAGCGACGTGTTGGGGGGGTTGGGCATTCTCAGGAAGTTCCCCTCATCCATCTCGCACCCGCTGCCTGGGAGTGCAGGCCTCAGGTTGTCATCTCTGACAGGGAGTGGCTTTCCAGGCCTGGGTAGGGGTGTCACCTCCCCACCTCACTGTCCTTCTCCCCAAGATTTCCTAGGCCCCTCCATCGCCAACCTGCTCACGCTGCTGCCGGCCTGGTCCCAGGACAGCGCCCACAGGTCCGGCCAACTGGGAGGAGAGAGGCTGCGTGGACATTGCCCATCCCACTCAGGCCCCTTCTCCCTGACATCAGCCTGCAGTTCAAGCTGCCCATGGGCAAAGGTGTCACCAGTTGGGGTGACACCGTCTGACGGAGCGGTAGAGCAGGTGAGCATGCGTGTGTGACCCGAGTCCGTGAGCACACAGGAGTAGAACTAGGAAGGAAGCTTCTGGGGCCCTTGGCTGCACCAGGAGGCGACGGCTGGACAGCGGTGCCGTGTCTGTCACAATAGGGGCACGAGCAGACTTCAGACCCCAGCACTGAGGTCCCTCCTTCCCGGGCAGACAGGTTCAACCCCACTGCCCAGGACGTCATCCTCATCCTTAACCACGGTGTAGAAACACAGGGACAATGATTTACACTAGCAACGTTCTGAGTCTTGGCAACACTGCTTTTGCTCCCACCGACGCCCTTCCCCGCCCTGAGAAAAGTGGGGACCGAGAAGGAAGCACAAGAAGGCGGCCGCGCAGCACTGAAGCTCCTACCCTGGCATCGTGCAGCTGAGAACGTGAGACCTTGTCATTCGAGCACCCGCCCACTTCCAACCGGGCGCCCCCAGCCGGGCGGCCCGCGGCCTCACGAACCCGGCTGAAAGAGCAAACTCGCTCAGTCACTGCCAGCGTGTGTTATCTGTCAGAAAGGCAGACCTTCGGGAGGGCGTCAGAATCCAGCGCCAGGGAAAGCATGCAGGTGCCATGTCATGTTTTCCCCTGTGGGCCCCGCGGCCAGCGGGCACAGCTGCTCAGAGACCACGGCCCACGCCCTCCCTGTCAACCCCTGTGTGCCGCGCCGGACACTTGTCCCAGCAGAACCCGATGAGGCGGTCTCCCGCCAGCCTGCATTAATGGGAAAGCGTGTTACCTGAGAAAAGGAGACAGATCAATTCACCAGCAGTCACCAATGCGCTGGCACAGGGGAGGCCAGGAGGCCCTGGGCGAGGGGATGGGAAGGATCTTAGCTGCCGAGGGGTGAGGGGAAGGCGGCGCGGCCCCCCAGGGCGAGCCCTGTGCTCAGGGCTCTGGGTGACAGCTGGGACCGCGAGCAGCTGATGGGCGGAGGGCAGTGGGCTGGAAGCAGACTCTCCTCCTCTTACAATTTGCCCAGAGCCAGCCCTGCATCTGACTGTCCTGGAAATAAACCTGTCAGCAAAGTGGACAAGGGCTGTTTGCTATTTGCCGGCGTTTGCAAAAGCCCATGTGGCCGTGGCTGGACCTTCTGCCCTGCACGTCACCTCCGCTCTCAGGTGCAAAAGGCCGCAGGCGGGGTGGGAGCAGCAGTCAGGGGGCAGAGCGCCTTCACCGACACGGGGTACCAGGGTATGGGGGCGTCCCTGCAGAAGTCCACCCCCCATCTCCGTCACCGGAGCAGCTCAGCACGTTCCTGAGGACACGTGGCCTGGAGGCCCCGCCTTTCAGGATTTGCTTACCCTCCTTTAAACCTCTTGCAATTTAGAGTTCTATTTTATTCTTCACATTCATTTTTTAAATCCTCACTCGAGGACATTCTTCCACGTATCCTCAGATAGAGTGGAAGGGAGGGGAAGAGGGAGAGCGAGAGAAACACCGATGTGAGAGAGACACACCCACTGGCCGGCCCCTGCACGATGGCCACCAGGGCCAGGGACCGAACCGAAGCCGAGGTACGTGCCCTTGACCGCAATCGAACCCGCGACTCAGTGGTCCATGGGCGGATGCTCTAACCATGGAGCAAACTGGCCAGGGCCATTTCTTCAGTCTTAATGTCCTCTTAGAGATGAATAGAAAAACAACTTCCTGTGAGCACGTCAGGCCGCATCAAGAGAGGCCCATCCCCCTCACCGTCACTTTCAGCTCCCAACCTGAGCCCCAAATTCACTCAGTTTTTTTAATCCTCACCCGAGGATATATTTTCATTGATTAGAGAGAGAGAGGGAGAGAAAGAGAGAAACATCCATCAGTTGCCTCTCATATGCACCTCGATGGGGGATCGAGCCCACAACCTGGTATGTGCCTTCACTGGGGTTAACCCACAGCCTTTTGGTGTGTGGGACGATGCTTCAACCAGTTGAGCCACCCGGCCAGGGCTCATTCCGCTTTTATTTAAAGACTTTCCCTGCAGGAAAGTTTCAGGAAGATAAAACCGAACGAGCTGATGGAAAAGAAACCCCCAAACACGAGGTGGCCACCTCGGTGGGCCTCCCTCCGAGCTGGTGGCAGCCCTGGGCTCCAGGTTCTCACTTATAAAGTGAAAGGGCTCACTCAGATGCTTTCAGTTTTGGAAATTTTGATTCTACGATCTTGGGAACGTAATAGAGTTTCAGATCACCGATCATTTCCACGTAACAGGAAGCTCTGTCCCCGAATGGACTGAAAGAGCTTCTGAGAAGGTATTGTTCCTCCAATTCAGAGCGTTCATCTCTGTAAGATGACATGTGATACGTCTCCTTTCAGGGTGTGCAGTTTGTACGATCTCTACAAGTCTTCCTCTCAGTCTGATATGAAATCTGAGAACGTGGTAGTCACCAAGGGGTGCCCGGGAGAGACCCGGCGGCAATCCCTGAGAACAATGACGGAAGGGAGTTCAAATAAAATGAGGAGATGTTTTAACCTCTCTAGAAGGTTGCTTGCCAAAGGAGAAAAGTACGTGACAGAATTTTTCTCTAACTGACCGCACAAACGGACCTGAGCAAATGGATTCTTCCGCAACAAGGCAGAAGCAGCCTGCTCAGTGCTGGTACCTGCGTCATGCGAACAGGAGTTAGCGGTGCTGCGAGTGGAGCCCACAGGCAGGACGTCACGCAAGACGCCTGGTGTGTCCATGGCTCCCACTCCTGATCCAGCTTAACTTGATGATCCACAGCACTTACCAGTTAATTACATATAAAACATAAACATGTAATGCCTGGAATCCATGTGATAAACCTCTGAACCCGATAGTAAAAATATCAGCTTGATTGTGGGAGTCTTGTCTAATGGGACTGGAAAGAGTCCTGCCAAGACTGTGACCGGCTGAAGTCTTGATTACAAAGGCCAAGTCTCCATGCCCCCCACATCCCCCCGCCGAAGACTTGATTGAGTCCAGAAAGAAAATGAAATTGATCACACTTGTTTTTCTCCACAACTTTACACTGTGAACTGGGAGCCCCAGGGATGAATCTAAAATGACCCCACACATAACTGAGGCAGTGGAGGCATCTGGCCTTTGGATTGTTCTTCCTTGTTCGTCGTTGCCGCGGGGGTGGGGGGACATGGTGGACGCCGCGCCGCCGGGACACCCACCTTCTCAGCGAGGTCCGTGGGGGCCGACCGCAGGCTCAGGTGAACAGCATGGAAGGGGTGCTGTGAGTGCCCCCAGTTCCTTTACAACAGTTTGAGTTCCAAGGCAGTGATTTGAAAATGTTTTAAGTCAACACAGTCCTTCTTCAAAGTCCACTACAGAAACCCTGCGCATCAGATGGACCGTGGAGAAGCTCTGGGTGAAGGACCCGCGGGGAGAACGGACGATGCGGGCGACAGGAAGCTCTGCGTAAACTCAGGTGGGTCCCTGGGGCGCCTGCGCGGGCCCTGAGCTTCTGTGGACAGTTTGAAACCTCTGCTCGATCAGAGGGCTGACCACACCTGCCGTGGCGTGTTTGGAGGGAGCAAAGCAGGACACCAGCCTGGACTTGCCTTTACTAGAAGGCGAAGAACTGACCCACCAGAGTGAATACACACGTACAAACGCAACCATAAAACACTGCATCACAAACACATTTAGTTGGAGCCACCCAAAAGCTCAAGTTTGTATTTTGTAAGTAAGCACCTTGAGAGAAGGGTTATACTGCAGTTATACTGCAGGGATGGTCCAACGCTGGCTCACACCAGCTCATGCCAGCTGTTAAATTTCCAGAAACTTTCAAGGCGATAGTTAAACACTGCCATTATTAAAAATTAAACTATATCCAGCAATCGCACTCCTTATTTATCCAAATGAGTCGTAAACTTCTGTGCACACACGCACACACACACACACCAGCACACGCGTGTTTACAGCTGCTTTAGTCATAATTGTCAAAACCTGGAGGCAACTGAGGTGTCCTTTAGAATGTGAATGGATAAATAAACTGGAACATCCGGCCAACTGAGTAATATTTAGCAATAAAAGAAAATGACTATCAAGCCATGAAAAGGCGTGGAGAAAACTTAAACGCACACCACCAAGTAAATTAAGCCGATCTGAAAGGCTGCACTCTATGCATCCGACCATACGACATTCTAGAAAAGCTGAACTAGAGACAGTACATAGACCAGTGACTGCCAGGGACTGGGGTGGGTGGGGAGAGGAGAGAGGAGTAGGCAGGCAGAGGATTTGGGGGGCAGTGGAACTATTTTGTGGTACTACAATGAGATACATGCAATTACACATTTATGAAAACTATAGAATGTACAGCACCAAGAACAAACCCTGATGTGATCTGTGGACTTCGGTGGTGATGTCAGTGCAGATTCAGCTGTTACAATAAATGTACCCTTCTGGTGGGATATTAATAATGGGGGTGCTTTGCCAGTGTGGGGGCAGGGGGATACGGGTCATCTCTGTGCCTTCCACTTAATTGTGCTGTGAGCCTAAAAGTGCTCTAAAAAATAAAGTCTATTAAAAAAATTAGGTGAAGGAGATTCCAAGATGATTGTAGAGTAGGTAGAGATTACACTCACCTCCTCCCAGGATCAAACTGGAATTACAACTAAAATATAGATCAATCAGCCTGAATATCCGACTGAAGACTAGCTGAACGGAATCTTATAACCAAGGAATTACAGAAGAAGCCACATCGAGGCCGGCAGGAAGGACATGCCATGAAGAAGGCTGACCACTGCACCCAGGTGTGGCTGAGAATCCAGGGCGATAGCCCAGCGGAGCGTGGGGTCTGAACCCCATGCCAGGCTCGCCAGCCCAGAGCATCAGAGCCGGGAAGAGGAGCCCACATAACATCTGGCTGTGACAATCAGTGGGGATTCTGTCTGCCAGGGAGAGATGGGACTATGCTAGAAGCCCAGGCACCCTCTTAAAGGGTCTGTGCCCAAAATCCCATTTCCAGCCACTCACCTTGGGCTCGGGCAGGGGGAGTGAACTAGAGTCCTTCAAGGAGAGACTGGTTTGTGTGGCTCCAAGGAGAGAGCTGAAGGGACAGCTGCCAGGGTCTGAGACCACATCACCCCCAGCTGTCATCTCTCCTGAGTCCAGCACTCCGGTCCCTACTGCATCAGTCTGGGCAATGCTAACCCCACCCTCCCGAACCCCCTGCCACCCTGCCCTGCAGAGCTCACACTCTGTGGACAGATCAGCTGCCTGATCCCATGGGATAGAGGTCCGGGCAGATTCAGGGGTGTCAGAGACTGAGTTGTGTCACTCTGGGACAGGGTTCATTCTCCCCACCTTCCCAAGAGCCGGACTGGCACTGCCCCACCATGGCAGATCCACGAGCCCCCTCCTGACTCCAGGGATCCCCACCCTGCCAAGGCAGAATCCGGGACAGACTGCGTTGTGTAAGTCTGGGGCGGGGGACATTTTCCCCTCACACATCCGGCCTGTGCGGAGCCCTCCCTTCACAAGGCCACATCTTGATCTGTTTGGGCCTGATGAACTCTGCTGGCCCCACTGTGATGACTCGCCGAGACCCCCACCACCACCACCACAAATGTCCGCAGGCGCCCAGCGGGTGGTGGGTGACCTTGGTGTACTTTGGGCCTCAGACCCAGCACTGGCACTGATCTTGAACCCGTATCAAGCTAGTGAACACCACTCACCCCACCTGGTGACTCAGTGAGAACCACCTCATGCAGTTCTAGTTCCACCAGCAGGTCTCTGAGTGACTGAGCCTAACAGGCAGCCGCAGCCGCAGCCGCAAGCAGGCAGAGGCAGATCTCGGGGTGTTTGGACCTTTGGCTGACCTGCCCCTGGGCTCAGTGCTGGTGGAAGCCAACCTTGGTACACAGCCTGGCCCTTCTCACACACTCCCAGGCCCACCAGGGGCAGCCACACACGGATCGCTCTGTAACTCCAACAGGTTGCTCAGGGCCAGACACAGGCAGCGTCTGATGCTGGCCTGCACCAGACTTCCTCCCAAGAGGCCACAGAACCAACACACCCAGTGCCAAGTTTCCGACACCATCAGAGCAGGATCCATCAGCCCCACAAGTGACACATCCAAAGGGATGTCTCGGCTGGCCCCAGACCACGCCGATGCAAATGTCACATCAGGGGTCGGCACCCAAACAGCAGCTCGCACACTGCCGTCGGGGTCGGCCAGCCTGAGGTCCATTCTCAGCCGGCCAGCCTGAGGTGCACCCCATGCACAGACAGGCCGATAGCAATCAAGATTCAAGTGCAACAGCAGGGCTCACACCACACACGGGGACGTTCCTGGAGTGCCCAGTTCAGGTGATCAGGGAGACTGCACCACTAGGTCCCACAGGACACCACTTCATAAGGTCACACTACCAAGACTAGAAGACATAGCCGATCTGCTTTTTCTTAATTTATTTTTAAAAATATTTTTCTTTATTGATTTCAAAGAGAGAGGAAGGGAGAGGGAGAGAGAGATAGAAATATCGACGAGAGAGAACATCGATTGGCCACCTCCTGCATGCCCCCCCACTGGGGATCAGGCCCACAACCTGGGCATGTGCCCTGACTGGGAATCGAACCAGCAACCTCTTGGAGCATGGGTCAATGCTCAACCACTGAGCCATACTGACTGTGTGCAGATTTGCTTAATATACAGAAACTAACACAGACAGGCACCCAAAATGGGGAGACAAATAAACATGCCTGAAATGAAAGAACAGGAGAAATCTCCAGCAAAAGAGCTCGATGAAATGGAGGCAAGCAATCTCCCAGATACTGAGTTCAAAAAATGATTATAAGGATATCAAGGAACTTAGTAAGAACTTCAACAGCATGAAAAAGGACATGGAAACCATACAAAAAGAACCAGTCAGAAATGAAGATACAATATCTGAAATGAAGACCACATTAGAAGAAATCAACAGTAGGTTGGAAGAAGCAGACATCAAATTAGTGATTTAGGAGACAAGGCAATTACATTATAGCTGTAATTTCTGTTCCCATCCGACATGGTGATGTAACATTATATTCTACACTCGTCTGTCATATTTTAAATACTTTTATTAACAAGTGCTCCAACTTGGCTTTCTTTCCTTTCTACTAAGATACTGGTTTGAAAAGTCTCGTGCCTAAACAAGTAAACATTATAGTTACTGCTTGGGGGCCTTTGCCCATATTATTTCGTGCTTTGGGCATGAGTGGGAGGGAGAGAGAGGAACAGAGAGAGAGAGAGAGAAACATCGACGTGAAAGGGACGAGGCCCCGTGGTCCCGGCCCAGCTGGCGTGAGGGCACGGGCCAGCGCACAAACCCTCGCCTCCCCTTCTCCTAGTCCTGCACACGCCTGCGCGGCCTGGGCTGACTGCAGCCCGTTGCGGCCTCACTGTCCGTCTGTTTGCTCTTCCCCTGTCTTCTGGACACAGCAGCTGCCTCTTGCCAGCTCTTCTGTGCCCTGTTTGCAGGGACTTTCGTCAGCCTGGCACAGACCTGACGCACGTGGACTCTCTGCTCGGCACCTTGTTCTCGCACCACCAACCTCCCGGGCACTCTCTGTTCATTATCACATTTCATTATCCCAAGACGCTTCCCATCAGGGCGGAGAAGGGGCATCTGTGGGACGGTTTCCCATCCCCAGCTTCTCCTACCACAGGTCAGTAATCACCTCCTGAGAACATTCCTCAGCTATGTCTGTCATCTGTGCCTCTCATAGTTGAGGATGTAATATATTGCTATATTCAAATCTCCTCTCTCTCTCTCTCTCTCTTAGCGTCACACGACAGTAGCAATCAAAATCTAATTATTTTTTGCCCTGGCCAGTTTGGCTCAGCCTGCGGTCCAGAGAGACCTGGGTTCAGTTCCCGCTAAGGGCACGTACCTCGGTTACAGTTTGTCCCCGGCCCTGGTTGGCCGTGCGGGTGGCAGCCACTCGATGTGTCCCTTTCACATCGATATCTCTCTCTCTCTCTCTCTCTCTCTCCCTCCCACTATATCTGAACAAAAAATGGAAAAATGTCCTTGGGTGAAGATTTAAAAAAATGCATAATAAAGATCAGAGATTTTTTGAGACATGTAGTCTCAGATTTTTGCTGTATTTTTTCTTAACAAAACACGTATTTTATGTTCATGGTACCTGAAATCCTGCCTTAACAAGTATTCCAATGTCTTTTTCAAGTCGATGACCTTGAGCCACCCTATTCCCAGCAGCGCTTGCAAGTGGAACAGGCCAGAATGTTCCCCAGATGGCATCTGGCATCCCTGGTTGCCTCTGTGCCTCGCGGGCACCCCCATTCCCAGGATTCCACTGGTTCAGGGCAGCAACCGCTTTCAAATGGTGTGGGCAGGGCTCGGACCTGCAGGCTGAGGCATCCGTGCAGATGTGCCCCAGGCTTTGGGTCTTGCCGAGGGGGGCTGGGAGAGGGAAGAGAGGGGACAGGCTGGGAGGCTGTCCCCACACCATCACATTGCGGCGTGGAATGCTGAGGAATCAAAGCATCCGATATTCAAAACTGGTCTCCAAGTTGACATAAGGACACAGGGGTGGAGCTTATGTAATGCTTGGTTTTGATCTGGAACGTCGGTGCGGACACATGCTAGGCAGGCCTCCACTGCCTTTTCCTGCACCAGCGAATACTCGGAATGGACCTGCACCCTTGTGTCTATACATTTTGTGCAACTGGTTCTCTGGCAATATTTGCAAATTGAAAGCATGTGTCAACTTTCAGATTCTCAGGTTTAAAAACAACCCTGTTTTACATACCGGTGCTTGAATCACACCTTACAGATTATGAATAGTTTTCAAATACACCCAGGACGGCCCTCCAAGCTCCTCTGTGTTCACAGGGCAGTTACGTTTCTTCTCCTTCTTCAGAAGGTGGTTTCGAGGTTCAGCAACGTTAAGGTGTTCTCCACTTCCTCACGCTGCTTTATTCATTCATTCATTCATTTCTTTCTTTTCAGTGTCACCATTATTATAGCCCTTCTGGGTCTTTCACGGTTGGGAGCTCCTGTGAAACAGGTTTGAGGATGGCCGGCTTGGGGATTGTCAGGTGCTGTTTCTAATACGGCCGTTAGTCCGCCTCATTACCTCCCCTGGTTGTGTGACTTTCTGCAAATTCCCTGCCTCTGAAGATGTGTGTCCTCACTGTGGCCGGGCCAGTGACCGCTTTCTCCCAGACCCATGTCTGTGGGCTCTGCTTCTCTTGTGAGGCAGGTGAGAAGCACACGGGTGACCCTTCTTGAAATAAGTGTCAAGACGAGGACATTAAAATGCCATGAATTAATACATGGTGACAGAAAAGACTTGACTTTGAGTGATGAGCACACAATGCAATATGCAGATGATGTATCAGAAATGTACACTTGAAACCTATGTATCTTATTAATCAATGTCACTCCAATAAATTTAATTAAAAAAAGAGACGCCATGACTTTCCAAGGTCTGAACGACAATATTTAAACACTAACACACAAATTATATAGATTATTTTAACCTCCTGAGCCCTTCACTTCATACCAAGGTATCGATGACAGTGCCATAGTGAGACCTTTTGCAATTTCAAGCTTGCGTAGGCCACAGGGGAGCTGGGAGTTTGCAGGCCTCCTTTAGGTCACCTCCTCCCCAGTAAGGTGTCCTCGGCTTCTTCAGGCTCCTATGCCTAAATTACTCCAGATGGAACTTCTTTCTTCTCCTTTCTGTTGAATCAAGCAATCCGTGTCTGTGCAACCCGGCCGCTGTGAGACCTTGTAAACGCCCTCCTTGAGGGCCGGGGGCCTGGCCAGCAGCCTGTGGGTAGCTGCTCTGTGCCAGCTGTGGCTTCCCGCTGTCGGGGTGGCCGGAGGCTGCCTCCGTCAGGCGTTCTCCAGTTAGCACACTGGGGACACCTGGGTGCGATTCTCAGCTCGGGGGTGCAGTATGCTTGCAGAGGGGTTCAGCAGGTTGGTACCCTACCCAGGCTCCTCACCGCAGCAGGGTTTCCGTCTCCTGTCAGAAGCCCCCACACCTAAGCTTTCATCATAATGCAGGGACCCAGGCTGCCTCGGACGCTGGAGGAAGCCTGCCTGCGACAGGCGGCCTGGCGCTGCCCGCCAGGTGACAGCGTGTCTGCTTTGCACGAACAAGACCAAACACCATGTTTTTCTTGAAGTATTCTTGAGTCCTCTGAGACGGGGACACCAACTGGCCCTCTCTGTCCTGGGTGCCCTGGTCCTGCCCCTCCCCCTGCTGCTCCCCCTGCCCCTCGGCCAGCTGTGATCAGGCAGCTGCTTCTCCAAGGGCCGATCACTGGACGCCCCAAAGAGCTCTGCAAAGAGGATGTTGGAACATCCACAAGGGAAGTTTGGGGGAGGAGAGGTCTGGGAAGCAGCCGAATTTCTGTGTGAGTGGATGCTGTTTGGCTGGCTGACCACTTGACCTTTGATCTTAGCCCCTGGGAAAGCTTACCCGCCTCTCTCTTTCGTTTTATTTACCGCTTCATTCGCGCTCCCTATGAATGTTAAGCTCCTGACAGAAGGCGCTTTTATTTGGCCAGATACGGATACTGGAGGGTTCTGTTCCCTCCGTGTGACCAGCTGCCCCTCAGGCAGGCCTGACATTCTGCGCACATCCCAGCTGGTTCCGAAGTCTTCCGTTTGGGCGTTTACATTTCAGATATGCTGAGATATTTGATGCATGAAACCTTCTGTGACGTGGTTCTGGAATATTCGGAATCGCACCCATTTTCATCATTGGTAACCAGGAGTGCTGGGCTGCAGCTGACCCTGTGGAACGACTGTCTCCTCGTTCAGATCCGTGCACCAGGAGGAAAACATAGCGGGGTGCAGAGGACCTGGTGCGGGGTCAGCCTCGCCCGTGCTGTGGCTAACCCTGAAGGACGACACACGCCGCGTGTGAGAGGCACAGAGGCGCAGGAAACGGGCTGGCGTGCAGGGCAGTGTCTCCCGAGACAGATAATAAAAAGAAGCGAAAGTCACAGGGGATGGTAAGGGCTTCAGTTTGAAAGTGAATGGCCTTGGCCTGGCCTGCTACAGCCATGTGAACAGAAAGGAGACGGGAGAGCCCCCAGGCCCTTCCAGAAGCCTCGGGACCCTTTGGCACACAGCTGTTCTGCTCAGACAGCCCAGAACACGGACGTGAGCTCGTGACATGGTCCTCTGACTGAGGGCCGAGTATCAACCCCCAGACTTGCATCTGTGTTTCGTGACAGGAACAACTCATCTTTCGGGAACAGGACCTCAGGACGTCAGTGGAGCCTGTGCCGAGCGTGGACCAGCCCTGCGACGGAAAGCCCCAGAGCTGTTCGTGGGGGTCGGTGGGGAAGAGGTTCCATGGACAGGCGTGACCTTCCCAGTCAGTTCTTCCCTGTCTACACGCTGGAGGGACGGGTTTCGGTTTGCAGAGAACACCAGCTGATGTTTCAGTCGCTGGCCTGACAGGCAGGGAGCTGCAGAATCACCAACTACTCGCCTCCTCTTCCTGCCTGTGAGGCGACACTCCCCTCCCCGTGTCAGGGGGAGCTGGCGCCAGGTGAGAAGGAGCCGGCCCAGTCATGACTCACCTGGGATTAAATTACAGTTGAGATGCAAATGATCGGTGCAAAGAGGTCCGTGAGGTGAAGGTGCACTCCGGTGGGTGTCCCGTGTCGCTGTCCTGGCACGCTGTGCGCTCCCAGCCCTTCCCAGCCCTTGGTCCTCACGCCCTGTGCTGTGGACTTGTCGACAGCACCACGCAGAGCTGGCCCTCTGCGGGCCACCCTCGGATCCAGAAAGGCACTGTAGATAAACCAACCTGTCAGACCCGGCTCCTATCATATTGCTTCTGTTTCCCAAGAAGAGGCTCAGATATAAAGGGAACATGGGAATTTGAGGTAAAGGGTCACGATGGAGAGATTAGAAAGTGTCTTCAGAGATGACAACAAAGGAATGCAGGAAAATGTAGGACAGTCTGGTTACTGAGTCCAGGGAAGCCACACAGAAACAGGAAGGACACAATGTGTCAACAACGTGACCGAAGAATCCTGTGCCAATGAATGCACGTTAGCGATACGGTACAAACAATGGCAGGGGTTGGAACTCCATGTGTTTTAGAAGATTTAAAACAAATTAGAATGTTTTAAAAAAATATTTCTTAATTGTTTTAAAGTGTTTAAAGCTTTAAAAATATTTCCAAATGCCTCCATCTGGTCTCGAAAGCCCCTGTTGCAGGCCATAGAACCCACTATTCTCTCCGATATATTCTTTCTCTAATTCTACAGGCATTTGGGGCCCCATGCACCTGCCCACGGGGCACTCCTGAGGAACACGACAGCACTCGCCGACAAGGACCTCCCGGGGGTGAGGGCTGCGCCAGCTGGGAAGGGCTCCGGCTGCAGGGAGGGGAGGGCGGAGGACCCAGGGCAGGGGGCTGGGCAGCGGTCCCCCTGCCTGCACACTTCCCCTCACCCAGGACCGACCCAGGTTCTTGTCTCAATTCCTGGCCTTTCAAAGCCTACTTTCAAGGTAACAGTATTATTTACATAGACAATATAGTAACAGGTAAAGAGATGCTACAGTGTGACCAGCACGAAAGTTACAATGGGAGGTTTCCCAGAGGGAGACCGGGGGAGAGGGGATCACAGTAGGAACAGTTCGTACCTGTGTTGGCAATGATTTATTTTTGAAATTGATTGGGCTGTGGCTGGTTAGAGCTCTGGCCCGCGGACCAAAGAGTTGCAGGTTCGATTTCTGGTCAAGGGCATGTACGTTGGTTACAGGTTCAATCCCTGGCCTTGGTTGGGGTTGTGCAGGAGGCAACCGATCGATGTGTCTCTCTCACATCGATGTTTCTCTCTCTCTCTCCCTCCCTCCTACTCTATCTGAAAATCAGTGGGAAAATATCCTTGGGTAAAAATTTAAAAAAATAAAAATGATTGGCACGTTCATAGATGTGCATTGTTATTCTTCACCCTATGTTTGTGTCTTAAACATCCAGAATAAACGTGCTTTGCAAAAGACAGAGTTTGCCTCCGTCATCCGAGGCTGTGTGGCCTCCTACTGCTGGGCGAGCGGTTCCTCTGCCCCGGCGTCTGGCCGCCGCCTGCTTCGGCCCAAGGTCCTCTCCACACACGAAGACTTTCTACTCTGTTCTGACCTCGTCTGGGAGGACCGTGCCACGGCCTGAGTCCTTGTTTCTCAAAGGACCACGCCCGTCAACAGGCTGTAGTCAAAAACCCCCACGAGTATGTGGGAGAAAAGTGATGGGGCCAGGCTCCCCCGGACAGCTTTCACCCGAAGTCCACTCTCTCGCTGAGATCCAGTGGGTGTCTCTGGTTTTGTGTGTTGTTTGTCTTTGGTGGTGAAGCAGAAGGTGGTCAGTCCACTGTGTGTGTGTGTGTGTGTGTGTGTGCGCGGGTGAGTGTGCACGCGCGTGCGTGTTCTTCTGGAGCAGCCCTTCCATTTCTCGGTTAACGTCTAGATTACTTTCCTTTCCAAACCTTTTCCAGGCCAGCAAACACCTGCCGGATCCTCAGTGATGACAGGAATGTGCCAGGGCAGGTGGGCTTTGCTGCTTCATCCCCAGCAAGTCCTTGTGTTGGGGGTTCAGCATACTACCAGACTGATAATTCAGGGATAGTCTACAGTGACAGCAAAGGTTTTGCACCCCAACCCCAGAGACCATCATTGTCAAAAGCTAAAAGCCGAGTAGACACTGAGATGCCATTTGGACTGACTTTCGGGATCCTGCTGCCCATCGGACTCATCTTCTGCCTTTCAGAACATCCACACAGCCCTGTGAGATCCTCGTTCTTGGAGCTCAGTTTCCCTCCCGCTGCATTAACCAAGCGCCACGCACTGGAGGCTTCCACACCAGACATCTGCTTCTCACGGGTTTGGAGGCTGGCAGTCCGCGATCGAGGTGGGGCAGACACTGTTCCTAGTGAGGCATCTCTTCGTGGTTTTCAGATGACCATCTTTCTACTGTGTCCTCGCCTGGTGTGAGAGATGACACGCTTTCTGGAGTCTCTTCTTATAAGGGCACTAACCCATCACGGGAGCCTCACCCTCATGCCCTCACCAACCCTGATCACCTCCCAAAGGTTCCACCTTCAAATAGCATCATGTTTCTGGTTAGGGTATTTTCGGGGGACATAATCCAATCTGTAGCAAGGCTCACACCATCTTGAAGATTTCCGATGTCAGCTTGCAGGCCTCACTTCAACTCATCCAATCACTCGACATGGTTCTGCTGCTGCCTCTCTGGCCGTGGCCCTCGGAGAAGGAGTTGGCCATGCCGGGAGATCATGCGGTGGGTGTGACCAGCTCCAGGACCGATGCTGGCCTTCCTCCTGCTGCCTGCTGACCGGCTCTGCGTGCCTTCGTGCTGAGACAGTACTCTCGAACCTTATTTTAGCCATGGAGTACTTTTGTCCAAATGAAACATAATATGTGTAAACTAGATATTTTACACATATTATGTGGATACAGGATGAAAATACAATAGCCAGTGTTATTTTTCTAAGTAATTGATCAAGCCTTCGCCTTGCATATTAACAGAAAAAAATCAATATGTTCCTCATGAAGCATTCTTTCCCAAAAGAACACACACACCCATACACACAGGCACGTATACACACACATACACACACACCATACACTCACATATATTTTCCAGGAACTCCAGGAGCAACTACCCAAACTCATGGGCCTGGCAACTTGCTGGCCCTTTGAAGAAAACTGGTGTTGTCTAAGATCGTTGCACACAGGTCTCGAAAGTCATCGTGGGAATATACCCACTGCTGCCAGGGGACTTGTCAGGGACGGATCTCTCCACTGGCCAACCAGGATTCTAAGGCAAGGGAAGCCACCTCCGCCACGGACACCGTCCCAGCTGGACTCCCGAGGCCGCTGTGCTGACGGCTCAGCTCAGTTTCCAAAGGCAGCTGGCCCTCCGCGTGCTGGGACCACCACAGGCCGTTCCAAGTGCCGTTCTTCCCACCCTGGTGATGCACCCCCAGGGCTCAGGCAGGCTTTCCATTTAAACCTATGAAACACAGAGTCTAGCTGCTCCCACCCCCTTTCCCTAGACCATGGGGCCTCCCCCCACCCTCCTGAGGGCTGCACCCTCCCTGTCCCCCTCTGGGGGAGGTGGCCTTGAGTGGTGCCCAGGATGGAGAAAAGGAAGGTCCTCTTAGCTGAGTATGACCAGGCCTCTCACTGCACCAGAAAGACTAACGAGCACAAGTAAGTGAAAGCCAGGATGCTGGCGGTGGGTGACTGAGGGGACCCATGGAGCCCCAGGACCTCCTGGGGTGGAGCCTGGGAACCTCGGGCCGAGTGGATGCTCATACCTATGGACTATTTGGTCAGCGGCCTCTGAGGCTCCGTGTCAGATCTCAGGTTCACAGCACACAGTGCCCAGGGGACTGTGGGCCATTGGTTGCACCCAGACCCCGCTGGGGGCTCGGCGGCTGACACAACTCTGGGACGTGCCCTTGGCCAAAGAAGGCTGTCTTGCCCAAGGTCCGTGCCCTTTCCAGGGAGAGTCAGCACCCTAAATGGTCAGTGCAGTTGCATAGTTCAGGTGTCTCGCCTCAATTTGGTACAACTGTGAAGGGTGCCCCACCCGAGCTCCCTGTGGGACGGGCTGAGGCCTCCACCGCAGCCTCTCCCTCCGCCCAACGCCACCTGCACTCCCCAGAGCACCCCTCAGGACGATCCCAGAGTCTCAGGGTGTGTTCTGGGGACCTTCCTGTGGCCACACCAGTGATGTTCCTGAGCCCCAGGGTGGTCATGGCCACACCTGCCACAACCAAAGACAGAGAAGGGCACAACCAACAAGGCCACGGCATAAACAGAGCCCCTGGGAGGGAGCGGGACGGTGTCTGAAATTTGAGAGAGAGCTATTCAGACCCAGATGGTCAAGGATGGCAGGTTGAACCCCAACTTTTATCTCCGCCCCTTCCAGAGAGCCCAATAAAGTGATAAGAAAGGAACAAACAATGTGTCAATGCAACATTAATAACAAGAATTGCTAACAGGTAGATGCTTCAGCAGAGCCGTGGGGGAAGGAGCTGATCTCGCAGGTAGGAGGGGCGCCCGCCTGCTTCCCCTGCTCCCGGAGCCCGCAGCCCTGCGGCTCAGGCTGGATCTGCCCGGGAGGGGGTAGGCGTGGGGCTCAGTGCAGGAGGCAGACACCTCAGGGTAAAGTCTGTTGGCCCGCTCCTCCCGCTCCTCCTTTTCAGTACAAGTTGCCAGGGCTCTTTAGCTTAAAAAAAAAATCTGCGTGTGTTCCAGTTGAACAACAAAGAAGCAGCATTTTAAGTAGAGACAGATAACTTTCCAAATAATCATTTCACTTCTCCCTACTCCCCTTTCACCAGGTAAGATCTCAAACAGGCCGCGCAAAGCAGAGCTCTCTCGATGGCTGGATCCTCTTACCTCCTGAGGAGAGCCCTCAGACGGCTCTGTGGGAACCCAGGGTTCCTGGGACACCGGTTTGAAAACCACCGTGGAAACGAAGGGACTGGAGGTTTCATCTACCCTCAAGCGGTTGTGCTCTTTTCCCGGAAGTGTGGTCCTGCCCCAGCCCCTCTGGCACTGCGCCGGAGTTAGTGGGGCTGTCACTGCGGGGGCCGGAGTTAGGGGGGCTGTCACTGCGGGGCCCCCATCTCTCTCTGACAGGAGGCCAGAGGCACGAGGGACTCCGAAGGAAAGCGGCTCTGAGACAACGCGCGGCGTGGAGAGCCTGGGGCGTCTCGCGGGGTCTGCCCACGCCGGTGAGCACCCTTCAGACCAGCGGGAGGCAACTCCGAGGTTCAGGCAGGAGCCTGCGAGCTTCGGGGGCCAGGGCCGGGTTTGGGGCTGCCCCTGGGAGCCGGGGAGAAACAGAGGACGCTTAAATGGGGCCTGGGCAGTTTAGTGTGAGCCGATGTATGGGTGACCTGGATGGATGTAGGGGTGACCTGGATGGATGTAGGGGTGACCTGGATGGATGTATGGGTGACCTGGATGGATGGATGGGTGACCTGGATGGATGTAGGGGTGACCTGGATGGCGGAAACCATCGGGGGCCGGGGGAGCTGGGAGCAGCAGGTCTGCACTCCATCCTGGAGGGAAGCTGGGAAACTGTCCCCGGAGCTGCCGACCTCCGCCTCCCGCAGCGGTGGGGGCGCCACTGCCGGGAAGGGAAGCGTGGAAGGGGAGGGGAGGGTCCGCAGGACCCTCGCGAGCCCAGGATCCCTCCGCGGGCGGAGGACAGCAGCTCAGGCCGTGCTCTGCGTGGCTGTCCCCGGCCTGCTGAACAGCCTTGTCCGGGCGGCAGGGCCCTGGTTCCGGGCAGCTCAGAGGCGGCTGACAGCTGAGGCCTTTGCTCCTGACGCCTCGGTCCCGGCACGGGGCACTTACGCTGCAATTTCACTCCGTGTTCACGACCTCCCAGCGGAGAGGCCTGCAGACAGTCTCCTTACCTTAGAGGCGGGGAGGGGAGAAGAGACTCCCAGCGCCCGGGGGTCTTTGCTAGAAAGTGGCAGCGCGGGCATGGAAGCAGAGGCCGCTTCCTGCGGCAGGATCCCGGTGCCGCGTCCTCCGGTGGGGGCAGCTGCAGCACCAGGGCCAGGCCAGGAGAGCCTTCTGCCCCAGGTGCTCTTTCCCAACTGCCACCCAACATTTTGGCGGCCCCTCCCCCACACCGCCTGTCTCCATGTGTGAAACCCCTTCCCCATCGGCCACAAGCTCTACCCCTGACCTGTGCCCCCAATGTTCTCTTACATTTTTACTGTCTCTGCCTGCCCCCGCCCCCTACTGAAATGTCTGTCTTCTCTGTCCTTGTCTTTCGGTGACGTTTCTGCAGGTTTCAACCAGGTGATCTGATGAACTGCACGTGTGGGAACCCCTCCAGGAAAGGTGTATTTGTTCTGGCCAGAACTGGGCGTGCACCCATGCCTCAGCCAGGGACACCCTCCATCTGGCAGGAGAAGTTTGGTGCAAGGAAACATTCTTGTGTTTCCTCTATTTGTTTCTCCAGGAAGCGCCAGAGGTGTTCCTCGTGCGTTTGTAGTTGGGAGGCACTGAAATGCGGGCTTAGCCGGAAAACCATCGGCTTAGCCACCAGGCCATCGTTGCGTGCAGCCTTGCAGAGCAGCTGGCTCTCTGGGTGGGACCCATGTCTTCGTGGCATCTGAGGGTGCACACAGCAGCTCGTACTGAATCACTGGCAGAGTTTAGGAGGTCAGAATGCTGGGAGGGGTGCTCTAAGCTCCATGCTCCTCTCTTCCTCATCAGCTATTGCACCCCTATAATTTTCACATTGTCTTGCTAGATGCTCTTGTTTTATTAAAGAGCCAATGACAGTCTGAGCCACATTCCTCCGATGCTGAATCAGGACTGTGGTTAAAGCCACTCCTCTGTGAACACCTCACACCACAGGCTTCATACAACAGGCATGATGCTGAAAGAGGCCAGCATTCTCCGCATGGCTGTGCCAGGCCTCGCCCTGCCAACTCGGTGGCCATGCCGCCTCTGCAGACACGCCCACTGAGGCCCGGGCACCTGCACACGTGAGCAGTCATGGTTCTCCCTCCACCGTCACGGGCCCAGCTAGGCTAACCTCCATCTGCAGACACAAGAGCCGTGCAAACTGCTGTACCGGGGAGGCCTTGCATTTGTGCTCAAGATCGTGCGACCAAAATGCAGAGGTCCAGGCGATACTTTTTGTCCTGTGTCAGAGGGTTGCACTGGCTTCCGGAAGCCCGAGGCTCTTGGTTGGGACCAATCTTTATAGATCTTTATAGATCCTTTTTACGGAAGTAATTCACTCATGATTCAAGTTCACAGTTCTTCACTTGACTTTGGTCGAGGTCAGGAGGTTTCTGCCTTGGCTGCCCAGTAGCATCACCTGGTGACAGTTTAGAACTGCAAACATCCCGACCAGTTAAACACCACAGGACTTGTCAGGATGCTAATTCTCGGGCTGCCTTCTAACTGCAGAATCGGAATTCTGGTGGTGGGTTCAGGCGGTCTGTTTTAGCAAGCCCTTTCGTGATTCTGATGCCCACCTAAGTTTGAGAATCTACCCCACCTGAGAAAACTAATTGAGAATCTCTTAGTGGGGCGAGGAGGCCTCATTGTGCAGCCGAGGCCGAGGAGGTCTTGACCTTGCCTTGGGATGAAAATGGTTTGTAGAAGTAGGATTAAGGGAGTCATCAAGGTTCAGAGACAAGGAAAAATAGAAGTGGGAAGAAGCAGGCTAAAACAGGAAGTGCTTTTAAAATGTGCCCAGGATTCTGTTTTCATCAGATGTGGTAAGATGACACTCCGAGACAACCGCCTTCAAAGCAGACTTATTACTCATAGTTCCCAGAGGGCGGGGGCCCGCCACACCTCACAGGGCCAATGGGGAGCACCAGGGACAGTCTGGAGGCGAAGATGCCAGGGGAATACATGGTTTGGTCTTTTATTGTGGCTTTCCTGGTAACAGATGGGTGAAGCAGGAGATACGCTGAGTAAATTCAGGATTTCATAGCTTGAATAATTTCAGTGCGATCGGGCTACAGGGGAGGTCCCCAGTTTGCTGGCGCTGGTCCTGGGGCACTGTAGGGCTGAGGGGATATGGCTCGGTGTATGAGAATTAGATAAAGGAAGTGATTGGGAGTATGGGCTCTGGACCTGTTAGTTTGTGCATCAAAGGCATGTTCACAGACCAGTTGTTTGGTGCCTCTCAGAAATAAATAACTAGGGGAGACAGTCCCTTCCCAGGTTCACAAGGCCCTGAGATGCCAAAGCATCATAAAATATAAAAAAGTAAAAACGTACTTAACATAGAAGTGAAGGCAGCCAAAGCCGGCTGATGCTCAGCTGCTACCTACCAGCCGTGCGAACGGCTGCCCTCCAGCTCGTGTTCCCCCTGCGCCGTGGAGATGAAACACCTGTCTCGGAGCGCGAGTAGGGATGACACGAGGTGACGGGCTACAGTGTCCGGCTCAAACGGCAAGCATTCGGTACATGACGATAGCAAGAATGACCCACAAAGCCAGGGACTTAGAAACTGACGTGAGAAGCAATGAGTCAATGCGATTTAGACTTTCCGTTTCAGAAAGCGGTAGAGCCTCTGACAGAAGCTGGCTGCGGGCAGCTCCAGCCTCCGTGTGAGGACAGGGCTGGTTCGGATTTCTTGGGTGTGGCATCAGGACACCGGAGAGGAGTCCTCTTGGCCCAGAGCTGCAAGGTGGGGACTTGGCAGCAGGGTCATCTGGGGGCATGTGCTGGGAGGGTGGTGACCTCTGAGGGCGAAGGAGCCGTGAAGGTCACACGGCGGACAGAGATGCCAGTGAAGAGGAATAGGTACTCTGCCCCTGTTCTGCCCAGGCTTGGCGGCTAAGAATTCAAATTGTCTGAAGCCATAGCTATTTGAAAACAGTCTTACCGCATGGACTTCATCATTTCCTTGTGGAGGAGTGCACTGGTTTCCTTCTGCTGCTGTAGCACATTCCCGTGCACGCAGCGGGTTAAAACAAAGCTCATGTATTCGCTTACAGTTCTGCAGGAGAGAAGCCTGACGTGGGCTCGCCCGGCTGAGAGCAAGGTGCTGGCAGTTCCTTCTGACGGCTTGCGAGGAGAGCACGGCTTTGGGCACCACCCGCACCCCCAGCTCCTGGCTGCCATCAAGGGCGTGTCCTCGTTCTGCCCCAGTGCTGGGTGACGCCCGGCCTGTCCCGGTGCAGCCCCTTCTGTGTCTGAAGGACACCCCTAAGAGACGGAAGGCCAAGGTCGTGCACACTGTCTGCGTGGTGCCCAGGGAGCCACCGGGGGAGGGAGCAGCAAGCTGCCCGGGGATGCCCTCTGCACTGGGCCGCAGCTCCACCAGCCCAGGTCCTCTCCACCCTGTGACGCTGCACCCAAATCACCACCAGGACACCTGCTCTCCTGAGGGTCGCTGCCTTCTCTGGGCAACACACTTAATGTTCAAGTTCTCTGGAGAGAAAAATTAAAGCAAATTACTGTCTTAATGAGGGCCATGGCCCTACATGGAAAGAGGTGGGCACACTGGGAAGAGGGAAGGAGGGCTACACTATTGTCACAGAGGGACCAGGAAGCTCATTTACTGAGGGTCTTACCCCTGCCGGCACTGTGCTTTGCACACTCAATTCGCCCTCTGAACAACCCTGCGCCCAGGCCTTGTCATCCCTCTCCCAGACGAGAGGGCCAAGGCCCGAGGCCCCGCACACCCTATCTTGGTTCTCAATCTGTCCCAGCTCTGAGAAGTAAGACACAGGGAATGGGCTGGCGTTCGGCTCTTCTCAGGCTGTTCTGTAATTCCTGAGCCCAAAGTGCCCCTCTGGTTTCCCTCCAGGGCTGGGGACTGGGTGTGCTGAGCAGATCTCAGGGGGCAGGTCAGCTCCCCTTGGAATGCGGAAAAATCCCTTTTGCAGAAAATGCAAAATGATCCCGATTCATATAACACAGAGTGTAGGGTGTAAGGAAGCCCCTTTTGGTATTTGAATGCTATTCAAATAAAGGATTATAAACTACCTTGATAGGTTATATTACCATCTCCAAATGCAAAAACAAGAAAAGATCCATTGTTTAAAACAAGGGATTTGGTTTTTTGGTTTTTTTAACCATAAAGAAGAAAGGCGTCTTTCTTTTCTAATTCAAAATAATGGAAACTCAGGTATGGAAAGCACTGAAGAGAACATTCTAGACTAATCCCTTCCCCTTGCCCTGCCTCCTATACACACAAAAGCATGAATCCCTTCCAAACACCTCTGACAAGGGGCTCTGAGCTCCTCCAAGGATGGAGCAGGCCCCCATCAGGAGGCAGCCAGCCCATTTAGCAGGGTGGTAAACTAAGGCTAAGATTAAAGTGTTAGCAAAGTAGTAAGGGGCCAGGTGGGATGTTTGATCCCCTTATTTCTACACATTGCCCTTCCTCCGGAAAGGAAGTCCGTATTAGTCTCCTATTATTGCTGTAACAAATTAACAGACATGTAGTGACTTAAAACCACACAAATTTATTGTCTTATGGTTCCGTGGGTCAGAAGTCTGAAGTGTCACTGGGCTAAAGGCCAGCAGAGCCACGCTCCCCCCAGAGCCTGTAGGGGCGAGTCTTCCACCTGCCTTTGCCGGCTGTGAGGCCCCTGCTGTCCTGGCTCGGGCCCTGCCTCTGCCGTCAGAACCAGCAGTGTCACGCCTGCGGTTCTCTCCCCTTCACTTACAAGGGCTGCTGTGATCACGTTGGCCCACCCAGATAATCCAAATAATCTCCCCATCTCAAAATCTTCAATTACACCTACAAAGTCCCTTCTGCCTATAAAGCAATATATTCACAGCTGCAGGGATTAGGACAAAGACATCTTTGGGGACCATTATTCTGCTTACCACCAAAGCTCAACCCTGATTTGAAAGGCAAGCTGACAGAATACCCTGTGGGGCTCCCCGGGGGTGATTGTTGCCCTAGCAGCTGAAGCACCCCTCAGCATCTCAGGAAGAGGTCGGGTCTCACATTGGTGCTCTGCCCCTCCAGGTGCAGAGAAACTCCAGGCCCGGGCTCTCACGTTCACCCCGAAGAGTCCTAGGCCTAGATTTGACCTGGAAGCAATACAGTCTCCCTCCAAGGGGATCTAGCACTTAAACAATGAAGATATTGATGGGGTGAGTGTGGACTGACCAGAGAACCTTTCCAAGAGGTCCAGGGCGTGGGTCCTCGTGGTGGTCAGGTAACCCGTTCATGACCGAAATGGAAATTTCTCTGCCTCCTGGCAGGTGACACTTGGGCAGGTAAAGGTGGCATTTCTGCACCCATGCGTAGAAGTCCTGTCTATACTTGTGCCCCTTGATGGTCCCACACTGTTAGAAGTCCCCCGAATGGATAGTTAACAATCAGCCTAAGAGTGTTCTCTATTGACGGGTAGAGAAGCCCCTGGAGACGCTCGTCCCGCCCGCCCTTCCCCGGAGCTTCCCGCAGCACCAGTGGGGCACTCCCCGCAGCGTTCACTGGCGCCCCGCTGTCCCAGCAGGCACCCGCACCCTTGGCCTGTAACTGCCCGGTGAGCTCGCACCCACGTTCTGATCTTCCCAACCCGACTGCAGACGTGTGGGGAAACCCGTGAGCTGCTCCTCTGAGCCCCCCGCAGAGCCTGAGACACCGTGGTCTGAGCGGTTCGAGGAAGACAGCTGCCGACCGGCCCTGCGGGCAGGAAGGCGCAGGCGACTGGGGACTGATGGAGCTGGGCTTCGTGTCTTCCGTCTAGTTCGCAGCCTTCCCGGCGGCCTAGATGTATTTCCCTACCGTAGCCGTGCGGGTGTGGTTCCAGGGTTGTTTTCTGAAAACCAAAGGGCTTCACTCCTGAAGGCCTAACCCTGGGCCTGGCTTAGAGTAGGACCCTCGCCCCCGAGCCTCCAGACCAGCCTCAGCCTCGGCCTCGGCCTCTCCTGAGTCTCTGACAGGCTCCCAGGCGGTGAGATGCCGCTGGTTCAGGCACACCCGCATGGCCTACAAGATGAGCAGGAGAGGGACGTCCGTTTCATTCACTTCGCTCCCCTCTCGCACCAGAAGGAGATCCCCATGGCGGAAGCTCGGGCCTCCTGAGTGCCAGGACAGCCTCCGTGTCCCCGCTGGTCAGCTCAGGGCCTGCCATGTGGCAGGTGCATGCAGATGTCCATCAAACGGCCGGGTGGATGGACTCAGAAGGAGCTTCGGAACAGCTGCCTCTAAAGGAGTTGGGTTAATTTTGTCAGCACTTTTCAGATAAAAATATCTGGGTATGTTATAATATAAACTCAACTTTCCACTTGAACAGCAATAATAGTAAGGCCAATTATTTAACTGAAGAAACTTTGGTGTGTTGGGTTTTGCAATCACCTGAAGGAGAAACTTTCTTCAGGGGACTTGGGGCGCTGGGCGGAAGAGCACGGCCGCTCCTGCTTCCCAGGGCTCTGCGCTCCACGCTGCTGCCCGTGCGCCGTCCCGCGGGCGGAAACCCGAGCTCAGCGCTCTGGGCCGGCTGCGTGCTAACTCCCAACAGATGCAGCGCAGGTGGCCCGGCTGGTTTGCATATTTATATGTCCTCTTCCACCAGTGAGTTATTACAGTTTTTAAAAATCCAAGATAGGCACTAAACATGTGTGGAAATTATCCCCAGTTTCATCGAAAGGCCACATTTCCTGGCCTTAGATGTGTGGGTAGCTAGCAGCACCCTGCTTCTTTCAATCAGCTCTTCTCCAATCCATGAACAGAAAGTGCTCTAGTCGGGAAGAAGCCCAAATGAATAGTCACACACACATTGTTAGTATGTGTATTAATAAAGGTCCTTTGATCCAAATCAATATAAATTTGCTCTGGGTAAGTCAAGCAGCAAAGGAGCCCAAAGGAAGGATGGGAGTCTCCGGTACTGGAAAGGAGCTGGAAGGACGTGGCCCACGGCAGAGGTGCAGACCCCGGGTGCAGGCAGCAGAGACTGTCTCTTGTAGATGCCGCTGTCTGCATGAGTCAGCTCCAAACGTCTTCTATTCTGTCACTCAAGACTGTCTGGCTTGGGTGGCATGTCCATCCCTTGGTCATAAGAGAAGAGAATCATGGACTGAAGCACTACCAAGAATGCTTGCTGCGGAGGAAGAGAAGTTTCTCAGGAAAAAGTGACTGATGTATAAGCAGGAGTAGAGGTCGGAAGAGCAGCTGTCCCCCGCAACGGCGTCGCTTCACCCGCCTGGGAAAGGCAACGCCGAGCAGCACGCCACACACGGTCCCGCTTCGTGAATTCGCTAACTCACTGCAGTTTATTTGCAATCCTCGAATCAAAACTCTCGGTGCCCCTGTGGTCCTTCACAGACAGGCAGAGGGAGAACGGAGTCGCCCACGGTGCCTGTCCCGGCCCAGGTGACACGAGGGAACGCCACCTTCTCATTTCCGCCGTCTCGCTGTCAAGAACTGTCCTCTCCCGGTGTGTTTAGGACCACCAAGTGTTTTGCATTTTTGTGCTTTTTGTTGTTGCGGAAGCGTTAGCCGGTGGCCCTAAGCACAGGACAGTCGTGAGGGGCCTTGCGGAGGAATGGGTGGTTACACCACTCTGTTCAGGCATGAAGAGTGCTGACTGGCCGTGAGTTCAAGGTCAACGAATCAATGTTGAATTAAACAGAAGTGCGTGTGAAATCAGAGTCTGTGCTGATCAGGTGACCGGAAACTCGCAGCCGCCGGCCCTGTATGTCCCCTAGGAGCCACGCTCGGGATCCACGAACTGTGCGCGCAGCGACTTTGTCACTACTGTGCATGAGAGTGGGCTGTAGGCATTCTTAGGTCCTTGGTTTTAGGACTTTTAGTTTCTGTAGTAGATTTTTCTCAGATAGCGGTTATTGCGTTTCACGTCAAACTAACCCTTTTCTCACAGTTCTTGCACACTTACACAATTTTTGCCACTGAATTATGTACCGTGCCAACATCTCGAGCCCTGGAGCCCAGCGTGGGGAGGGGGAGGAGCGACTGCACAGACAGGCGTAGCCCCCGAGGGGCTCTCGGGCCTTCCCACCAGGCTGCCTGCACGATTTCCATTGCGGACGGCACGAGGGCCTCACCACCAGCCTGCTGCCGGCGCCCTCCCAGCTACAGTGAGCTTCTTCCTGTGGCCGTGTCCTCTTAAAAACAGTCTCAGCCCAAAATCACATCCTTATCTAGAACCAACTTAGTTATGGAGTTTCCACGAGGTTCTGGGTGAGGCTCCTGGGAGGAGCCATCTGGTCTGGTGGGATGTCTCAGCTAAATACGTACCCTGGCTTTACAGAAAATAGTTTTTTCATGTATTTCATTTACCTTCAATATTAAATAGATCAATGCCAGGCTTATAATGATTAAGTGTAATTATCTCCTAATGGTATCAGGTGACTTAATAATTAATACTACATTCTAAATATACACCTTTGTACAGAGTAGCTCATTTGCTTGAGGGAAAACTTCCTGCAGTTATATTGCTGTGAAATTTGTTTTAAATATTTTTAAAATTCAAGTTATCTCATTTTGTAGATACTCAATATAAAAACAGGTAATGAGAGCCCTGGCTGGTTTGGTTCAGCGGTTAGATCGTCGGCCAGCAGACCAGAGAGACCAGGATTCGGTTCCGCTAAGGGCATGTACCTCGGTTGCAATTTGTCCCTGGCCCTGGTTGGGGTTGTGTGGGTGGCAGCCAGTCGATGTGTCTCTCTCATATCGATGTTTCTCTCTCTTCCCACCCTCTCTCCCTCCCACTCTCTGATGATAAGTGCAAAATGTCCTTGGGTGAGGATAAAAATAAATAAATAAATAAATAAATACAGGTAATGAGAATGTGTTGTAATTTCCAACAGGAAATAGAAATAATCAATAAACATAAAAATAAGACCAAACACCAATAAGAAAGTAAGGTGCAAGTTTGAACAAGTTACAGTTGTTCATCTATTAAGTTGATAATGCTGCTTATAAAACAATCTTAAACCGGTGGTGATGGACAGCAGGCAGGAGGCACACTCGGAAGTCGCCAGGTGCTGGGCGATGGGCACGTCCCTCTGAGGGGCTACTGAGCAACTCGCCTAAGCTCCGAGTAATGTATTTCTTCATCAATTTATTCAGAAGGAATGATCATAAGCCATTTGCCTAAAAAATTATGTACAAGGATATGCAAGAAAGCACTGTTTATATATTTTTGGACACCATGTCCAAAAATAAGGGAAACAAGCTGTGGCCTCTTTGTTGGATGGACTAGCATTATGCATCCACCGAAATCTGCGTTTGAACCATGGGCAAGGTTAATCAAAACCACAGTGATTTCCCACTTTACACCATCGGACTGGGAGAAACCTAAAAGCCTGGCAACCTTGTGCGTGAGCAAGGACAGGGAGCACCCGGGACCTAGGCACTGCTGTGAGCATCAAGCTGCTGCCGCCACCTTGGAGATCCTGTTGGCAAGCTCCAGGTGTATTCCCCAGGGACACGCTCACGCCGGGGGAAGCACTGGCCGAGCATGGCAGTGGCAGTGACGTTTATCACAGAGGACACGCTGGAAACAGCCAACAGGCCCACGAGCAGCGTCCCATTGCATCGGGCCGCAGCCCCTCCCTACAAGGGCACCACACAGCAGTGAGGCCAGCGGCCTGGGGACAGCAGGCCACGCGGTGACTCTCCCAGAAAAACATGGTCTCCTGAAAGTGATGGGGCAACAAGGGGCATTCAGCAAAATTAAGAAAAAATATAAAAATAAGACACCACTTATTTCTTTTAAAAAACAATATACATCTTAGTTAAGAATACAAATAGATGAAAGAAAGGTACAAAGAAAGGTATAGAATAGCAATCACCAAAATCTTAATGGGGAAGAGTGGTGAGAACTGGGAGGGGACACGGGGCTATTCAGCTTATTAGGGTATTTTAGTCTTTGGCTGGGGGATAGACGGCTACCTTGATGTTCTTCCTAGCTTTCTGTTAACAATGCATGCTGTTTAAAAAGAATATGTGATGATATGAGAAGATAGAATATAATATCACCTGAACAAGGGAAAATACAAAAGTACATTTGATAGAATTTTACATATATATGTGTGCGTGTATGTGCATATATATATACACGCATATATGTATACATACATATATACATACATATATATACATACACACACACACACACACACACACACCCCCAAATGGTCATAGTCATTGCCTCTAGATATTGAGATTATGAGTGATGTTCATTTACTTCTCACATTGATGCCTTTCTAAATTGAATATATATACCATTTCTATCACAGAATAATTTTTTGAAATGTTTTACATTTAAAACTTGTATCCTATTGAGCCTTTGAGTGTATGTGTTTTTTGTTTGTTTGTTTTTTGGTACGTGCCCCTAGCGGGAACCGAACCCGGGACTCTGGTCCGCAGGCCCACACTCCAACCGCTGAGCCAACGCGGCCAGGGCGAGCGGTGTGCGTTCAGCAGCTTCAGGTTTCCTTGCAGCCTTCCTGGGACCTCCGTGAGTAAAGCTGGGCGCCTGCTGCAGGGCATCCTGGAAGGCCCTCCATTACCCAGGATGTTCCCTGTGGAGACAAAAATCATTACAGTGCTCCGAACTGGTAGAAGACCCCTATTAGCAGCTATCCGCCTCGGAAAAGCCCTTCCCTGGCAGAGGGAAGAAGTATGTCCAGGGGAGAGGAAAGCGCTGATTTCACTTATTTTAAATCCGTGCACAGCTCCCCGGGAAAGGAGAAGGCGACAGCTTCCGAAATGTGCTGTGCTGGTCAGGGCTGGTCCTCTACCAGGTGGAGAAAACACAACGCCTTTCCATCTGCTTTTCTATTTCTCCTTAGCATCTCCTTTTCAAAGGCTTTCACACGTGAGGGAGTTTTCAACAGAGGCGTTTCTCAAGGTCACGGCTATTTAGGCGTGAGAAGAGGTCAGAACCCCTGCGATACGTGGGGGGCCGGGAGCAGGCACAGGCGACCTCTCCGTCCCCTCGCTCAGCACTAGAACCTTTTTCAGAACTCTGTTTCAGAACATGTTGGCCACGCAAACAAGCAGCATAATAAGGTTCAGTTAGCTCTGCTTATAAACCGCAAAATATTTCCAGCAAGCTGAAAAGGAACCATAAATAATTGAGTGAGCACTGCTCGGCTTCCAATCACTCTCGTGAGAACCAAGACTCGTATTCTCGGGAAAGCAACAGTATTTTCTTGTGTTTGTCTGAGTCCCCCTCCTCTGTGACCTAAGTACTCTCAGCCAGCTGTACGCAGTTGTGACAGCTAGGAACCAGGCAGGCCGTCTCGGGGCTCCCCGGGGCCAGGCCGCAGCCGGGAGCTTCGATCTGAGCGGCAAGGGTGGGCAATGGGCAGCCGCTTTGTGTGTCTGGGTTGGCTCAAGAGCAGGACAGGAACAAGCAAGGTTTTCATAAATGTTGGTGATGCTCTGAGTGTAAAATGTGACACTATGTTAGTTTTTCAGGATTTTGTTGAAACATAACAAATATAGGCAATTGCACATCATTAACAGATGGCTTGATACATTCGTACAAGGTGGCATGAAATGAGTCAGCTGCCCTTCTTTCCTTTTTTTGTTGTTGTTAATCCTCACCTGAGGATACTTTCCCATTGATTTTCAGAGAGAGTGGAGGGGAGGGAGGGGGAGAGAGAGAAAGAGAGAGAGGGACATTGACGTGAGAGAGACACATCAATTGGTTGCCTCCAGCACAGCCTGACTAGGGCCAGGGACTGGAACTGCAATCCAGGTGCCTGCCCCTGGCCAGACTCGAATCCGAGACCTTTTGGTCCACAGACCAATGCTTTAACTGCTGAGCCAAACTACCGGGGCTTTTCTTCTTTTCTTCAAGTAAAAATACAGACGCATTAAAATCATACCCACAGAGCCCTGACCAGGGTGGCTCAGTTGATCGAACATTGTCTTGAGCACTGAAAGGTTGTGGGTTCGATTCCCAGTCAAGGCACATGCCCAGGTTGCAGGTTCAGTCCCTGGTCAGGGTGCATACAGGAGGTGGCCAATTGATGTTTCACTCTCACATCAGTGCTTCTCTCTCTCTCCCTCTCCTTCCTCTCTCTAAAAAAAAAAAAATCAAGAGCCTGGCCCATGTGGCTCAGTGGTTGAGTGTCGACCCATGCACCAGGAGGTCAACGGTGTGATTTCCAGTCAGGGCACATGCCCAGGCTGTGGGCCAAATCCCCACTGAGGGGCATGCAGGAGGCGGCCAATTGATGTTCTCTCTCAATATTTCTCTCTCTCTCTCTCTCCCTTCCTCTCTCTAAAATCAATAAAGAAAAAAAATTTTTTTAATCAATAAAAAAAATCTTAAAAGAAAAATCACACCCATCAGCCCGAGCTGAAAGCAGCAGTACAGAGCACTGTTCCTGGCTCAGGAGGCTCAGCGCAGCTCGTACACGAGTACACCTGTCAGCTCCTTCTGGGCAAGTCTGGGCACCGAGTGTCAGACCGGCTGGAGTGGCCATGGCCTCCCAGCAGACCCGAGGCGCTGGTGGGTTTTCTGGTGGCCAGCCATGCCCACCTCCACGTCTCCCTGACTCCCCCCACTGCGGACCTGGCTTGGCGACCACTGATGACAAGAATGGCACAGCAGGGGGCTGGTTTGTGTGCAGTGGCTGCCCAGAGACGTGGGTGAGGTGGTGGAGGAGCTGGGGAGGGAGGACGGCTGCCCTCCTTGACCTCGCTGGACGCAGCAGCCTCTCTGGCTGCTCTCCCACCCTGCTGCGCCACGTCCCTCCTTCCCCGCTGGGGGTCTGGTTGGACAGAGCTGATGACCGTGTGCTTCTGGACCTGAGACGACAGGGAGAGGCTGAAGGTGGCAAAGATTTCACTTCTTTTTGTCCCCTAAGTCAGGCTCTGGGTGAACAGAAGTGGTAAAAGGTAGGGAAGGAGGAGGAGAGTGCAGCCCTCGTGAATGAATGACAGTGAGGGAACCCGGCACCAGCAGAAGCCAGCCCTCAGAATGTCACTGAGGACACTGAGGCATGACTTTGCCTGACCTTGAAATGTCGTGGGTAGGAGGTGACATGAGTGCCCCTGCCTTTCCCCTGGTGCCCGCTCCCCAGAGGGCTGCCCTGCACCACTCAGCCAGCCCTCACTGAGGGTGTCACCGCAGCGCCCCATCCCGAGGGGCTCCCTGAGCTCCCTGTGGCCTCGAGCAGATGTTGCTCTCTCCATGGGTCTTGGGTGGATACTGCAGCTTTGTCTGCCTCTCACCCACCTCTACTCTTGGACACTGGGGTTTTCTGGGAATGCTCCCTAAGAAACCCCTTTGATTTCTTGTCTCAGCATCTGCTTCGCAGGAAGCCAAACGTGATGGTATCACTTTGGCTGCTCATCAATATTTTCAGCACTCCGACCCTGGTTCATGAAACTCAGAAGCAGAATCTAAAACAACTCTCTGCTCCTTGTTAGGCAGCACACAGCCCCCAGCACACGGCCTCCTGCATCCTGCACACGGCCTCCAGCACACAACCTCCTGCATCCTGCACATGGCTGCCAGCATACAGCCTCCAGTACACAGCCTCCAGCACATGGCCTCCTGCATCCTGCACACGGCCTCCAGCACACAGCCTCCAGCACACGGCCTCCAACACACGGCCTCCAGCACAAGACCTCCAGCACATGGCCTCCAGTACATGGCCTCCAATACATGGCCTCCTGCACATGGCCTCTAGCACATAACCTCCTGCATCCTGCACACGGCCTCCAGCACACGCCTCCACACACAAGCCAGAGCAAAGCTACTGCTCTCTCCTCTCGGAGGTTTGCTCTGACTCTGCTCCGAGGCAAAATGTGAGACGTGACACTGAAAAGGAGACAATTATGACTCATATAATCATTGTAACCAAATTGTCGTCTAATGTAGAACTTGGGGACCCTGAAAATGTGTGCGCCAGGGGAAGGCTCATGTCCAGGCCTCAGAGGGCTGTGTCTGCCCACTGATTGGCCCCCTAGCCAGGTCCTGCCTCTCCAGCCCCTGTGACAAAAGAGCGAAGTCACTCTCTCGCCCACCCCTGCGTCCTGCCGCAGCTCCGGGACCCCCACTCTTTCTCAGAAACGTGGACGAGCAGCAGAGGGGGCAGGACCCTTCCCCCACACCTGTGTGCCCTGATTGCATCCCTGGGCCCCCTGGTATCCCAAAGGGAACCCAAAAGCAAGTCATGCTCATGTCCTGATGTCCCTTTGGCACAATAGTCCATCCAATCTATAAAGTGCATGTTTTTAAAAAAAATCAGGGCTAACTGGATAGGATGAGTTCACCTGATTCCCTGGTTCTCAAAGGGTATTACCGTTGTTGTCACGGGGAACGCCGCAGACGTGCGCTTCGTGGTGACGATGGGCGAGTCCTCCCAGGGAAGGTGCAAGCCGGAACATTCCCACTGCTAAACCTACACGAAGCCACGCCCACAGGAAAGAGCAACTTCAGCCAGCCACAAAATTGTAAACAGGAAATTCTCAAAGTTGGATTTTTTTTATAAAAAAAGTAAAAGAACAAACAAGAGAAAAAGGTAGTATAGTAATATCCCCCCTTGTCCCCAAGGGTCTGGGGGCCCCTGGAAAAACGCACCTCCTCCTTGGCCCTTTCCCCCTGCCATGTGAGTTTAGAGCAGAGAAAGGGCCCCCAATGTGGGCACTCCTCTGCAGGGTACTTATGAGTGCCCACCTCACAGTGCCACGTTAGGTTAAAGCCCTCTGTACCAATATCCAATATCCGCTACCTAACTGCGGGCATTTTCGCACTGATTTACTCTATCTGGAACGGTCGGCTTCTCCCAGGATCAAGTGGCATTAAAGAATATGCAGACGGGGGAAGCAACAACTAACTCCATTACAGTGGAATTTGAGTGGACGAACGGTGTCCGCACAGGAGGCTGGGACAGCCCCCCCCCTTTTCGAGGTGCTCCCCGGAAGTCGCTGCCCAGCCAGGGAACACACGTCCTAGTTTTCACATCGAGGGGAAGCTGTGGGACAAGCTCTTGCCAATGGAATGAGCACAAGTGAGGGGTGTCACTTCTGGGACAGCCGCTGGGTCTCTCCTGGGCTCTTCCATCTGTCACTAACCATGACAACCCGAGCTGCCTGAAAGCTTCATGTTGAAGACGGCAGGTCTCCCTCAGCCTGAGTCTCTGGGTGACTGCCTGGACCCGAGCCCACACCACTGCTGTCTGGACTGCATGTGACAGGGAAATAGGCTCACTGTGTTATGTCAGCCAGCTCCAGGGCTGGCCTAGTGGCACAGCTGTCTCACTCTGACGCCCGAGAATTCCCCTCTCAGATGTTAGCCTCCACGCTGTTTCATCCGTCTCAGCAGGAGGCACGTCCCGGACGCCTCGCTGGCTACTGTCTGCCCACCGCTCCGCGAGGAGAGTGCAGATCCGTCCCTGGAGCCTCGCTGCTCCACGGAGGGGCCACAGCCCGGGGGCCTGCAGAGCGCTGAGGGTCTGGCCACACTGCAGGCCACTGAGTCAGCACCCGCCTGCCACAAGCCCTCGGGTGATCCGTGCGCACGTTCGAGTGGAGAAGTGGCCTGAGCACCAGGCCTGTGGCCTGGCCGGCGGAGGCAGCTCCTCACGCTGCAGACTCCTCCCGTGGGAACCCCGGTGAGCCCATGGGCCCGCCTCGCCCGGAGCTTCGGAGAGGCTGTCTTACGCCTCCCTCCGCTCATAAGTGAGAGCATCGGGCTTTGGGCATTCGTAGGAACCTAGAGGGAAGGGGCTAGTGTAGGGGCAGCAAGATTTCACAGGCCGGCAGTGTCTGCTTTGCTAAGCAATTAACACCTGCTGCCGTGATGTTATACTTGGGAACTTCCTGTTGGATTCCTAATACTTAAACTTTGTGACAATAACCGCTTGTCACAGAGGACATGTGACACCTTCCCTGACATCTGATAAAAGTTGATTTTTCAGAGTAAACCATTTTAGAAGGTAGAGTGTCGAGTTAAACCGTATCCCCAACACCCACGCCTATGCTGGGCAGTGCCCATCCCACCTGGTTACCGGTGGGCTGGGAGTGTTTGATAAATAACTGCTGACATGTTGTGCTCAGGAATTATTTGTTCTGCCTTTTGTTTTTTAAATATGTCCCTGCTATACAAAGTCCTCTTCATTTCAAAAGTACATGAACCTGCAACCCAAAATTATGGACAACCAACCACATGCCTCGTTCAGCCACCAAGTGCTACAAGGACAGCACTATTGTTCCATGGCCCCTTCTGGAGGAAATTCCTCCGTCATCATTCCACACACTGCCCAAGGGTCTCTGAGATACACTTCACCTTCCGTAAGGATACTTTTTTCCCTCATTAAAGCCTGCACGGCAGTCTTCGGGGCGATTGGTGTGGTTTTTAGATCAGCACATTGGGAAGCCATCCTTAATTCATTTGTTCTGCCTACAACAGAGCCGCATGGGTCTGCTGCACGTCACTTCTTCTTCCCGGTGAAAGACAGGGGACCCCTTAGTCCGTCTGCACTTCACAGAGGACTGGCTGGATCTGCGATCCGTTCCCGTGAGCCGCGCTGGCACAGGTACACTGCCTGGCGCGGGCCCCGGTACACTGCCTGGCATGGACACGGGTACACTGCCTGGCCCGAACACGGGCACACTGCCTGGCACGGGCAGGGTACACTGCCTGGCACGGGCACGGGCACACTGCCTGGCCCGAACACGGGCACACTGCCTGGCGTGGGCACGGGTACACTGCCTGGTGCGGGCAGGGTACACTGCCTGGCGCGGGCCCCGGTACACTGCCTGGCGTGGACACGGGTACACTGCCTGGCGCGGGCCCCGGTACACTGCCTGGCGTGGACATGGGTACACTGCCTGGCGGGGGCACGGGTACACTGCCTGGCCCGGACACGGGCACACTGCCTGGCGCGGGCACGGGTACACTGCCTGGCGCTCACGGCTTGAAGGCCCTCAAGTCCCCCAAGTATGTCTGGCCGTGTTACTTGCATCATACATGCCCCTTAAGCCAGTTGTGTTTGTTCTCAAACTGGTTCTGAACATTGTATAATTTGTTTGAATGTCATCTAAACAAATGAAATATGAGACAAAAGGAAAGAGAATGGTTGTTTGAAAAGTGAGTTGAATGCTTTGGAAAGAATCACTAGTCCGGACCCATCCTAACCCCAAATTAACTCACATTTACAAGTACAATACATTACAAACAGACACAGTCCCGAGCCATTTTTCAAAAGGTCAACTGTTAAGATCTCTTAAAAGGAGGTTAAGGTTAAAAAAAAAATTCATAAAATATGCAAATGACAAGAAGAGTCCTTGTAGCCCTGGCCGGTTTTGCTCAGTGGTTAGAGCGTCGGCCTGTGGTCCGGAGAGACCCGGGTTTGGTTCCCCCTAAGGGCATGTACCTCAGTTGCAATTTTTCCCTGGCCCTGGTTGGGTCGTGTGGGTGGCAGCCACTCAATGTGTCCCTTTCACATTGATGTTTCTCTCTATCTCTCCCTCCCACTCTATCTGAACAAAATATCAAAAAATGTCCCCGGGTGAGGATTAAAAAAAAAAAAAGAAGAGTCATTTTATGAAAGAAAAAGAAGAGTCATTTTATGAAAGAAGCCTATATACATAACACATAGAAAGTTCATCACAACAAGTTATCAAAGAAATGCAAATTAAAACTGGAATGTACTGTTCCATTTAAAATTGGCAGATGAAACCTAAAATAAGACTCAGTGCTATAACCGATGATGTACTTAAATTCCTTTTTGTTTTAATTTAAAATTTATTTTTCAATTACAGTTTACATTCAATATTACTTTGTATTAGTTTTCGGTGTACAGCACAGCAGTTAGACAATGATATACTTTACAAAGTGTCCCCTGATATTTCAAGTGCCCACCTGGCCCTGTACGTAGTTATCACAATATTATTAACTGTTCCCTATGCTGTAGTTTACATCCCTGTGGCTATTCTGTAGCTACCAATCTGTGCTTCTCGAGCCCTTTACTTTTCCACCCAACCCCCAAACCCCTCCCCTCTGTCAACCATCAGACTGTTCTCTGTATCTATGAGTCTCTTTCAATTTTGTTTGTTTATTTTGTTCTTTAGATTCCACGTGAAATCATAGGTATTTGTCTTTCTTTGACTTATTTTTTTCACTTAGTATAATACCCTCTAGGTCCATCCATGATGTCGCAAATAGTAAGATTTCCTTCTTTTTTTAACTGAGTAGTTATTTTAGCTGAGTAGTATTCCCTTGTGTATATGTACCACATCTTTTTACTCACTCATCTGCTGATGGGCACTTGGGCTGTTTCCATATCTTGGCTATTGTAAATAATACTGCAATGAACAAAGAGGTGCATATATTTTTTCAAATTAGTGTTGTGGGTTTCTTCAGATATATTCAGAAGTGGAATTGCTCGATCATAAGGTAGTTCCATTTTTAGTTTTGGGGGGAACTTGCATACTGTTTTCCACGGTGTCTGCACCAGTCTGCATTCCCACCAACAGTGCACAAGGGTTCCCTTTTCTCCACATCCTCACCAACACTTGTTTGTTGATATATTGGTGACAGCCATTCTGACAAGTGTGAGGTGATATCTCATTGTGGTTTTAATTTGCATTTCTTTGATGATTAGTGATGTTGAGCATCTTTTCCTAGGTTTACTTGCCATTTGTATGTCCGCATTCACTCTTGAAATGAGTAGACACTGGAAAAAGTTTCCTTAAAAGCAATTAGTTCGTATGTATCAAGAGACCTAAAGCTACTAATTACTTTAATTTCTGGTCATTTATCCTAAATAATTAGTTATGTGATCACAGATGTATGCACAAAGACATCCAATACAGTATTATTACTGCAAAAGGTTTGAAGCCACATCAATGTACTAAATTAAGAGAAATGTATCCATGAAAATTACATACCATTAAAGACTGGGTATTTGAACAACAGTAAGTGATATGTGGAATTTCTCACTTTATAAATTTTTTTTAATCCTCACCCGAGGACATTTTTCCATTTTTTGTACAGGTAGACTGGGAGGGAGAGAGAGGAAGAGAGAGAGAGAGAGAGAAACATCGATGTGAAAGGGACACATCGAGTGGCTGCCACCCGCACGACCAACCAGGGCCGAAGCACGTGCCCTTAGCGGGAACCGAACCCGGGTTTCTCCGGACCGCAGGCCGACGCTCTAACCGCTGAGCCAAACCGGCCAGGGCTCACTTTATAATTTTAAGACAAAAAAAAATAAGTATACAAAATAATGCCATTTTTTATTTTTAAATTATCTTATATATTCATACTTATGAATTTTAGAAAAAGTCATAAGGAGATACACTAGAATTTGACTAGGATGTTGAGATTTTTCTTCTTTTATATTTTTATTTATTTTTCTAATTTTCTGCAGTGACTATATATATATATATATATATATATATATATATTCCACTTACAAGAAAAGTATATTTTGTCCTTAAAAGGTGTTAACAAGAAGCAAAATGCGACACACACACACACACACACACACACACATTTTAGAAATAGTTGAGTGATGTTTCCTAATCCAAAACCCAGTCCTGTCGTTCAAAGAGATGGGTGTCAGAAGAAAGCTGGTAGCTTTAATCTGTGTGACCATAGGATTTCACAAATATGTTCAAAGGCCTTTTTCTAGATTGATTTCACTTTCCATGAAGAAAAATATCTATGCTTGGGGTATATAGAAAAACACATTTAAAGTCACTTATTGGATGGTCGAATAATTTGAGGCTGTCTCATACTTCATTGGCATTGTGGCCTTAAATTCTACCAGACTCTCCTGGTTGGACTCCCTGTACCTCAAGCCTTTTCCTCGTCAATGACACCATCACATCTGTGGTCTTAATGACATCAGCCTGCCATTTAAGTAAGAAGGCCTCAGCACGCTTTTCAAAATTCAGTCCAGCCTGTTGAGTGGCTCGGTTGGAACATTGTCCTGTGCACCAAAAGGTTGTAGGTTCGATTCCCCATCAGGGCACATACCTAGGTTTCAGGTTCCATCCTTGGTTGGGCACATACAGGAGGCAACCAATCGATATTTCTCACATCAGTGTTTCTCTCTCTCTCTCTCTCCCTTCCTTTCTCTTGAAAATCAATAGAAACATATCCTCTGGTAAGGATTTTAAAAAATTCAGTCCAGCCCTGGCCGGTTTGGCTCAGCGGTTAGAGCGTCGGCCTGCGGTCCTGAGAGACCCGGTTCGGTTCCCGCTAAGGGCACGTACCTCGGTTGCAGTTTGTCCCCGGCCCTGGTTGGTCGTGCGGGTGGCAGCCATTCGATGTGTCCCTTCACGTCGATGTTTCTCTCTCTCTCTCCCTTCCTCTCTCTCCCTCCCACTCTATCTGTACAAAATATGGAAAAATATCCTCAGGTGAGGATAAAAAAAAAAAAATTCAGTCCAGCCGAGAATTAATAACAAAGTACTAAGATGATTTGTTTCTACTTCAATCCCAACAAACCCCAAACAAGAAATTTACCAAAGAGTACAGATGGATTTGAAAATGTCTGCAAGTTCAATAACTGCAAAACTTCATCTACAAAGCTAATAATTAATTTTGTTTAATTAAGCAACCCAGAAAGCACCTTGATCCAATCAACATCAGTCAGAGTCCCTTTGTTCAAATTATCCTGGTTTTTCCAGAACCGCACTCAGATATATTTGGTTAGTCTGCACACTGGAGAATGAGGAATAGAGGGATAGATATAGACCCATCTTCCATGTAGAGGTCCAAAGGGTGCAACTCCCACTTTCCATATAGCATATTCAGGAAATACATTGTTTTTAGAAACAGAGCACTAAATTTTAGTCTTTTTTATTAAGTTAAAATACTACTCAAGCAACATGATATTCAAAATTACAAACTCTTAAGAAAAATTTCTATTATAAAAGAACCACCCTTGTAAATCAAATAATCAATAGAAGCAGGAAATTTAACTTATTAAAACATTAAATGAGAACAAATAATGCCTGTCCAGAGAACCGGGGAGACGCCCGTGGCCTCTTCTCTGGAGCAGGCATAGGGTTTTAGGGAACCGCGTGTGTACTTGTAGTGAAAAATGGGTCATGGCTGTCAAATAATGCAGCTTCAAGCTGCATTAACAGAAGTGCAGTGTCCTTCACAAGGGTGATAATAGCCCCACTGTTCTGTGCACTTGCTGGAGCACAGCCCATCTGGGCCCCTGGAGCCAGCTCTGACTGGGAGGCCTGCCCAGGTGCGGCCGGCGCGCTGGGAGGTGAAATCATGCCCAGATGAGCAGATCAGAGCACCGGAGAAGGCCAACAGGGAGTGGGGTAGCATGTGACATTTGTGTCCCAACATCTGAAGAGTTGTGTGAAGGACAGATTCATTGAGTGTGTGGCTTTGAAAGGCAGAATTAAAAACCAAAGGATGGAATTTTAAAGGAGGAAAATTTTAGTTCCAGTAACCAGGCCTTCTGACCTTCGCGTGCAGGGAAGGGCTGAGCGCCATCCGTGGGGGGGAGGGGGGGTGGGGGGGGAGGGGGGGGTGGGGGGGTGGCATTTCAGCATTGCAATTTTGAGGTGCTTAGATTCTTTTAGAGCATTTTCTTTTACAAGAAAGGAAATACAAGTACTTATCGGCAGAATATTCGTGTTGAAAGAGACCTTTACAGGTCATCTGAAACAATCCCCTTGCAAATAGGAGTAGGGAGGCCTGGGCAGCTGTGACAAGGTGACACACCAGCAGTCACAGAGGGAGCCCGGAGACTGGTGCCCCTTCCTGGTTGCTAACGCAGTGGCTGGCGTGGCCAAGCAGCCTGGCAGCTCACTGTCCCCAGAAACGGACACTGTGTCTCCACTTTGACGCTCCGTGCGAGGTGGGTTGGCCAGGAGCCGCGTGGATTCTGTTGGAGTCCCCACTATTCGCAAAGCACGATGGCTCAGGCCGGAAATGCAAACGGTGGAGAAATGACGCCAGTCCCTCCACCGGAGCCTTTATCCCGGACGGGAAGAAGGAGATGGCGTACAAGTGGGTATAACCACACTGCAAGGCAGTTTATAAGAGCCAAATAGTTGCTTTGGATGCCAAGCCTCTAGAAAGAGAGGCTGGGCTGGAGCAGGAGAGAGAGGACTTGAAGGCCAAGTGTGATGCAGAGTAGGTGAGGGAGCGGGGTTCACAGGAGAGGGGTGCAGAGAGGCAGCCCACTGTGCGCCGCACTGCAAGTACTTTCTGAGCCTCTTAATAAACAGCCCTGAGGTCACTAGTTGGAAGTGCTCATTAGCAAGTAGTTAATTCACAGTACACACAGCAGTGTGGGCGTACCCCACCATACATTTTCCACATCAGCCCCTTCCCAGGTTGCTCTGATGAGACCCCGGACATATTCACCAGGACGGCTTAGTCAGCAGGCCAGGACACCCTGGGGCCCACAGGTAGCTGTGTCCATGTAGCCCAGTGAGCCAGTCAGAGCCAGGGTTGACACGGGAGCACGTTCGCTCCGCCCTGCTTCGTGCCGCTGCGAGAGAGGGTCTGAGGCCTCTGCAAAGGGACTTCTGCAGGACTTTTTATGGGGCTTCGGAAGCTCGAATTCACACTTCGGCTATTCCTAGCAAAACTGCGGTGCCTCCGAGGACACGGAGCACAGTCACGGGAAGGCAGTGCGCCAGCCTGGGTCAGCCGGAGAGGGGGTGAGTCAGTCTGGGAGTCAAGGCACTCAGGCCGGGTGGCCAGGAACTGCCCAGCCCCTTTGCCGGCGTTTCTCTTCCTCTGAACGTGCAGAAGGAGAGCAGAGAGCGCGCTGGAAGCCGCAGAAGCTGCCTCTCTCACACTTTCTTCTTCCAAACGGAGGGGGGCGGTGATCATCCCAGCCCTCCATCAGGAGTAACGACTGGCCCGGCAGCTCCCTGCAGACATGGCCGCCGATTTCAGGACAGGTGACCCGGGTGTCGCTAAGAGAGCTGTGCGCCGGAGGGAGATTCTAGAAGGCAAGTGAAGGGCAAACAACTCCAGGTGTGCAGACGAGCGTGGGTTTCTTCCTGAAAGGTGGTTTTCTCAGTTTGGGGAACTTTTGTTTGTTGACTCCTCCCCGCGGGTCCCTGACGGGCGGCGTGGAAGGCCCGCTGGGACTCTGGGGCTCGCGCAGAGGGCGCTTTCTCTGTCTCAACGCCCTGGTTTGTGTGTAACCCCAATGACACAGTGCTGGTTTGTTCAGTGACAATCGAAAGTGCAGTTTCCAAAGGGTCCCAGTTGCAGGGAGAGAGAGCTCTGTTGTAGTTCCCTGTCCACACGCCCGGCTGCTCTGACAAGAGATTAATGACTTTGGAGACTGACATTTCTGCAACCCGGAGAAAAGGAAATTTCCAGTTTTGGAGATCAGACAGGGCTGGTGTGAGGTCCCTTTATTGCCAGTGAATCTGTCTGCCAGCAGGTTGCTGCTTGCCAAGCCTGGGACAGCGGGCAACAGAGAGGAGCTGTCCTCGCCACGTGTTTGTCACAGCGCGTCTGCTCGTGCCGATGGGCCGTCCTCGTCAGGGGACCCAGGGCCCTGAGAGGGACCCTTTGCTCACACACAGACAGCTCCTGCCAGCTCCGTGTCCTTCGCTGCCCGGAGGAGCGACGGCAGGAGACACTGGACCGGAGGGCAGAGAGCGAGGCAGCGGACGGAGACATCTGTGCCCACGTGAAGAATTCACTAGACTTGGCGGCAAAAACCCGAATGCAAAACAGTGCCTGGCACACAGCGGATGTTTGCCACACAAAACAGTGTCCACAGAGAAGGCATAGAGCCACATTTTTAGAGAAAAACAAACACCAAACCAGGTGACTCGAAGACTCGCTGCCTTCCTGAGCGATGGTCCTTGCTAGTCAGCGTTTCCCAGTCTGGGCACACAGGGCTGATTCACGCGCCGTCTCCTCCGGGGCCGGGCGTGTGCTGCCCACTTTCTGACAGGTCTCTGGTGTCATTAGGAGCAAACCTGCCTTCAGAGCTGCCGCTGCCGCTGTCCAGCTGTGCTGAGCCATCTGCCTGGCCCTGTTCCCGGCTGGCTGAAGTGGGGATAGAAATCCCCTCCCAGACAGGCCCACGAGGCCACCGGGCCCGTGTGCAATGGCTCTGCTCTCTGACCTGCTGTGCACACCCAGCTCACGCGGTCACCCTCGCGGAAAAGCACACGTTCTGCTCGTGCCTGTGGCCTCTCAGGAGGACAGGCCAGCCACAGACACGCTCTCTTCTCCACCTTCTGCCCCTTTATACTGAGGTCACCACGTCATTCAAACGACCTTGCCCGTGTGCGAGGGCCTGAGGACACAAGAGCCACTGTGGCAAGAAGTCTGGTCAGGATGGTCTCTAGGCCTCCCACTCTCACAGCCACCGGACCCCAGGGAATGAGGGGCCGCTCCCTCCTGTCCCCACTCAGCACCACCTGGGACATTTAGTTCCCCTTGCTTTCACCCTCTGTTTTAGTAGGAACTGTGACAGTGCCTCTGAGCCCCGACAGAGTCTATTTTGGAAGCAGAAAGCCTGTCACCACGGCTAACACATTCCACAGAGCAGCTCGTCACCCAGCCCTCGGAGTGTCTTCAGGGACCTGCATCTTAGCAAGCACCTCTCGGCAGCGGGGGAGGGAGAACATTAGTCAGACAGCGAAGCTCGGTCCTCACACTCTGTAAAGGCTGCTGGAGAGATCTCATTGGGAAAAACTGTCTTTTTGTCAGTTTTTTCTTGTCTTTAAAACCAGCATCGTGGTCTTGACCGCCTCCCTCACAAGAAATCATGGTCAAATGGGGGACTGCAGTGAGCTCTGGAAACACAGGTGTCTGCTGGTGGGCGTTCCTCTCCTTGCCGCGTGGAGCCAGGGTCACCGGTCAGGCTCCCTCTGGATTGTCAGTTCCTGGAGGGTGAGTGGTGTGGAGGAGTCTTATTCCTCCTTTGGTGTCCATTTTCCAGCACATGCTTGCTCCACAGGGTGCACGGGTGAATAGGACTGTTGTTATAAAACAAAGACAGAATCCAAACAGGGGCAAGCTGACATCCTTGCCAATCAAGAGGCAGGAAGCACTGCAGCAGTCAGCATGCTTCTTTAATTGTGCACCTACTATGTGCAAAACGTAGTGCCCCTCTCAAAGAGGGGCCTTCTCATAGTCCAGATATAAGTTCCACCAAAATCATTTTCCAAATGGCTGGGAGAAGGTACTGCTATAACGTGGGTGAGAGATGGGAGCGGGCAGGGAGGAGAAACCAGCACTGAAAGTTACTCGTCTGTTACCGGGTCTATTTGAAGACTCCTTCGCACTGAATGAGCCGCCTCCCCAGAGTCTTAGCGCACCTGGTTGTTATGTGACAGGAACGGGGCACCTGGTGGGACACAGGGACCTACAGGAGGGGAAATGAGAACTGCAGGTGGAAGAATGTCGGGGGGAGGGCCATGTTCCTAAGCCTTCGCCACCACAGCCCCCCCCAGAGGGACCCTCATTCGAGAGTAATAGCTGGACCTGAAATAGATGAAAGCCACACTCTCTCCAAGTCAACAAGCAGTGTCGCCTGCTCTAACACAGGCCTTTGGAGCAGACTGTTGCAACGTCCTCCTGCCCTCCTGAATATTCCCGTGTTTACTATTGTCTGGGCACCGGATTAGCAAGCTCCTGGGTGTGGAGAGATGTCGAAGTTTACTGAGGCCTAAATAGGCCGACTGAAGATACACAACTTACCTTGGCATTTGCCACGCCCTTGGCCTGCTGGTCTTCCATATGGTGTTCTGCACATGTTGTTAGCTCATTAGTCCCTCAAAAGAGGCCCATCTTATTACCTTGACTTCGTGTCAAGGAAAGGGGGACACGAGAGGCTGGGTGACCTGAGGCCACAGTGGCAGAAGCAGGCCTGGCTCCAGAGCCTCTGCCTTTACCACTGAGCTGGTTGGGCCTCCAAAGTAGACCACCTGGGGCCGGTCACCGAAGGTCGGCAGTAGCGGCACAGAAAGAGAAAGGCTCTGCTCCAGACTCCTCCCTGTCTCCTAGCCTTTGGGAAGCGCCTTGCAAGGGGCCTGTGGTGAACCTCAGCATATAGTCGGAATTATCCACAGGCAAAGCCTTCCATACCTGTCCACTTATTTACAAACCCTTTTCCACGCATCCTGAAGGGGGACCCGCCAGGGGCGTCAACTGTGAACCACAGCTGTGCAGTGAAACCTGGGACTGGGCATGGGGAGCCAGCGGGACTTTCCATATGAAAAAGCGAGTCAGTCACCATCTTCATGTAAACATCGGCCTGCACTGGGCCTTATGGAGAAGCTCCAGAGAGAGGCGTTGTTAATGAGCAGCAGAGAGACCACGAGGAGCCTCCTCTGCCCCTGGGCTAACTAACCTTCAGGACGCAGGAACTTCAAGAGTCTGCCAGGGTCGGAGGTGACAACAGGTGGGGGCTGGGCTGCAGGGCCAGGGAGCATGGCCCCGCCCCCGCCCACCTATCACCCTCTCCACGTAGGTCTCATCACCGGCCTGCCCCCCGATGGAAGCATCTGGCGTGCGTGCGTGTGTGTGCGTGTGTGTGTGTGTGTGTCGGCTATCTGTCCATCCTCTATCTATATCTGTGTGCGTATCTCTCCAGGGGGAGGCTGTATTTGTAAATACTTCAGCCTCATTTGTCATGACCACATCTACCTCGAGGAGTCTAAACTACAATGTCCACCCCGCTCCTGAAGCACCCGCGGCTTTGTGTGCTGGAGCAGACACTGCCCACGCCCACCTGAACCTGCAAGGCCAGGCGTGGCGTCCCCAGGGGTCTCCTGACTCCCCCCTGCCCAGCTGTCCCCTGCCCCTGAGCCGGCCGACTGTCTCCCCGCAGGGCCCTCCGCCCACTGCCCCCCGGGCTCCTGCGCTCCTCTGGCGCATGCGCTGCACCGGGTGCCCGCCGGCACCTCCCACGCCCCTCATCACCCGGAGCCCGGTGCTCCCTGGGAAGAAGCTCCTCCCGCGGCCCACCAGGACCACTCCCCTCCCTCCCGGTTGGCTCTCTCCATGTCTCTGCGCTGCCCAGGGAGCCTGCGGTCCGGCGCTGGTTCTAGGCACGGTGACATCAGGCGGATGGACAGTCACTGTCTCATTCGTGTGTGTACGTCTTACTTAACCAACTGGTTTGTCAGTCCCTCCAGGGCTATACTTTCTAAGAGCTAGCACAAATGTGAAAGAAGAAATGTAATAACTGGGTAGAGAAACTGGTACATCCAGGCGATGGAATATATTCAATCTGGGAAGGCTGCTTACTCTGTGAGCCCAACTGTATGACATTTTGCGAAGGCTCAGCTGCGGAGACAGTACAAAGATCAGAGGTTTCCAGAGGTGTGGGGGAGGGAGGGACCAGCCGGCAAAGCACAGAGAAAGTCCAGGGCAGTAGAACTACTCTATCTGATACTGTAATGATGGATACATGTTATTACACACTTATCAAAAACCATAGACTATATCAAGAGTGAACTTTAATGTAAATATTGACTTTGGGTGATAATGATGTTACTGAGCCTTCCAGGTCAGAGCCAAGCCAAGGCGTCTCTGCCGGCGCTGTTCCCACCAATGGAACAAACCTGAGTTTGGTAAAGCAGAGCTGAAACTGTATTGTTTGATCAAGGAATGGAGAAGGTGAGCTCATGCACTCGGGCACCTTCTCCGGACTAGGAGAGAGCCTCCCACATCTCCAGGCTGTGGTGGGGAGGGACCAAGTTCTTTTAGGCCAGGGTGGCTGTCCTTCTGTAGTGCTTTGCCCTTCTGCACACGGTCCTTTCTGCACAGGGTGCCCCACTGCTCTTGGCTTGTTTTTTAAATCCTCACCTGAGGATACTTTTCCGTTTATCTGTAGTCAGAGTGGGAGGGAGGGGGAGAGAGAAACATCCATGTGAGAGGACCAAACAGCAACCAAGGTACGTGCCTTGATCGGAATCAAACCCATGACTCTTTGGTCTGCTGGCCGATGCTCTGCCCACAGAGCCAGAGCGGCCAGGGTGCCATCTTGGCTCTTGCACTCAGCACCTTGGTCTTTGAGGTCGGGAATCCTTCTCATTCCTGTAAGCGAGCATTGCTTGTGGCATACTTAGGAACTGAGAAAGGTTAGGGTCTTTTGGATGATAGTTCGGTGACGATGTGTCAATATAGGCCAGAGATTGTAACAAATGTGTCACTGTGTTGGGGCTGTGCTTGAACTCTGTACCTTTCACTCAATTTTCTGTAAACCTAAAACCACTGTAGAAAATAAAGTCTATCTATATATCTATATATCTATATCCATATCCATATCTATATCTATGTATTTTAATCCTCACCCGAGAATATTTTTCCATTCATCTTCAGATAGAGTGGGAGGAAGAGAGAGAGAGAAACATCGATGTGAGAGGGACACATCGACTGGCTGCCTCTGGCACCGGGGCCGGGGACTGAACTGACATCGAGGTACGTGCCTTTGACTGGAATTGAACCTGAGACTCTTTGGTCTGCAGGCCAATGCTCAAACCGCTTAGCCAAACTGGCCAGGGCTAAAGTCTAAATTTTTAGAAATTAGATGGTAGTTAACATGTATTGAAGACTTTCCTCCATCCTCATATAAAGCACTAAGCATATGTTACCTCATTTAATCACAACATTGACTGTAAGATGGACACCATTAGTAGTCCTGTTTTACAAATATGAAGACTGAGGCTCAGAGAGGTTTAGAAACCTCTTTAAGGTCACACAGAAAGTGTTGGCTCCACCCTGGAAAAGTGGACTATTTTCTACAAATGATCCCTGGGCCAGGGCTGAGACGACAGAAGGTTCTGGAAGCATTTTCTGCTGCTCTCTGTGTGTGACACATGGCTGACTGCACTGTCATTACAGAAGACTCAAGTATCTACTAGTTGCCATCAGTAAACAGTGAGTCACGGCGGCAGCGGGTGGAGACGGATCAGCAGGCACCGCTCGGTGAACCCCGGACTCTGCGGCCGCCGCAGCCTCAGCGCAGTGGAGAGCTAGGTTTTCCATTCCCCCCAGACCTAACCTGTATTTTCTGCACCGTCTGTCTGCTTCTCCCTGTGGTTTAGGTAAACAGCTTCTGAGGCGGTTCAGCTTCCCCCTCATTATTCTTGAGAGGTGTGTTACCTGGTATGCTCTGGCATTTGGATGTTCTCTCCAGTTGTTCTGGGGAGTTCTTTTCCACTTTTTTTTTTTTTTTAATTCTTAAAACATTGTGGATAAAGTGTACCATCCTATTCACTCCTTTGATTTTAGTCAACTTTGGGCATGCATCCAGGCCCAGGCCCCAGAAGGGCGCCACGGGGAGTGTAAGGGGAGGGTCCGACGCCTCCAGGTGGCCCTCAGAGCCCAGGAAGGAGGGGACATGGAGACCGGGGTCTGTGCGTCTCACTTCTCAGAGGAGACCAGGGCCCACGAGGCTCTCTGACTTGCATGGGTCCCTGTGGTAGGGGACAGAGACAAGTGGAGAAACCAGTGATTCTGTAATATAGTTTATACAGCGTGAGTATAGTGTGTTTATGTGAGTGTCATAGTTTATACAATGTGTGTGTGATGCCGGTCGTTAGGTAGTGGCTACTTCTGTAAAGGATATAAGACTGGGTCACAGCCTCCTGGGAAGTGGATTTCTGTTAATTGAGAGCAGATTCTCTGCTGGAACCTGAGACTTCTGTCTGGCAGAAAATTGCAATGTCCTAAGGCCTAGAAAGATAAGGTGTCGATGAGAATATGCTCTGGGGTAACCAATCGCATGGAAGCAGATGGGTTTCTGTGGATAAATGATCCTGACGAGATGGCCGCCGGGAGATAATCTGCAGAAGAGGAAAGTGAGTTGCCTTAGGAACACAGGAAGGACAGAGGTGGCCCGAGTCCGCAGCCCCTGCCTAAGCGACGGTAAACGTCTGAACCTTGTGTTGCCTTTAAGTCAGGTTTTAGGGGGTATTTTCCATCATCCCAACTTACAGTGCTATCAAAAGCAAGACTTCACAGTTAGATTGAGAAAATATCCCTGCAATGATAGCAGGTCAGTGATGAGCGAGAGGATATTTCATGTATGACTGTTTACTTTTTAATTTTTGTAATGTCTATTTGTAGAGATTCCTCTTGCTTTTCAAAAAGAAAGTCTGCAAATGCCAAATCTGTTCTCGGTGACTAATGTCAAGAAACTCTGGCTGCTGAAACCAGTCTATTGGCTGGGGAGTGACAGGACCCACCTTGAGGAAGACTCAGGGGAAACCCAGCTTTCTTTACACGGATCGAATTGGCTTATGAGACAGTCATGTGACATTATGGCCAGAGGCTCCAAACTAAAATGTTAAAATTTATACTTTTGTGCAAATCTTAGAGACGGTCTTTGTGGAGAGCCTTTGCTTTTCTTCTGACCGTGGGAATGTTGACCTCAAATTTCCAGCGTGGGCCTGCGTGGGAGAGGCTGCAGCTCAGTCCGACTGCGCTTCTCCGCTTGCAAACCGTATCCTTTGTCCTAGAGCTGATGGCCCTTGGACTGAGTATCTGACAAATGAAGTTCTCTATGGCGTGTTCCCTTTGTCAGCTCAAATTTGACATATGCTTTAAAATCAATTAAATATGGATTGTTTGTTTAAACATATGATTAAATATTTGGAAATAGGTATGACTCATAAAAATAACCAATAGAATTGTCTTCATAAATATCCTGCCACATTTTCCTTGAAGGGTACTTAAAAAAGGAATGCCATGTTTTAATGCAATAAGGGGTTAAATATAGAATGCATTTTAATAAAATAAATCTCTGAGATTCATAATAATGTATTTTTTAAAAGTATCTTCTCAAATCTACTTTACATGAATTTCATGCTAGTAGAATATCATAATTACATGGATAGTCCGGTCCTTTTTCCTTCTCACTAAAAAAATATTCACCTTAACATGGTAATTAAAACTCCTAGGAAGCAAATATCATATAATTACAGAAAATTGTTGCCACGGAAAGAATGACTAACACTTACAGGAACAAAAATAAATTGAATGACTCAAGGGATTGTATGTAAATTGTATTTGCAATGGACTGAATGCTTGTGCCCCATTAAAATTTGTATGTTGAAATCCTAAAGCCTAATGTAATGGTGCTTGGAGGTGGGCCCTGGGGAGGTGATTAGGTCAGGAGGGTGGACACCCCCCTGAATGAGGTCGGTGCCCTCCTGAAAGAGACCCCAGAGAGCTCGCTGTCCCCTCCCACCCGCAGAACACAGCGAGAGGACAGTCCGTGGACCAGGAAGTGGCTTCTCCCTGGATGGACACTGCTGGCACTTTGATCTGGGACTTCCAGCCTCCAGAAGTGTGAGAAATTCACTTCTGTTGTTGATGAGCCACCTAGCTTATGGTGCTTGGTTTCAGGAGCCTGATGGACTAAAATGGTATTTTAATTTTACATTTTTCTCTTAATATCATGCAAATAGAGGTGGATGGTAAGTACTAGTGTGTGTGTTCGGTTGTGAAAGGAGAGAAGATCCAAGTCCACAGGCTCTGGAGTTACTTGTTTGAGAAACCTGCGTCTTTTCGAAACAGGTTGGAAAAGGAGTGGGTGTAGGATGACATCAGACGGCATCATCCCCAATCTCTCTGTCCCCAGATAGGAGTTTGGAAGTTCTCTCCAATGTGATGAGGGAACCCAGCAATCAACAAGGCCCTGTTGTGTCATTGCTATGGCCTGGGCTGTGGCAGAGGTGGGTAGACGCTGTGGTTTCTGTCACCAGCCCCAGACAATGCAGAAGGCAGGGAGCAGCGTCAATAGAGCTGGTTTGACCAGAATGCCGAAGCTCTGCAAATCCTGAGGTCTTAGCCAGCTTCTTCCATGGCAGGAGGTGAGCCCACACTGGAACTGGCTATAGAAAGTGGCCAGCTGGGAACAGCAGTGCAGTATGAGTCAGAAGTTTCTAGACCCCTTTCTAGTACTTTGGGCAAGAACTTTACTCCTTGGGAATCTTGGTTTTATAACCTGTAAAGTGGTCCCTGAGGGTCTTTCCAGTGATAAAATTCAACTCTACTTTAAAAGAAACAAAATTTGAAATTAGGAATAAATAGGGTGCACCTAGTTGCAGACCAATACCTAACTGGAAATAAGTTCTAATCCATGAATTTATATACATGTTAAACTTGTTAGATGTTAACTTTCCTCACCTAAGACGGAAGTTGAAAGGACAGGAGTTAATTTGAGGAGATGTAAGTTCTACAAAGAAAGCTAAAGGGGTCACATGCACCCCAAATATTAGAAACAGGGGCACCGCATCCCATATTTGGGCGATAGAATATATGTTTTCACTATAGTACTCACTGCAGCCTTTTAGTTAGAAGGGAAGTCATATTTTTTCTTATTGTTTTGAGTCTGTTGTCTCATTAACTACTCTACTGCCTTCAACGAAAGACTTTTTTCTTTAAAAAAATCTAAGTTTAAAAGAATTATTATATACCATGGCCAAGTGAGATTTATTCCTAGAATGTAAATCTAGTTTAACATATAAAATCAATCAATGTAATACACCCTAATAATAGAGAGAAGGAAAAAAAAACCCACATGATCATTTCAATTGATGCAGAAAAAGCATTTGATAAAATCCAACATCCTGTCATGATAAAGCAAAACACTCAACAAACTGAGAATAGAAGGAAACTTCTTCAACGTATTAAAGGCAACATAGAAAAAGCCCATAGCTGAGTTTTTTATATATATCCAGACAACAAAAAAACCACAAACAACCCAATTAAAAATGAGCAAAGGGCTTGAATGGGAATCTCTCCAAAGAACATATACAAAAGACCAATAAGCACATGAAAATATGCTCAGCATCATTAACCAGTAGGAAAATGCAAATCAAAACCACAACGAGATAACACCTCACACCCTCTAGGATAGCTATGATCAAAAAAACAAAAACAGAAAATAACAAGCATTGGTGAGGATGTGGAGAGATCGGAGCCCTGTGCTCTGCTGATGGGAACATAAAATGCTGCAGCCACTGTGGAGAATAGCATGACGGGTCATCGAAACATTACAAATAGAATTACCATGCTCTGGCTGCTGTGGCTCAGTCCGTCCGATGCAACGGAAGGTCTTGGGTTAGATTCCCCTTTGGGGCACATTACCCAGGTTTCGAGTTCCATTCCAGGTCGGGACAGGTACGGGAAGGCAACCGATCGATGTATCTCTTTCACATTGATGTCTCTCTATCTCTCTCCCTCTCTCCCTTCCCCCTTCTCTAAAATCAGTTTTTAAAACAACATTTAAAAAAGTAGAATTACCATGTGACCCAGCAATTTCACTTCTAGGTATACACCCACAGAATTAAAAACAGAGTCTCAGAGAGGTATCTGTACACACATGTCCAGAGCAGCACATTCACTACAGTTAAAAGGTGGAAATGACCCTATCTGTGGACAGATGAATGGATAACAAAGGTGGTCTGTGCATACAATAGAATGCTATTCTGCCCTCAAAGGAAAGAGGTGGACACGGGCTACAGCGTGGATGAGCCTTCAGGACATCATGCTACATGTAAAGACCCGTCACAACGGGGCAAAGCTGTAGGACTCCATTTGTATGAGATCCCCGAGTACCCAAACTCACAGAGACAGAAAGTAAAATGGTAGTTGCTGGGTTTGAGGGAGAGGAAATGGGGAGTTATTGTTTACTGGGTGCAGAGTTTCAGTTTTGCAAGATGAAAAGAGTTCTGAATATTGGTTACAAAACAGTGTGAATGTACTTCACACTATTGTGCACTTAAAAAGGTTAGGATGGTAAAATTTATAGTATGTGCATTTTACTCCAATTTTGAAAAATGCAACTTCAAACATGTATTGTGTATGTAAAATATTTTCAAACTTGAACAACCTGTCATCCCAGAGTTTATTTTTCACATATTTTCTCCATCTTTTTCATTGCATGCATATAACTTTAGAGATCATTGTAAGATATCTACATTGTGGATGTGCATGTTTGTTTGTTTTTCCACTAAACAATTGTTTTCCAAATGTTTCCCCCTGTATGTGTGTTTATGGCTGCGTGTGGGGTTAGGCTGTGTCCAGTGGAGCCAGGGTGGGATCTTTCTGGGCAGCTGGAGAGGACGGGAGCCAGAGTGCCAGGTGCCCAAGGAGGAAACCTGGTGAACAGCGAGGTAGGACCCGCCGAGATGCGGCTGCTGAGCAGTTCTGCCTAAAGCCCGCGCTGATTCCAAGTCACTAAATAAATGGGTGTGATGGAGAAAGCTTGAAGTCCATCTTTGTTGCCCCCAAGACTGGTTATGGGGGAAAATTGGTATGCAGTGGTCTTCGGGGGCCCAGAGGGATGTTTACCAAAAAGGCCAGCATTTCATCATGATTTGGGGTGTCTGTCTCAGGCAAGATGTGCCCACCCGCGGCCCCTGTCATGTGGGCTCTCAAGGCTGCAGTAGCAGCCCCAAAGATGGTGCACAAAACCAGAGAGAGAAAATGAGCGTCCTGGGTACTCCAGCAGCTGCCACCAGCGAGCCTGGCCAGGCTGCTCGGCCCAGAAATGTCCTGTATCACCAGAGAATCCAGATCAGTATCTCAAGAAAGGTTGTGTCTGATCTGAAACTTCCTACTTATCAAAAATTCATCTCTTTTAAAAGATCTCTACTCCTCCTCCTAACCCACTTCCACCAACAGACTCCCTAGGAAACTTGCCAAAGAAATGTTTGAGCAAGGTGTGCGTGTGTGTGTGTGTGTGTGTACATGTGCACGTGTCTTGAATTTTTAGGGAAATAGAAATGGCTTAGGGAAAGCTGTGGATGTTGTAGAGTCTGGAAGCTGAAAACATGAGAAGTCTGCACAGGGCGCTGGAGCCGTTAGCGGAAGGGTGGCCTGGCCAGTGTGACTCAGTGCCCGCTGTCTGTGCACAGGGGAGGCCAGTGGAGCACGGGTCACTGGAAACAGCTGAGCAATCCTGTGACTGGGCTTGGTCTCAAAGCCCGGACCAGACGGAAGTCCAAAGGCAGAGCAGAATGAGCAAGAATGTTGTCTAGATGCTTTATCTGATCTTTTGAAGTCAAGGTTTCAAGGAAATTGTCCCTTCTAAAGATTCAGAATTTCCTACCTCTAGAAAGTAGAGATGGGGGATGGGTAACTGAGAGTTGCTGGAGAGGAGGAGGGAGGGGAGCATATTTCAGAGACCTCAGATGTAGACAGTTAAGCCATACAAGGTCAGATACCTAGGTACGGGTTGGTTTGCAGCCATTCGTACACAAACATGATCTCATTCAATCAGACATTTCTCCCATTCCCCAAGCTAAGTGGCTCAGCTCCCTAAGAGGATGGGCCTCACCATGGGTGAGATGCAAAACAATTTTAGAAGGGATCTTCTAATTCTGATATTTAACAACTTTGAAAAATATGATTTACCTAATTCCACTGATATTTCGGTTCCACAAATATCATAAATGTGCAGAAATTATGGCAGTGTGGAAAGTATCGACTGGAAACAGCAGACTCAATGGAACTTTGAGGCATGAAGGAGTTTGCTGTCTAGGGTAGGCTTGGGCTAGGGCATGGGGTCCATGTGACGGTTCTGACAGAGAGAGGGATGCCGGAGCCCAGCGGGGTCCACGCCTTCATCCTTCCCTCACTGGGGTTGTGCTTTTCAGTATCTGAACTATCGTCTAAGTCATTCTGTAATTCACTTAAATTGTATGTTTAATGGATTTTCTGTATCCCCTTCCTGTGAATCCTAGTCTGTAATGACATACAGTGGATCCGTGGTGGCTGATCCATTGATTAGTTTTGCCCACACTTGAACTTCCCATAAGTGGGATTTACACTCTCATGTTAGCTTCTTTTCCTCAACATAACTATTTTGAGATTCATTCTCACTGTTGCATGAATTAGTAATTCATTCTAGGCCACAACTTGTTTATCCATTCATCTGTTGAATTCTCACCAGTTTTTAGCTATTGTGAATACATTGCTGTAAACATTGTTGTACAAGTCTTTTGGTGGAAACGTGTTTTCATTTCTTTAAGAAAAACACAAGAATTACTTGGTCATGGCATAGGTGTATGTTTTCTTTTATCTGAAACGTTTCCTTTTACCATTTTACACTGGCAGCAGCAAAGCCTGAGAATCATAGTTGCCTATTCTCACCACTGGTGTGGCCAGGTTTTTCCGTCTCAGCTGTACACGGGGTGTGAAAGGCTGGTTCTAATTTACATTTCTTTGGTGTTAAGCATCTTTTCATGAGCTTATTGTCCATGCATATGTCTTCCTTCATGAGGTATCTCTTCAAAACACTGGCTCGTTTTCTGAGTTGTTAGTCTTTTATTATTATTAATTTGAAGGAGTTCTTTACATATTCTAGATTTCCTTTGTCAAATATATGTATAGTAAATATTGCTTCCCAGTCTATCACTTGCATTTTATTTTCTCAATGCTCTTGTAAAGAGGTCTTTAATTTTTATGGAATTCAATTTATTATTTTTCTTTCCTTTATGGTTAACACTTTTAGTACCCTTTCTAAAATGTGTTTGTCTATACCAAGGTCATGGAAACAGTTCCCTATTGTTTTCTTCTAGAAGCTTTAGAATTTTAGATTTTAGGTCTAGATTTCTTCTGCTCAAATAAACTTTTGTGTTTGGTGTGAGGTAGGGGCCAAGACCCTCCACCCCACCCCTCCCCCTCCCCTGCTTACTCACACATCTATCCTGTTGTTCCAGCATCATTTTTCCCCATTAAATTGTTTTGACACATTTGTCAAAAATCAAGTGACTACCTAAGACTCTCTGGTCTGTCCCAGTAATTTATTTGTCTATCATTATACCAATATTACCGTGTTAATGTTGGTTTATAGAAAGTTTTTAATTCAAATAGTGTAAGTCCTCCAATGTTCTTGTTTTCAAGAATTTGACCGCTCTAATCCCAATGTCTAGAACCAACTTGTCAAACTGTACAATGAAGTACATGAGAATTTGACTGATATTGAGCTGAATTTATAGATCACCATGAAGAGAATGGTCATCTTATCCACTGTGAGTCTGTTAGAACCATGATATATCTTTCCATTAATTTAGATTACATTTAATTTCTTTTAGCAATACATGATTGCTTGCAGTATAGAGATCTTATATGTCTTTTGTTAAATCTAGTCTAAAGTATTTTATGGGTTTTTTTGGGATGAAATTTAATATAGAAATAAAATGGAATATTTATAATAAAAAAATTATTATAAAAGAAATAAAATTGACTCTGGCCGGTTTGGCTCAGCAGTTGGAGCATTGGCCTGCAGACCAGAGAGTCCCGGGTTCAGTTCCCACTAGGGGCACATACCAAAAAGAAAAGAAATAAAATTGATTTTTGTATATTAGCCTTATATGTTGTGACATTGCTAAATTTATTTATTAGTTCTAGTCTTTGTTTTGTAAATTTCATGGAATTTTTTTTGACAAAACAATCACTTATCTGTGATTAGTCAGCTTTATACAACTTCCTTTTTAATCTCTCATTTCTTTTTCGTGCTCACACTGGCTAGGACCTGCAACACGATGTAGGCTTGTTCCCTGGCACTTAACGTTCACCATTAAATATGATTGCTCTAGGATTATTTTACATGTCCTCTATGAGTTTAAGGAAGCTCCCTTCTATTCCTAGTTTGCTGAGAAGTTTTATCATGAATGATGTTAAATTTTGTTCAGTGGTTTTTCTGCATCTATTTGTGATGATTATATTCTTGTTCTGTAGTCTGGTAATATGATGAATTACACTGATTAATCTCCTGATGCTAAGACCTGATGGGACAAACCCCACTTGATCATGATAAATTTTCTTTTTGTGTAAGGCCGAATCTGATCCACCAGTATTTGTTAATGAGTTTCTCGTCTATATTTATGTGAGATATTGGTCTGGAATTTTCTGTTCATGTAATCTATGTGTCAAGTTTTGGTATCAGGGTTATACTGGCCTATAAAGAGTTAGGAAATGTTCCCTTCTGTTATATTTTCTGAAGCTTTGTGTAAGATTGGCATTATTTTTCATTAACTGTCTGGTAGAATTCATCAATAAAATTATCAAAGCCTGCACGTTTGGGAGGGTGGGAAAATTTTTAATTATAAATTCAAATTGTTGGATTCTTGCGTTATAGGACTATTCAGATTTTTCTATTTCTTCAGGTATCAGTTATTTTAAGTTGTGTTTTCAAAGAATGACTATTTCATTCATATTTAGTTTATTTGCATAAGTCTGTTTATAATATTCCTTTATTATTCTTCAAATGCCTGCAGGTTCTGTGAAGGTAGCATTTCTGATATTCACAATTTGTGTTTTATATGATTTCATCATGATTATTCTTGCTAGAGGTTTATCAAACTTATTAAACTTTTTTTCTTTTTGGTTAATCCTCACCTGAGGATATATTTCCATTGATTTTTTTAGATACAGTGGAGGGA